>NC_090184.1:25915460-26592960 GCF_024679245.1 Pseudorasbora parva
TAAGGGGCACAGAAATGAAGAAATAAAGTTTTCCACTCCAGTCACTTGTTATAGTTCAGGGATCAGGGCTTTCATAGTAGTTTGTTGATTTCGTGCAGATTAACTTCTGCTGTGACAGTGCAGATTTAGAGAGCAAAGAGAGAATGAGAGAGATGAACATCATAAAACAGCAGAAGTGACTCGGGAAAGGTGAGGATCTCTCTGAAGGTTACCATGGTGATGAGCTCATAGTGTTCGGCTGGCTCTGGTCCAAATGGACACTCTTTCCATCCTTTCATTATGTGAAAGCTGCTAGTGTCCTTTCCAGTCGTGGGTAAAAATCATAAATCAGCAGGATGAGATGGAATGAGAGGAAAAAATGGAGGAAGAGATGAAGGAGAGAACTAAAGAGTTGGGGGAAAAGATGGAGGAAGACAGAGACATATTGAGGACAACAGAGGAATAGCAAGTTGGCAAAATATCAGTGAAAACTGCAGCCAAGTGTTCATTACAGGTGTGTGTGTGTGTGTGTGTGTGTGTGTGTGTGTGTGTGTGTGTGTGTGTGTGTGTGTGTGTGTGTGTGTGTGTGTGTGTGTGTGTGTGTTGGGGGGGGGGGGGTTATCTTGTGATGGGTAGGTTTAGGGCCAGGGGCAGTGTAGGGGGATAAAAAATACGGTTTGTATGGTATAAAAACCGTTACGCCTATGGAAAGTCCCCATAAAACATGAAAACACTACGTGTGTGTGTGTGTGTGTGTGTGTGTGTGTGTGTGTGTGTGTGTGTGTGTGTTGTTTACTTGCCCTTCTGTTCATATACACTATATATTTAACATATATGACTGAATTAAACCAGTATTTCCACTGGCCATTGTGCAGCATTTACTACAGTAGTACAAACACTACGTTTTTTCATACGTAAGATAGCAGCATGTTTATACTGGAAAGTGAAAAAAATGCTGTTTTTATTTTATTTTTCTATTTTTTCATGTTTACTTTTTCTTTTTAAAATGTTTGAACATTATTGTATTTTTATTATTCTCTCATGTTCGAAAATAAAGAGACTCTGTGCTGGTGTGAGTGAGTGGAGGTGGGGCTCATTTGCATATTCTACACATACTAAATTAAGTAAGGGTGTAGAGTTAGATTCAAGCTATTTTAAGGCATGAATACATTTTATTTTAAAAAAAAAAACTTAAATATGTAATTTTGTTGATCAAAGATGAGATTTAAGGTATACAATTGTTGACTACAGGGGACTTTAAAGTTGGATCATTCATATACTGTTTCACATAAAATTTTCATAGCCTATCACTGTGCCATTGAAAAGTATGATGTTTGGAAGAAGGCTTTATTCATTTAATCAGAATACAGTCAAAAACGAAATATTGTAATATGTTATTACAATATAAAATAATGTATGTGATGGCAAAGCATCATTATTACTCTTAATTATTACTCATTACTTTAGTCTTTAGTGTCACATTATCCTTCAGAAATCTGATTTCTGCTCATTTTTAAGAGGTTTACCTGTTTCGATAACATTTGTGCCATGATTTAATGGTTAATCATTTAATAGGATTTTCCTGTGTCCTCATTTTCATGTGTTCTGTTACTTTAAAAAAAATCTTTTTATAATGGACCCTTTTCACATGCTGCGTCCCAGTTCACTTACTTATACTACGTCCTAAAAGTATGTACTCTTTTTGTGAAGAAAAAGTACATACTTTTGAGTGTGTAGTAGAAAAGTATGCAAGCTTTGGAACATACTACCTTCGTCATCTTTAACGGACTCTGTCGCTTAGTTACGAGCATTCCGTCACTGTTTAACTACCCTGTCAATCATCGTCAGATTCGTCACAGTTAAAACCTCCACATTCACTTTCATTTCCTACCGTATCGGAGAGAAATGTAGCTGCACGTTGATTTGCCATGTGTGGGTCTTTAATGCAGAGACTCTCCTCATGCGTTTGTAGTTTAAATATAATGATACATTTAAAATTTAATGGCCAAACAAGTCATTACAAAAGTTCACAATGCTGTTGCAGGTAAAGTATAATGAGGACAACGCTGAATAAATATCTTTTTGGCAGGTTAAATACTGATAGTTGATCACTCAAACCCCTTTATCTAAACCTCTCTACTTAAAAGGTTAGTTCACCCAAAAAGGAGATTTATGTCATTAACTCCTCACCCTAATGTCGTTCCACACCCGTAAGACCTTCGTTCATAACCTTTTGAATCTTTATTTGATGTTTGAAAATAAACAAGGTGAGGAGTTAATGACATCAATTTCATTTTTGGGTGAACTAACCCTTTAACCGTTGGACTTGCACATCCGTCATGTTTGTAATTTTTTAACGCTTTTTATCAGCGTTTGTAGTTCTAATCGAATCCTCGTCCAACTCGCAATGGGTTGTGGGCACTATCAGCCGTTAGAGTGCCCATCGATCCGCACTTCAAATTCTGACCGGAAATAGTAAACCCGCCAGGTATCTTTGGGATACTCTTTTCAACATACTACGATTTGGGACATACTAAATCTATTTTCAAGAACTATTTAGTATGGATAGTATGCGAATTGGGACGCAGGGACGGACTGTGATGGCACATGTTAACGGTCATCAATATTGTTAACCCTGAAAAGCTTTTTGTATTTTAGATATTAAAAGATTGTATGTACATTTATAGCACTAATAGTTGGAATAATATTACTTTTGCATCAAATTACAAAAAAACAACTAACCGCTGCTGTGCGGGTGTTTCTAATACAGCGTCTAAAGGAGTGATGGTAAAAATAAAATGTCTCTCTTTTCACTGCCGTTATGAATCTCACTCTATTTTTGAAATCATTTTGCGTCATCAACAACACGTGCAATGAACATGATAAATCCTGAGATGTTCTGTCAGATTAGTTAGTTTGTCTCACTTCACAATGTATTGTGTTATTTAGATTGAACTATAGGATTTTTTTATACAGAGTTCAAAATATGCTGCAAAACAGGAATGGACCCTGTTAACCTCCCTTTTAAGCCATCTTAAGTATATAAACATCACAATATATGGTAAATATGGTCAAAAGAGATCAAGATTTGTATCTGTATCACCCATAACCATCTGTTGTTGAGAAAATTTTTATTTTACCTCTAGAATGGCACACATAACACATTTGCATGAGAGATGATGGCTAACTGACTGAAGTTCTGTTGCATTAATGTGTTCATGCGCTATTCTCCAGATGTGACTGTCATCAAGGTCATCCACACCCACTTACAATTTTAATTAGCATTCAGGCATCCTGGAGGGGGATTTCTTAGATCTTATACTCCATTGGGACGCGTGGGGCAGAATGAAGCTACTGATGAGGAATATAAACAGAGAATTGACAATATTATTTTATCTCTTGAAACCCCTCAGAGAAGTCTGCTGTGGGCATCCTCAAACAATGCACGTCAAACAAAGATTTACGGACCTCAAAAATTCACTAACCGCAACAGACTTCAGATACATTCAACCGTAAGTGAGCAATAATGAAGTCACTATAACAGCCTCTCACTTCCTCACAGTGTTTCACATCCTAAACGGTGCCCATATGTCCCAACACACACCCTCAGCAACTAAAGGTTCCCAAGGGTCTTAGTTGACCCTCGCTGAACCCCTCCGGTACGATAAAGGGGAGGAAACATTTACATCTGCCAGACAGTGTGAATGACATAGAGCGCAGTTTATTAAAATATCATCAACTGTGACGCTTAAACAGCTGAGCGCAGAAGACCAAACAGCTGATTCGGCTGCAGCGGAAGATGCAGAAGCACTAAAAAGTCCTCATGCTACAATTCCAGTGTTTCATAATGATGGATTTTGTAACATTTAATCTCAAATGATTGGACTGCCAGGGAAAGTATAGTTTTACACAATTACATTCACTTTTGACAGGAACTGAAAGGACAGTCTAAATTAGTGTTTCACAACTAATGGGTCGCCACCCAAACATTGCAGGTCTGAACTGATGATCAACTTTTTCTGATTATTAACTATATATTTTGGTGCAAATTCATCTGTCATTTAGTATACTATAGTTTAGTAATTGATCATGTGGATAAGTGTTTGTCACAATCACAATTTTCGCAAAAATATTAAGCGTTTCTTAATATTTGAACTGTATATTAGAAGGATCATATGACATTGATGCTGAAAATGTTAATTAAAAAAAATAGAAAACTTAAGTAGAACAATTGTAATATTTCTCCATATTACTGTTTTTTACTTCCCAACAATACTCCCATTTTCACTACAATGAATTACTTCTTATTCAACAAATAACAAAACCCATCAAGAGCAGTGTGTGTGTGTGTGTGTGTGTGATGAAGAAAGCCTAAAATAGCATGGCGCAGAAGGCCTTGTCATCATCTTCCCCTCCTTCCATCCCATGTTCTCTCACTCACTGAGCTGGAGAACATCAGCGTATCACTTTTCTGTTCAGACGCAGCATGTTTCGGCGAGCGGAGTCTCGGCTGATCGGCTAGGAGACTTAAGGGCATGTTGATGTTGTTGAAGTTTGGTCCAGAGCAGATGGAACTCGCAGCAGTGATTTTTAAAGAGCCCTCAACCCTCCACAGGTCTCACGTGACCGAAAAGAAGGAAACCAGGTGGCTACACGCTCTTGGACCAGCTGGGAGAGTGAAAGACCATCTGACACTCAGCCAGAGAATCATACACTCTTCTCAGCAAACACTTTGCATGTCAATACCATAGTAGCACAAAGGGACAGCGAGAGAGACAGAAAGACATAGATCCAAGAAATTGAACTAATTATCCTGGCACTCGGCTATTTCTAACCCATTTTTCACAGCTGAACAATTGGGCCCTTAAGTGGATAAACCAGCACAGAAAGTGGTTTATGACCGTTGTCAGCTAGTGAAGTGAGTCAGTGAGTGTTTGAACAGTCAGTTTCCTTCATAGTCACAGGAACCGGATAAAAAAACAATGCAGTTTTTTTTAATAGAAGTTTAAATTTAATTTACATTGGATACTATTTTGTACTGTCAGTATTTAAACTGTCTCACAGACAGACCCATATGATCCTCAGATGGTTCTTTGTGGTGATCAAGATGCTGACTACAGTGAGGAGGCGGCATATGCATGATCTCCTGACCTCTGACCCCCAGGCTTTGCGAAGGGGGTCATTTAGGCTTTTTACGCCCTGTTAGGATCAGTCAAGCATTCCTGAGTGCCCAAGAATCAGGGTCAGCAGCTGACACAAATCTCTCCTTTACTCTCCATGTCTCTCTTTGTCTGTCTTTTGAATCCCTCAGGACAAGTTTGATAATACTGCTCTTTTTTTGTCTCTCCTCATCAGTTAACCACTTCTGACAGTTTGATCACCTGTCCGGACCCGAGCATTGCAGGAGATTTAACTGTATAACCGCAGCTAAAGGTTAGGCTTTGGTAGATTTCTAAGGGTACGTGCGTGTTCATTGTTGGATTTTGTCTTTAGTCTCTTAGGATGTTAAATCAAATGTTGTCAGTGACAAAAACAGTTTTAGGTTGGCACAAATTGTACAGCACCCTTATTGGCATTAATAAAACGGCAGTCGGTTGACTCAGAAATTAATGTAGGTGGTTGAAGTCTGATTCAAAATCTAGACCGCTAGCTCAGAGGTTGCCAGATTGATTCCAAAATGTGAATCTCAAGAACTGGGGATTTATTGAGATCATATTCACAATTTGTGCCTGTGAGCAAGACATTGAATGCCAGGTTATTACAGGGGAGACGTCTCTCCACGTTGCTCGGGATCAAATAAAAGTTTCCACTAAATGGCAAGCATTTGGTAGTGCAAAGACCCAAGGCTTATCTCTCAACTTTATCATTAATAGATTAATTATTCTAAGCTTTTCAACATCGTTTGGCCATCTGGTGGTCAAAACGAATAACACCTACCAAACTGACATGCCCATTACAGCTGCCGGTTTCACAGTTTTATTTTATTTTATAAAAGCCACTGTTGAAGTGATTCATTAGTGTCTGTCCATTAGCACACAAATTATTTTAAATTAAATGATCTGTCTATTTTAACCATGCTTCAGTCCTGGCTTCAACTGTTATTTCATGGTTAAATGAACATTGGGCTTAATACATAATGACATTATTTATTGTTATAAAAAATGTTTTGTAGTTATGATAAGCAGTCATGTGATTCTCAGATTAACAAAGCGTCGGACATTGTAGATGTTTTTTGCTGAATCAAGCGTTAATATCGAACACATCACTAGTATTTGGTTTATTTATTAATTCATTTAAAATAATACATTTTTTTGGGCTACTGTCAGTAACAGAAGTTTACTCTGAAACCTCAGGCTGTCTTGCAAAAGAGCAGTAGCGTCAGCAAACTATCCAGCAAATGAGCGCCATCTAGCGGTGACAGGTGTCACAACATGCTGTTTAAACGTTTCAGGTTCTATTTATCACATTAAATTATTCATCACTCACTTTGACTTATCCCTCAAGCAGTGTGCACAGCAACGCACTTACAGTAGTAGTCTATGGGGCAAGACATTGCATTTATAAATGTTAAAATGCATAGTTTTGACAGTACAGAATTAAGATTTACATATGAAACTGAGATAAAAATGTTATCAGAAAACTCTTGCCATGCCCATGTACTGCCATTGAACCTTGAAGCTTTGACATGATATGTTCAAGGAACGTAAAGGGAGTGTTTACATAGAGAACAATCCACCCACGTGAGTCTATAGACTTCCATCGTGAGCGCTTTACTTTGTTTTTACAGATTGTGGGACTAGTCAAAATTATTATGTGTGGTGTTTGATTTAAAACCTGTTTCCGCGAGATTACCCGGAGCAATTTGTCCCAGGAACTTTTCCCCCCCAGACCTGTTGCTGTCTGCGTTTTCATCGTGGTCTGAAGTTTAGTCTTGTGATGCAGGACTGTGAGTGACTGGATTTTATTTCCTGAATGTAAACTAAAAAAGCCTAAACCTCGTTGTCAATCCATCGTTCGTATTTTTTAAACTCCATTGTTGATTCGAATTGCAAACGACTCTTACTGCACGCACCGCAATAGACTTTTAGGTTTAAATAAAATGCTGCTTGAACTTAACCAATCAGCATGCTTAGCGTTTAGTAAGTCCCATCCCGAAAGTTGTTGAACTTTGAAACAGTTTTACCTCGCAAACAGGGATGTTTTGAGGGGGAAATGATTTAGACCCTGGTCCCTGCAGTCGAAACACGAGTATACCACCCCAAAGTCCCTAGTTCCTGGGGAAAGTTCCTGCGGTGGAAACCCGGCTTAATAGAGCACTTAGCTGATTCAACTAAAACCAGCTTGATACAGCATTTATATTACAAATTATAAACACAATCATCATATTTGGCCATAATATTGAAACAACATATACCAGTAATCCACAAATGATTCAGAAACACTTGTGAATGTTTCCAGATATCAAATACTCGCAACATTATAAATAATAATCCACAATAATATAAAAATGTGAAAATGTTAAATTAATGTGAAAACAAAAGAGATGAACAAGGAAATTCCAAATGTTAGTTCATTATGTCATCATCATTAGCTCAGCCATGATGTGAAAGTGAGTTGAGGAAGCAGTTCATTCCCTTGTTAGTCTTAAAACTTCAATTTTAAACTCTTATTATAATGGGCATTTGATGTTGCAAATGTCCCCTGACTGGAAGAGATGATAGATGTTAACCAGGGGAAACATAGTGACAGAGCCCAACAAAGATCCTGCCTGCACTGCTGCTCCACACCACACGAGAGCGCTGTGACTCCGGTCCCTCAGAATCACACCCACCATCACCTTCACATAGGACAGCAGACCAGTAAAGAAAACCCATGACAAAACCTGAAACACACACACAAAAAAGTTTGTTAATATACAACCTTTCATGTCTGTGACAGTAGAGTCGAAGTGGTCAGTTATCAAAGTGTGCTGAGGTGTTGAGAAAGCACTAATAGTCTATATCTCACCTCAGCCAGTGTTTAATAAGCCCAGAATTACACAACTCAGCCTTACTAGTGACGCAAACACTTGACTTTGAAACTAGGGCACATGGGTCTGGATTTTTCTATCCTGGGTGTTTCATCAAACGGAGCTCTAATCATTTGTGATGTTCACTAGGTTTCATTAGAAATCAGAATGTAAATTTTTTGAGAGGTAATAAATTGTTTCCTTCATTTATCCTGTATTAGCCACGATTGTTTTACATTTGTTTTATGTGTAGCCTGAGGAACCAGTTACAATGATCTGTTAACATTTCTTTCTAAAGAGAATCCACAATAGATTAATTTAAACAGAATACTCTAGAAATGGGCTGATAAAATTAAAAGGTAGCTTACTATAATAGCATCCCCTAGAGGTGTATCTTGGAGTAATGGGCAGGGACTCATGGCAGCCATGGCCATATTGTAGCCTCCAAATACAGTTCCCAGAAGACACAGGACGCCCAGAAACACTAATGAACTGGAAGAGAATAATATACTCACTGTTAATGAAAAATGAAACAGATTTTATAGACCTATATAATATAAAATAATATAAAAAGTATATATAAAATAAAGTATACAAAAAAATTGTAAATTTTATAATTTTAAAATGATTTTTATATTTTTATGTTTAAAATATATATAATTTTTTTTGATTCAAGTCTTCAATTATAAGTGTATTATTCCATATTTTTTGTCATTTTTTGTGGTTATCAACAGCAGACCTCAGATGCTGTGCCTTTTATTTAAAGTGATAGTTCATCCAAAAAAGAACATTTTATGTTTATCTGCTTAGCCCCAGGGCATCCAATATGTAGGTGACTTTGTTTCTCCAGTAGAACACAAATGAAGATTTTTAACTCCAACCGTTGCTGTGTGCCAGTTGTATAATGCATGTCAATTGGAACAGTTTAGAGTATGAGAGCTATGAGAGTTAAAAAAAATCAAAAACAAAATGATAAAATCCATATTAAACCCTGCGGCTCGTGAGTCGTGACAATACATTGATGTCTTAAGACACGAAACGATCGGTTTGTGCGAGAATCCAAATAATATTTATATTATTTAATGTATTTACCTGGAATGCAATTTATGTACAACAGCCTTGAGCGAGCCATCACTCCCGGTGAGTGAGTTCAAATGTACACGATACGGTGTATCTCATATGGATACAAGCGGCGGAAGTGATCTCTCACGCATATCTCTACGTTTAACCCCTCCTGTTCAAACCGGCCGCTCCAAGCGGGACTCGAACCCAGGTCCGCCGACATGAGAGTCAGACGCTCTAACAAGTAGGCTAAAGGCTGCAACCTCTAGCGTCAGTCACTAGAGCATCTCTTGAGGTCAGAGGAATGAGGTTTACTTGCACAGTGACTACTAGCTGGCCTCTGTTACACTCGCCCCCTTAAACCTCACTCCCATCCGGGTCATGGCACCAATGTAACCCCTCTTGTTCGAAAGGCCTGCTCCAAGCAGGACTCGAACCTGGGTCCGCTGCAATGAGAGTCGTACGCTCTTACAAGGAGGCAAAAGGTAAATTTAAGGAGGTGAATTCTACCTCGATTCTCGCACAAACCAATCGTTTAATGTCTTAAGACATCAATGTGTCATCACAAGTTGCAGAGTCTAATATGGATTAGTATGTGTGTGTATATTTTTTTCACTCATAGCTCTCATACTCTAAAATGCTACCATTGACATGCATTATACATTAGACATGCAGATTTGCACCAAACATGTACGCCTTTAGTATAGACTTTAGTACAGACTAAATGCAATAATACGCATGCACATGACTTCACCGTTTTCATATTAACGTTTTTCTTGTTCACAGAGAATGTGTTTTTAAAAACCTGCACTTTGAAACCCGTTTTCAAAAGTTTAAAAGCATTTTAAAAAGTTTTCATTGTGTGACCATTAATGACCATTATTCTGAAGTGTTACCCACAAAATATTTGCAAATCAGCAATAAAATAGTAATGGAATATGATTAGATCAAAGTGTTTATATATGTACCGTTTGGGGAAAAACATGGCAATGATGCACGCCACTGGATTAGCTACCGCCGACAGAGCGGCTGACAGGTGATAGGCCATATTTCCATAAGGCATACAGGAGAACGTCTGCACTGAGGGCAGCAGTCCGTTCGTTGCACCATTCACCCACACTACCATAAAATAGATGAACGCCAGCTGATAGCTGGAGTGCAGTGGTTTAGGAAGGTTTTCCTCTTGACTGTTTGTCTTTAGATTGGGGTCCACGGGGCCCTCCAAACCACTGCAGATTGTTGCCACAGCATCTGTGTCCGGGACAAGATTTTCAGTGGATAGTTCAAAAGTGCGAGGTAGACGGTTTAATATAAGGAAAGCACCCAGGCTTACTGTTGTCATTACGGCCAGGAAAGAGAAGAAGATCTCAGTGGAGAAATTGGGAGGGAGGTACTGTGTCTCTACAACAAAGATTGGAGATTCGTAGTCTGTGAAGTTATCCGACACGTGCGACACATTGACGCATTTTGACATTCCAACCCCTTGCGCCAGCGCCACCAGACCAGGAACCAGACCGCTCAGACCTTCTCCAATGAAGTATGTAGTAATGTATTTGGCTGGAAGTTGCATCATGAATGGCAGGAAGGTGACAGATGAGGTGCAATCGACTAGAGCGAGAAAAAATGTGAGGATGAAAAATGCTGTGCTACGCTGTTGCCCGAGGAACATGGTGGTGTTCTTCCAAAACACAGCCAGTAGGACACAGGCTACAACACCGATGGACAGGACCGCATAGATTACTAGATTTTCACGTAGTCTTCCGGGACAGAATTTGTGCGCCAGGGTCACCAGCAAAGGCCCGAAGTTGGCAAGCTGAATGATGACTGTGAGGTACGATGGCAAGTCCCAACCCTCTGGCAGAACATTGACTATCAGAGGAAGTTCCACCCACAAGCCATTAATGGACACCCAGGAGCCCAGACCGAAAGCACACGCCAAGGCATGGATGTACAGAGGCATAGTGAACGTCTTTATCAGAGAGCAAATGGGTAGTTGAAGAAATATCAGATGTCAAGCAACTCCTTTCAACTGTTACTGTTCGGTATTGTATATTGTGTAACCACTTAAGTTAGGCTGTGTTAATGTCTTCTCTTCTTGCCTTTGCCAAAACACCAGATTACCTTTAGAAAGAAACAGAAAAGAGAAATAGATGTGACATCCCTGACAGATGAATAATTGCAGGACCCTGGGAATTTAGACTATATTCAACTGTTCAAAATGTTGGGGTCAGTAAGATATTTTGTAATATGTATTTTATGCTCACCAAGACCTACAGTAAATACAATATTTTAAAGGGGACATCGGATGCCCCTTTTACAAGATGGAATGTCCTCAGAGTATGGTAAGTCCTAGCTCAACATACCCCAAAGTCATTTTTATAGCAGGGGTGAGCAAAAACATTACATTTGTGTGTAAGTCCCTTTAAATGCAAATGAGCTAGTGCACAGAGGGCGGAGCTTCAAGAATATAATGCTTAAAGCTACTACAATATCCGTTGTGCTCCAGCAACAAAACAGAACAATTTCATGTTCTAAAAATGTCAGAAACTACCAGAATATATGCTGCATGGTGATAATTATAGCTTCACAGGTATAGTTTAGTTTAATTATTTGTAAATTATGTTATCTTATGTTATCTTTATTGAACAAGTACAGTTGGTGCTGATTTATCGAGTAACTTTTTATTTGATCAAATGTTTTAGCAAAACCTTTTTTTTTTCTTTTTTTTTGTGTGACTCTCATTCACAAATAAGTCTGGTGTAAAATTATTTGCGAAGACAAATTTAGGTATATTGGGGCTCATTCCCTTCAAACATTCCCTCCAATGCGTCTTCAGCGGCTCTGATGTCAGGAGTACATGAACACTGTTATGTTCACTCTTACATCCAACAACAAAACTTGCTTACAAGACATTTTTGTCGCTACTCACAACATCTGCTACGGCCTAGAGAAAATGGTGGACAGTGTACATGGGCAACTCGGGTCTATGCTAATACGACTCAGACAGACCATAACAAACTGGCTGCGTGCTTTTTTCCAGCTTTTCTGAGCTGGTAGACAAGCCAGAAACCTAGCTAAATGTAAAAAATATATAAAAATAAAAGTGAAAATGTCATGATGTATTCCTTTAATGGCAAAGCTGGATTTTCAGCATCATTACATTACATCATTACATCATTCTAATATGCTGATTTGGTACTCAAGAAACATTTCTACTATTATCAATGTTGAAAAGAGTTGTGCTGCATAATATCTTTGTGAAAGCCATAATACTTTTTACATTTCAGCATTATTTGATGAACAAGTCTAAAAGAAGAACATTTATTTGAAATTAAAAAAAATGTAACACTGTAAAGGGCCTTACTGTAACTTTTGATAATTTTAATGCATTCTTGATTAATAAAAATATAAATTTAATTTAATAAAAAACATACTAATTCTAAACTTTTAAACAATTATATATATATATATATATATATATATATATATATATATATATATATATATATATATATATATATATATATAACATCAAACTAAGTATCAACAACACGTTGCATGCAATACAAAGTACAAGTGCAACAGCCATAAAATGATTATAAACAGGCATTATGACAATCAACAATAAAATATGAATTGCTGTATTAATGTGGCTTGTTAATTATAAAAACAAACAAACATTGTAATCATTCTAAATTCAAATATGAATAGTTTTTGTTAATTCTGTTTACTGGATCCAGGTGATCTTTTTTGTGTTTTTTATATAAGCAAAGACTTGACGTTAAAAGACTTGACTTGACGTTGTCTTTAATTAAAGACAATCAGATTTGCATAAAAGTAACATATAATATAATAAGAAAAGCAACACGTTAAACATATTCACTCAGCATGTTTCACCTTAAGCAAACATATGATATTTGTAACTCGGGACAAAATACATTCGATGTTATCTCGCTTGAGGAGCATTAAACAAATTCTGTACTCACATTACTGCTGAGCCAAACTGAACATGCGCTTCCTTCTGACTTTAGTTTGCTCTATGAACAGGAAAGTCATAGAAACGTCATTCATTCAGCAATCCGGTGTCTCGTTGTTACCGGTTTAACCTTTCAACTCCATCTAAAGATGTCTACAGTGTGGTTTTTGACCTCGGCGTATGAATGTGGGTGGGTCTGCCTCCCTCATGAAGGTTATCCTGCTCTAATGAATTACATTACTCTCCTGTCGCATGACACTGCAAGAATATGCCATTTTGGCTGGTCCAAGCTGTCTGCATAACTCTTGTTGAACTATAGCATTGGCATCAAGTGTGCATCTACAGGAGGACAGAGTTCAGCGAGCTGTAAAATTGACTCAAGGGCCTGTTGCGCCTCTGAGATGTGCCATGATCATTTAATTTGAGCACAACATTCCGAACTCTTGTGGCGGTACTTTGACAATCGTATCTTTCATTATAAAAAACAAATGTAGAGACTTCAATACACATTATATTTGAGTCAAAGTCATTGTACCACAATCTTAAGTTCTCTTTGTTGGAAAGAGAAAGTCAAGTTGAAAAGACAAGTCTTTACAAAACATTAAAATTGCCTTAGATGCTTATATTTGTATACTCTTTTTGATATTAGACATAAAATCAAGTTAATAAATGAAAAAACATCACAACTCAAAGCTCATTCTGGCACAGCATACAAGTGCAGCTTTATATGCTGTGACCTACATATAAAACCCCCATTACTCATTAACAGCTTCTTTTAGGTTTTGAACTTTTACCTAAAAAAGAAATGTATTATAGCTATTAACACATTAAATAAAGGCATCAGGCTTTTATTTATGTATAAATGAGAACCATGAGAGACTTTACCAGAAAAGGTTCACAGATCATAATGGCATATATACACTCACCTACAGGATTATTAGGAGCACCATACTAATACTGTGTTTGACCCCTTTTCGCCTTCAGAACTGCCTTAATTCTACGTGGCATTGATTCAACAAGGTGCTGAAAGCATTCTTTAGAAATGTTGGCCCATATTGATAGGAAAGCATCTTGCAGTTGATGGAGATTTGTGGGATGCACATCCAGGGCACGAAGCTCCCGTTCCACCACATGTCAAAGATGCTCTATTGGGTTGAGATCTGGTGACTGTGGGGGCCATTTTAGTACAATGAACTCATTGTCATGTTCAAGAAACCAATTTGAAATGATTTTCAGCTTTGTGACATGGTGCATTATCCTGCTGGAAGTAGCCATCAGAGGATGGGCCATAAATCAGGCATGACAGTTGATAACTGGCAGCAGTGGTTTCAGTTAATTACTGTACTGCATATACATTAAAATAATTTATAATTCATTACTCATTGTGGTACTCTTAAACGTATAAAGCAGTCTGTCATGTTACTTCAATAAAAAAAATATAAAGAACATTTAAATCTTTACACAAATTGACTTTATTACTTAGATGTTTATCTATTGCCCAACATAACAGTATGACAAAAAACTAATGAAAATAATACAAATAATAATAATTTGCTCCTTCATAACAAAATCAACAAACATAATATGAAAACACAAATATTTTCAAGACATGTCAAATCCTGTCTCCAAGCAAATAAAAATTAACTTGGATGCAACACCCAAATCTACATCTCAGCCACTAATGAGCCTCAGGTTATTTTTGTTGTTAACACAAATTAAATTACCTTCTTATATCCGTACAAGTAAAACATTAACAAAAATGCTTTCAGTTAGTTGTATGTTTTCTGCTCAAATTCAGTGAGCCACTACAAAAATGTATATACATGTGGATTTATGTTTTGAATCTTTCTTAACAGATG
This sequence comes from Pseudorasbora parva, assembly GCF_024679245.1. Taxonomy (NCBI): domain Eukaryota; kingdom Metazoa; phylum Chordata; class Actinopteri; order Cypriniformes; family Gobionidae; genus Pseudorasbora; species Pseudorasbora parva. The sequence continues at coordinate 25,930,345 of NC_090184.1, forward strand.
ACACAGTTTTTACGGCTAGTTCCAGCTTTGGAAGTACACTTTGTCCCCTCAGAATTAATCCTCATTAAAAACCTGTTGAGTGAATAAGACAACAGTTATTTCAGAAATGGAGTAACAAGTCAAACAGTTCAGAAAAAACATACTACGAAACAATATAAATAAAAATAAAATGCACAACTGTGGCAAACTCATTTTACATTATTGCACATGCACCTTTCAATGAGTTCTAATGTGGCACTGGCTGACTCTTGGTATTCAATGTTTAATACATAGAAGACACTGAAAACACATGCAGTGCCACTGAGAAATCTAACTGCTCATCAATGCAATAAGTGTCACTTTCATCCACTTAGATGAATTTTTGTTCTCACCATAAAAACTACCAAAAAAACACATTCATTATTTACGATATATTTCATACTTACCGTGCATGATGAGCCTTGGTGTGACTGGTAGATGTAGATCATTTTCCACTGACATTCGGGTTGAAGTTTCCTTTGGAAAGAAATTTGCCCTATGTTTGTGTTGTTTTGTATAAAAAAATTAGTTGGTGAAAAGGCAAATTGCAAAGTTTGCATCTGTACATTGTTGCAAATCCTGACTAAATAAGAAAAACGAAAGCACTGATAAAACGTCTCGGTTATGTATGTAACCCTCGTTCCCTGAAGGAGGGAACTGAGACGTACGTCGGACTTAGACCGACGAATGGGGATCACTTCTGGGATCAGAAAGTGATCCCAGAAGTGGGATCACTGGGAGTGGGATTCCCCTATCAGCTTCGAGATTTAGAAAACGGGCCAATGAAGATTGGCGTACATGCTTTGCATATCGCACCCCGCCCCGCTGTGCCGGTATAAAGCGGAAGCGATCACCACGCACCATTTTTTTCACTGAGGTGCCGAAACCGAGGCTCGAACTGCAGTGATGGTAAAGCAACCGTGGCGACGGGACGTACGTCTCCGTTCCCTCCTTCAGGGAACAAGGGGTTACCATACGTAACTGAGACGTTCCCTTTCAGTCGGTCACGTTCGACGTACGTCGGACTTAGACCAACGAATGGGGATCCCTATGGAAAACGCCACAGTTACTACCACTCCCAGTGCCCTGCCGGAGTCCCTCGGACCCCATCTCAGCGGGCAGAGAATTTCCTGCAGGGAGAGCCCTACTGCTTTCCCACAAGACCCAACAGTGGACTATTGGATAACGCTGGGAAAGTGTGCCCCTGGAGGCCGCTGCGGAAGCCACACTCCCCCAAAGGAGATAACATGCAAAAATTGCACGTATGGACTGGCCGTGGGCAGTGCTACATACGGGAGTCCCAGGGGTGGCCCCGGCCCTGATGGGGAGGGGACAGTCACCACACTGAGATGGCAGAGCGGGCTCTGCCAAGGGAAAGACACGGGCTCGCCGTAGGGAGCCGTACCGTGGAGAATACACATATGGGACCGCCGTGGGGGTCACTACATTTGGAACCCAGCCTAACACAAGTTCCACACTGCATACGAGTGTTAGACCTGGCGTCAGACGCTCCTTCACGTCTGACTGCCGCGGGTTGCGGAGGACTTGACAGGGTTCGCCATGCTGGGAAACTGGAGCATATAAGCGCACATATCCGTTCCATGAGGAAGGGAGTGGCGCAGAAAGCGACACTAGAACAGGCACTTCAGTGCTACCAACTCTGAGGAGTGAGTACACAGGAATATACCGGTTATACACGTAGGCTATAAAATCTAGCGAACGTGTTGGGTGTCGTCCAGCCCGCAGCTCTACAAATATCTGTCAGCGAGGCGCCACGAGCCAGCGCCCAGGAAGAGGCTACACCCCTGGAGGAGTGGGCCCTAATGCCGAGTGGGCAGGGCACGTCTTGGGACTCATACACCAAGACGATGGCATCCACTATCCAGTGGGCCATCCTCTGCTTGGAGACACCCTTTCCCTTCTGCTGTCCTCTGTAACAGACGAAGAGCTGCTCTGAGGTCCTAAAGCTTTGCATTCTGTCCACATACGTCCGAAGTGCTCGGACAGGACAGAGAAAAGCCAGGGCTGGGTCTGCCTCCTCCGAAGGCAGCGCTTGCAGGCTCACCACCTGGTCCCAGAAGGGAGTGGTGGGAACCTTGGGCACGTGAGAGTAGTCCGGCCCGAATTCCAGGCATGATTCGTCGACCGAAAATGTCTGCAGGTCCCCTACCCTCTTGATAGAGGCCAATGCAACCAGGAGCCAGGAATTCTGTCTTCAGAGACAGAATTTTTAACTCCACTGACTGCAAAGGCTCAAAGGGAGGTCTCTGAAGTGCACTAAGCACCAGAGAAAGGTCCCAAGAGGGTATAGAGGGGGGGGGGGGCGAGGTGGATTTAATCTCCTCGTGCCCCTCAGGAACCTGACGATCAGGTCGTGCTTCCCTAAAGACTTACCTTCTACCTGTTTGTGATGAGCAGCGATAGCGGCCACATACACATGAGGGTGGAGGGAGACAGCCTTCTCTCCAACCCATCCAAGAGCACCAGTCGACGAACAGGTTCCACTTCAACGCATAGAGGTGCCTCATAGAGGGAGCTCTAGCAGAAGCGATGGTGTCTGCCACAGCCTGTGGTAGGCCACCTAGAACCTCCGAGTCCCTTCCCGGGACTACGGGTGCCAGAGGGTGCCCCGTCTCTGAGTCAGGAGGTCCTTCCTCAGAGGAATGGGCCAAGGAGTTGCTGTCGCAAGGAGCACTAGTTCCCGGAACCATGTCAACAGGACCTGCTCCTCGTCTTCCCTGACCATGCACAGTGTCTGTGCAAGAAGGCTCACTGGGGAAAACGCATGTTAGCGTAGGCCCCAGGACCAGCTGTGTGCCAGCGCCTCCGTGCCGAGGGTCCCATCAGTCAGGGAAAAAAAACACTAGCAATGGGCCGTGTCCGGGGCGGCAAACAGGTCTACCTGTGCGGTCCAGAAGCGATCACAAATCAGCTGGACCACCTGGGGATGGAGTCTCCACTCTCCCGGAAGCACTGGCTGCCGTGAGGGCTCGTCGGCCGCACGCTTGAGCCGCCCCGGAATGTGAGTGGCACGAAGTGACCTCAGATACTTCAGACTCCATAACAGGAGGTGGCGGGCAAGTTGTGACATGCGACGGGAGCGTAGACCACCCTGTCTGTTGATGTACGCCACAACCGCCGTGCTGTCCGTACGAACCAAAAGGTGCTTGCCCTGGAGCGGCGTCCTGACGCGGCTTAGGGTAAGACGAACTGCTGACAACTCTAGGCAATTGATGTGCCATTGCAGTTGAGGCCCCGTCCGCAGACCTGCAACCGCAAGCCCGTTGTACGTGGCACCCCAGCCGATGGATGAGGCATCCGTGGAGACAATCGGATGCCTGGATACCTGTTCTAGGGGCACCCCCGCCCGTAGAAACACAGGGTCCGACCATAGGCTGAAGGTTTAGCGGCATCTCGGTGTAACTAAGACACGGAGGGATCCGCTGTGCCACGCCCACCTCGGAACTCGGCCGTGTAGCCAGCGTTGAAGCGGTCTCATATGAAGCAGCCTGAGCGGCGCGCCTGCGCAAAAGAGTTGCTGATAAATGCAGTTACTCCAGGAAAAAAATGGGATATTACTTAGTGAGAAGTTGTGAGGAGAGGCTAAAAAAACTATTTCAAAGCTATTTCAAACCATTCAAACCATAACTTTACATTATGTATTTTAAAAACACAAATATTTTAATTGTTTACTTAATTGTAGCTGTGTGATTCATTTTCCATCTGAAAACATATAAATCCACTATTTGAGTTCTCAACACAGCACGTAGCAGTAGCAAACAAACTCCAAACGGGTGACACCTGCTCGTTTAGGCTCAAACATCCAGCCCTTGTGTATGTATTTGTGAGCTCACATGTATGCATGCTTGCATGCGTATGTGTGTTAATGCGTTAATCCTTGTTTTCTGACTGAAGATGTAAACAGTTTGAAAAAAATGGTGACGTAATGCATCATGGGAATGTAGACCAGTAATTTACCAGTAAATGTTACAGTTATTTCCATTCATGGATGCTGAAAGTAATGTACTGTAGTTTATTATTTGTGCAGCAAAACCTCACCTCATATTACAGTAAAATACCTTCCAACGATGTTAAAGCTAAATACTGGCGATTTTAGTTATTTACCCAGAAATCTACAGCAAGGTTTAACATTGCAGGCAACATTTTTCCAGTCTTCAACTGTCCAATTTTGGTGACCTCTTGCAAATTGTAGCCTCTTTTTCTTATTTGTAGTGGAGATGAGTGGTACCCAGTGGGGTCTTCTGCTTTTCTAGCCCATCCGCCTCAAGGTTGTGCATGTTGTGACTTCACAAATGCTTTGCTGAATACCTCGATTATTACGAGTGGTTATTTCAGTCAAAGTTGCTCTTCTATCGGCATTAATTAGTTGGCCCATCCGCCTCTGACCTCTAACATCAACAAGCCCACAGTTTTGCCCACAGGACTGCTGCATACTGGATGTTTTTCCCTTTTCACACTATTCTTTATAAACCCTAGAAATGGTTGTGCATGAAAATCCTAGTAACTGAACAGATTGTGAAATACTCAGACCGGCCGGTCTGGCACTAACAACTATGCCATGCTCAAAATTGCTTAAATCACCTTTCTTTCCAATTCTGACATTCAGTTTGGAGTTCAGGAGATTGTCTTGACCAGGACCACACCCCTAAATGCATTGAAGCAGCTGCCATGTGATTGGTCGATTAGATAATTGCATTAATGAGAAATTAAACAGGTGTTCCTAATAATCCTTTAGGTGAGTGTATACAGTATGTGTATATTAGGTGCACCTGTTCAACTGTTTGTTAATGCAAATATCTAATCAAACAATTGCATGACAGCAACTCAGCTGGTCAAGGTGATCTACTGAAGTTCAAACTGGGCATTAGAAAGGGGAAGAAAGGTGATTTTGAACATGCCATTGTTTTTGGTGTCAGATGGACTGGTCTGCTGATTTTCTGGGATTTTCATGCACTACCATCTCTGGGGCTTCATAGAGAATGATCTGGAAAAAAAATTATTATCCAGTAAGCGCCTGTTCTGTCAGGGGAAATGCCTGGTTGATGCCAGAGATCACAGGAGAATGACCAGACTGGTTCAAGCTGATAGAAAGGCAAGAGTAACTCAAATAACCACTCGCTACAACCAAGATCTGCAGAAGAGCATCTCTGAACATACAACACATTGAACTTTGAAGCAAAGAACATGTTATTACACAATACAAAAAAACGTTGTCATTTGTGAAACTTTGCGGGCAGCGATTCCGCAGTAAAATTATTTCTATAATCTACTTCAGGAATCATGAAACACACCAAAAGAAAAACATGATAATTGTCCTGAGTCCTTGTTAATGAACATAAAGACATTTTAAAGGTGTCATGAACTGGCTTTTTATTGTTTTATACTGTTGTCTGAGGTCAACTTATGACATTTACATTGTTTTTACATTCCAAAACATCATAACTAATAAGTAATAGGCTATTTTCTACACTGGTTTTGAGGCTGTCTTCTGAACTCTGGGTTGTGATTGGGGTGCCGCACTGGAGACTTGGAAGTAAATGCCCATGGCTAGGATTGGACAAGATTTGTATATTTAGTGAGCTTCTGCTCCCATTATTTCACATGAGGGATTGTTTTTAAAGCGGCCAAAATAATTGACGGGGCTCAGTCTCAAAACGTATTTATCAAACAAAAATATTTCAACCAGACCTCAAAAGTAACCCAGGCCTGGGCGGCACCCCAGCTTCTGCGATCCATGATCTAAATATAAATGTATTATTTAAATGTAAATCATTGTGAGTAATCTAATAACAATGTTTCATGTATCATCATGAAGTGTTGCAATCCGTTCTGGTGTTAACTACCTCTATTTTATCTTTTGGTTCAGTCACAATGTGAAGACATAAGCATTGTAACGTGTGTGTGTGTGTGTGTGTGTGTGTGTGTGTGTGAGTGTGACGCCGGCTTCACACTGCACGCGTAACGCCGGCTTGACGCCGGCTTCACACTGCACGCGCAAGCAGGGCGTAGGCAGGGCCGAAGCAGCGCGTGTGTAAAGCATAGACCGTAAAAAAATCTCTGTAAAGCAGTAGCGGCGCGCGCACTTTTTCCTTTCACACAGGCAGCGTTTGTCGCGCGCAGTTGTCACGCGCAGTTGTGTACAGAGTACTCTATAATGGATAAGTTTGCATTTCTCTTTAATGTATATGAAATGGAAATAAAGCAAAGATTTATCATGAAGCTAATTTTATATTTAAAAAATCGTTTCACTTGTTTCTGATGTTTTTTTTATTTCGTTTAGTGCGAGTTCCCTTTCGAGAGAGGTTCCTCGTATTACGTATGGGAAAAACTCCTTTTCTCGAGAATGTGAAGCAAAACTTTTAATAAAGGTATCTATGTAAAGCGCAGTGAGCTGCACGGCCATAGCCCAGCGCGAGGAGCGCTCTGATTGGCCGGGCTGCGGCAACTGCAGGAACCTATGGTGAGGCGGCTGAGAGGAACGAACCAATGGGGGGCGTTCCAGAAGCCCGCCGAAAAAGGTGCTTATATTTGCATACAGGAGGCTATATAAGACCCTAATTCGCCATAGGTGTCAGATTTTATCTCCTTCAGCGATACCTTCGCTGGTCTCCGGAAGAAGCACCGCCGTTGAAAAGGCACCAGCGGAACCTGCAGCTGAGGACGACGGACTCCCTCTCCGCCTTCTCTGCCGTTCCAGCTACGCCATCCGGCGTTATATATCCTTTAAACTGTGTCTATGTTGAGTGTTATATGTGTTTGTGTGTGTGTTGCCGCTGCAACGCCACTTCTAGAGCTTACAGGCTTGTTCTACTCGAGGACTCTCTCGTTCCGCCGCGTCGTTAAGCGCCGCGGAAAGACGGAGCTCTTCTCACTCTCCCTCTGCTCTCGTCCCGTCGCGCTGAATAGCGCCGCGGAAAGAGAGAATGTTAGAGGACATGAGCACACTCAAGCCGAAGCTCTCTTCACTCTGCCGCCGCCGCGGCTCTTCTTCCGCCGCTGCCACAGAGTTGTTCCCACTCTTCTCTCATTCCGTCGCGCTACAGCCGCGGACAGAGAATACTAGAGTGAATAAACAAACTCGAGCCGAAGCTCTCGCCGTGCTAGAAGCGCCGCGGACAGAGTTTTACCTCACGCTTCCAATTCTCTCGTCCTGTCGCTCTATCGCCGCGGACAGAGAATGCTAGAGTGAATAAACAAACTCGAGCCGAAGCTCTCGCCGTGCTAGAAGCGCCGCGGACAGAGTTTTACCTCACGCTTCCAATTCTCTCGTCCTGTCGCTCTATCGCCGCGGACAGAGAATACTAGAGTGAATAAACAAACTCGAGCCGAAGCTCTCGCCGTGCTAGAAGCGCCGCGGACAGAGTTTTACCTCACGCTTCCAATTCTCTCGTCCTGTCGCTCTATCGCCGCGGACAGAGAATGCTAGAGTGAATAAACAAACTCGAGCCGAAGCTCTCGCCGTGCTAGAAGCGCCGCGGACAGAGTTTTACCTCACGCTTCCAATTCTCTCGTCCTGTCGCTCTATCGCCGCGGACAGAGAATGCTAGAGTGAATAAACAAACTCGAGCCGAAGCTCTCGCCGTGCTAGAAGCGCCGCGGACAGAGTTTTACCTCACGCTTCCAATTCTCTCGTCCTGTCGCTCTATCGCCGCGGACAGAGAATGCTAGAGTGAATAAACAAACTCGAGCCGAAGCTCTCGCCGTGCTAGAAGCGCCGCGGACAGAGTTTTACCTCACGCTTCCAATTCTCTCGTCCTGTCGCTCTATCGCCGCGGACAGAGAATACTAGAGTGAATAAACAAACTCGAGCCGAAGCTCTCGCCGTGCTAGAAGCGCCGCGGACAGAGTTTTACCTCACGCTTCCAATTCTCTCGTCCTGTCGCTCTATCGCCGCGGACAGAGAATACTAGAGTGAATTAACTAACTCGAGCCGAAGCTCTCGCCGTGCTAGAAGCGCCGCGGACAGAGTTTTTCCTCACGCTTCCAATTCTCTCGTCCTGTCGCTCTATCGCCGCGGACAGAGAATACTAGAGTGAATAAACAAACTCGAGCCGAAGCTCTCGCCGTGCTAGAAGCGCCGCGGACAGAGTTTTACCTCACGCTTCCAATTCTCTCGTCCTGTCGCTCTATCGCCGCGGACAGAGAATACTAGAGTGAATAAACTAACTCGAGCCGAAGCTCTCGCCGTGCTAGAAGCGCCGCGGACAGAGTTTTACCTCACGCTTCCAATTCTCTCGTCCTGTCGCTCTATCGCCGCGGACAGAGAATACTAGAGTGAATAAACAAACTCGAGCCGAAGCTCTCGCCGTGCTAGAAGCGCCGCGGACAGAGTTTTACCTCACGCTTCCAATTCTCTCGTCCTGTCGCTCTATCGCCGCGGACAGAGAATACTAGAGTGAATAAACTAACTCGAGCCGAAGCTCTCGCCGTGCTAGAAGCGCCGCGGACAGAGTTTTTCCTCACGCTTCCAATTCTCGTCCTGTCGCTCTATCGCCGCGGACAGAGAATACTAGAGTGAATAAACAAACTCGAGCCGAAGCTCTCGCCGTGCTCATTCTACCGCCGCCGTGCTGAAGCGCTGCGGACAGAGAATACTAGAGTAAGTTAGACGAGCGAGCTCGGGCTGTTGGGTATGTCAAGAACAATGTCGCTGCAGCGCGCGCTTACTGCCAAGGAAGTTGTAATGGCTGCCTTGTCATGATAGCGCGCGCCCCTTCCACAGCGCGTTGCTGACTAGAGCGCGGCTTACGTCATAGCACGCGCTCACTGTCAGAGCATAAGGGCGTCGGAAAATGGCTGCCAAGCTAAGCCCTTTTTTCACTCTATCACTTCCAGTCCCCTTTATTCAGGCGGCTGGAAAGGTTTTTACACTGTAGACAAAGTGTCCACTACACAGTGTGCACCCCTACATAAGCACTGTTAATTCAGCCTCACAAAATCACAAATAAATCCCGCCGCGGCCGGATTACACCATATAAAGTCAACTAGCCTTATTGCAGTCAACTAGCCTGTGGTCAAACACGCTTGTCTGCATGCGTGCTTTCAGTCTAGACTAGAGCATAACGGCATTGTGGAATGGCTCACATACCACCCACACTTCCTTACATTCTCCCAGTTCCCTTAAGTTAAGTGACTGGAGATGAAATATTGCAGTCAACTAGCCTGTGTTAAACACGCTCGTCTGCACACTAATGCTGTGTGCGTTTACCCCTGTGGATTTGCTCACTGGTTTGCACCGTGGGTATTCTACGTAGGTTGTGCGCCACTGCACATTGTTTACACTACACACAAAAGAGCTTTCTATGTAGGAAATGTGCCCACTTTACAGTCTGCACTCCTGCACCCAAGCACTTTTCACAAAGTTCACTCTCGCACACACAATATAAATGTGAGGCGTGCGCCCACTGCAAAGCCTGCACCGCCAAAACTAACACTATCCCCACAGTGTTACAAGCAGTGTTACAGCACAAGCAACCCGGCTAACAGGCCCCTATTACTAAGCGGCCAGCCCCCGAATCTAATTCAACCCCTGGCTTTACGAGCCCAGGCCTGGCAGGCCATTCCTGGTATATAATATTGGGTGTTGAACATATAAAACGAGGTTCTCGCTACAGTATTGCTCGCAGACCCCGCGATTCAAGCCGTGGTCGAGCCCTCTGTAAGAAGCAGTGTCAGTCACGTGCTTCTCGCTGAGGCATTGAGACTGTTAAAGGAGAGAGCGGCGAAAACAGTACACCCGACGCTAGCGAGTCAGGTTTTTACTGTCGCTAATTCCTCATGCCGAAAATGGGTGGCGGTCTCAGGCCCATTTTCCAGGCATCTGAACAAAGCACTTATGACACGCTCGTTTCAAGGTGCTGACGGTGAAACAAATCCTCGCGCACATTCGCCCCGGGGATTGGGTTTTCTCAATAGATCTGAAAAACGCATACTTCACGTTACGATAACCCCCCAACCCCACTACAGGCCATTCTTGAGATTCGCCTTCGAGGGGCAGGCTTATCAGTACAGTCATTGTCATAGACTCAAGACTTACGGCATAAGAACCACCACGTCTTGATAATGTACATAAAATCGCTAGGGCAGCCGAGATCAGACTCTGTTCACTGCATGGCTAAGCATCTCCTTTTATGGGCAGAGCACAATCTGAGCTCCCTAAGGGCGGCTTACGTGCCAGGTATTCTGAATCAGGGTCCGGACATGTTATCCAGAGGACCCATGTCCCCAGGGGGATGGTCCCTTTACCCGCAAACAATTCAGCTCGCACAGCACACGCTGCCCAATATTTTTTCTGCAAACGCAGGGATGCCCTGGCCCATGTTGGCCCAGACTCCCTCTATATGTTCCCTCCGATCGCGATCCAGCTGCAGCCTGTGCTTTTTAATAGCCCCACTTTGGAAGAACCGCACATGGTTCTCCATACTGTTTCAGCTGTCAGACACAGCCCCATGCCTATTCTGCCAATGAAAGGGAAGGTCTGGCATCCCAATCCCGAGCTGTGGGCCCTCCACGTATGGCCCATCAACGGTATCCGGGAACCTCTCTGACAAGTTATGAACACTATTTCGGAAGCTAGAGCCCCTGCTATCTGGCAGCTCTGCTTTGAAGTGGTCAGTGGTTTTCTAACCAATGGGCTACGCGAAACATCGACGCACACTCATGCGAACTGGCGGAACCGCTCGCTTTCTCCAAGAGCTAATGGATGCGGGTCGTCCCCCCTCCATACTCGGGGTGTGTGTCTCCGCCATAGCAGCTAGCCACGCTCCGATCGCGGCACATTCACTAGGGAAAAGTGATCTTATTGTGTGTTTTCTTAAAGGGGCCAGGAGGTTCAGCCCGCCTTGCCCCTACCTCGGTCCCTATTTGGGACCTCGCCATGGTTTTGGAGGCCGTGAAGGGTTCCCCCTCCTAACCACTTCAGAACACGAGCTTGAAGCACATATCACTCAAAACCGTTTTTCTGCTGGCTGTGGCCTCGGTTAACCGAGTGGGTGGCTTACCTGCACTCTCCGTGAGCCCTTCCTGTCTTGAGTTTGGGTCCAGCAACTTCAAGGTTGTGCTCAAACCGAGGCATGGTTTTATGCTGAAAGTGCTATCAACCCCTTCAGTATGCAGGTCTTTGCACTGCTTAACCCGCGTCTCAGAGAGAATAAGACGCAAACCTATTCTGCCCAGTCAGAGCATTGAGATTGTATCTAGAGCGCTCCGCCCCCTTCAGGCAGTCGGATCAGCTCTTCATTGCTTCGGTGGCCGCACTAAAGTTTGTGCTGTCATGAAACAGTCTCTCACACTGGATAGTGGATGCAGTCCCACTAGCATATAGGTCCAGGACCTAACCTGTCCTACAGGCATTTAAGCCCACTCCTCTAGAGGCATGGCCTCATCTTGGGCTTGGTCGTGTGACATTTCTTGGAAGATATCTGTGCGGCGGCAGGCTGGGCCTCTCCGTCCACTTTTATCAGATTCTACAAGTTGGAGGTTCCAGCTCTACAAGCAGGGCTTCTCTCCATCTAGGCTCTATCTTGACCCTGGCAAACAGATTGCCTTACATTTTGGCCTGTACACATTAGTCCTTAAGCACTATTCATTCATCATAAGATCCGACTATGTCCGATCAGCTGTTCAAACGAACCGACTCTTCCGGTTCTTCATTCCCCTTATAAGCCGCCTCTGTCGGTGTCTCGGGGGTTTATAACATGTGCTTTGGGTATACTGGGTCAGTCAGCACACACGGCGCTTTACATTGTGTTCCCATACGTAATACGAGGAACCTCTCTCGAAAGGGAACGTACTCGGTTACTTTCGTAACCTCGGTTCCCTGAGAGAGAGGAACGAGTATTACGTTCCGTGCCGTGTTTATGCTTCTCAGGTATCGCTTCAGTCGATCTTAAAACCTGACACCTATGGCGAATTAGGGTCTTATATAGCCTCCTGTATGCAAATATAAGCACCTTTTTCGGCGGGCTTCTGGAACGCCCCCCATTGGTTCGTTCCTCTCAGCCGCCTCACCATAGGTTCCTGCAGTTGCCGCAGCCCGGCCAATCAGAGCGCTCCTCGCGCTGGGCTATGGCCGTGCAGCTCACTGCGCTTTACATAGATACCTTTATTAAAAGTTTTGCTTCACATTCTCGAGAAAAGGAGTTTTTCCCATACGTAATACTCGTTCCTCTCTCTCAGGGAACCGAGGTTACGAAAGTAACCGAGTACGTTTTTGATAGAAGAAAGGCCATCGCACTATATGTCCATTAAAAGCACTGCTAAAAAGAGAAACTTCAGGAAATCGTCTTGAAATATTGGATAGGCATCAAATTTACATGCATTACCCATCATAAACCTCTTAAAGATAATTCATAAATGACAGTAATAACTAAGAGGAAACTTCTTAATGATTTATCGAATAATTAATAACTAAATGAGCAAATTATCTAAACGTTTTTTAAAAAAAATGACAAAATAACGCACATCATAGTCTATCTACATGTCTATACTGTTTGTGTGCTATATTAATGTGTGTATATTCTATTTACCTATCCATATTTAGTTGTTCGTTCGTGAGACAACGAAAGACTGTCAAAAACACTTAAAAATGACGTACCATCAGCACCAAGAGCCGCTCACGCTCACCAACTTCCTCCCATGCTTTTTCCTTCACTTGCAAGTCTTTATAAAGCAAACTGTGTGGATCACAGAGAACTGTGTGCTTCTAAACCTCCACGATGAGAGTGTCATCCATTCCTGTCTTTCCAGGACAGGTGCACACTGAAGAACACTGCCTGTGACACCACTTGCTTTTTGTTTATCGTTTCTGTTATGCCAGCATATAGTTATAATATATACATAATTTAATTCATATTTAATTTAAGCTAAACTGGCATACATTATTTAAAATTAGTTTTGTAGTTCAGGCAAAAACTTATGGCAGTGACTTCGTTTTTTGTGTAGAACTTTTTTTTCTTCCACAGCGCCGGATGTCATGGTGACTGAGAAACACACGGAACACTTCACTAAATTGTTTCATGGTTAAATGTGTTATTTTTCATGTTAACCAGGTTAATTTTGATCAGAACAATGAACTGTGGCTTTAATTCATCGTGAGCAGCGCGTCAAAAATAGACCTGGCGCCGAAACGATCGCGGCACTGACGCTTCTGCTCTGCTCCTGCTACGCGCCGCTGCGCCGCCTCTGCTGCCGGTGTGAATGCACTCATCTGTTAACATGAGCGCCGAAAAAAATACGCGCTGCTTACGCCCTGCTTACGCGTGCAGTGTGAGAGTGAGAGAGAGAGAGAGAGAGAGAGAGAGAGAGAGAGAGAGAGAGAGAGAGAGAGAGAGAGAGAGAGAGAGAGAGAGAGAGAGAGAGAGAGAGAGGTGTGATTGAACTTTGGAATGAAGGTGAAAGGTGAAAGAAAAAGAACAAAAAGGAATGCCTCACATGTTCAGTTTTCTAAATAAATGGCATCATTCTAAAAAGTCAACTTGGGATGATTATTACCCAAAATGTGTGTGGCTAGGATTGAGTTAATGTTCGTTAAACCCCTGAACCTCAACTTTGTACTGCACTCAATAATAAACATCTTCAATGACCTAACATAATAGAAATAAAAACACACACAAATCAGGCCACAGATCTTTCCAGTTCTTTATTAATTTCTTTATAAATATGAACTTAATGACATAAGTTTTCAAAACAAGAAACAACAAAAAGGCATTAAGGCGTTATTTTCAGTTTTCAACAAGTAGCCGTCCTACAAAAACGTACTGAATGTGAGACTGAGGTGAATTGCAAAGTCGGCCGAGATAGCGTTTTAAAAGGCTTCTTCCAATAAATCAGTAAGAGTAAACATTCAGTAACAAGTGTGAATGCCAAAGGTCATCAATCAAATGACCCCAGTGAATAAGGGGTCGTTTTTGTTATCTTAAGAAAAATACAGTGTTTTTAAGCAAGTACAATGTGATTAGTTTAATCTCCTCACAGCCACATACTTGTGCATGGAAAGCAAGGAGCCTCAAAAGAGAAATAGTCTTTAACACTCTTGCATGTTTGATAATACAATCGCTATATTAGCACTATAGCAATCTTCTTTACGCATTGCATACCAATCTAGTAACATTTCTTAAGCAATTTCCTACATTTCTATCGGTTTATACCTGCAGAACACTAAGCTTGCCCAGACAAAAGCACAGAAGTCTTCAATGCATCAACACATCACGATCACGGGCTGCTCCACCTCACCCCTTCCACCATTTGAAATGAATAGGAAATAAGCTCAGAAATGTCACAGCTGGTGAAATCCTTCATGATCAGTACATTACAATAATAAAAAAAAAGGTTGAGATACATTATATGGTATGAATGTAGGCTGTATGTCATAATAAAAACTCATTGGAAAACAAAAATACAAAATTAAGTGAAATCCAATGATAAAGGATAAATGTAACATTTTACGAAATCAAAATAATTGGTTTAAGCTTCAGTTCCCTGTACAGTGAACATCGCCACTGGAGTGTCCTCTTCAAATAAACACCGACCAAACACACCACAACAAATCTATTAACTGAGCAAAAATAAGTTTGGCATCTCGTATCAGCATAGAAATATATAAGATATTGGTTGACTGTCAAAAATACTACAATATTCCACTAACAAATCTTCCTGGACTCATAAAAAAGGAGGAAAATAAGATGTAACACAACACATGACACATTATGAATCAGCTCAAAACACCTCATATATGTTTTTGTTTTTTTACAGTTCTGGCTGACTCCTTTGTAACAGTTTTACATATTGGACAAATGAATTTGTTCTCTGAACTTCTAGAAAGCTGACCTATCTTAAACATGTACTATCACCATACTGACCTATGAAACACAACAACTGCCACATTCCTGCTGACAGTAACAAAATTTTGGCATGAAAAGCATAAAACTTCTAAGCTAGAACTCATTTAGGTTGACCTTTTTAGTTTTGAAGGGGTGAAGATCAGAAATATTTATCATTTTTGCAAACAGGGTGTAACAGTTAATATTCCATTAGAAAAATAAATAAACTAATACCCCCAAAAATGGCACAACAACAACAAAAAGTTATGCAAGATGTGATATAAAATATTACATTTTTCATTACTTCTTCAGTTTCATCTAAACTACATGGCTTAAATAGCGACGCTCATTTTTTTAAAGCAAAGCAAGTTTTTTTTTCATTAGTGAATGATTAATTTTAATATTTCTAATAATTAAAAATATGACTACTCTATTTAAATATAAAGTCAAGTAAATAAATCTTTTTCTAGTCCATTGTCATTGCAGCTTTATAGCAGAAAATGTATATAACGCTCATTAAATAAGCAGTTAGTAGTAGTTGCAAGTCACTGGACAGCTAGATGTTGATTCTGTCCTTTTCATCATGCTGTAACCACCTTTAACATTTCATATTATTAATAAATAAGAAATGTAATTTAACATGCTAGTGTTGAGTTGAACATTAAACTGTCAAGTAACAATGTATACAAACCTAAAACCCAAGCAATGGAGTGTAAGTTTAAGTTTTGTGTCAGCTGAGCAAGCTTGCACCAACCTACCCTAAGATGAAGTTAATACAGAATAAAAATGGATACACGAGACCATTGCTTATTCACATATTATTAACCTAAATATTGACCAATGTGGAAATGCTTCTAATATACTCCTCTTGGTCAAGAGCTCACTGCTTCCAGAACCGCTGAATTTGCAAATGTGCTTCAACAGAAAGTGTTAATAAGGGAAAGATGAATGTAAGGACTAGGATGAGGCCAAGCAAAGCAAGTTTCTTGCGATTCGTCTTTTAAGGCGTACTGAAGTAAGACTGCATATGATGCTGCTCCGTCCGTTCAGACACAAGCAACAGATGAAGACACAGGTTTTCAGCCCTCTGTGGTGAAAGAGCCAAAATGCCTTGAGTTTACTGCACTTTAACCCCAAGCCAGAAATATCAGTCCCTAAGGCCAAACCCAAGAGTGCAGAAGCCAGTCCCTCAGATACAAACTCAGAAACAAAGTGCTTTTGAGCAGCTGAAAGATGAGAGGGTGTCCAGAAAAGAGCCCACTTTGTTCAAGTATTAACATTTTAAATTCGCTTTTTTTTTGCACTTTGAATAGTTTTAAACATTTCACAGAAGTCTCAAGTTTTGGATGTTTGGGTCTTTAGAGTGAGCGGGGTGGGATATTGCTTTCAATTGCTGTCAACCCTATTTTTTTCTCAACTTTTGCTAAGAATTGATGGCTTTCTAATTTAGGTTTTGATATCTTGCCATTCCTCGTTCTGCCTGAGGGAGGACAAGTAGACGGAGAAAAAGACTGTTCTCCTCCAAGCAGGTCTGAGGTAGGGGAGGTGGGTCGGTGGCAGAGGAAGATTACTTGGTTTTCTGGGCCCATCTGAGGTCATCTGATCTGGGTTTCTCTCCTGTCAGGCTCTGTATCAGATCTTCCAGGTTTCTCCAGAATCCCAGTTTCTCTAGAGGATAGTTTAACCAGCCTGCGCGTACAAACACATTTAGGTCAATGACATGTGACTCTATAACTAACTGATGTAACTTTACACATAATTCACTGTCAATGATAAACAAAACTAGTCTTTCATGTGGTTTAGGAAAATCTTTAACACCATTTTCAAAAAAAGTTTACATTTAATGGCTTTTAGTTATGTAACTTTCAAGTGAAAAATAACATTTTCCTAACACCTTGAATACATGTGTCCAAAATCATTTATTTATTGATAAATATCTTTAGGTAGTATCACACTCATGTAATGGCTCGTTTCCACCGAGCGGCACAGTTCAGTAAGGTACGCAATTTTTGCATTTTCCACTGTCAGAAGTTGTGAATGGTAACCTAATTCCGAACCGTACCAATCACTAGGGTACCTAGCACAGTAGTCCGGTACTAAAGGGTGGAGCTAGACTCACTGCAGAACGTTGATTGGTTGACAGAGAATCGCTAGTCGCGCATGCTTTTTCGGCTGTGTTTTCCCTTGCAGCCTGTGGCCTTAGCTCAAACAAAGCGTGTCTTCTTGTGACAACAGCCACGTCGCCATGTCGCGAAGCAAGGACAAAATCTGCTGTATGTCAAGTCAACTTTATTCATAGTGCTTTTACAATGACGATTGTTTCAAAGCAGCTTCACAGTGTTAAACAGGAAAAATATTGCAACAAAATTTGATTCGGCTGTACAGTCATTCTGTACGGTGATGTCATCAGCTCATTTCAATTTATCATATAGCGATAATGTGGGCAGCATAAGTAATAATAAAGTTGATACAGTTCATTTAGTAATTCATTTTATTCGGATATTTAGTTGAAAACTTAGATTGAAATTTTAGTGTCTCCAACTGAACAAGCCAAGCCAAAGGCGACAGTGGCAAGGAACCAAAACTCCACCAGGGCATGATGGAGAAAAATTAACCTTGGGAGAAACCAGGCTCCGTCAGGGTGCCAGTTCTCCTCTGGCCTATTAACAAACAGAGTATGATTATTATTTTGGCAACCTTACAGGTCAGAAACAGTGGCGGTATATCCTCCAATGTTGTTTACTGTGTCGCATGACTCACGTTCTTCTTCGTGCCTGAATGATGTTGATCAGTACATCACGCCTATCATAAGGGTATTGTTGGCGGTGAAAACGGCGGATCAGGGTTTACATACTGAACCGTACCGCACCGTTCGGTGAAAACAAGCCATAATGGTCCTATTTCTGATTTTATTTTTTATCTGCATATTAGTTGCATCATATGCCTTTGTTATACTTGTATGCATGCATTGCATTGCAGACATCTTTTTGAATGGATGAATACACATTACAAAACATTTCTATTTCAAATAAATGCTGTTCTCTTGAACTTTCTATTCAAACCTGTAATGTGTGCGAGTGTACCTGTGGTAATGCAGAAGTAGGTTTCATGAGGTGAAACATGGTGAACTCTGTGGTGTTTCCGTGGTAAAATTATGTAACAGTCCTGAAGAAACGTCACCCAGCGTGGGAGCCCAAAATATGTGTGCGACCATTTGTGAATCTGATTGGTCAGTGTAACAAAAATGGCTAAAGCATAGACGTAACAGTACCATGGGTAGTTTCGATAGATCTCCGCTGAAGAGAGAACAGGACAATATGAGTCAGAAATAAATGTGGTTCGATATTTGTCTCTGTGTTAGACCAAAAAATTTCATACCTGGTGAGAGCATCAAGAAGTTTGCGGCCATGTTAGCGAGAGGAATGATGGTCAACATACAGTTATCACCGTTTGTCTCAATGAAATCATGGCGCGTTATAGCTGTTGGATCAATGTGATGCTCTCGAAATGGACGAATGAAGGCCTGGGAATGGACAAACAAAGGAAAAAAAAATTTTAGAATAAGTAATTAAGCTAGAGCAATTAAGTAGTTGAGAATATTTTCCTGAGATTAAAGATCTTTAAAGGGGTTCAAGACATTTAAAGGCCAATTCACACAGTACCGACCAGCAGACACATTCATCAGGTTCTGATCAGTGTGTTAAATTGTCTCTTGCCATTGGTCGGCGATCGTTTTTGCCAAATGAACATGTTGAATCTGTTTATAGAATGAATGTCTGAGAGGTGACATACTGTAATTTGGTGACTGTCACCATTGGTTGGTGTCTGTCTGAATTGGGCTTAAAAGATGCCCTAAAAATCTACTTGTGAGATCAAGTGATTTAAAGGGATAGTTCACTTTAAAATAAAAATTCTGTCATCCTTTACTCACCCTCAAGTTGTTTCAAACCTTTAGCTGAACACAAGGGAAGATATTTTGAAGAATGTCAGTAACCAAACAGTTAACTGGAGCCATTGACTTCCATAGTAGGAAAAAAAAATACTATGGAAGTCAATGGCTCCTGTTTGGTTACTGACATTCTTCAAAATATCTCCCCAGTGTTCAGCTGAAGAAAAAAATTCATACAGGTTTAAAACAACTTGAGGGTGAGTAAAGGATGACAGAATTTGTATTTTAAAGTGAACTATCCCTTTAATATCTATTTGTTCTCAAAACATTTTATTATATGTATTACCTTAAATAGCACTAAAAGGGATAGTTCACCCAAAAATGAAAATTCTGTCATCATGTACTCACCCTCAAGTTGTTCAAAACCTGTATGAGTTTTTTTGTTCTGCTGAATTTTTTTTTTAATTTGCATTTTTTTAACAAAGCAGATAGAGCAACCATTTACTACCATAGTATTTTTTCCCTACCAATGGTTGCTCTATCGGCTTGGTTACAAACATTCAAAATATCTTCTTTTGTGTTCAGCAGATGAATTAAACTCATACAGGTTTGGAACAACTTGGAGGGTGAGTAAATGATGACAGATTTTCATTTTTTGGGCGAACTATCCCTTTAATATCAGGAAAAATGTGTTTTTACCTTCCCAACGATGGGCAGATCCACTGAACCCCATGTGTCAGCACCCCAGTGGACCAGACCAGAAGCAAAGTCTGCTGTCAGGATCCCTGCCACTTCATACACAAAAATACAGCAGAATCTCAGCATAAAATCAATCTTTAAATCCTATTATTAACCAAAATGGCTTTCTGTTCCCAGAACTACTAGCATTCTTAAATACTGGGAATTTCAGAGTTGTACTTTGCAACTTCTTTGTTGTGTCTACCACTACTTTATTAAACATTGATGCCTGTGTGTGGGTTTGTTTGTTGTACCAACCGATGCCCAGGAGGATGTACCAGCTGTGTCCCAGGTGGAAGTATGTTACCAGGTAACAGAAGTTGAAGGCCATGAGGGTAAAGCAAAGAAGCACACTGATCCATTCCTGACATCTTTTTCCTGGGAGAAAGCGACAGAGTTGAGATCTTTTAAACAGCAGTCTTTAGTCAGCAAGGTCCAAAAATAACAGCAAAGCACCACATTTGAGTAAAAAAAGGCTTTGGTGACATAACTGCAACATAATGCATTATTTAAAAAGAGACTGTAAGAACGATCTTCTGGAAGAAGTCGATCTAACTGATGTAATGAATACAATTCAAATCAAAGACACTTTAATCAGCTAATACTGAAAAAGTCATCTAGCATACTTGACATTTTCAACGGCTACAGAATTTGGTGACACATTAATATTTTATGTAGAAACATGAAACAAAATATGAGAAATAATAGTGTCCTTGTGATGAACTGGTTCATTTCAAATATTATACTGTAACACAATGACATGCACTTTTTGTAACAAAATATGGGAGGAAAACAACGAACTTTGCTGCCAAAAATAAAAAAATAATACAAATAATGCACATTTTAAAATGAAAATTATCTTAATTCACCTGCCATTCACCCACCAAAATGGCAATGTTGGAATCTGTTTGTAAAGTTATGGAAGGTAAAAAAATGTTAATTCATACATATATAGAGATTTATAAGTTTAAATAAGATTCTACAGTGTCTCAGGAATGTAACTTCACTGAAGTACCAATGTGTTTGCTGTACATAAAAGTAAAATCAAATCAACAATACAGCAAAGTAACTACCTACAATACTGGTCACTAATATTCCAAAAATACAGCATCATTATCATAGAAACTGTTGAGAACGAATATTTGAATTGATGTTTATAACAGATCGAGACAGATGGTTATGGCTGTGAGCATTTACTAAAGCAATGCTCACAACAAAGTCGCATTGTTTCTTTGCACAGCTACGATTGTGTGCCGAGGGCAATGTCACCTTTGCCCTGAATTCAGTGCAGAACCACTTTGCAGAAAATATGTGACCAGAGAACATTATTCACATCACAGTTGACAGGATCTAGAAATACTGCTATGTTTGTTCCAGGATGACTGATTCATCCTGAGTTAATCTGATACAGAAATACTGAGAACCTCAACACTCCTTGAATCACCAAAGTGACTGTCAACAGGACAATGCTGTCAGAGGACATTGATGTGAAGTTAGAGAAGCACTAAATCTCATTCTACCCAGAAACCCACATCGGTCCTGCTCGATTTGACATTGAACCGCAGCACCCCACCCACATCAACTTCAACAAACACATACCTTTCACACCTAACACACCCTCACACCTGGTCTGCTAAGTACTTACTGTGCCGTTTTGTTTCCACTTCTCTTCTGTTCTTGTGTTTATATACAACATGTCTCATTCACACTGTTCCCTGCTGGTACTGATGGAGATCCATTATTCAGATTTACTGCACCCATCTAATCAACTATCTTGGGCTTGTGGTTTTGTGTGACCTTGTTGTGCTAATGCTATAAATTACTATTTTGTGGCAATTCATCTTTAATAGAGTGATCAGCCAAGAGTCAACCCGAAACTGTCCTTAAAGCTGCACTCAGTAGGTTTTTGTTTACGTTGAGATGCCTCTTTTTTGATATTCAGTAGTACTAGTGGTTTTGGACTTTGTACTGATACTTTTTGGCTTGAATGCATGGAGCTTCTTTACTAACTGCTGTTGCTTCATGTTAAAGATGTTTGTTTATCTTTTTGTGTAACTGCTGTTACGGTGTGGTCACATTTAACATTGTTCTGTGAATATTTGCGGGATACATCCAGCCAATATTTACTCACCCTCATGTCGTTCCAAAACCATTAGTCCTCAGAACACAAATTATGATATTTTTGATGATATCCAAGAGCTCTCTGACCCCTCCATAGACAGCTATTTAATTACCGGTTTTAAGGTCTAGAAAGGGAGTAAAGACATTGTTAAAATAGTCCATGTGACTCCAGTTGGTTCAACCTTAGTTTTAAGCATTGAGAATACTTTTTGAGTGCAAAAAACAAACAAAAATAATTACTTTATTCAACAATTTCTTCATGCATGTGTCAGTCTCCTACGTTGTCGACATAGTAAATACAGTGCTTCAGAGTTACGTCAGAGCTACGCCAGAACGCCGGCTTACCATTGGCCGACATGGTCAACTTGAGCACCATGACGCTGACACAGGAGCTGGCCAACGTAAACTGAATAAAAGACTGACACGGAAGAAAAGAAATTGTTGAATAAAGTCGTTATGTTTGTTTTTTGTGCACAAAAAGTCTCGTCGCATCATAAAATTAAGGTTGAACCAGTGGAGTCACACGGACAATTTTAACTGTTTTTACTGCCTTTCTGGGCCTTGAAAGTGGTAACTAAATAGCTGTCTATGAAAGGATCAGAGAACTCTTGGATATCATCAAAAATATCTTAATTTGTGTTTTGAAGATGAACAAAGGTTTTATGGGTTTGGAACGACATGAGGGTGAGTAAATGACAGATTTTTTTTGGGGGGGGGTGGGGTAAACTAACCCTTTAAGTTGATCATGCAAATTCAGGATTTACCAACAGAATGCAACTTGGTTTGACAGTCACTTCTGTGAGAGCTGTGCTTTATAGAAAATTACTATTGAATAGACCTTATTCACAGTGGCACCATCATCTCTTCAGTGGGTTGTACTGGGTTGTTTTTGGATTGTTCTGCTGACAAAACACAGCACAATTATGAGCTGTGGAAAATTATAAGTGATCTAGGAGCTTTAAACAGCTGTTTACTGCTTTCATACCAGTAATGTCGCTGCTTTGAATAAGGTGTATAGTCCTTTTTTGCCAGCAATTTAGAAATTGGCTCTGTTGTCATACAAGTTATGTTATTGTGTTTGGCATTATATTAGAGTTACTTTTTTAATTCACATTAGCTTTTATGTTTATGCTTTGTAAATCACAGTAAACACTATCTGCATCATGTGTTAAATTACATAAATTGTTTTAGGTAGTAAAGATGACCGTTGCTTAGCAACTACTAGTCATGTGATGTCAATATTAGCGGCAACCATGAAGGGTCGACCCGCTCCATTTAGGGAAAAAACAGCATTTGTATTAGTTTGTAAGTCATTTTAATGTTATTCCTCAAAAGTGCCGTTTATATTTTATATTTATAACTATTTAAACTAGGAAAAATGACTGAGTACATGCTGAGGAATTGTGATAAACATGAAACCAAAGAGATCTCCAGAATTACATCCCTTGGGACCATAATTAATAACCCATTTGGTTAAATTTAACACTGACAATTGTGTTCGACTCATCTGATGACTGACATCACATAGGGCGTTGTTGCTCTCATTTAAACTCCCTGCCACATAAACATCACTCATTAATCCGTCGTTGTATATGCCATACTATTATGCTGCGTCGTGTTTACCCCCGTAGAGCCCACCGACCGAATATAAACGCGCTCTGCTAAATGCCCTTTCAAAACCGACTATTCTAGACTACGAGGCGAATGCTACAGCTTCGTGGCTGTCCGAGGCTGCCTATGAGAAACTCTTGGCTGTCAGTCCGTTCAATCCCTGGTGTGGGCAGAGGCAGGCAGACACCGGCGCCGACGGGAAATGTAAAACGAGGTTTAAATTCTCACCTGGCGAGTATAACTCCGCGAGCTCTCGAGCACCGGCATGCTGTGGACCCCATCTCGCACCTGGCTGATCCGATCCACTTGGGCCGGGTGTGTGAAAGTTTTCCGAAGACCCACTTTTGCTTTCGGTGCTCGCCATATTCAATCCGGCTCGGGCGCAGCGGATGCGTTAATTCCGCATCCTCAACTCCACGCCTCTGTCCGTCCTGTTCCGCGTCTCCTCCCTCCACCAATTGCGTGCGTCCCGCTGCAGCATTCGGCCAATCAGCAATTAGGCTACGTTCTCAAAACTAACACGACGACCTATTAGAAAGCAAAAATGTCCTGACCCCACCCGGATGCAACCAATCAGAAAAGAGGCTATACTGACGGTGAATCATTTTAATTATTTTAATGTGCGGTATGGATCCTGGTATTTTTAGTGCATTGTCTAAATATTAATTTTCATTATGTTGATAAAAAAAAAAAAAGTTTTCAAGGGGGAGTTGGACTTCACGCTCGAAACAAAATGAAAACATTCCTTACACAAATAATAAATTCGGTTATCATTTAGTCAGCCTTTTTTGTTCCTAACAACACGAACTACACATTTCCTTCAGTGGAACACAAAAGGAAATGGCAGGGACACGGCTAAATATTAGTTTATAATTAAACATATTATTTATTACAATGAAATGAACCCAACCTGAGTAGACTTTAATGTTTATTTAAATCAAGACCTTTAATCCTTGATGTAGGATCTGCGTCACTGATGCTCTATAAAAAAGATTGGAATGTGTAAAATATAATATCATGAATAATATTTTAAATAACAAAATAATAAATACACAGTATTGGAAATAAAATGGACATGAAAAGGTAGGCCTATATCATTTCACTAAGTGTTGGCAGCTTAATGAGTCAGTTCTTGCAACACGTTGCACTATGATATGGCACACAGGGGAATGTTCAGACACAGAATTAGAAAACGAAAGATTGTGAAAGATTGTGAAGCAGTCTGCTTCTAGAGGACAATGATGAAATAATTGAACCAGCCCTTGTAGTGCAATCCTTTACCACCAGATGGCAGACTAACCACATCACTGAAGAAACATAAACACGTTTATTGCAGCAGCCAACGCCTGCTGCCCCTGGAAACCTGAAATTGAAATTAGGCTACTACTGTGAGAACTTGGTCAGACAACGATGAAGATAGTAACAGTTTTGATGTGCTCACTGTATCACTGCACAGCCCTATATAGAATGTCATTTTGTTGTGATCTTCAACCCTATTAGAATGTCACTTAATGACCCTGCTTAAGAAATTTTTTTAATACTTTTTTTTTAAATGCTCCTAATATTTTTATTATGTGGTAACCATAATAAAACACCCTTAACAGCAATAGGATGCTAGTTTCTCAACTCCAGTCCTTGGGACTCCAAGCCACCATGAACGTTTTAGATATCTCAACAATTCAAATACCTGATTCTACTCATCATCTTCCAATGTATTGAATAGAGAGACATCTAACACGTTTTAGGGGGTGGGTCTTGAGGACTGACGTTGAGAAACACTGCTCTAGAAGACATTCTTTTAAGAGGTTAAATATTGCAGAATAATGGTAACTGGTCCACATGGCAGAGTGTTGTGACTGCTAATGAGAAACCTGGGGTTTACTTAGGAGTGCTGTTCGTAGAGTTCTTTTAGCACATAAGTAATTAACTAATACAATAAATGCAAAAAAAGAGAGATAGGCTACATTATTCCTTATTTACAAGTTCAAATATCACTTTTTCTAGAATGGTGTTAACCAGACCCCATTACATCTACTTATTTACAATTTACAAGTAATATATATATATATATATATATATATATATATATATATATATATATATATATATATATATATATATATATATATATATATATATATATATATATAAGCTTAGGCTATATAAGCTTCACCGGGACAAATTCCTTGTGTGTTCGCATAGCCTACTTGGCAATAAATCTAAATCTGATAATCATTCTAATATAGATCAAAATGTATCTGTAAAACGTGTTATTTTAAAAAGCCAAAACTCAGCACATAAGTATCTGTTTATGCCGTGTTTATTTTTTTTTATTGTTATTCACTCGTGTGTTCACAGACCCCAGTTTTGAGTCTGCGGTCAAACCAGAATAACGCGTCACATTCCAAATAGAGAATCACCGCCCCCTCTTCACACCCCTATAAACACCCCAATCCGAGGCATGGGAACTGACTCGAGCTCTCCAGCGATCGCTGGGCAGTCAACCTATCTATCACCCACATAACTAGACAAAAGTGATCTAGTTATTTCTGCTTTTCGGAAGACATTCGAATTTCTGCGTGAGTTCTTCGCAGCCGTCGGTGAGTGACACTTGCGAAGTTATCAGGGGCGGCGAAACCCTGATCTCCGTCCTGCCGCAATCCGGCGGGTGTTAAGATCCATGGAAGTGGCCGGTTTTTACGAGGGGGACTACCTCGCTTATCACAGCACTAACGCCAGCAGCAGTCCGGTCAGCGACGGCACATGCAAGCAGCCCACTAACGGCTCCATGACGAAGCTTCATGATATTTCTGAGCACGAGAAAGCGATAGACTTCAGCATCTATTTGGACTCTTCGTCCCAGTACCAGCACCTGGCCAGCCAAGACGAGACCCGGCACCGCGCACTGGGAATCTACAGCGACTTTCTCTCCGAGGAAAACAAGAGCAAGAGAGCAGCGTTACAGAACTACAAGAACTACATCTCGCTGACCGAGCGGGACCCGAATAACCAGCTGGCGTATCCAGAGATACAGGAGACGCGCATAGACGCCGTGTTCAGCCCAGACTTTCTGGGCAGTTTTGCCAAAAGTAACTGGCGACACGAAGAGCCGCCGATGGATGGTTCCGGGGGCTTTGACATGCGCTCGTATCTGCAGTACGCTCCGAGCGGCAGCCTGGGTAACATTTCAACCGCGTCGTCCTCCTGCTCGAGCCCGCCAGGTACACCTGCGCCGCCAGGTAAGGGAAGATCACCTCAGTCGGGCGGAAAAATGGCCTCTGGCGGCAAAGGGAAGAAGAGGCTGGAAAAGGACAGCGACGAGTACAGACAGAGACGCGAGAGGAACAATCTCGCCGTCCGCAAAAGCAGAGACAAAGCCAAAATGCGCAACCTGGAGACGCAGCACAAAGTGCTCGAGCTCGCGGCCGAGAACGACCGGTTACAGAAGCGCGTGGAGCAGCTGTCGCGCGAGCTGTCGACGCTGCGGAACCTGCTCTCCGCCACCGGCCAGTGCTGACGGGACTCAAGCGGTGCTTAATGACTGTCAGTGACTTTAAAGAGTGCAGAATTAACAACAAAAGTTTTCTGCGATTGATACTTGAGCGCTCGTTCAATGCGTTTACAACCGAGAGAAAAAACATGAAAGTGGACTGTGCGCCTGGATTGCGCAATATCCCACCGTGGTGCTCGGTATAACTCTGGTAATCTGGAAACCCTGTCATGTATTTCGTCTGTAAAGTATTTTTGTACGGGTTTTAAAGTGAGATATCTACTGTTTAATATTCTGTTATTTAAATTCCTTTCGCCATATCTGGGGCAGTGGTTGTCATGGGAAGAGTTGTACTGCAGAGG
This sequence comes from Pseudorasbora parva, assembly GCF_024679245.1. Classification (NCBI taxonomy): domain Eukaryota; kingdom Metazoa; phylum Chordata; class Actinopteri; order Cypriniformes; family Gobionidae; genus Pseudorasbora; species Pseudorasbora parva. The sequence continues at coordinate 25,957,414 of NC_090184.1, forward strand.
TATGATGCAACTCATTGTAACAGTATTGGAAACGCAGTGAAGTAGTCTTAAAAAGATGATAAAGGTACAACTGGTCTACTGTTATATACTATTTTATTGAATTAAATGATTTTTACTGTACTGGAATCCTGTGTCTAAACGCATTTTATTACTGCTGTCAAAAACATGTTAGCACCCACCCACCCACAGCGGCTGAGATTTAGTTTCCACTATGCAGTGTGTAGTTTCACTTTACCTTTAATAGTCTCTTTTTATAAGGACATATACATTTAAAATGTGCCTGCACATGAAGACGCGATAATCATTTACAGTTATTTGATAGAAACCTCCTGTTTCGTGACTGGATATTTGGAGATCTTTTGAAATCTGTGTTCATGAGTCACTTAGAGGGTCAGCTATCTAAAATACACAGGCAGGGTCAACAATCCAAAGAGTTCAGTGGTCCGTTAAAGACTGGTTCAAGGCTAGATAAGCGCTGAACTTTCTAGACCCTCAAAGCACACAAACACATACAAACACTCAGTTTACTCAACAGAAAGCATGCATGTCACGGTGAGATAACTAGACATTAAACATTGGCATGGATTGCAGGCTGCCGTGGACAAGTAAGCAGAGATATGGATGGATTTGAATGAAAATGAAGATTTAGATAAGAGAAATGATCAATACGAGATGGATTTAATCAACATACAAACTCATTTGTTAGGCCTACACCTCAGGCCTAAGGGCAAAAATGCTTTTTTAATTGAATCAAATTATTTATTATTTACACATTACTTATGTAATAAATAAATACATGGATGATTGATACATAACACAAACACACACACACACACACACACACACACATATATATATATATATATATATATATATATATATATATATATATATATATATATATATATATATAATTTTATACCATTTTATATCAACATATATCAACTCATTTCATCATATATGATATAGAAATCAATGTAAATTTAAATCTAGCAAAGGTGGACCAGATTCAATTAATTAAAAATTGACATCACACACATTCATATATGTATATATATATATATATATATGAATGTGTGTATGCTTAATATATTTTTATGTGAAAATTATTGTTGAGATTTCTTCATTGGTAACAGAAAATGAGCTGTTGAGGCGTGACCGTCTGAATCCTGCAGAAGGAAATGAAACCTGATGGACAGGTTGAATGACCTGTCAGTCAGGGAGGAGAGTAAGTATAGGTAGACAATGGACAGTTCATCAACATGACAATAGAAGGTGGGGGGGGGGGCTAAATTAATGTATCAGTGGGTAATCTGAACTTGTGATCAGCAGCATCTAAACTTCAAGTATGATGGTTCATTTTGTGTGTGAGAAGGACTGTGGTCTTACACCACATACACAGCAGCTGAGCTGATAGAAAATCACTAAAACCACAAACATCTATTTCAAAGAAAGGCTCAAAACAATGTGTGTATGAAATTAGGTGCACCACCATATATAGGGGCTGGACAGTAAAATTTAGTATGGTGTAGGGCCTCGTTTTGTGCCGATGGCATCAGACATTTCATCACAGTGCAGAGGATTTTGATCCATTCCTCTTCCAGAACAGTGGCCAGGTCACTACGAGATGGTGGTGGAGGAAAACATTTGTGAAATCTTCAACTTGAATCAAACCATTCTGTCACAAGTCTTGCTCTTTGTGTATTGGTGAATTATGATGCTGACACAACACCCTTTTTAGACGTTTAAATCAGGTGCACATGGTCCTCCGGAATATTTCGGTAGTCTTTGGCAGTGACGTAGCCATCAGACACAGAAGGGAATGCCATGATATTGCAGCAAAGCCATGCATCAGTCCGGGTGTTAAGCCTTTTTGGGGTTTCTTCACGGATGTGGGAAAGACAAGAAAGACAAGTTGGACTCATCAACGAACAAAACATGTTTCACATTGTCCACAGTCCAAGATTTGCACTGTTGGCGGCAATGAAACTGACATTTGCCATTGGTATGACTGATCAAAGCTTTGCCGTCCGACCATGAATATTGACTCTGTGGAGCTCCAGATGAATCGTTTTTGTGGAAACCTTCACACTCTCTTACTGATTGAATGTATAATCAGTGAAGAATTAGTGAATCAACAACACTAATGGCCAGTGTTTTAGTTTCATTGTCCAACCCCTATATATATATATATATATATATATATATATATATATATATATATATATATATATATATATAGCCTATTAAGTGGTTGTCTTTCGTATTGAATTGCGAACATGCTGATTGCACCACACTCGCAGTTTGCTTGAGAATTTTAGTTTTACATTTTGTTTGATGTTTAGGGAACCTGTAGAACAGTGAGAAACTGATCTCTAAAAGGAGGAAAAGGGTGTTGTTTTGAACAGTGCATTTCACAACGTCGTCCTATAGTGCAGGAGGATCTGAGTTGCACAACACTTCCAACTTCCTTCTCCATCTGCGCATGCAAGCGTTCTTGCGTATGTATTGTACTGCTATCTTAGATACTTTCATTTAATACAATTGTTTTAGTCCAGCACAGCCTGAGTACATCTACATTTGAAAGTTTTAATATTTTTAAGAGTCCAAGAGCCAGCATAAACTTGCCATACACTATTTGAATCTATTGAACAAGATTTTTCTGTACTTTATTTACTTTTCTTGAGATGTTTGCTTTGTTAATGCCAGACTAAGCAGAAGATGGCAAATAATAATACTTTGTGCCTGTGAATTACATTACGCATTTTAAAATATTACATCATTGTAATATTTCGGTTCCAGTTGGCTTTGTTTATTAAGTTTGTGTCCCAGTCTCCTGAGCACCACTGATTGCAAACACAGGGGTTTCCATTGTCAGGATTACAAGTTTCTTTTCCCCTTTTACTAGAGAGCAATGCCCCACCCGCTTCCAGGCAGGATTTTACCGTCAGTAGTGTAACGTCTGTCAGTAAATGAATTGCTGCGTCACGCTGCCAGCCGACCTGCTGATACTAATATGATCCAGCCTACACTGGATTGTCGAGCCCTTATCCCACGCACTCGTGCATCTTACCTAGAAAACAATAAAAAAACAACTCATATGGCCTTAAGCTATTGTGTCTTGGTCACTATCTGCTTCTTTAGAATTGCAGTTTGGCACTGAAATCTTAATCATACCGAAATCAAATGTTTTAAACTAAATCAAACAGATTTTGCATATTTGTAGCATGTGGTTCTTCTCTCACTTCCCTTAAATGGCCTTTTCCTTGAAAACACATTTTAAAAGAAAAGAATTTCTCTCAGCTGGTCTTCATTGCAAAAAGTTTGAACAGGCCAGCTGATACTGTCCCAATATAAAATGCTACGGTTAAATATTAACAACACCATTGTTGCAACTAACAGGGCCAACATATCAAAGGTGAACAATCCCTGGCAGACACATTAATAGTCAATGAGTTTCTGACACCTTCCCAAGTGGTCAACGTCACCTTTATGGCATGAGTGATACTAAAAAATTATAATTTTTTTATTGAAAAATTGTCAAAAGGCATCAGGTCAACAGGAATATACTCTATTATAGGTGCACACTGTTGACAAGATACAAGAATATAAATTTTTTTTGGGTAGGTTTTTTTTTGTGTGTGTGGTTATATTTGCTTTTTGCCTTTATTTTCACACTACATAAAATAAGCAGTAGCAACAGAAAAGGACACGTAAAGAGTTAAAACAGGACTGAGATGTGCTTTAGGTCCTACTCGAACCTGCATCCGAACAAGGCTTATTAAGAGTTTAATTATATTTAACCATCTAAAGAAGGATAACGATGACTATAGAGTCATTGTGGTCTACTACACGCAGTAGAAATGTAGGTTTGAGTGTGGGGATGAGCTCAGCAGTTTGAAAGTGCTGTGATGTACCAATGGCAAAAGCTTTCATTCATCCACCACTTCCCTGTTTCTCTCGATCTCTCTGTCACCGTTCTCCTCTTTTGCCTGGTCTCGAATGGATGACGCTGGCTGTGAACATCCGGGGGTCCTTGCGGCGCGGCTGCCGGGAACTCGGACGTCCACAATGGCCGTAAGAGGTGGAGCCATGACCCAGCAGGACACTGGCCCAGATTTCGACACTGTTGCACTTCTGCTATTCTCCCTTGTGACGCTTGCGCAGTGGCTCACGACGACCGCCACGATGTTGGGTCGTACCGCTCGTATCATGCAGGACACAGTTGAGTAATTGACAGCCTTCCTGTTGTTGCAAAACAACAGAATAGAACATAACAGTGATCAGGCCACTACGGCCATCACTAGCCACACATTTAGGTGTCAAAATTACCCACTGGATTCTTTAACATGCCATAAAACTAGTACTGAACGCTAATATCTAAACTGGTTAGACTTGTAGAGTTTGTTAATCTTAATCAGCATGCTACCACCTAGAGTACATTGGTTTATGGTTAGAGCTATTTCGAGTAAACATTCTGCTCATCCTCATATTGTTCAAAACTTTCTTCTGTAGAACACAAAATGTTAATGGTAATCAATGGGGTCCAAAATCCCATTGGATCCCACTGACTCTACTTTTATGGACAAAAATCCCATTATCCCATTGAGGCTCTGGGCTGTTGATCAAAAATGTTGTGTACATGTTCGTGTTTGGATGTATGAAGACTATCTTGGAGATTGATAAATATTGATCCATCATGAACCGGAAAATAATGTCACTGCTGCATGCAAATGTGTGAGCGTGTGAAATATAACCGTTGGCACACAAATGACCAGTTATAGTTGTGTTTTCTTTATTCAAAGAATCACATTGCTAAATACAGAAACGACAGAGAATTCAACTATTTTCACAGTTTTTCTCAAGAAAATGTGAGCGGTGCTTATCAGCGTAAATTTTACAGCCAAGATTACTGAGTGCTGTGGATGGTTGCCAGGGCATTTTATGCGGTTGCTAAGGTGTTAAAAAACTTAAGTCAAAACATCCCACCTACATGTCTCCGTGTTAAGTTTTTCTGATTTCTATTTCAAATATATGCTTTTCTCTTGAAAAAAAAAGCACATTATTCTACAGTATGTGTAATTACAATGTACCTGGTCATGTTAGGTAACTACAGGGGTTAAGGTTAGGTCTAGCCATAGGTAAGTTATCACCCAGTTATTGTAATTGCTATAATAAGTACATAGTAGTGCTTTTCTGACTTGAAATAGTTAACCCTGGGTCATTCTAATCCCTGAGTAGACTGAATCCTTTCACATTGTACTTTCCTAAACCCTGGGTTAACGTTCTTATTTGCATATTTGCAGGATCAGTGTAATTGTTTGGATGAATGCAGCATGTGACCTGTTTACTTTAAAGTTCTATCATTGTACATCCTCGTATTATCGACTGTACTATTGAGTTTATACTGAATGGATACTTCAGACTATATACACTATATTGCCAAAAGTATTGGGACACCCCTCCAATTCATTGAATTCAGTTGTTCCAATCACTTCCATGGCCACAGACATATAACATCAAGCACCCATACAGACTGCTTCTGCAAACATTTGTGAAAGAATGGGTCTCTGGAGCTCAGTGAATTCAAACATGCTACTATGATAGGTTGCCAACCAGCGCAGAAGTCGCCAACTTTCTGCAGAGTTAATAGCTACAGACATCCAAACTTCGTGTGGCCTTCAGATTAGATCAATAACTCTAGAACAGTGGAGACGTGGTCTCTGGAGTGACGAAACATGCTTCTCTGTCAGGCAATCCGATGAACAAGTCTGGGTTTGGTGTTTGCCAGGATACTTGTCCTACTGCTCTGTATCAAGAGTACAGTTTGTGAGGGGGGGATTATGGTGTGAAGATTGGCCCCTTAGTTACAATGAAAGGAACTCTTATTTTGAAACCAAGATATTTTGGACAATTTTATGCTCCCAACTTTGTGGCAACAGTTTGGGGATGGGCCCTTTCTGTTCCATCATGATTGCGCAAGCAAGGTCCATGTCATCATGGATGAGTGAGTTTGGTGTGGAGGAACTTGACTGGCCTGCACAGAGTCCTAACCTTACCCCATTAGAACACCTTTTGGATGAATTAAAGCGGAGACTGCGAGCCAGGCCTTCTCACCCAACATCAGCGCCTGACCTCACAAATGCGCTTTTAGTAGCCTGGATGCCTGCCAAACATTTGAGGCTGGGAAGTTCGGTCTGGACTTGATCCGTTGTGGAGCAACTATACTCACACCAGAGCTTCTCGCACTAATCAAATTGTCAGGGCGGCTTTTATACGATGATGGACAGATGATCAACAGTAATGTAATCAGTGGCGTAGCACCAAATTTTGGGCCCTGGGTACAAACCATCTTGCTGGGCCCCCGTACCATGTATGTGTATGTATAGAAAACGGACTTCCCTGCCTCGGGCCCTGGTTACTCAGTACCCTTTATCCCCCCAGTCCCACGCCCCTGAATGTAATCATTCACATTACCAAAGAGCGCTTGGGTTGAATTAGTTTACTAAACAAAGAACTTGTTTGTAAATGCATTCACATTTACTATTTCTCTCAAAAATGATGATCATGCTGGTAAAGCACTCTGTGTATCCTTAAATTCTTTTTACAACACCGAAAGATTGTTTACACTCATTTTCTTCTTCTACTTCTTCCAGTGTGCGTGCAGTTGAGTTCTGTTGACAACTATGCGTTGCTCAATATAGGTCACTCACTCCGTTGCTCTGGTTTGTTGTAGTCTATCCAATTGAGTGCGAAGGCATTTTCACCTCAATGGGGCAGTATCAGACTCATATACTGGTTATAATCTGAGTATGACAACGTTAGGCTACACTAGAAGAATGGTCAAAAATTCCTATAAACACACTCCTAACGTTGTGGAATACTGAAGAGTTGAAGCTGTTATAGCTGCAACGGGTGGCTCATACAGATTAAGAATGGGGAGTCATTGAAGTTCATGTGCATGTAAAGGCAGGCGTCCCAAAACTTTTGGCAATATAGTGGTAAGAATGAAACAGTCTCTTCTTAACACAAATTTGTCAGCATTAATAAAATGTCCTGTTTTAAACTCTGAATGTACTGTTTATATACAATGTGCAGTGTTTATTTGACTGTACAAAGCACACAAATATGTACGTGATCTGTTGCTAAGTGTCTAGATTTAAAATTCTAACACCGCATAGTTTCATACTGTACAAGTTAAGCACCACAATGTGCGGTTAACGCTGCCAAAGCGGCGTTTCATAAACCCGGATAAAAAGCGGTACTAGCCTCGCTTCTAAAGTAACATTGTGAAATGTTCCTTTACCCAGGGTTAAAAGCAGAGTTTAGAAAGACAACCCTCGGTTAAGCGCAGTGTAAAAAAACACAAACATATTACACAAACACATTAAGCAGCACAACTGTTTTCAACATTGATAATAATAAATGTTTCCTGAGTACCAAATCAGCATGTTAGAATGAATTCTGAAGGATCATGTGACACTGAAATCATGGAGTAGAAATGAATGAGTAAATACCGTCGAAAATTCAGCTTTGCTGTCATAGTAATACATCACATTTAAAAATATATTAAAATAGAAAACCATTTTAAATTTTAATAATATTTCACACTATTACTTTTTTACTGTTCTTTTGATCAAATAAATGCAGCATTGGTGAGCCTTATTTAAAAAAAAAAAACATTTAAAAAACATTATAGACAAATGGTACTGTAAGTTGGGGGGGGGGGGGGGGTCACCTCATTTTATATCCTCCAGGTGAATTTCATAAATCTGATTGCTTACTAAATTAATGGCACTTCCTCTAAGTAAGCAACATTATTTGAGGTATCATTCATGTTTGATGCACAATCAGGACTAAATATGAGCAATAATTATATGGATATTTACCTCAAGCAATAGTCCATCACATTTTGATTTTAAATAGTTTGAGACTAAATCTCAAAACATTTGTAAGACCATTAAGACTTTTATCTATTTTTTGCTTGAGGCCTCTGTTGTCGCAATAGCCCAAAACTATGCAGTGGTTTTTGAAGTGATCTGTTCCTTGCACTGATGATGTCACTGTATCTTTTTTACAAACACATACTTCTATCTGCCATCTCTCCATTGCCGAGTATGCGAGGGGCTCCAACGTAAAGGTTGCATCTGCTCTCTTCACCTCCAAACATGAGATAGACAATCAGTGCAGGCGGCGCAAAATAGGCCACAGTCAGTCACAGAGGGTACTGATATTGGCTGCGTGTGCATGTACGTATAACCTCTCTTAAACTCACGTGATGGAATCTTAACTGTCTCACAAACAGACCGTGGCACTCAACCCACATCACTATATTGGATCTCTTCCTTCCTGCAGAGATAATGTGAACAAGAGGACGCAAAAACGCAGAGAGCAAGAGTGCAGGAAAAAAAGATGCAAGTCAGAATTTAACTGACGAAAGCTCTTAACACATGAGTGGTGAAGGTTGCTGTGTGCATTTAATGACCAATGCATCGCCTTCAAGTTTTTTTTTATTAGCAAGTATAACTTATTATTGCTAACCACCACTAAGTCTAACTAATAAACTGTGGTGTGTAACTATGGACATAAGACTGTGCAGGTTTTTGAAGTGAGGAGTCGAATACAGTGCATCCGGAAAGTATTCACAGCGCTTTGCTTTTTCCACATTTTGTTATGTTACAGCCTTATTCCAAAAGGGATTCGATTCATTATTTCTTTCCTGTAATATACAAACAATACCCCATAATGACAACATGAAAGAAGTTTGTCTGAAATATTTGCAAAGTTATTGAGAAGAAAAAAAAATCACATGTACATAAGTATTCACAGCTTTTGCTCAATGCTTTTTTGGAGTACCTTTTGCACCAATTATACAGCCTCAAGTCTTTTTGAGTGTGCTACAAGCTTGGCACACCTATTCTTGGCAGTTTTCTCCCATTCTTCTTTGCAGGACCATCAGGTTGGATGGGGAGCATCGGAGTACAGCTGTTTTCAATTCTCTCCAAAGATGTTCAATCGGGTTCAAGTCTGGGCTCTGGCTGGGCCACTCATGGACATTCACAGAGTTGTCCTATAGCCCCTCCTTTGTTATCTTGTTTGTGTGCTTAGGGTTGTTGTCCTGTTGGAAGATGAACCTTCACCCCAGTCTGAGGTCCAAGGCACTCTGGAGCAGGTTTTCATCAAGGATGTCTCTGTACATTGCTGCGTTTATCTTTCACTCGATCCTGACTAGTCTCCTAGTTCCTGCCACTGAAAAACATCCCCACAGCATGATGCTGCCACCACCATGCTTCACTGTAGGGATGGAATTGGCCAGGTAATGAGAGGTGCCTGTTTTGTTTCTCATGGTCTGAGAGTATTCATGGGCCTTTTGGCAAACTTCAGGTGGCCTTTTACTGAAGAGTGGCTTCCGTCTGGACACTCTACCATACAGGCCTGATTGGTAGAGTGCTGCAGAGATGGTTGTTCTTCTGGAAGATTCTCCTTTCTCCACAGAGAAATGCTGGAGCTCTGTCAGAGCGACCATTGAGATCTTGGTCACCTCCCTGACTAAGGCCCTTCTCCCCCGATCACTCAGTTTGGCCAGGCAGACCAGATCTAGGAATAGTCCTGGTGGTTCCAAACTTCTTTCATTTATAGATGATGAGGCCACTGTGCTCACTGGGACCTTCAATGCTGCAGAAATGTTCCTCTACCCTTAGCCAGGTCTGTGTCTCGAAACAATCCTGTCTCGGAGGAACTTCATGGCTTGGTTTGTGCTCTGAGATGCACTCTGTATTCCTTTCCAAATCATGTCCAATCAACTGAATTTACCACAGGTGGACTCCAAACAAGTTGTAGAAACATCTCAAGATGATCAGCGGAAACAGGATGCACCTGAGCTCAATTTTGAGTGTCATGGCAAAGGCTTTGAATACGTATGTACATGTGATTTTTTTTATTTGTAATAAATTTGCAAAGATTTCAGTCAAACTTCTTTCATGTTGTCATTATGGGGTATTGTTTGTAGAGTTGAGGAAAAAGATAATGAATTTAATCCATTTTTGGAATAAGGCTGTAACATAACATAATGTGGAAAAAGCAAAGCGCTGTGAATACTTTTTGGATGCACTGTAACTCTTTGAATGGATCCAACTTCACCTGGTAGATTATAAAATAGCTGAAAAAATGTCCATACATATACAGCTCTGGAAAAATTTTAGACCACTTAACATTGAGAAATAAGATACTTCGAGATCAGAAAGTTGTTGGACGCAAACACCACAAACCATTATCTTCAGAAAATTTCTAAATATAGATTTTAATCTCCTTTGTATCAACACATATGCTCAAAATATGTAGGACTTAATTTTAGATTTATGCTTTTGAAATACATTTGCACTATACAGTTTTAAAATAAACTACAAAACTTATGCTTCACATTAAATGTATTTGTTCATGTTAAAATTGTAAAATCTGAAGAATGTAAATTTAAATTAGATTCCAATACATACATACATACAATGCTTAATGAATTTATATTCACCTAAAAAGAAACAAGCTGTTGGAATCTTGGTCAGTAATGAGTGACTTCACAAACACTTGATTGGACTTTGGATAAAGACCACTTTGGACACAATTGGTGACATATTGGCTTGTTAAGCTCTTGAATAATGAAGATCCCTCCCTCTTTACAATGTATGCATTTGAACTTTAAAAACCTCAGGGTCAGGCCTTGACTTTGGGTTATCTCACTCTCTGACCCCAGGTAGACTCTACAACTTCCTGCAGTGCTAAGCAGTATTGCGCTATGATGCAGATTATGAGGAAATGTAGCATTTAAAATTTGAGCTCAAAACCCCTATGATTACTTATGTTTAATCTTACTTTGTCTGATAGAGGAAAGAATAATGCAACAAAGCCTAGTCTAAGATCCCAGAAACACACTCTGCCCTACTGAACACTCCTGAAACTCCAGACACACCCTTTACAGCCAGACGCATGACTCAGAAATTAGTTAGAAGAATATTATTCAAAGTTGACAGGGCTCTATTGCACATAAACTGCTTTGCATATACAGTAATACTTCATGTTAATATTACAGCATTTTGCGTGTGTGTGCGTGTGCATGTTTTTCTGTCCTGGTGGGGACTTGGTGCACACTGACTTATGGGTACTAAATTCATGAGAAAACAAGCTTGTCAATCATATAGAATGAGAAATTTTGTGTGATGGGTAGGTTTAGTGATAGGGTAAGTGTAAGGGGATATAACATACAGTTGTAGTAGAGTCCCCACAAACAAACCAGATCTTTGTTTCTTTATCTTTATTTTTTTATATTTTTTTTAGGCAGTTGATACTAAAAGCTCTAAATCCATTAACACTAACTAATGAGTCAATTGGATAAAAAAAAAAAAAATAATTAATTACAATTAGCTCATTTCCGCTTGAACTCTTAATGTGGCTCACATATGTCCCTGATGCAATCTGGGAAAAATCCCTCAATGAATTGCAAGGAGGAAACCACACAATGATTTTGTGTTGGATCTTTGTGGGTTCTCTGTCATGGTCTGCACTGCACCTGAGAAGATAGCTGCTAAGTCATGTCTTCTCAAAAGAAGTTTAGTCATGCTGTAAAACAATGGAAAATATAACTGAAAACTGACATTCATGAGTGGGGGTGGCCTGTGATCGCATGAAGACATGATTGTAAAAAAAGGGAAACAAATAACCTTTTTTGGTTTTTTTTTTTATGGCCAAAACATTAAATGCCAGATTGCTGATGAGTAAACTGGGCATGATCATGGTCCCAAGGCCTCTAGGCATGTTTTTGTCCTGCACTCTAGGGCCCCTTAAGGTCGTGACACACTAAGCCAACCGTCAGCCAAAGTTGGGCAATTGCTGAAAGTTTCTCAGCTCAGTTTTTGCAGTGTGTTCCGCACCGTTGGTCCCGTTGAGTCAAACCCTGTTGTGACTTTTTGTGTTGAAATGGCGTCGGGCAGTCAGTAGGATTTCCATCACCCTATTAGTATGCGCATTTTGAAGTATTGCATCAGAAACAATCTTAATTCACCAAAAAGTTTTTACGCTCATTTAAGATGATTTTTGAACAGTGCGAAACACATTTGGTGAATAAATTCTGACGTAGCAAACCCATGTGACCAGCTGTTTCCGCTGATGGTGTTTAATTTACAGTTGGTAATTACTATTGGTTACCCATACCACCCTCATCCACTTGAACAACTTGATGGAAACACGCCTAATTCACATTAGTTTTTTTTTTTTTGCGAACTTTGAAAAGATTGGATAGAAACCCAGCTAGAGAGATATCACACTGATTGGCTGCTGCAGTTTAGCAAACCAGTGCAAGAGAAGAAAAACAAAAGTGATGCAATCTACAAAGTCAAAGGGGGGACACAATTTTAAAAGGGCTATTGAAATTTTACATCATCTTACATGAGCATTCCAATATGTCAATGTTTTCATAACGACATGATCAACATGGTTAATATCAAAGGTGGAAAGTAACAAATTACATTTACTCGCGTTACTGAATAGTTTTTTTGTGTAGGCTACTTTTACTTTTTTAAGTAGCCTAGTTTATAAATCTGTAATTTAACTCAAGTACGTTTTGTTTGAAGTATATTGTAATTTGCTACATTTTAAACCACATCCGTTAGTGAGTAAAAAAAAAAAACAATAATACAAAGGGGATGAAAATCGCGATTTGGAAATGACTGCATCGGGTGCAAAAATCACATAAAGATGGAGACGGACGTGACACGTCACGTCAGTGATGCAGATCCAGCCGAAAGCGAAACGCCGTCGTGAACCCTGGAAATCGAAAAAGACGCGTTGTTGTCCTGGAGGATATCAAGTTTGCAAAAACAAATGTGGATGAAAATGAGGAAACACAAAGAACATGTTCAGAAATATCCCTCTGTGCAGATAAAGGTAACTTATAACTTAAGGCCGAATGTTTTCTGAGGCAGAGGGAATCTAGCCTGGTTTTACCAGTCTTTCGTACATTTCATTTGTACATACATTGTAGTACTGAAGGAAAATGAAAATTGAGCGGATGTAGGAGGGCAGAGCCAGGCTAGAGGGAATCCAGTCATAAACATTGACTTTACCTACATTATAATGCAGAAATCACGTAGGCTAAAACACGCAAACTGATAGATGAACGAATAACTCGAAAGTAGAGCTGTTTAATTAAAATGCTTACAATAAATCAAATCGCGATATGGTCTGTAAATATTAAAGCGCTGAATATGAAAACACTGAATATGATCTGCTTGTTCTGTATCATAGAAAGTAAAAACACTGTGAATGAGCAGTGCCATTTAATATACTACACATTCAAGTAGACTACTCGTGATGCTAGTTCGTGGTGTTTTTAACGTCTCACAAACTATATTTGGACATTTCCGGAGCTGATCCCTAATGAGCATTTTCAACAGTTTATTTGAACAAAAAACAGTCAAATACACTCTGAAACAGGTCTTCACCGGTCAAAATAAACGTTTGGTTTAACTAGAAGAAATTATGACAGAAATATATTACTATTAGGCCTACGAAGGTAGGCTACTTAATAATAATAATAATAATAATAATAATAATAATAATACCAATAATATTACATAATTTAAACTTCATTTAAGAATATATCTTTAATCCTTGGTTTAATTTAGTAAATATCTGTTTTGCAACACTTTGCCAACAGATAAATATTTGTAACATTATATTTGATTACCACTGTTTTGATAATTGAATTGTATTAAATCATGAAAATAAAAATTTCCCAGGAATCTATTCTTCTTAAATACCTAAATAAATTAATGAATGATAAAAAAAGTTGTTAATCTGATTCAAAATAATTTATTGAATTGAGTTTAGATATGTTTTATTGAAATTTTAATAAACAAAACAAACAAATGGTTTCAAGTTTGTTATAATAAAGCATTTGTTAAAAAAAACCAAAAAACATTTTCATTCATTTAACGCCATTTTAACTGGTGGTAATAACTAATTTAATAATACAGTTTATTTATTAAATAATTGTTAATACCGGGATGCTGTGAAACTGATGTTTTCATATCATGAAAATATAATTCTATTACAACCCTACAAGGGAGAGTCCCCCACCCACGCTGTTCAAAAAAGGTAACTCAGTAACTTGTACTCTGAGTACATTGTAAATTAACTACTTTTTACTTGAGTACATTTGTTGACTGGTAAATTTACTTGTATTTAAGTCAAATTTAATTTAAGTACTTTTACTTGAGTAGAATATTTTGTTACTCTTTCCACCTCTGATTAATATTAAAAATGGTAATGTTTATTTACAGTTTGTTTACAGACTACTGTCATCTGCTGGTATAGACAGTTATTTCCTCTCCTGCAGGCACGCAGCGTACATGCTAGTTGGCCATTGACTGTAGTCTTTGTGGTGTTTACTGCCCAAGTGACAGTTGTACAATTTTAGTACATTTTTTATAACAGCATAGGGAAAATAACAGTGATTATTTAGCTAAATAAACTAGAAAATGTGTTTTTGTTAGGATAACATTAGAAACATTTTTAAAAAATTAAACAAGGACCACAGTAAGCAGCTTGTTCTGAATGTGCTGAGGAGCCCCAAGGGCCCTAGTTGTCACAGTTTGGACTATTTATCTGTGGCCTGAGGTCCTCACCCATTTCGTCTTGTCCATAAGGCACCCCATAAAATATTAAATTGCACAATTTGAAATAGACTATTGGGTGATCAAACAAATGCACATATAATCCATTTACTGTTGCAGTTTTTCTGCAAGTCGTCAGCAGGCCTGCCATATTCTGCGTATGAAAACATCCCCCTGTCAATCTCACAAAGCGTCAAAATGACGACTGTGATGTAAAGGTGGTCAACGATAGGACACTTGTTGTGGAAGATCTCAATTTTTAAGCAGGTCACGGCATTTGTGTGCGCGTGAGGAAGGAAGCGCTTGTCCTAAAGAAGGGGAAGCACCGAGCTTAGCTTTTTACGTAAGCTCTGCAGTGGAGTGCATGCGCACGCAGCGTACATAGCAACAGGAAATTACAGGGCACGCGCTTGTTGCCGAGGAAACCCAACCTCAAAAAAACAAGATGCGGTTGAGGGGTGCCCTCAAACAGACCAAAAGCCTCCAAAAACACAATGGCCAGCAGCAGTTTTTTTTCTTCTTCCATTTACTTATGCATAAACAAGTGCAATAATGGAACTCGGGAGGATATTTTAGCCATTTTACTCCAGTCATAATGGCATAACTTATTTTGTATACACTGACCTTACTTTGACTTGTGAGTATAATCTGAGGGTAACACAGTTCATGCTGAGTTTCAGTGGGTTCCAACTCCAAAACGTAGTGAGCTGCCTTCCTGTTGACTGCCAACATAGACTGCAACATTATAGGCAGCAAACTACACACCACTCAGTGTCACGGGGAGTCATTTCTCATTATTTTAAACTCAAAGTACCCTTATTTTACAGGCTGTTTTTGCATATACAACATTCTGCAAAATGAACTGTTCGAATTCATAGAAGTTTCTAGACCTTGCATTTTTTGTCTCTGCACGTTTTCCCACTTTGCTGTTTTATTGTTTTTCTCAATAAACATGAGCTATAGCTTGAAAAACCATTTTGACTGTTGTCACAGAAGAATCAACTTGCAGCTGAGTTTGATATTAGCATTTTGATAAGCTAATGGCAGCCACACAGTGTTATGGGAGATTCAGTTTGGCAATGATTTCAATAGAGATTGATGCTAACATGTTGCTATTCTAACAAACTTACATAGCACAAAACGGTACATATTTAATTGCACAAATGTTTTTACTTTTCAGTTTACCTATATTTATAATCTACATTTCTCACTTCATCTGCCATTTTGGATTTACACACTCACCTAAAGGATTATTAGGAACACCATACTAATACTGTGTTTGACCCCCTTTCACCTTCAGAACTGCCTTAATTCTACGTGGCATTGATTCAACAAGGTGCTGAAAGCATTCTTTAGAAATGTTGGTCCATAGTCATAGGATAGCATCTTGCAGTTGATGGAGATTTGTGGGATGCACAACCAGGGCACGAAGCTCCCGTTCCACCACATCCCAAAGATGCTCTATTGGGTTGAGATCTGGTGACTGTGGGGGCCGTTTTAGTACTGTGAACTCATTGTCATGTTCAAGAAACCAATTTTAAATGATTCAAGCTTTGTGACATGGTGCATTATCCTGCTGGAAGTAGCCATCAGAGGATGGGTACATGGTGGTCATAAAGGGATGGACATGGTCAGAAACAATGCTCAGGTAGGCCGTGGCATTTAAATAATGCCCAATTGGCACTAATGGGCCTAAAGTGAGCAGATAAAACATCCCCCACACCATTACACCACCACCACCAGCCTGCACAGTGGTAACAAGGCATGATGGATCCATTTTCTGATTCTGTTTAAGCCAAATTCTGACTCATCAGACCAGGCAATATTTTTCTAGTCATCAACTATCCAATTTTGTTGCGCCTGTGCAAATTGTAGCCTCTTTTTTCTATTTGTAGTGGAGATGAGTGGTACCCGGTGGGGTCTTCTGCTGTTGTAGCCCATCCGCCTCAAGGTTGTGCGTGTTGTGTCTTTACAAATGCTTTGCCGCATACCTCGGTTGTAACGAGTGGTTATTTCAGTCAGTTGCTCTTCTATCAGCTTGAATCAGTCGGCCCATTCTCCTCTGACCTCTAGCATCAACAAGGCATTTTCGCCCACAGGACTGCCGCATACTGGATGTTTTCCCTTTTCACACCATTCTTTATAAACCCTAGAAATGGTTGTGTGTGAAAATGCCAGTGACTGAGCAGATTGTGAAATACTCAGACCGGCCCGTCTGGCACCAACAACCATGCCATGCTCAAAATTGCTTAAATCACCTTTCTTTCCCATTCTGACATTCAGTTTGGAGTTCAGGAGATTGTCTTGACCAGGACCACAACCCTAAATGCATTGAAGCAACTGCAATGTGATTGGTTGATTAGATAATTGCATTAATGAGAAATTGAACAGGTGTTCTTAATAATCCTTTAGGTGAGTGTATAATTAAGCTGCCAGCCTTGATGCCTTAAAATGTTCACTAGGTTTAAGAACAATGCTAGTGCCTCATACATTTAATTAAAATACGGAAGCACAATAAAACAACCGGATTGTCACCTGAAAAGTCTGTGTATTGTTTATTCGTTTTCTGTTGTTACTCATTTACAGATTTTATTAATTTTATTTAATTAAAGTTAAATATTTCTGTAAAAGTTGCACTGACTAAAAATCAGTTTAAACATTTGCGGTTTGACATTGATCATAATTGAGTAAGAGCATGAGTAACTCAAGCAGCGTTTTCTTTTTTCTTTCTGGAGTTTCCTAATTCTGTTGCTCCCAGGAAATGTTCCAAAAGGAACGGAAATGGGAGGAGACAGAACAGAGGGCGGTACGTACAGGAAAGAGAGACAAGTGCAGGAGAAAACCAATACCATTCCTCATTTGTGTTGTAACACATGCATGCACTTGCCAAAACTCCACCTATCCAATACAAATGGTTTTACTCTAAATATACAGGCCAAGCATAGTTTCATAGAGCTTGTGTTTGTTGTCAGCACACATAAATGCCAGAAATAATAATGTTTGATACCTGAACCCATAACTGACCCCGAGCCCCAGCTGGAGGTATGTGTTCGCTGTCTTTTTAAGTGTTTCCGGTACTAAGCCCCGCCCACCTCAATGTGTTTTTCCCAGTTGGATCAGCCTGTTTGGTCTTGTCTGTTTTACGTCAAAGTAACACGAGTTAGGGAGTGCCCTGACTCATGCTCACACACACACACACACACACACACACACACACACACACACACACACACACACACTCATTCCTGAACAGTGTGAACCAACATACTTATGAACCACATACGCATATTTGAGAATGCACTCACCTCTACTGTAAGTTTAACTCACAACAGAATGTGATTACACATAAGAACGACTGTCAGACAAGTATAAAAACAATTTACCATCTGGAACAATAACATTAATTTATGTAATGACACTTGTGTGTTCTAGTCCTTCATGTCAAATGTTACAGTTTCCTGTTGGTTTACATTCAAACTCATTTGAATACAGTTCTGAGTGTATACTTCACTTAGCATTATTTTGATCATAGGAAACGTGTGCGTCAACATCAGATGAATCAGTACTATCACAGGACTTATAATGACATTTCATTTCAGCACTTTTCATGAGTGGGCGTGGAAGAATACCGTTTTTAGCAATATGTGATGAAATATGTATTTTAGAAAAACATCTATAGCCTAAAATCAACTGAGTCTGAATTTCCTTTCAACAAGGCCAGAAACGGTTAATAAATGGCTCCACGCAGCCCAGAACATGATTCCAAACTACTGAATCACCCTGAAAAACAATGATAGAAAGAGAAAAATGGGCGACACTACAACAAGTTAACTGTTAAGGGAGGGAAAGACATTATAATGTTATAGGCTGTCACAGGAAATGGGATGAACAGCTAGGCAGGAGTGACATAAATCACCTCTAATTGAGACATTACAATAATATGTTTAGGCACATAAGAAGACAAACTGACTATGGACCTTCTCAGACCAGTATAAACTGACACAAACTAGTATATCAAAGTAAAAACAGGTAAAGACAACCCCAAATCTGTCACCTCAGACAAGTAGCGTCAGAAGAACGTCATAAGCTTAACTGAAACCAACTCAAAGGCAGCACAGAATGGTTATGGAATGTCCTGTAGCCTATACTGTACATAGCCTACTGTAAGTGTGAAAGTATGTTTATGACACTTCAGTTATAAAAACATTCAAGAAAGCTCATGTATCACAGAAACAGTCCATGTGGGATAATACAACTTGTGAGGAAAGAAATGAGATCAAAATCATTTATTTGAATCTGTAAAGTAAGCTAGCCTATTGTTAGTAGCTAAGGCAAGGTAATGCTACAGGAAATGCTTGGGTACCAGATGTACTGTGCTGACACACACTCAAGCACGTACACAAGAGAAAACATTAGGTTACAACTGTCATAAGTAGAGCATCTCAAAGACAAAGACGTGGTTTAGAAAAAAACATGGATTTATCAGCATTTTTGCTCTGAACATGCCAACATGAGGACGGGTTTCCTTAGAAAAGGAGCACAAGCACACTGAAAAGCTAAAATTCACTGACTCTAAAATACATGTTATTAGATAGCAATGACACCAGTTCAAACAAGTTATAAAAAAAAGTTCTAGTTTGCTTATTGGGTAAGACCCATTTGAAATGTAAGCCAAGAAGTGCGTTACTGATCCTTAAGCGCCCTCCACTGGCCACAAGGTTACGTGTGTGTACTGACGTCAGGAATGTAATCACCTGACCTAAGACAACCAGAGGGACACGTCTGCCAAAAAGAATTGTAATAGTGATTTTGTAAACAAACTGCTAAAATTCACAGTGCAAGAAAGGGGTGCTATATAGGTCTTTCGAAAATTAAGTGGGGGACGGGGGGGTCATCACACGTTGGTAGGTGGGATATATTAGGCGGCATGTTAACATTTTGTCCTTTTTGTTAGAAGCTGGAAAAATGGGCACGTGTAAGGATTCGAGTGAGTTTGACAAGGGCCAAATTGTGATGGCTAGACAACTGGGTCGGAGCATTTCCAAAACTGCAGCTCTTGTGGGGTGTTCCCAGTCTGCAGTGGTCAGAGCAGAGGAAGAACAGTGGTGAACCGGCAACAAGGTCATGGGCTGCCACGGTTCATTAATGCACGTGGGGAGTGAAGGCTGACCCGTGTCGTCCGATCAAACAGACGAGCTACTGTAGCTCAAATTGCTCAATAAGTTAATGCTGGTTCTGATAGAAAGGTGTCAGAATACACAGTGCATCGCAGTTTGTTGCATATGGGGCTGCATAGCTGTAGAACAGTCAGGGTGCCCATGCTGACCCCTGTCCACCACCGAAAGTGCCAACAGTGGGCATCACAACTGGACCACAGAGCAATGAAAGAAGGTGGCCTGGTCTGATGAATTACGTTTTCTTTACATCATGTGGACGGCAGGTGGCATGTGTTGCTTAATTGGGAAACACATGGCAGCAGGATGCACTATGGAATAAAGTTGGCTAAGGCAGTGTGATGTTTTGGGCAATGTTCTGATGGGAAACCTTGAGTCCTGCCATCCATGTGAATGTAACTTTGACATGTACCACCTACAAGCATTGTTGCAGATCATGTATACTCTTTCATGGAAATGGTATGGCCTCTTTCAGCGGGATAATGCGCCCTGCCACAAAGCAAAAATTGTTCAGGAATAGTTTGAGGAACACGAGTTTGAGGTGCTTACTTGGCTTCTAAATTTCCCAGATCTCAATCCAATCGAGTATCTGTGGGAGGTGCGGAATAAACAAGTCTGATCCATGGAGGCCCACCTTGCAACTTATATGACTTAAACGATCTGGTGCTAACATCTTGATACCTGGTAGCCAGATACCACAGGGCACCTTTTACGGTCTAGTGGAGTCCATGCCTCGACGAGTCAGGGCCGTTTTGGCAACAAAGGGAGGACCAACACAATATTAGGAATCATAATGTTATGTCTGATCCGTGTATGTGTGTGTATACAGAGACACGCATGCAAGCACACAGACATACACACACGTAAATGCACATTTTGTATATATTAACTTTTATTAGATGTGATAAAATGTATCAATTTGACAGCACTCCTTTCAATAGCATCTAGAGTTGTAGCATTACTACATTAATATAATATTTACACATTTTACAATTATTCTACATTTTCATCTCTCTTTTTTTAAAATATAAAAATATATAGTACCAGTATATTTTTCTCCGTAGAAACTCCTTTCTCACTTTTTTTTTTTTTTTTTTTTGTATTTTTTTTTTTTTTTTGTATTATTTGTTTGTTGCTGGGGTCCTTAGCATCTGGATCACTGAGGACCTTGGTTAAAATTTATTTAGCCTTATGAGGCAGCCAGGCCAGAGATTTGGCCAAGTCCATAATCAAGACCTGTATACTTTACATTAAGTTTTAAATGTGTTATCAAATGTGAGCTTGAATTAAATAATATGATAAAACAAGCTCAAACTACACCATACTTTAATAAATGATTTAGCTTTTTTTTTTCTTACATTAGAACTCTAGCTTTCATTCATATCGGAGGAACTTCTCTAACCGTCACATGAGGGAATAAGAACTAAATGGGAACAAAATCAAAACCAGAAGATCATCAGAGAGGTACACATTTATTATCACAGCGTCTGCTCTGTATTCTTTCCAAAAAACATTTTTTCATTACATCCAACTGGAACAAGGCATACGCTTTACTTACAAAAGAAAAACATTAAAAACAACACAACAGGATGTAGGAGATTCTTGAGCCTCAAACACAAAGGCCAAAGATGTCTGATGTCTGCCAGTCCAAAGATAACTGAAAGATGACAAACAATGACACAGACAAATATATTTCTCTATATATGTGTGTAAATAAAGCTATCAAGAAAAGAGACTTTACATTCTGTGGTCCAGCTACAGGACCAGATTCTGAGAGTCACTATGATGGATGGTGGCAGAATCTTCGAACCAACCATTAACAGCTTCAGAGTGTGGAACATCGAATCTCTCCTCTCAGCCCAGCATCCCAAAAATTACCATTTTGGACTGGTCAAGCAGCAGTAAAAAAAGTCACCACACAAAGCGAAGTCGCAATTAAAAGCGTTTCGGGCCTCAATACACCTAAAGAAAAGGCTTTGTTTTGAGGTTACTGCATTGGACTTCTTCACACTGTTAAAAAGTTACAGTTCTGCAGCGTGGTTTGATTTGAAGGAAATGTTTATGTCCTTCTGCTGTTAATCTCTCTTGATAATTACTATGACAATAATATGATAAAATACTAAAACACGAAGACACCTCACTGTCACTGATCGTTTCTCTTTTTGCATACATTCAGTGCTGGTGTTTTCAGGTTTTTTGTTTTTGTTTGTTTAGTCAGACCCCCTGCGCTCCCTGCCCATCGTTCAAGTCATGTGACAAAGGCCAGAAGCATCTGAATGTATCTGTATTGCAACTAGAAAAAATGTCAAATTAAATTTCAAATCCTGTCCCATGAATCACTATCTTCTAAAGGGGAATACAAGCAACAACAACAACAACAAATCTCATTACACTCAATACTGCCACCTGCTGATTGAGGTTTGCCACACTTTTATTTAATCAATCAATCAGCCAGGGATGTTTAGCTGAAAACACTGAGGGATTCACTGTTCCATCATTAAAGTAAAATTATTTTCACTGGAAATTTACAATAATTTGGGGGTAAAGACCCATCAAGTGCAGAACATTAGGTCTAGTAAGAAAGCTTGGCTGATTTAAGTGATTTAAGTAGTTCTGTTAAATGAAAAATAAAATGAGAGTTCTCGTTTTGACTGAGCTAAATGGCCACAATTCATTTTATTGCATTAGGCCTCTGGGGGACCAGCAAAACTGGTGGATCTGACTGAGGTTTGACCCCAGCTCCAGCATTTTAAATCGTCTGAACCTTTTGGTTAAAAGGAACGAAAAAAACTAATGAATGAGAACACAGACGAAGTGCCAGCGTCACCTTTGGCATACACACAAAAGCCGAAGAAGGGAAGAAAAGGATGAAAAGAGAAAAGGTTTGGGAAGTTTTCTACTGTAACAATTTCGAAGGTTCAACACAGAGCACTTGATCATATCAGACTCCCATTTTAGGTACAGCAGATTTGTGTGTTCAGCATGTATTACGAGCTCACCTCCTGTGCAGCTCCATCCGAGACCATCACTGATAGTCGTCAGACTTAAAATGCAAAAAAAAAACAAAAAAAATGCCATGATTGAAATACACACAAACACACAAAATTTCCCTTACTTACTGCAGCAATAACAGTCTTTTGGATTTTCTTTTACCTGTATGTAACGTTTAGGTAGCAACACCTGATTTGTGAGGCCCTGAGGTTTTAAACGGACACACATTTATTAGATTGTGTGTAAGAGTGTGTATATAGGGAGACGACAGCAGTTTGGCAGAGAAAAGCCTCTGAAACTCTTCCCCGGAGACACTTGGAAAAAGTGAGATGGGCTCGGCTGAGAGAGACAGGTCCAGCCGAGAAAGTGTGAGTGTCTGTGTGTGTGTCTCTCTCTTCTTCTTTTCCCACCAATAGCCAGCAGATGGAGGGATAGAGAAAGAGACGGAATGAAAGACAGGGCATCAGTGGAAATAGGTGCGGTAACAGACATAAGCACCTGCAGCCAGTACCGTGCACATACACACACTGGCCATCAAGGGGCTCCACGCTCCATGGGCAGGGGCGGGGGCAGGAGCAGCCTCTGCTGTGGGAGTCTTGGGGGGAGACCGCGCAGGTTTTGGAGGGGCTTCTCTTGCAACTATTAGGTCGTCGGGTGGTTCGCTTGACAAAGCTGTCGCTTCGACCTCACCAGTTGTGACCATCCGTCTGCGCAGGTCTGGGCCATCTGAGAACGTCTGGGGTGCACTGGAAAAACAGCAACAAAAAATGTTTGTATGTGGATGCCGGGTGTGGATGAGCACTACAGAGAGAATATATTAAGAGTAGGCTGACCTGTTTGCACAGATTTCTGCACTGTTTTTTATGATCTCAGTGAAGAAGTGTTTGTCAGAGTTCTCCAGGTCGTCTTTGCCGTTAGGAGGGTCTATAGGGGGCCGTGGCCTGGGAGGAGGAGTGAATTCAGGGGGGAGATCCTCCTCATTTGATAACTCCTTCCAACACTCCTACTCACACAGAAATGCAAACACTTCACTAATCGATACAGCCTACTAGAAGTGGGTGGCATGAACAAAATGTTACATATCACGGTAGAAGTTTTTAAATATTTTTGCTGGAAGTTCAACCTCAAAATGTTTCATATTAAATTACAATATAATTTTTTTTGTAAAATATATATATTTTATGGACAAGTGGTAGGAGAAAAAAATTATTATTTAAAAAAAAAAAAGTTGTCAAGTACACTAACATTGAAAGTTTTGATACTTTTATCCAACAAAGATGCATTTAAGGTATAGTTCACCCAAAACTCAAAATTCCGTCATTTACTCACCCTCATGTCGATTCAAACCTATAAGGCTTTCGCTTTATCTTCAGAACACAAATTATAGATATTTTAAATAAAATAAAAAGATTTCAGCCCCTCAATAAAAATCTATCCACCCAAAACTCTGACGCTTCAAAAGTTCATAAAGAGACTGTAAAATAAATCCATACGAATCGAATTATTTAGTCCAAATCTTCTGAAAAGACTCAAAGACTTTATGTGATGAACAGATTTATCACATTTAAAAGCTTTATGCATGTTTGCTGATCAAGATATATATGCAAATAAAAGCCTAAATTAAATCTGTGCTTCATATTAAGTGATCATGCATGCCTCTTCTGAAGTCTGATTTACCTCTTGATTTCATATGGATATATTCTAAAGATCTTCATTTGTGTTTCAAAGAACATCATGAGGGTGAGTAAATGATGACAGAATTTTTATTTTTAGGTGATCAGAAGTGACAGTAAATACATTAATAATTTTACAGCCCTGACATTGTCTTTTTCTTTTCTATTGAATGAATCTTGAAGGGAAAAAAAAGTAACTTTTTCCACAACGATATTAAAAAGAACAATAATTCTTAACATTGATAATCCCAAATAAGTATATTAGTATGATTTCTAAAGGACCATGTGACACTGAAGACTGGAGTATGATGCTGAAAATCCAACTTTCCCATCATAGGAATGAATTACATTTTAAAATGTATTAAAATAGAGAAGTTATTTTAAAGAAAGGGACACACCAAGCCAATGGTTGGCCGTCAGGCTAGGGAACCGGATCAGCCTCAAAAATTATACATTTACAAAACAAAATTCATAAATACACAGCACAATTCACATTTAAAAAATCCGATTTGTAAATTCAATAAATTAGAAATTTACACAAATATGTATACATGAAGTTCTTAATTTTCTTCACACATAATTTATCACACATTTATGAAAGGATGTTGCATGTATGAATCTGAATTTGCAAATCGTCACACGTGCGTGGACTGCTTCTGCTTTGCATTTGTGTGTGGTATTTTTGAGACCTTCCTGGCAAGGTTAAGATTCATAAAGATCTTTTTTTTTGTTTTTGTTTTTTGGAGGATGTTCTGTTTAGCCAATGGCGGTGAGCTTTTAATCCACCAATCAAAATGCTCCTTACTGAACAGACTCATGAAGCTCAACGCTGTGCTTGTGCTGTGCATTGTTCCATGATCGGGACCATTATGTAAAGACATTTTAATGGGTAATCTTTTTCTGGCACCTGATTACAATCTCTTCAAAATCACTTTATGATTTATATTGTTTGCACATAATACAGCTACTATAAAACTGTAATGTTATCTAATAAGTGTTAAATATCTAAATATTTCATTTAATAACAACAATTGTGTAATGTGTTCTTTTGTTGTTATCAGGGCTTGGCATTAACAACTGCCAATCTGCCATTTGCGGGTGAATTTTAGCTGTGGCGTGTAACAGTCATTCCCACTAGCCACTTTGGCGGGTTGAATTTTATTGTAGTCTTCTCAAAAGGCATCTCATCTCGTATAAAAGCATTGAGCGTTATAAACAATTACACACAATTCTTTTAAACTTATGATTGCAATGTCTGATAATCAGAGGCGTTTAGATTAGTCACCGCGGAAATGCCAGCGTTTTGTTTAGAGTGTGCACTCGCTCATTGAAATCTGCGCTCTCATTATAAATAACAAAGCAGACATGTAGCCTATGTGAGTCCAACTGGAAATTGTTAATCTAGGTGTCAGGTATGAAGCACACCTTTTAGATTTGTGATATTTAATCAAATTAAAATCACATGACAATATAGATATGCATTTCACTAGGTTACAGTATAGGCTTATACACAAAATGTGCTATATTTACATTGGAATATTTCTTGAGAATAAATATTATATACAGGTATAGCCTAATAAATGGCCGAATATGATAAATTATATTTACACCAAAAAATATTTTTTCAGACAAGCATTGTATTATCTAGACCTATTTGATGACATGTCATGTTAAAAATTTAATGTAGGCTTGATCATGTAGAGTTGGTGTGTGCTGTGCTCATTTACATGACTGTTCTGTGCTCATTTACATATAGCCAACAGGTTTTTTGGCTGGTTTGCAAAAAAGTTAATGTCAAGCCCTGGTGGTTATTATAATTATTAGTATTAGTATTATTATTAGTAGTAGTAGTATTAGGTTTGCAGTTACTTTTGACCAGGCATTAAAAACAGCTACCCAACCACCACCTGAGGAAGATCTCACCAAAATCTGACCTATTTCTGTAAAAATATAGACAGCCCTGTCAGCTGGCATTATTATTAAAATGTTAAAATTATTATTATAATAATAAGAACATTATATGTCAAAGGTAATAATATATTATAGTGTACACTTTTAGCAAAACGCTTCTCTCCAAATGACAAAACGGTATTTATTGTTTATATTTGGTAACAAGTTGGACAGAATTTGAGAATTAATTTGTATCATGTCAAAAGTAACTTGCTCTGTCTTCTGTCGGTGTCAGTGTCCTCTTTGCTTCACGATTTTTCGCTCCAAGAGAAAATGGATGTGTGGGTGAGTGTGTGTGAAAAGTGTAATTTGGGAGTCTAACTCTGAATGCGTGAGAGGTAGCAGCCCTGCTAGTAAATACTGAAAGCGCATTAAACTGTCAAGTAGGTTGTACTTAAGTTACAATATAACAGTCACACACTCGCACCCCACAGGAGCCTCGCACACACAGCCGTAAAATGTTGAAAAATTGTGTGCATTTTTAACATTACTCACTTTTGTGTTTCGCCTCCCTCCTCCCTTTTATGCTAGCTTGACGAATGACGTCAGTAGGCTATAATGGATTATGGTTTATTACTGCATTAATGCATAATCAAAATGCAACGATTCATTTCAACTCCCCTAGTATCTAGTATTTAATATCAACCAGCACATCACTCTGCTCTACATCCTACAACACCTTCAGCAAAGAGTCCAGAAATGAAACATTTCACAACAACAATTTTAAATGTTTCAAATTTGTTGGTTTCTTTAACATCCCATGGCATTACCTGTACAGACTTGTCTCCCATGATGTACTTGGCACCCTCTATGACAGCGAGGTAAGAAAAACGCAGCTGATCAGCTGTCTGGATCAGACCCATGCGGTATCGTCGCATTTCCAGCAAAACCTCCTGGATTCGTACTGATGATGGATCTTCCCTCTGAGACATCTGAGAACACACAATAGCAGCTTTTAGAGGACATAAGGGGGTCTACTGAGTTCTAAAGAAAAGCAAGAACATCTTTGAGTCTTTGTACTAGGGAAGTCTAAAGTACAGACACTGCTGTTATGTGAAAAATGTCAAGCAAATTTTCAGCATCATACTCCAGTCTTCAGGAGCACACTTTGTTCCACCTCTCCTGCTATTAATGCGAGGACATAGAATGAAACATCTAAAACGCTTTAAATAATCACACTACTAAAATGAATTATTGCGATATAGTGATATCAAGCATGTCAAAATGACTATTCCCAATCCTTAATGGGTTAGTTCATCCAAAATTTAAAATGGTCTCCATTTACCCACGCTCACGTTGTTCTTGGTTCTCACACGCATTTGAATGTTCATGTTTACTATAGTGTTGTTCATCATATAAAGCCATTGTGTCTCTTCAGAAAACGTTTTTTCAGAGAAATAAATCTCGATTTATTTTTTTACGACGACTTTATGGCCATTTTAGATCTTTTCAATTTTAAGGAAATGGACTTTAAATCTCTTCTGTTTCAAATCTCTTATTCTTATAGTTTTAAAATTAAATGACAGAATTTATATTTTTGGATGAATAATACTTATACTTATAAAACAAACAAACAGTAAGCTGAGCCTTGGATAAAACGAACTATATGAAGACTTATTGTTTTCATCGCAATAGATATCATTGCATTTTATATCGCAATATAAAAATGTATCGTTACACCCCTAGTAACAATTAATCTTTTGACCAACTTTGGACAACACCCGCACTCTTTTTGGTACTGTAGAGACCTACAGATCAATCTCAAATCTTCCCTTCATAGGCAAGATTACTGAAAAAGTTGTTTTTAGTCAGCTGAACAAATTCTTAAGCTCAAATGGATACTTTGACAATTTTCAATCTGGTTTCCTACTGCATCACAGCACAGACAGCACTCAAAGATAATAAATAATATTCGCCTCAATACCGATGTAGGTAAATTATCAATGCTGGTGCTACTCGACCGTAGTGCAGCATTTGTCACTTGACCAGAACATATTTATTGACAGGCTGATAAACTGGGTTGGTCTTTCTGGGATACTCCTCAAATAGTTCAGGTCATACTTAGAAGAGAGAGGTTATTACGCGAGTATAGTATAAACATAGAGGTTGGGCTTGTTCTTTTAATTCCTTTTATAACCGTTTTAAATTTATTTATTTTTTAATGATTATTCGAATTCCCTTTTCTCTGTGTAAAACGCTTTGAATTACAATAGTGTATGAAATGTGGTATATAAACAAAGCTGCTCTGCTTAATTTCTCTCAATAATGGAGTACCAAGGTACCAATAATCATGAAATTTCACTGGTATAACACCATTTGCAAGGTCAATGTAATGCGTCGATGGAAATTGTGAATAATACATTAATACATACATGCAAACTCCTCCTGCAAATTCACCTTTTGAGATCAAAATAGGTCACCTACGAGATTTGCGTGGATCCCATGAGAAAGTGTCCATTTGTTTTTTTTTTGTTTTTAAAGAGTGACATTGGAAGGTAATACAAATAAAATGAAAATAAATGCAATCGAAGAAAAGCCGGCAAGATTGAGGCATGCAGCAAAACAAAGAAAGCAGGCTCTTGAAATTTGGCTAAACATAACTCACGAGGTGGTATACAAGATGCATTTGTAACGAGCAGGATTTTCAGTTGAGTGTTAATAAAGAAGCTAAGATGATTTCCAACATACATTGTATCTGGTGTCTTCTTGTTTTTGTTTAGTTGATGTATTCAGCTTAACCTCTATTGAATTAAGTTTTATAAAGGGTTGTTTTGCCCTACATAAGATTTTTTTTTTTATACCTCTTACCTGTTAGAATGAGTGCAAAGATACTTAATAGTGTCTAGAAATTAGCATGAAAATATAAATTATACAAATAAGAAAAGAAAAAAAACTGTCCTAACCTCGGAGAATGTTTTCTTTATCCACGCAATGTTCTTTTTTACCCCTCACCAGTTTGCATGGTGTAATAGAAACTATTTTGCTATTGAGTACATATAAAAGTTGAGTAAAAGTGAACTATTAATATAAGCAATTTTGTCAGACAGATATGACATCACATAGAAGCAGTCAGTTCTCTCACCAGTAGAAGGCAGGTGTCTACTAGGCAGAACGTTCCAGAACGGCCAATGCCAGCGCTGCAGTGAACCACGACAGGGCCGTGATCTGGACTCAGACAGCCTGACTCGCGCACTTTGAACAGGAAGTTGAGAAAAGATGCAGGCGACTCTGGCACGCCAAAATCTGGCCATGTGGTGTAGTGGAAATGAAGAATCTCCCGTGTTTCCTGTGTCTTTAAACACACATGACACAACATTAATCATGATGAGTGTGTGCTTTCTGAAATGAGCCTCTGGCATCTGTAATATCCTGAGAGCGTTGAGTCAAGTCAACAAGCCATCCAGCTATAAAGAAGTTCATTTTTAGGAACATTTTCACACACGCAACATTTTTGGAGAAAGAAAAAGGACCGCATAAAAGCTCTAGTGTTAAAAATAGCAGAATGATCAGTGAAAGACTGAGATGAGATGAAGAATAAGTCTCACCAACAGATTTTCCAGCTCCAACTCTCGTACTGTGTAGTACGATTTCACATCTTCTGAGATCAGAGTAAGTCTGAAGTTTGTGTCCTCAAAAACAGCCTCCCTCTCCTCTCGCTGAGGCCAGTACTGAGCACACTTTACCTGCACACACACTTCATTATTACCATACACCACAAGATTCACACACACACAACCGATGTACACATTCCATATGCAGACTTGAAGTATTTTAGGGAAGTATCCAAAGCGAGTGTGTATCAATGCTACAGGTATGGTACAAATAAACAGGTACTGTGTGTTTCTCTCACCGAGCCTTTCTCTATAACGCGATTCAGCATCACCACCCCTCTGCAGCGCTGCTCCCACACCATCTCCCAGAAATGACCACAGGTGTTTGGTAACGGACCCTAAACATAAACACAACAATTAAAACAAGTACAACAAGTGCACTCTATTAATAATACATTTTAAAAACATACATAGCATGAATTTGTCTGCATTTGTTTGATCAAACACTAATGTTTTTACATTCCAATTTAAACAAACAGTTTTTGTTTTAATATTTTTTGTCTCCGTTTACAGCTCGTATTAAAATGCATTTTGGTCGATCAGATCACAGGTAAACAGACGCTAAATACAGGTAAACGGGGTCTAAAACCTTTTAAACTCACTTCCAGAGGTAGTCGAAAACGCATTCAACCGGATTGCTTTCGTAGTGTAGATCGAATGCATTCGAAAAGCCACAAAGAGACCACCTACTCTCTGCCTACTGACTTCAACTTTGGTGGCTGAAGACAAAAACGTAGCAAGCATTGTTCCCAATGTTCTTGATTTGTAACATGCACTCAATACGTTTGCATCTTGCAGCTGTCAGAGCAGAAACGAAAGCTGATGCTTTTCTGTACGTTTTTTTCGGTGTCTCTGGTCGCGTTCATATGTAAATTGTGTGAGCTTATTTCGTCTATTAGATCGAAACATCTGAAAAAAACGATACATTTACCCACTCATAGACCCTTCCCCTCGAAGAAATCAGGGCAGAAGTGGTTGAAAGTGCCCTAAAAGAGACTTTTAAAACACCAGGGGCCTCATTTATAAAACTTTCCATAGATTTCTTTGTAAAATTGTACGTACGCACAAAAGCTAGATTATTACGCCAAAAATATCAGATTTATAAAACCATGAGTATGCCAGAACATGTGCAAAAATCCCTTTATAAATCACAGCCAGTAGAAGATTGGGCATACGTCTATCTCCACCCTGTCTCCTCCCCGAAATCAACATACATGGAGCTTACAACGTCAAGTTTTAATATGCATGACCTCATCTGCATATCATTTGCATGCATATTCCCATCCACGTGACACCATGTTTAACACGGTCAAAATATTAGATACGGACTATAAATGTCATTTGTGACTTACACATTACATTGCTGAAAATCATTCAATATCCTTTTTATGGTGTAGAATAAATATATCAAAATATCCATAAAAACAAAATAGTATAAAATATTTCTCAGGTATTTTTTTAAAATAAAGTGTTATTTTAATTTTAAAAAATTGTTAATTTTAAACAGTTCAAATTCAAATCAAATTCATGCAGTTTTGCTGATAATGTAAACGTGTTTAGGCTATTTTTAATGGAAATAGAAATTGTATTTACATATTTATTGCAGCGTAAAAATAATTGTCTGACTCAGCGGGTCACTGGCAAAGTATTTTAAAAAGGAAACGTGCCATTTCCTTCCAATACAGTGGTATTTTTCATAATTTTGTGAATTATGAATTATTGTGATGTCTTTACACTCCGTGTCCATGCAACTTCGGTTGTACAGCAAGATATTATCATTTGACCCATTTAAACCGGACAATATACCGTTCGACCACCTAATCCTGCAGTGTCTGTAATATCGAACTAAGTGTACATTACTGATCAGCGTTCTCGCGTAAACATATTGTCATAACATGAGATCTACAGTCTAGTTTAAAGAGGAATTATTGGAATTAGCCCGTATTTAATCCTTGAAACCACTGAAACAGTGTCACAGGAAGTGATCAAAAGTTGCACATCCACATTTATCTAAATTCATATAATTTTTGTTTAAATTCTGAGTAATGACTATGTAATTACAGTGCATATTGCCATTAATAAAACTGGAACATTAAGTGCCCTACACGTGTAACCTATATCAAATTGAAAACAGTTTTAAATTGTTCTTACTTCATTACTTTTCTCACTCTAGTAAAAGAGTTTGTATGCATGGGTCAGAGTTTGTGTGCAGATGAGAAATGTACATACGACAGACAGGAAATTGTTGTGGAGGAACATACATTTTCGCGTTAATTTTACTGTTAGTACATCCGACCGGGAGTGTGAAAGCTGCCATATGCAAAGTTGATACATGAGGCCCCAGCTCTAAACAGTACGTGTCTGATTCGTCTACTTCCGATCCGATCAACCAAAATGCATTTAATACCAGGTGTAAACAGAGCCTATAATGTGATGTATTCCTGTGATGGCAAAGCTGAATTTTCAGCATTATTACTGTAGTCTTTAGTGTCACAAATTTTATTCTAAATATGCGGATTTGGTGCTTAAAAATAAATTTATCATCAATGTTAAAAACATTTGTGCAAAATATTTGTTTAATATTTTTGTGGAAACATTGATAGTTCTTTCAGGATTCTTTCATAAAAGTTCAAAAGAACAACATTTATATGAAATACAATTTTTTGTAACATTATGTTTTTACTGTCACATTTGATCAATTTGCATGCAACATTGCTTAATAAACTAATTAATTTCTTTACCCCAAAGTTTTTGTTATACACGGGGGGAAAAAATTCAACATGTTTGGTGAAAATGTCTGTTAATAAATTTAAATTTCTTTTAAAAGTGTTTGGGATTTTTTTTTTTTTTCTTATAGTGGAAACGCAAGTACTCATGAGTAAACCACACATTTAGGCAGTCGTGGGGTACATGCTGCTGGGGTGAGAATGCGTGTGTGTGTGTGTGTGTGTGTGTGTGTGTGTGTTTGTGGTGGTAGCTGGCAATGCTCTGACTGAACAAGTCTTGCAGGTTGAGACGAGTCTGTTGCCGTCTCAGAGCATCAATGTGCAAATTCATCTGCATTATAAAGAAACATGTCATGCAAGATTTCACAACATTTCCCAGTGTTCTTTCCAGATACAGGAGAGGGAAAATCTTTCTGGCAGATGCCACGAGTCAAAATGGAATGTCACTGTAGTATCACAGTGTGTGACGCTGATTAGGGTGTTGGCAGCCTAATGGACAAGTAATACCAAATAAACACAAATGTAAAAACCAGGATGGGGGGGGGGGGGGGGGGTCCTCTAAATAGGGAGTTTCCCCATTATTTGCTTCTTATTATATTAGTGTAGCTATCCAGGATAAGTCAATGTTCCCTAAGCTTTTTGCCTTATTTATTCCCAAAGTCCCATCCGAAAAGTCAAATACACGTTCATTGAAACAAATCAGTATTGTTACCTTTAACTCTAACTTATACTGTAGAACTATTAATTAAAATGTCCATTGTTACAATGGTTCATCTTTAAACTTAAAAAGCGGTTTAAAACATTTTCTTTGATTGGCTGAGACACCTGGTGTGCGAAAAATAATAGATAGAATTTGATTTTGTTCTGTTCCAAATTTTAATTGTGGCCAACCAATTAAAACTTGTCATGGGCAGTGTGAATTTTAGCAATGGCCCCAAATCAAACAAATAACGTTCACCATTACAAAAGTCTATCCTTCTCCACATCCCACGTCCTAGTTCAGTTGTCATGAAAATAAACAACTAGATAACGAATATTCAGTGTACTTATTCAATGCATGAATGAATGAATGCAATGCTGTTAATATGTCTGTTAAGACATCAATGTGACAGATTTTTAAAGAAAAGGTGTTCTTATGGATTTAACTCTTATGGATGCTAACATATAAGCTTGCTGTATTCTGCTAGTTGAGACCTTTTCAATGATATATGACAGTCTATCTGTTATGTACGATGATTTACAGATCACATTTTCATGTAACGCTGTTTTTTTCACACTATGAAAATAGAGCGCATTTAATATGTCAGCAAATTGTGCTAACTAGGGCTGGGTGATAATATCATAGACAATTTCATATCGAGATAGTTGAAACATTTACATTGATAATGATAAGCTCTGGACACTTCTACTCCATATGTATTAATCCAACATTATCGCACAGCAGAAAAAGCCAGTCGGTGCATGTCACTAGTGATTTGTGTGACACGAACACATAAACTTGAGTCATGTCACAAAATTTGTCAAAACTCTTCAAAACAAACTGTCAAAATAAAAGTTGTTTAACTTAAATTATGACAGAAATATATATCACTAATGTAAACTAAAATGTACTTCAAGTAATAATAATGCTATTATTATTTCTAAGGAACATCATACAACATCATGCTAAGACCTGCTGGCATCTCATATACAAACGCGCAATTTTACTTTCACTTTAAACATAACCGACTGTGTTTATATGTTAACCTTGTGTGTATTGACAGGCTCACGCGCTCAGCGCATGTAAAACACGAACAAAATGTTTAACCGCCAAGGCTTTAAAACGCGGATAACACCCCCTAACTTTAGTGCATATGATTGGATTTGCTCATATCAGCGCGTCAACTCACAGGCACACTCAAAAAGAGGTGAAATAAACTGAGAGGAATATTTAAAACGAAGAGAAATAGTACGAAATAGTACAAAAAAAAACGCAATTTACAAGCATGTATTGAAGCGTGAATGCCCTACCGAATGGTTCGATATTATATTGAGTATTGTGACATCCTTAATATATTATATATATATATATATATATATATATATATATATATATATATATATATATATATATATATATATATACATATATACATACACACATACATACACATATATATATATATATATATATATATATATATATATACACACACACACACGTCCTAGCTCAGTTGTAGTCAAACTCCGTGTTCCTCAGCGACAGGCCAGAAACCTGACTGACCTAGAGAAGATCTGTGTGGAGGAGTGGGCCAAAATCCCTCCTGCAGTGTGTGCAAACCTGGTGAAAAACTACAGGAAGCGTTTGACCTCTGTAATTGCAAACAAAGGCTACTGTACCAAATATTAACATTGATTTTCTCAGGTGTTCAAATACTTATTTGCAGCTGTATTATACAAATAGTTTTTAAAAAATCATACATTGTCATTTCTGGATTTTTTTGTGATTATGTTTCTCACAGTGGACATGCACCTAAGATGACAATTTCAGACCCCTCCATGATTTCTAAGCGGGAGTACTTGCAAAATAGCAGGGTGCTCAAATACTTATTTTCCTCACTGTATACTGTTGTCTGAGGTCAACTAATGATGTTCGTGTGTTTTTTACATTCAAAAACATCATAACTAATAGACTATTTTCTACACTGGTTTTGAGGCTGTCTCAAGAAACACTCGGTTTTGATGGGTGTGCTGCACTGATGACTTGGAAGTAAACGCCCACAATTAGGATTGGATAAGATTTGCATATTTAATGAGCTTCAGCTCCCCTGTCAGTTCACACAAGAGAAGGATTGTTTTAAAAGCAGCAACCAGAATGATTCTTCTCTCACAGGGCTCGTAAACTTGGCCTCGTAATACTTGGCCTGAGGATATAAGTTTATATCTGTGGATATAAGCGCAAACCACACACACACACACATACAAGTGCACGTGCACCCTTCAAATATCGTAGACAGAGAAAGGAATGTTATATTTCACTATTTAAGATTCACCGGTCTGCCCACGGACTTCGGTAGCCTGTCTGGCAAACACATAGCCCCGGGACATTGGGCTTTGTGAGCCCTAGAAGCATGATCCCGAATCGCAATGAACCAACAAAAAAAAAGTATTCTCCAGCCTTTTTATATGTGATAGCAATACTATCACATACAAAAAAAAACATGTTTTACACACATAAGTAGGTTGCACCATTCCTGTCAGATTCAATATAGAAGGCACAGCATTGTGTTTTAATCTCAATGTCTGCAAACCCACTATCGACCTGAGACTTGTTTACAAACGATTCCACTGTAATATGAAGCGAACACAAGTACAATGTCTTCCCACGTGAGATGGAACTTCATTAAAAATAAAGTTTAACCACACATTCCTAATATTAGGATCTGAAGGAAGCTTATGCAGCGACTGTGTTCTTCCACAGCCAGGAATAGCCGATATGCTTCTTCGGCATGTTTATTGCTGCTGGCTAGCGTGATCCGAACAGCTCCACAAGTTGATGGGCGGGCTACTGAATTACACGCGATTATTATTCCGTAGAGGCGTTGTTTCATCACACGATAACGTCAGGATGAGGCATAATATGAGATCAATTGTTTTCTGGGCCTGGTGTCAATAAAAGCTTTTCTTTGACTAACAAGGAAGTTTTCAGCTTTGAAACTTACAGGATATTCTTATATTATCAAGACCTTTTATATATAAAAAGGGAAAATTGATTTCTCAATTCATTACCCCTTTAAGTGTGTTGATAATGATGTTATGACGTTACTCTGGGCTTTTGCTTGGCGGCTGCAGTGACACTTGTTGTACACTGCAGTAAGAGTAAAGTATTTCTACAAAATAAAACTTGAATATGATGCAATTGACAAGCGACCACCTCAGACATCCTTGGTTAAAGGGGCAATTTTCTCACGATTTACAAATAGCTGGAACCATTTGGGATATTGCAAGTACCGTACTCAATTGTAACAAAATATATAACACTGGCCTAGTGGTTTTTGGATATTTTACTGATTTTTATTTTATTTTAACATAGAGCACCTTTAATTGATAAAAACTTAGCGGTGCTCGATTAAACAAGGTCATCAGAGTGCGTAGTTTTAAGGTGTAGGCACATGAGCAAAACAAATGCGTTTAAAAAATTAAGCGTGCCATGGTTAAATAATGTATTTCTAAATGTATTAATATCTTCAAGCCATGCAAAGGAGAGTAGTTTATTTATTTTCTCTCTTTTTTTTAAATAGAAATACGTAGTATAATTTGGTCTCTAACTGAAACATATAAGCTTGCTGTATTCTGCTAGTTGTAACATTATCAACGATATATGACAGTCTATCCGTTATGCACAATGATTTTACAGATCACATTTTCATGTAAAGCAGTTTTTTGCACACTTTAAAAATAGAGCACATCTAATATGTCAGCAAAATTTGAAAGCACTTGTCAAGTGTTGGTAATATTCCCTATATTCACTGTAAAGCCACGCTTCTAAGCTTTAAAATGACATCGATCTTGTGTTGGTTAAGTAATGTGATAATTTAGTAATTTGCTTTGGATTTAAGAGGTTAATGATTAATAGATTATGGGAAATTATGTAAATTGAAATTTAATCTAATTTATATTTCATTGTCAACAGAACTAGCCAGGATTTGTGCTTTTCTAAAAGCACCACCTAAAGAGAGTGATTTTAGCATTGTTATTAAGTTCACCTGGCATTTTTTACACATTGGTCAAATCAAACAAACCTCATGCGAAAACAAACACTTTCCACATAATGCACATTTAAGATTTTAAAAAGTAAAAAATAATAAACCATAACCATTAATTGTGTGAACTTGACAAGATATTTTCCACAATACTATTAGATTGTCCCTAATACTATATTATGTAACTCTTCAGTGCCTTTACACAATCTGTATCAAACGCATGTGTGTCATATGTAGTCCAGGTGCTAATAAAGTATCAGATTCCTCAGCAGATGCAAATCTAAGGTGTAAAATTCAGTATGTCACCTGAGTTAGTATGTAGTTTCTCTGAGCTTCATCCACTGAGATCAGACTGGCATTGATGTAGTCATTATTGCCGATCTGTAGATGAATACGGCTGTGGTCAACTGTGAAAAGAAAGAGCGATTAAGCTGTGGGGCACAACACCCGTGATGCTTTGCAAATTCAGCGGTGGAGCGATTCTTTTTCAGGTCCTGTTCTCAGTTCCCCACAAGAGAGTAAAACACCTTCCTGATGAAAATGCTCAATTGAAAACAAATAAAATACACAGGCATTCATTTGTTGTGGTGTTTTGAAAGCTGAGGGCCTTTTTCAGGTTGTTGTGGAAAAAGAGAAAGACTCAGAGAAAGAGGAAACCACAACAGTGTCGCTCTTTGTGACGGAAGAGTTAAAAAAGGGAGAGAAAAAAAGACATGACATCTTCAGTGTGAAATGACTTTAACAGCTCGCTGATAACAGGGCCCTTCCGTTAGGTGTCACTCACTGTGTAGAACAGGGGAAGCAGCACACTTACATGGGCTGACGTCTCTGTAGCGATTACGACTTCTGTTTTCTGGAAGTTTGGCGATCTTGCATGGTAGGTCACTGGACAGCTGCCTGATCTCCTACAGTAAAAACAGAAGTCTATGAGATGAAAATGCTTCATTCTGTTAGTAAAACAAATATGTGGCAATTCATGATTTGCTGGGAGAAACTATATGGCACACAGAGTTATGGGAGGACCACCAGTATCCAGTTTAAGAAGTCATCCACCACTGCTATTAAAAAACTGCAAGCGAGTCAGAGAAGATGATAAAGGTGTCAAACCAACTAATAACTGACTTCCGCTGATAAAAAAATGAACTCTTTCCCACCATCTCCGTTAAATGCAAATTCAGGTCAGCTCTACAACTTGTCAACTCATTTATTCAGAGTTAGCAAAGAACCAGCGCATTCTTAGCTGTCAAAAAATAAGCAAGACATTAAATAAACAAAACTAACTTGTTTTGGGTTGTTGTGGATATTTAGAGCATCATAAGTATCAGTTCTTTACCTGATAAACGGCGTTCCAGTTCCCGAGCTCATCGATTTCCCGAAACTCGGCTTCCATTGCCGCGTGTGTACCGCGCCGCTCGATAGATGGCTCCCTGGCAATACAATTACTTATAAAGTCGATGTCGAATTACATGAAAATAAATGATTTTTAAAGTCTGCTTTAATTTTTGCACAGAACGTTTCTAATGGTACTGTTGTGTCGCCCTTACCGGAAACACGCTGCTTGCTCCTCCCGCACCACGGCTCTCCGCTCTGCGTCGTGATCACGCCCCTCTTTCCTCACAATATCCAATGAAAGACTGGGAGTGTCCACAAGCTCAGGGTAAAGGCCAACCAGCACAAAGTAGTGGGGCGTGGCAACCACTTCGCCCAATCATACTACGGAGCGTTACCGCGTCATTCTTCTGGGCTTTGTAGTTTTTGCAGTTCTGGGAGTTTACGCAATACGTATGCGTAATGATCGGTAATGATATTTAGAAAAGTGCAATGAATCATAGAAAAATAAAACAAACCATATTATAACCCAAACTTTCTCTTTGCAGTATTAAAAGTGAAATCAATGAACAACGTATATAGTTATGTATTTGTAAGAAGCATTCAATAGTAGCTAAATGTGATATTTTGTATACATTTCATAATATTTTATTTTTTTTTGTAAATAATTAAGGTCATGTGTGTGTGTGTGTGTGGGTGGGGGGAGGTCACACATGTGATAATCGGAGTTCAAAAGATAATAAATGGACTGCATTTATATAGTAAATGGACCTCATTTATATAGCGCTTTTATGCAAAGCGCTTTGCATTTTTGCCTCACATTCATAATAAGTGTAACATGTTTTATGCTTTATTTTGTTTAAGCAATTTATTATTTAATATTTAGTTTTGAGAGGGTTTAAGGTACTAGATAATATTAAACTCCAAATTATCCACCATTTATTTCAATATAAAAATATTTTATATTATTTTCAATTATTGCAGTATAAAATAGAGCAAAGGGATTCAATTTAAAATTCCAATTTAAAATCCAATGCATATTGGTGCCATCATGGTGAAAGAAAGAAAAAATCATGTGTAATACCACAGTGTAACTAGATGCCATGTAGCCCTGTATTCCTCAGTTGCTCATAAGAGTATTTGCAGGCAATTACTTAGCCTACTTAGGTTTTCAGTTTGATTATTTATTTAGACATTGTTAAAGATTGTGGCACACAAATGTGATAATATCCCCCAAAAATTGTTGGTCTGCATCAGGGAAACAATTTATAAATCACACAGAATGATATATTTTTGATCAAGTAAAAGTAAGTTTTAGGGGTAGGGGTTGGGTTAGTATAAAAATATATTATGTCTTATATATTATGGAATAACCCCATAAAACAATGTGCGCATGTGTGTGTGTGTTCATTTAGCAAGTGCCACAAAGCAAGCTTTGTGCCATGTGTGATTGTTTTTCCAAAACCAGTAAAATGGCTTTAAAATGGGTTAAGTTTATCTCTTAATATCTTTCTCTACTAATCACATATTTATATTCATGACATTTTATTTTAAGGACTCATAAATACTCTCCAAAGTAACAATCTCCTGTGTCAATAAGTAGGCCTACTACTAGTATTTAATAAATAAGTATGTCTACGAGTATCTATATGCATATACTTGTAGACACACTTATTTATTAAATACTAAATAAATGTACTATATGTAATATATCAAGTATCTATATCTAATGAATAAATAAAATACTAGTATAAAATAAATAATTACTAATATATACAAAATGTAGCCTACTCACAACTGGAATATACTAGTCGAAACTGAATAGTGGATACTAGGCCTATCTGACTGACAGATCCCTAGAAGTCAATTGCAAAAATAATAATAAAAAAAAAAAAAATAACAAAGAATGTGTTACTAACTAGAAACAATAATAGTTAGCACATATTTAAATAGCCTACTAAAAAACTAGGATACTTGTAAAATTTAGTAGGCTACTTTAGTGTATAGTGTCTATTTAATAGTAGTATCTATGAATAGGATCTATATATATATATATTTTTACTTACTAGCTAATTAATAAATACGTACCGAATGGAATAGATCCTAGTATCTAAACAAATAAGTAGGATATAGAATGAAAATAGATAGGTAGCCTACTTAAAGGGTCATGAAACCCCAAAACACTTTTTTTGAGATGTAAACAGATATGTATAGGCTGCACATCATTGAAAACACTAAGGGTACTCATTAATGGTATGCATATGTGAAAATAGTTATTTTTGCATTTTTCAGAGCGATTTCTGTCTTCCGGTTTGAAAAGTTTAGTCGGAGCAACGTCACAAATGCTGACGTCGGCACGGCCTTTTCGGCCCAAGTATGGGCAGCTGGGCACATGCTGACGTCGACCGCTCTGAGCAATTCTCGATATATATTCATGACATGAAGCTCATTCAGTCCAATCCCTGCGCTGTAGTATGCATACAAGATAATTTAGTTAATATGCATGAGACAGTCACTTCTGTCAGGCTCGTCTTCCATCATTATTGTAGAGATATGGTGGGGAAGTTTTGGAAGCAGCGTGCGGAAAAGTCACGGAGGAAAGCTAGGCGTTGTGCTGATACGAAGTAACGTAAAGGGCGACGAGCGAGCTGTAACCGGCGCCGTCTGTGGAAGCCTTTGCTACAAAGGCTCGGTAAAGTAAAATTCACCTGAGGAATCGCACGCCGGACCTCCAAGCGTTGACTATCTATGTCAGGAGTGCAAAATAACCAATCTGTAATCTGTAGGCTAATGAACAAAAGCCACGTCCTCTCCGTTTTATTTGTGGTCACAGCCATGCACTAAACCGCATGTGTTCGGGCTCTTAGTGAAACAGTGTGATGCATATTTGGACAAATATAGATTTAGCTGCCGAGTGATAGACAGCGCGGATCGTCACGGCAATGCGCGGTCGAGACTAGCCTCAAACCTCTTCGCTTTTACCCCGATCTAGAATTACACATCTCTTATCACATCGCATGTTGGGTGGTTCACGTTCTCTTATCAAGTCGGCGCGTTGTTCATCTTGCCAAACAGCGTGCATATTTGGACAAATATAGTTTTATCACGTTTGCAAAATATTTCGTCATGCAGAATAACATTTATTTTCATTTCTCACTGAAGTATGCTGGTTTGAACTTTGAAGAGCTGAATGATTTGCGATCTCTGCTGCACGCCACTCATAGCTCTCTCATTCGCTGTACTCATCCCTCATTTAATCTCTCTGTGGTAAACAATGCCAACGTGAACCAAGAACATGTCTCAGAACCGCTCAGCACCTACTAACAGACACTCCCCTATTTATGCAAACATTCCCTCTTTCCACACAATACCATCCCACCTTTTCACAGTCGACCACTCCCCTTTTAACAAGCTTTTTCAAATCGAAGGTGTGAAAAAACACCGCTGCAGCAGGGGGGTTTCATGACCCTTTAAGGATTAAATGTTAAAAAGGCTTGAGTGGGTCAAAGTCAAACCGGTTACGGTATTACGTGTTTTTCTTTCTCTGCAGACAGAAAGTGAATCCACTGTATCCGTGTGCTTATATAGCAGACTGTGTATCGGACTGTTTTAATTTATTTATTTGTGTTATAATTTGCTACTGAACTGAACCGACAGGTTCTACAGGTCTA
The DNA here is from genome assembly GCF_024679245.1 of Pseudorasbora parva. Classification (NCBI taxonomy): domain Eukaryota; kingdom Metazoa; phylum Chordata; class Actinopteri; order Cypriniformes; family Gobionidae; genus Pseudorasbora; species Pseudorasbora parva. Next base: position 25,999,944 of record NC_090184.1, read on the forward strand.
TAGACGCTCATAGCGACCGGACGGCAAGCTGCAGCTGTAAAACTCCCATGAACCGACCTAACAGCCTGTCCAGCCAGGTAACGTATACGTACTGAAATGTTATATTACTGCCCGCTATATAATAATAATAATAATCTCCTGTGATGAAAGAAGCCTTGTATTATGTAAATAATGACAAAATCAGACGATAGGGAAGTGTATTAGCATGCAGGCTAATGTTGTCCGGTTCGGCTAACTTGATTCAGTTCAGTCACAACAACGACGTTACACGCAGTATAATAATACAGCACATATATAACACAGATACACATGACACAGAAACAAACACGTTTCGCAGAACGTTGCTAGACGCGAGGATTCGAAAACCTGTTTTTTTTTTTCTTTTTAATGTTTGATTATTCGTTTGGTTAGCCTGTAAGCATGCTAAGTTAACAGGATGTAAACCTTTGACGGATATGGAAAACTGGAGCAACCTGTCCAGTCTGAGCAGAAAAACAGCTAATAATTCATAGGATAGATCTTTCAGTTCAAGTTAAAACAGATAGTCCTATAATTGATTTTACTGAAACAAATCAGTATCAGAATTTAGGTTAAGGCCCCTTGATATTTAGAGGCATTTGTACATCATGTCGTTAATTTATGGCATCTTCTTAAAGTTGAAGTGGATTAATTAATTAGCTATTGATATACCAAGAATACATATTTTGAAACCTATAAGTCTGTCGTGACTACATCTATATGCACTGTGACATTAATTTATGTCAAAACTATCTAATCTATGCATTTTATATGTCATCATCAGACTCAGATTGTGAACTGTTGGACAAGGTAGAAACTCTGGGGAGTTTTAGGTTTGTCTCCCCATGACAACGTGTCACCATGGTGACTGCGGCTCCAACAGTGATGCCGAGCGGCGCACCTCTGATGATGAGGAGAAAATGGAGAATGCGGAGCTCGCTGAGCTTGGGCCGCTGTTGACATCTCAAGATGATGCAGAGAAATCCACAGTGAGTAGTGAGAAAATGGACATTAAATTGGTCAAGAGTGGCAGTAAAGACATTTTTAGATTTTAAATAAATGCTGTGGTTTTGCATTTTATATTCATCAACAAAGCTTAAAATTCATCTTTGCCATCACAGAAATAAATTATTTTATTACAATTAATTTATTTTAAAGTGTATTTATATTTCACAATATTACAACATCTCGCTAAGCATAGGAGACATTCAAAAACAAATCTTTACTGACCTCAAACTTTTGAATGGTACTGCACATTCAGTAGATAGTATGAGGCAAGAAATCCTACTGTTAACTACAAGCATGATTGTTTTTTCAGGGTGCATCTGCGTTTCCTGAGGAGGATGAAGAGGAAGAAGAAGGTTTGCGGGTGGTTACACTGCCCATGCAGGCACACCATGCCATGGAGAAGATGGAGGAGTTTGTACACAAGGTGATGTTCATCCGCAAATGTCCCAAAAGTGCTGTAACATAAATGTGGCTTATTTCTAGTCTGAGATGTTTGTATTAAAGCATAATCTTACCATTACTAGGTATGGGAAGGACGTTGGCGAGTTATTCCATACCATCTCCTCCCCGATTGGCTGAAGGACAATGATTACCTACTGCATGGACATCGCCCACCCATGCCGTCATTCCGTGCCTGTTTTGGAAGCATCTTTAGGATTCACACAGAAACTGGAAACATCTGGACACACCTGCTGGGTCTGTGCTTGTGATGTTAGACATTGTGACATTAATGCAAAAGTAAAACATTACAACAATCATCTTTTGAAAAGGTCATCAAGAGCCAGAGATTTTAATTCAACTAAATGTTAAATGACCACCAGCAAATAATCTTTAATGAACTTTCATGTATCTCAAATTCTCCTGCTGAGGAATTATTTACACTCTAAGGTTCACAAGTTTGGTGTAAATACAGTTCTTTAAATGTTCTTGAATGAAGCCTCTTATGCTCAATGCTCACCCAGGCGGCATTTATTTAAACAAAAATACATTTAAAAAAATATAATCACAATATTACTGATTTCTATTTTAATATATGTTAAAAAAAAGTTTGATTCCTGTGTTGGCAAAGCAAAATCTTTAGCATAATAACTTCAGCGGTTCAGGGTTACTTCAGCGATTAGCGTATGGCTTTGTATCAGTAGAAACCCTTGAGTATAATCAAATGATTGTGCTTCCCCCCCCTCATATCCCCCTGAGATGAGAGATTTATGCATTTTATTTCTGGAAAAATTCCCCAGCAGAGGGATCCATTTCCACATGTTTTCAACCTGCACATGGGGGATGGAAAATCACACTCACAGCTCACCTCGCAGCTGCAGGGATTAATTTAAATGGATGCTAAGCAATGTAATGTTTTAACTTCTAAAATTAATTTCTATGAAAGTTAAGCTTCCAAAGGCATGAACTGAAAACGCGCCAGACTGAACAGGCGTTGTGAATGTATGCCGCGAATGTGGTCGTGATTTCCTCAGCTCTCATCATGAGAGCTCATCAGCTCATTTATGACGTTAAATGTAATCTGACTCCTAATCTGAGTTAGTGCTGCGAGACTCACGCGGCGACTCGATCGTTATATTGAACAGACACGTTCAGTATTTAATTGTAGTGTCTGTTCTCTAACTCAGTCACTGTAATCCAGTAGCAGTGGCTTTGGGAATGGCCTCACAAGGCAGCGAAGGATTCTGGGAATTGTAGTCTTTCATACTCATGAGACAAAAATACATTTTCTGTCTTTTCTCGGTCTAGAAGGCAAACAAATTCAAAAATAATTTTACATTTCTACTACATTAATGACCCAGTTTAAATAAAGATTCATCTTTCCAGTGCTGAAGTACCCTTTTAAGTATCAAATTATCCTTCACAAATCATTTTAATATGCTGATTTGCTGCTCATGCAACATTTTTATTATTATGATTGTTTTCAGGGATTCTTGATGAATAGAAGGTTCAACAGAAAAAAATGCTTATTTTAATTAGAAATCTTGTGTAACATTATTCAAGTTACTGATCAATTAATTGTGTCCTTGCTGAATAAAAGTTTTAATTTCTTTAAAAAAAAATCTTATCGATCACAAGCTTTTGAACTTTTTTAACCCCAGAGTGTCATTTTAAGAAAGATGTACGACCACAACTGGAACTTACAAGATGTATTGTATGATATATGTAATCTGATAATTGGATATGTGTGAATCATTGCCCCGAGGACAACAAAAAACACACCACTTTGACTTTTAAAGTCAGTCAAACCTGTAATTATATTTCTGGTGAGTCATTTTGGAGGCTAATTAAGCTATCGTTATGTCTCCCTACAGGCCTAATTCTGTTCCTGTGCTTGGGCACACTGACAATGCTGCGGCCGAATGTGTCATTTATGGCACCCTTGCAGGAGAAGGTGGTGTTTGGGATGTTCTTCCTGGGTGCAGTGCTTTGTTTGTGCTTCTCATGGCTTTTTCACACCGTCTACTGCCACTCAGAAAAGGTCTCCAGAACTTTCTCCAAGTAAGTGACGTGTTTTTTTATGTTCTACTGTACCAGTCAAAAGTTTGGAAACATTACTATTTTTGATGTTTTGAAAGAAGTCTCTTTATGTTCATAAAGCCTGTATTTATTTGAACAAAAAATACAGTAAACACTAGCCTGACAAGCCAGACCCACATCAAGATGTTTGGTCTGGAAACTCACCATTGATAGGGCTCAATCCGAGGGGCGGAGTAAACGGTTGTCTTTCAAACTCCCTCTGCACGCGATAGGATAGCGCTACAACCAACCAGAGCAACGAAGGTGAAACGGAGCTTGTTGATAGATTAAACATTCGCCGTATCCGGTCGGCAAAACTCCGAACACATCTTCCCTTTTTAAGAATGACTTCAGTGCCGTTCTTTGTTCTTTTCTCAGAGAAAAGCTTAACTCCAAGTCTTCCAGAGTCGCGGTCAGAGCTGATTCGAAAGACCGCCGTTAGCCAGTTTCTGTGTTTACTAGAAGCATGCAACTCGGCCGTCGTCATTATGGCCCCACCCACCGACTCTATACACGATGTGATTGGCCCGGCAAGAGTTTGGGGATTACAGCTCAGAAGGGTATTGAGAGTTGCTAGACGACACTCGCGGGCAGATTAGATTTGCTGCCGCTAGGGTGCATCTAGATTTCTAGGCTAAGTAAACAGTAATACAGTGAAATATAATTACAATTTAAAATAATGGTTTTCTATCATTTATTTCTGTGATGCAAAGCTGAATTTTAGCACCCATTACTCCAAGACTTCAGTCTCACATGATCCTTCAGGAATCATTCTAATATGCTGATTTCATACTTACCCATGTTGGAAACTCATTTGTGCTGCTTAACATTTTTTTGGAATCTGTAATACTTTTTTCAAGATTCATTGACAAATACAAAGTTAAAAAGAACAACATTTATTTTCAAAATTCTACCTCTCAAAATTTCTAACAATGTAAATGTTTACTATCACTTTTTATCAATTTTACAAACATTATTGGGGTTATGCATTACAAGTAACTTGAGTTACGTTATCACATTACTTTTTCAAGAAACTAGCAAAGTAACGCATTACTTTTAAAATGTACAAAATGTCTGAGTTACTTTTTCAAAAAAGTAACATATATTACTTTTTCACATTTATTTAACTGACAGCTCTCCTGTCCCATGTTGTGAAAAATTAAGTGCAAAGGTGTTGTGTGTAATCATTCTATTGTAGGTCCAGACTAAATGTGAGCATTTTATTCATCTCACTTGCACAATAAACATTCAGTACTCCTCAAAATGAATAAAATCAGTCAATGCAAAATCAGCATACTATGCAAACCTCAAATAATCAAATATTAAATAAAACTAATATTTTGCAAATATTTGCATTTAATGTCATTTATTGACCAATGTCTTGCTGCTAACCTTCGATGATACAGTTAAACCAATAGCATAAATGACTTTCAAAGTAAGTTTTAAACTTTTTTCCCTGCATCCTATTCTTCCATTATCTAGAACGCAGCATCCCCAGCACGGATAACACATCCTTGCTGAATAAAGTATTAATTTATTTAAAAAAAGAAACAAATTAAAATTATAAACGTTTGAACGGCAGTGTATATTGTGGCAAAAAATATTTTAAATAAATGCTGTTCTTTTTTTAAAAGCTTTTTATTCATAGAGGAATCCTGAAAAACAGCACAACTGTTTCAAATATTGATAATAAATCAGCATATTAGAATGATTTCTGAAGGATCATGTGACACTGAAAACTGGAGTGATGGCTGGTGAAAATTCAGCTTTGCATCAAATAAATAAATTGTATTTTAAAGTATATATATATATATATATATATATATATATATATATATATATATATATATATATATATATATATATATATATATATATATATATATATATATATATATATATAAATAACCTGTAATAATATTTAACAATATTACAGTTGTTTCTGTATTTTTAATCAAATAAATGCAGGCTTGATGAGCCTAAGAGACTTCAAAAACTATTCAAAAACATCAAAATATAATGTTCCCAAACTTTTGACCGGTACTGTATGTGTGTAGGCATATTATGTATATGCATTACCTTTAGTAACTGCAGTGTATTTTTTATGCCCCTAGGTTGGATTACTCTGGTATCGCTTTGTTGATTATGGGCTCATTTGTTCCATGGCTGTACTACTCGTTTTACTGCTCGCCTCAGCCACGGCTAATCTATCTATCTGTTGTGTGTGTGCTGGGCGTTGCTGCTATCATAGTGGCCCAGGTGGACCGATTTGCCACCCCTCGCCACCGGTGCACACGTGCAGGTAACACAATAACCTGCTTTTCGAAATGTTCCACCTTCATGATTGATTTAAGATGTTTGTTAAAATCATTTCCCTATCTTCAGGTGTTTTCCTGGGCCTCGGTCTGAGTGGACTCATTCCTACAATGCATTTCACCATCGTAGAGGGTTTTGTGAAGGCAACGACAGTGGGTCAGTTGGGCTGGTTCTATCTAATGGGTGCCATGTACGTCAGTGGAGCAGCACTGTATGCAGCACGGATTCCTGAACGCTACTTTCCTGGAAGATGCGACATCTGGGTAAGGCTTGAGGGAATTTGTGTTGCATGTGGTATTGTAAAGTAGCATAATGTTCATGCAAGTATACTCATGGTCTCGATCTGTTTTGATTTCTCAGTTCCAGTCTCATCAGATATTCCATGTGCTGGTTGTCGCAGCGGCGTTTGTCCATTTTTATGGAATCTCAAACCTGCAGGAATTCCGCTATGGTCTGGAAGGAGGCTGCACAGATGACACTCTGCTGTAAAAAAAACAAAAAAACAAAAAACACGAAACAAAAAATTAATCGCTTGAACTTTGGCCGGTGCCTGCTCAATTAACAATGAACCTGGACCCGACAGAATGATTTAAAGATTTGTATAATCTCTGAGGGATTTTAACATATTTAAATAAGACGTTTATTTGTTAAGATGCGTAAAATTATTGATAAATGAGGTTGTCTTGTGTTTATATTGTTCTTTACTATTTCAGTACAGCACAGAATTTATTGTAAATCACTGGAATGAGTCATAAAGCATTACAGAGGTCTTAAGAGACACTACCTCCTCCAACACTTTTTTTTTTTTCCCTGACAGTCTTCTGATCTACTGAGATCATCTAAAGTTTGATTTACTGGTTTGTGGTTCTGTACTTTGTAAGATTTTTTAGGGAAAACGCACATGGACATGTTTAGGTCTGTTTTCTCAAACATGTTTGCATGATCATTTATTAACTTTTGGCCTCAAATGACCGAGAGTTTCAGGAGTGGGATTCACATTGGGACATGTGCAATTTTATCTTTTGTTTGAGTGAATCAGGGTTTCGGTCCAAAATACTTGTATTGGTTTTGAAAATCATAGAAGTCAAGATATTTAAAAAGAGCAGAATAAAGATAAAAACACCAATAATTACTTGCTTTGATCTTTAATAAGCTTTTTATTTTTCTATAATGTCATTTTAGCATATGGAAGAGGATTTTGTGTTATACATATGACTTTAAGGTCAGTTATTTAAGGAGGAAAATATATTATATTATATTATATTATATGTTTATTAGTCATTTGAATTAGCATTTATTTGTATGGTAAATGGACTGCATTTATAGCGCTTTCAACAGACCTATATGGCCATCCGAAGTGCTTTACATATTGCCTCCCATTCACCCATTCATACACCGACGGTTACACGTTTTTATATTTTCAATTTGAACTAATTTATCTTTATACTTTAATTTAAGTTTTAATATTGTTATGTACTTTTGTCATTTTGATTAGTAGTAGGTTTTTATATATAAATCTTTAATTATTTTTATTTCAGTTTGAGTAATTTCAAGTCAATTTAATTTCAGCTTTATTTCAATAACTGAAAACTATTTTTAATAGCTTTGTAGTTAACAATAACAACACGTAAAGGATACATTTGATTTCAATGGGTTTTGTGAAATACTTACACAGCATTGCCCAAAACTAGCACCACTGTCATTTAATCCATACGTGAACTTCAAATCACCCTCAGCCAAGTTATAACAATATATTATGTTTGTAAAAAAGATTGCAAAAATACTTGCTACTTAATTATTTTATAGAGAGAGAGCGGTTTATTCCGTAGTAAAAAAATAAAACCGTTGAGGAGCCACGTGAAAGTATTTCCATACGGTCTGTGGTTTACTACATTACATTACATGAAGAGACTTTCGAGTTTTGATCTAAGTTACCAATTATACACACTTTAATATTTGTAGTAGTTGTAGTTATTTAGTAGCAACTTTGTTTACTCCACGGTCCACTTGTGTCTGACGGTACCTCCTTTGCGTTGTTTTATAAAAAAAAAGTATATTTTAAAATTCAAATTATAACGTTTTATCTAAAAATGAAGGAATTTTTGTTAAGTTATCAAATAAATGTGTCGGAGATTACATTATTACAAAACGCGCGAGCACAATTCTCAGGTCGCATAGCCGCTGACTGCGCACGCGCGATGGTGACGTCGCAGTGTTTTGCTGGGGATGCGCGCACACGTGAGCGCTGTTCTTTTCATTGCTAGTAGAGTAAAATAATTCAATTCACTTCACACCTGCGAGGGTCTCCCTTGTTAGGGGTGCCAGCAGATGTCCAAATAGACCGCCGTGTGCTGTCATCCAGTCCTGGTCCGTTTCTTTTCTGCTGTGGATCGGCTGTACGCTGTGAGTTCACATAAAGATGTTTATGTGTGGTTTAGCATTCGTTTTTAGTTAGCCTTAGCATGTAGCCTCATATCACCTCTGTGAGACTTTAAACTCTCACCTGCTCACACCAACACTTTCAGATGAATTATACACATGAAATTTTAAATACGAAGAAACGAGTCCTGTTTTCCGTCTAGTGACACACAGGCGTAATGTCCATCAGCCTAAAGCTATATTTTTCTAAAATATTTTACTGTTTATACATTGATTTACATTGTTGTATTGTTATGTTTCAGGATATATAAAGAATGTTCAGTGAGCTGTTTCATTGATACGGATATTTTTGATTAATCATTGAAAGTAACTTTCTCTTAAAATGTCAATATACAGTTGCCAATTTCTAAGCTAATATACAGATACAAAAATCGACACAAATGGTCTGAGCTTAAAGGGACAGTCCACTCAATAAAAAATAAATCCTGGCATCATTTACCTACCCTTATGTTTTTCCTAACTTTCTTTCTTTGGTTTATCTTGAAATAAGATATTTTGAAGAATGTTGGTAACCAAACAGTTTTGGTTCCCATTGACTTCTAATTTTTTTTTTTTTTTTTTGTCCATACAATGAAAGTTAGTGGGAACCAAAACTGTTTGGTTACTGACATTCTTCAAAATGTCTTCCTTTATGTTCCACTGAAGAAAAAAAGTAATACAAGTTTGGATTGATTGGTGTGTCCTGCAGAAATCATCATCCTGCAGTGCCTGAGGCTTTGTCACTCCACCCCACCCCCTGTCGTCATGGCGCCCAAGGACATCATGACCAATTCGCACGCCAAATCCATTTTGAATGCCATGAACGCCCTAAGAAAGAGCAACACACTGTGTGACATCACTCTGAGGGTGGAGGGCACAGATTTCCCGGCCCACCGCATTGTGTTGGCAGCTTGCAGTGATTATTTCTGTGCCATGTTCACAAGTGAGGTAACAAACACCCTCTATATCCACACTCATCACTCACATGTTACAGAACAGATTGGAGCAGTATCTTCACAATTTATGTCTCAACTATAAAGACCTAAATTAATGTCAATGAAAAGCCTTAATTTGAGTAAGATTGTATTGACATGGAAGTTAGCAGGCATGCTTCAACATTTCCGGTCCTCTGTCCACGTAGCCACAAATTTTATTTTATATAAAGGGTAAAAAATGAATTTCTCTAACTTTGTTGTAATTCTGCTCATTCACAGTAGGAGGTGTAGGCAGTCTCTTATTCTCAGATATGTTGAAGCTGGTTCAGTGTTGCTAGAGTGAACGCATGCATTCAAGCATAATGTTGTACAATGTAAGAGAAATTGTATTTTTTAGCACAATATAGAGATCAGTGCTGGGTAGTATTTGAATTGCATGGATTACATAACAAGTTTATCAAGTACTTGAATTTATGTCCCGAGCACCAATGGTGTGAGGACCCTATTGGAATTACCCTATTAATATTGTTCTTCAAAATTTTTGAGGGCCTAAACATGCTCCAAAAAGTATGAAACATTGCACATGCGCCAGAAGTGGCAATTTTTTTTTTTCAGTATTAGGGTTTCAGTATTAAGCATGGCAAAATGGTTCAATAGCGCCAAAATTTGAACAAAATTTCAACAAAGGGCCCCTGCCATTACATTTCTCATACAAGTCAGAGTACTCGCAGGGTCTTAAAATGTCTTAAATTTCAAAATAAAGATGTTAGGCCTTAAAAAGTCTTATACACTGAAGTATCGAGTTCTAGGTTTTAAATCAGGTCTTAATTTTCCTGCATCCATGTAATGCTACCTCTATTGCTCATTGAAATGCTCCTGCAGCACTTTAGTATGTGTGTGTTTATGTGAGAGTGCAAGTTTGAAATTCGGGACACACATGCTCAGTACCTACAAAAAAGTAAATTGGAGCAAAATTTGAAATCCAACAGGAAGTGAGATGTTTTGAATTTGCTCTGCAAAATTTTTGCAGTTTTTGTTCTTTCCAGTAGTTGTACTTTAACAGACTCATACTGGAGATTTAATTGGATCATCATCAAATTTGGTCAGCCTTATCTAAAGGCCTTTGCGACGTTAAATAAAAAGAGCTTGAGTTTTCACTTAAAGGGTTAGTTCACCCATTAATTTCTTTCATTAATGACTCACCCCAATGTCGTTTCACACCCACAGAAAGGCTATGGACTAAATCTAAAATATCTTAAACTGTGTTCCGAGGATGAACAGAGGTCTTACGGGTGTGTAACGAAATTGGGGTGAGTCTTTAATGAAGGAAATTTCATTTTTGGGTGAACTAACCCTTTAAGGGCATGTGTGTGTGGCCTGACAAAGTCTGATGTTTCGCCATGTAACAGGAAGCATAGACTGTAAAACAAAAATATGGACTTAAGCCTAGTTCAGACTGCACAATTTTCAAACTCGTCGGGTCACTGGTCTTTTCACACTGCATGACTATCTGGGGTATCATTCAGTCACTGCTGTGTTCACACTGCACGATGGTTTGACGGCAGAGGAGTTCACACTGCATGACTGAACAAGAGGAAGATTCGCCAACAACTGTCTCTCTCCGGGGTGCAAACTATGTTTCCCAACTACACTTGCGATGTGACAAGTAAATAACGCGAATTCTCGTGCGAGACTTGGACATATACATTAACTAAAAATGTTAAACTGTACAAAGTTTGCTTCAAATTGTATGTGTGCTACTCAAAATCGGGGCAAAAATCGGGTAGTGTGAACTAGGCTTTAGTGTCTGTGACGTCACACGTAGGGTTCTGAAGAGCAGTTTGAACCATAAAGCTGGGCGTTGCCATCTTGGCAGCGCATCACTCCCGGATAATTGAAAATGGACAAAGAAGCAAGACGTGAGTGGAAGTGAGGTGACGTGATGGCTACCGGACAGCAGAAAAACGGCAACCCACCTGTCACTCAAGTGGACATGCCCTTAATTATGCAGAACTTTAAGGCTAAATATAATTTCAACTAATGAGTTATGAAAAAAAATCACCCTCCTCACAGTTGTCATAGAGGGCAAAATTAGCCGTATAGACCAAAACCACAATCTGTACCAGGCTGTAAACATATTCTTTTTTTGCTGTAAAGTTGGGCATTTTAACATGGGGTTCAATAAGATTCTACTCCCTCCTGGAGCCTGTCCCTATAGCAGCCAGTCAATGAATTGCAGTTTAAGTCACTTCCGTATTGGCTTAGAGAGAAACTGGGGGAGGTTACCGCTTAATTGTAACTAGGGCATACAGTGTCCAATCTGCCCCACACTTTACGTTTAATAAGAGTCCTGCCCTGAAGACATCTACATGCCAATATTCAGTTAGTCATCATAGCACCACCACCTGTGGGCAACAGGAAATGGCATGTTTTACACTGTAATTCACTCCCTGAAACCCAAACATGCTAGAAACGCATTCAAGCATGCAACACTTGGTTAAGTGCTAATGTATGCGATTAACACCATGAAGCAGGAAGTTGTTGTTACTCTGGCATACAACGTCCGATCTGCCCTAAACTCCACGTTTGATAATAGTCCTGGCCTGAAGACATCTACACGCCAATATTCAGTTATAGTCAAAGCACCACCAGGCAGCAGGAAGCGTGGCACATCAAAGTTACTTTTTCTTCTTTATTTATGTTCTTATATGCACGTCACTCACTATTCACTGTTTTTTTGAGGCCAACGGGTGGCGGTGGCCCCTAGTGTGAGGACACTTTCATCGCTCCTTGCAACTTTAATTAAGATTACATTACATTTTAAAATGCTCACACTACAGTTATTTTTTTATTGATTACAATGACATTAAATTATTCATAATATTTACATTTTCCTTTCTTTAAAAGACAAAGTCTACTGCTTTATATACATTCATAAGTTCTTCCATTTTTTGTGGAATTGCACACATAGTCCAGCCACTAACCACTGAAAACTGAGACCTACAGCATTATCACAGGACATGCATTTTCTCAAGATTGGACCATTGCAAATCTAATCAACTCCTGAAAAACACATTAATCATTATCTGAATTGTCACTTAGAGTCATTAAACCTTGTATTACTGTCTTTGGAAGGCTTTTGTCTTTCACATTAAAATTTACTAATTCAAGTCATTCATTATTTACATGCAATGCAGGGATTCCCCAACTTTATTTTCAGCTGAACCTCTTTGCCCTAATATATATTTAAAGTAGGGCCTGAGATATTAAGTTGATAAATTAGGTAAATATTAAAATTAAGTTAATAATAATAATAAATAGTGCTGTCAAACGATTAATCATATCTGAAATAAATTTATTGCTTTATTTATTTTCTGCACGAATATCACATGGATACAGTACAAGGGGTGGAACGAAGCCCAATTGGGTTTATACAGAGTTCCACTCCACTTACATGAAAAAACAAAAAACACAAGAAAAGACACGCAGACAAATAAATTGAAAATAAAAATAAAAAAAGGGTGAAAAACACATTTTCAGAAGCCTGATTATCCTTTTAACTTAAGGTTACAGATGTTGAAGGGTAATGGTAAAGGAGGATCAAAGGAGAAGAGCAGCATATGAAATATACTGCAGGAAACTAAAACAAAGGACTGTCATAGTAAAATTAAAAGATCTTTCAACTGTTTTTTAAAGACGAGTAAAGATGACATAGATCTTAGGGACAAACTTAATTTACTCCATAATTGAGGACCCCTAAAACTGAGGTCAGTTTTATGACCTGAAGTTCTAGAGAACGGTAAAACAAGATGTATTTCTCTATGCCTTGTTTGATGGATATGAGTATCTGAAATGAAAGTAAAAAAGTGTTGTAATGTTGGTGGAAGGTCTTCTCTCTTATAAATGAACTTATGAATAAATATGCATGATAAATAAACATTGACTTTCTCAATTGGAAGAATCTTGAATCTAAGAAATAGAGGTGCAGAAGGAGCATATTTAGAAGAGTTGGAGATCATACGCAAGAACTTTTTCTGAATTTTTGAAATTTTTGTGAGATAAGTGGGAAAAATAGCACCCCAGACAATGTTACAATAATTCATAAAGGGGAATAAAAAACTATAATAGAGTGTTACATGAGCAGATGAGTGAATTGAAGGTAAAACGATTCTTAAAATATTTAACATTTTAGAGGATCTTGTACAAACTAGATCAACATGTTTGGACCAAGTTAAACCTTCGTCAATCAGGACACCGAGAAATTTTGTTGAAGCCACTTGAATAACTGGAGCTCCATCAATTTCTATACAAGCATGTTCTTTGGGATAAAATTTATTAATATTGTGAAATATCATAAAATTACTTTTTTTGACATTGAGCGTTAGCCTGTTAGTACGAAACCAATTAGATAATATTTTTAACTCGTCATTAACATGTTTGATGTGTATTGTGTATTATTATGTATACATAAATACACCCACACATGCATGTGTATAGTTAATACTTTTTTTGTCTATATGTATCCCTCCTGTATTCCATTTCAATTGTTGAATTTGAATTAATATCAAAAACAGGATCTAGAATGACACTTTGAATTTGAATTAAAGGAAGCAGAATTGAAATTTAATAGAAATTCAAAGAAATGAATACAGGTCCTTCTCAAAAAATTAGCATATGTGATAAAAGTTCATTATTTTCCATAATGTAATGATAAAAATTAAACTTTCATATATTTTAGATTCATTGCACACCAACTGAAATATTTCAGGTCTTTTATTGTTTTAATACTGATGATTTTGGCATACAGCTCATGAAAACCCAAAATTCATATCTCAAAAAATTAGCATATCATGAAAAGGTTCTCTAAACGAGCTATTAACCTAATCATCTGAAACAACCAATTAACTCTAAACACCTGCAAAAGATTCCTGAGACTTTTAAAAACTCCCAGCCTGGTTCATTACTCAAAACCACAATCATGGGTAAGACTGCCGACCTGACTGCTGTCCAGAAGGCCATCATTGACACCCTCAAGCGAGAGGGTAAGACACAGAAAGAAATTTCTGAACGAATAGGCTGTTCCCAGAGTGCTGTATCAAGGCACCTCAGTGGGAAGTCTGTGGGAAGGAAAAAGTGGGACAAAAACGCTGCACAACGAGAAGAGGTGACCGGACCCTGAGGAAGATTGTGGAGAAGGACCGATTCCAGACCTTGGGGGACCTGCGGAAGCAGCGGACTGAGTCTGGAGTAGAAACATCCAGAGCCACCGTGCACAGGTGTGTGCAGGAAATGGGCTACAGGTGCCGCATTCCTCAGGTCAAGCCACTTTTGGGCTACAGAGAAGCAGCACTGGACTGTTGCTCAGTGGTCCAAAGTACTTTTTTCGGATTAAAGCAAATTTTGAATGTCATTCGGAAATCAAGGTGCCAGAGTCTGGAGGAAGACTGGGGAGAAGGAAATGCCAAAATGCCTGAAGTCCAGTGTCAAGTACCCACAGTCAGTGATGGTCTGGGGTGCCATGTCAGCTGCTGGTGTTGGTCCACTGTGTTTTATCAAGGGCAGGGTCGATGCAGCTAGCTATCAGGAGATTTTGGAGCACTTCATGCTTCCATCTGCTGAAAAACTTTATGGAGATGATTTCGTTTTTCAGCACGACCTGGCACCTGCTCACGGTGCCAAAACCACTGGTAAATGGTTTACTGACCACAGTATTACTGTGGTCAGTAAGGCCTGCCAACTCTCCTGACCTGAACCCCATAGAGAATCTGTGGGATATTGTGAAGAGAAAGTTGAGAGACGCAAGATCCAACACTCTGGATGAGCTTAAGGCGGCTATCGAAGCGTCCTGGGCCTCCATAACACCTCAGCAGTGCCACAGGCTGATCGCCTCCATGCCACGCCGCATTAAAGCAGTCATTTCTGCAAAAGGATTCCCGACCAAGTATTTAGTGCATAACTGAACATAATTATTTGAAGGTTGACTTTTTTTTGTATTAAAAACACTTTTCTTTTATTGATCGGATGAAATATGCTAATTTTTTGAGAAGGACTTGTATATGTCCATCTTGCCATAGCAACTTTCTCTGCACCTGTTGAGAGAATCTTGCAGCAAAGATCTTCAGAGCAGAACGGTGCAGACTTAATGATAAAACAAGGTGCTATTGAGAATTAGATGCAACAGTCTTGCTCTGTGAGTTTTGCATAGGAATGGATGATAACTGCATTTACAACGACTTGTGTTATTTGATTACTTAGAAATGAAAGTAACATTGGAACAAAACTAATTAAACAACATTGAGGGGGTAATTTATTACAAGAATTTGATCATTATCTATATTTTATCTATTATCTACCAGTATATTCTATATTATTCTATACACTGTAAAAATTAATCATGGGTCTTGTGATTTTCACACAAAAAAATAAGATGATTACAATTGGTGTGTATATGGTGTAATGGTGTTCAGTGTTGTATAGAAATATTGAGAAAAATTTCACACAAAAAAACAGCAAATACATTTTCCTAATTTTTAAGGAAACGTAAGCAATTTTGAGTCTTCCATTGAAGAACCAATTTAGCTGATAAAATTAAGGAAAATAAGGTTACCCATTTATTTTAAGAGAATTAGCTCAAGTGTGCAGTTTTATTTAGAGACGCCATTGTTAGTTCCCAGCATGCTTTGCATATGGCTGGAAATGGAGAGTTAATATTAAAATTAATTTAATGTGTTTTTACAATGTTCAGTCATGATTGACATTTGAAAGAGTTTATGTTATGTTGACATTTTGACCGTTACCATTGTGCAGAAGAGTGGAGTTATGGTTATGTTGAGATGTGAATATCTGCAAGTATTATTATTATGAAGCACTTTGCTCTGTTCAATGAGCAATAACTTTGCCAATTCCAGTAGCGCAATATCACGTTTGATTCTACTTGTTTTTTTTCTGTTTTTTTAGCAGCATACAGTCTATTAACTGTAACATAAGTCAAATATAAACAGGTCATTTCTATACTCTAATTTATAACTTTATTTTAAAAGTCAACTTAAATTAAAGCACATTCCACTAATAATAATAAATTCATCATGTGTTATAGTTTAAATAATTAAGGAAATAGAAAAATCTTCAGGTAGATTCCAAAACAAAAATAAACGTTATAGATTTAAATATTATTGTTACCATAAAATATTTTTTTAAGTAGTGTAATATTGTTTACAGTGTAGCTGTGTTATGAAATTACAAAATTTATGTAATTGTATTACTGAGGTAAAACATGTTAATTCAAATGGTTACTAATCATATTAAAAGGAAAGTACTTTGCATTGATAAAGTAATCCAAACCACATTTATAATGGGTAACTTACAACAGTAAGCAAATTCCATTCCCAAAGTAGCCTTCCTAACACTGAATGTAACGTTTGTGAGATTCAACACATTCTTTTTGTTGTGTGACTGTGTGAAATTTCTTTAAATTGCCATGAATTGCCTTCCAATTCCAATTCAACTTCCTGTGGGGCAGAGTCAATTCAATTCAAATTCCAATTCATGAACTGAATGGAGGCCAATTCTGAATTTTGCACAAGCCTGATAATTACACAGTACACACATATTATGTAAACTCATTAAATTAAATTAAATACATTACCTAACATAAGTAATGTAGATTACATACTGACTACAAATTTTGTAGTGTAATTTGAAATCATAATCAGATTACAATTTGTAAGTAATTACCCACTACTGATAGGGATATATGTAGATAATAGTACTTGGGGCTTATATATACCGTGTGTATATATATATGTATATGTATATGTATATATATATATATATATATATATATATATATATATATATTATATATATATATATATATATATATATATATGTATGTATGTATGTATGTATGTATGTATGTATGTATGTATAATGTAAACACAAAAGCTCAAGGTTTTATTACTAATGCCTCTTAGAATAAAACGTGAAAATATTTTGCGCTTGTGCTCATCAAATATCTATTTCAGGCATTTATAAAAATAAAAAAAACATTGACTTCAGGACAATGGAATAGGAAGTGCAAAAATGCCAACTCGTTTCCGTTTTTTGTCAACAAAAGTGCGTCATCCCTGCAGCAGTCTATAAGGATAATATTATTGCTGTCCTTATGACTTGTTTTTGGTTATTTGTTACAGCTGTAGCTTTTATTTAGTACTCACAATCTGAAATGCTGGTTCTGAAAAGCTTATTTCTTATTGGTCAGTTTTTTGCCCAGGCAAAGGGAATAAAATCAACAATATAGAGAGTAAAAAGCGACAGCTTTGGCCCAAGTGTGAATAAATCATTAAGAATAAATAATTTTTTATAATTTCCACTCTAAATTGTGTTTTGATTTAAATATGGTTATAAAAAGAAAAAGCAGCTTTTTTAATGTCAGTCTATTTTCTTGTAACTTTATAGCTTGCTGAAAAAGGGAAGTCCTTTGTGGACATTCAGGGCCTCACAGCGTCCACCATGGAGATCCTGCTGGATTTTGTTTACACTGAGACGGTGCTGGTTACTGTAGAAAACGTTCAGGAGCTGCTGCCCGCTGCCTGTCTCCTGCAGCTTAAAGGTACAAACCCACAAACCAGCACAGCTCACATTGTTCTTTCATGTTTGAGAGTTGATCACATGTCAAGTCATGTTTATTTATATAGCACTTTATACAATAAAGTATAAATAAAGGCTGTTCAGCTGAAGTCAGTGCTGATTCAGTTCCATTGTAAAGAACATCAATTATTAAATTAGTTCATTATAAAGCAGTTCTGGAAAAAAAATTCATCCAGCAATACAACGATCATGTACAATGTTTATACATTTTTATATGTGCTTAAAGTGAAAAACAAGATGAGCACATCTAAGCACACACATATATATGTCATTTATTTATATACTTTTTTTTATTTACCTGTGACGTATATGCATTTACATGTGGCATTTGATAAAAACAGTACTCTGCATGAATTGATTTTTATTTATTTTTTATGAGGGAATGAACATTGCATGCTTTGTTAGATCAAACCTTGATAAGGAATCACTGAGACTATTAATTATAAAGGAGACAAACACAAGTACAAACCTGCATGAAATCAGGGTGTAATTATTGCCAGAGACCTGCTATTACGCCTCAGCTGCTGAAGATAAAGATTAGAGAAGAATTTGATTGATCTCGAAGAAGTTTTTTTTTATTATTCAATCTGTCTGTCTTCCCTTTGTCCACAAAAGAAAAAAACAAAGGACTATGGCCATTTTTAGCAAACATTAGCAGACGTATCTTAAAGGTGCAGTGAGCGATTTCTTTTTTTTAAAAACACTGTTGAAAGTGGATTGGTGCAAGCACTAGATGTGGGAGAAAAAAATGTATGTATTGTGATTCTCTCCAACAATTCTGGATTGTTTCGTAGAATTTCATTATCGATTCTGAGCTTAGTTTTTAAACGCAGATGCGTGTGCTGAAACGCCCGTATTCTACTTGCTTCCAATTCCTCTCTCTCTCACACACACACACACACACCCCACATGAACATTCCATATAATATATTTTATAAAGTTCGGAAAGGTACGTATGCGGTGTGAGAAACGCACACTTTGCAGTATGCGGTCATCTCCCCCAGTATTTTCCTTAAAAATGATCTAGGAGGCATCATTTATGTAATTTGGAATGCAGTGGGCTTATATATTAAAAATATGAAACTTACTGAAAGAAGGCTGCTTTTTAAATTTCAAATGTTTGCGTGTGCTTTATAAAGCATGTGGCTGTGTTACGATGTGTAATGCAGAGTTCAAACTCGTCTGGAGTTGCATTCAGTTGCTGTTGGATCGGCAACTGGGGGTTTCACATTGCATCACTTTAAAATATGAAGAATCGCAGACAACTGTCTCGTCCGCAAACTACGTTTCACAACCAAACACGCGTGATAAGCAAAATGATCACGTGTGCGTGAGACCAGAAGTATTATTAAAAATGATAGCCTGCAAGAAGTTTGCAATCCAAATTCTTAACAGACAATTGTTTTCATTTTTTTCCTCCATTTTTTCATTATTTAAAAAAAGTGCTTATAACATGTAATAAAATAAAAATATCAGAATCAGATCAGAACGTGAGGTGCCTAAAGATTCCAAAACCCCTATCGAGCACCAAAACACACTTCTGCCAATCAGCAGTAAGGTGCGGATAACTCATGATGAGGGTAGAGAGCTCAGTGTACAAGAATGACTATAGAAAGAGAGATGGCAAAGAAAATACAATAGAGCAGGAGAATATAAAAGCTTTCCAGCGCTGGAGAGGTCATAAGGAAGCAGAAAGGCCTGGAAATGGGTGCTTTAGTTTTTCTCAATACGTGTGTAACATTGGTTTTGCTGTTTCACAGAACCGAGATATACTATCTTTACTTGTCATTTGGCTTGTTTGTTCATTTGTATTATTTTCATTATAAGCCTGGAACATCTAAACCTCCTCCTCCGCAAGTTTCAAGTTTTCAACATCAAAGTATGTCCAAAAAGGAAGACAAAATACTCCTAATATATGTTTTTTCTTTTGGTTTCCATTTTAGTGATCCCTATAACCCCTTAATCTTGTCACCTTTGTATATTATATACGCTTTCTTGGTCTAGCGGGTTATGTAGGGAGCTTATTCATGAAGACATTTGCCATCAAAAGGAGTGGAGGAATTAAATAACAATTAGACCTGAATTATCATAGTAACACATTGTTGCAACAGACTGCAAATTCAGCCATAGTCTTTGCTTGTTGCATAGCGTGTATATGAATGTGGGGGTGGAGGCATCATGATAGGGGTGTGTGTGATCCTTTTGGAAAGGGGCGCGTTTGTTTTGGTGATTTCAAATATCAACAACGCTTACCAGAAAGTGTTTACTGCACCTTTAAAGTTGCCCTAGAATGATTTGAAACTGTTTTAAATTGTTCTCTGATATCTAAATAGAGGGTATGTGACTTATTTAAGGTCAAAAATTGTCCAGATACAGTTTTACAGGTCCATTTACTACCCTAGAAATTGTCCCTAGGATGTAATGCTCTGTCTTTGCCTTATTTGGAAGGGTCATGAATATTAATGCAGAGTTTTGCTCTGATTGTCTGTTTCACGGCACAGCTAACACATCTATACAATCCGTCATGGCAATTTACAATGATAGCTTCTTAACTTTGAATCACGAACTGAACTGGGTAGCATGTAAGTATGTTGTTTGTACAGTAATGTTACAGTTTGACAGTAGAGTGCGGATTTATTTAGCCAAACAAAGTAATGTAGAAGCCACTCAATAGTCAGTGTCATGTTTACAACCCACCCGCTGCAAAATAATCACACTTCAGTTCTCAAACATGTATATTTATTTAACAAATTGACTAGAAGCTTTGTCAAATAACTCGTTTCAACTTAGCTGGTGGAGAAGGTGATGTTAGCTACAAGGATCGAGTGAGCGATCTGTAAGCAACTAAACAGTAGTAGTAAACGTATTTAGCATCTGAGTTGTGTGTTAATGATGAAAATATAGGCTAATTTAGATTTCAATCCGTAAAAAGGGATCTACTGTTGTAATTTATGACACTGGCAGGAAATATTGACCTTTGTCATGTGACAAACTGTTGTGTGCTACTTGAAGTTTCCAATAATAGCATCTTGTGTTAGATCTAGACAACACAGGGGATATTATCGTAATGTTGTCTTACTAAGAATTTTTCAATTTAATTTGAAATGGGTTCGACAGTCAAGAAGTGGATAAAATCACTACTTACTGCTTGAAGAAATACGGTTGGAATCGGCCCTTTCTTCAGTTTTAGACGCTGAGCGAATCCTGCTTGATATTGTCCAAGGTTAGAAAAACTCTGGTGAAATGGGTCGAGCAAACAAACAACTTTGAATTAAATTGTTGCGGTATCCGATTGTAAATAAACGTCAACCATGACTGTTGACATTTTTTATCTGCGGGAAGGCTATGAAAAATCCTTGCATCCCCTGCACATCCTGGAACATGACATTTATTTCCATGATCTGCCATTTTTTGCTGTCCTCGCATGATGCTTGTTTATCTGCTGAACTGATGAAAATGAACATGGGCTGACGTGCAAATGTTGGGGGCGTACATATTAAGGATCCCAGCGATTGCGTCACAGTTGATGTTATGTTGAAAATAGCCTGTTTTTCCTTGGTGTTTTTCACAAACAAGATTTACATATGAAACGTGTAAATGGCAATGGTATTTGAGACTCACTGCATGTGATATCTATGTACTGAACTCTCTTATTTAACTATGGCAAGGTAATTCCATTTTTCATTCTAGGGCACCTTTAAGAGAATGCACACTGGTCAGACTTAGCAGTTAAGTTAACAAGTTTTGAACTTGACAGTGGTGCTCAAGCAGTATTTCTTCTCATTACCAATGTTAAAAACAGTTGTGCTGATTCATATTTATATATTTAAAAAATTCCTTGCTGAATAAAAGTGTTTATTTCTTTTACAAAAATCATACGGAACTCTTTTAAATGGTAGTGTACGTCCATCTCAAAATATACCCAATTAACCTAAGAAACTTCTGTTATTTTGAGGAGTATAACATTGAGTTTGCGTCTTCATCAGCTTGATGCATTTTTTCAATTTGCCTGTTGAGTGGATGATATTCTGCTGTATTTATTGTGTGTGTTTATTTTTCACAGGTGTGAAGAGGGCTTGCTGTGATTTTCTTAATAGTCAGTTAGATCCATCAAACTGTCTTGGAATCAGAGACTTTGCAGAAACGCACAACTGTCTAGACTTGATGCAGGCTGCTGAACTCTTTTCACAAAAGCATTTTGCTGAGGTGGTGCAACAGGAAGAGTTTATGCTGCTCAGTCAGAGTGAAGTGGAAAAACTCATCAAATGTGATGAGATCCAGGTGAGATTGACCTCCAAGTTATTGCAACAGTGAATGCGTTTACATGCACGGTCTTAAACCGATTATGCCTAATAAGCCGACAACACAAGTGGTCATGTAAACATGGTAACCCGTTTTCTTTTATCAGAGTAAGGTCATAAAAGACTTAGGGGGGGGGGGGGGGGAAGGAATGCTGTTTCATGCATACCGAGCTTTTTACACTGTTAAAGACTTGGATTCCCATCCTAAACATAGACAAAGTTTCAAAAACTAATGTTGGACGTTTGATGGAGTATTTCTGTGTTAAAAATACTCCTTCCGGTTTCTCACAAGTTTCGGAGAGGTTTTTTCGAATATGGGTCTACTTGACGTTAATAGAACGGAAGGTCCTTGTATGGGCCGTACGGGCTCTTCTCCCGGTAGCATGCGCGCGCGTGTGACTAGAGAGAGAGAGAGAGGAAATGCACGGCCGTACACTCTCTCAGCTGCAGATCCACTCATCCGTGAACACTAACGTCGGTTATAGTCCGCGCGGCGCTCCACTTCATTCCTCCACTTTGACATTAAGCGACTTCAACGCTTCAGCACAGCATTCCGGGAAGGTAGCGCTGCATTTAAACCGATTTGAACGCAGAAATGCTTCAGTCGCATCGCAAAGTGGATCTCCACACTCCAAGAAGTGTGTTTTTGACGGAGCCGTCCCAGCGATAAAGGTTCGGTCCTGCTTTGGAAGCAGCCGGTGAGTAAAACTCCTTCAAATGTCTGTGCTGTTGCTTATCGTCGCGTATGTAAACATCAGTAAACGA
Source organism: Pseudorasbora parva (assembly GCF_024679245.1). Taxonomy (NCBI): domain Eukaryota; kingdom Metazoa; phylum Chordata; class Actinopteri; order Cypriniformes; family Gobionidae; genus Pseudorasbora; species Pseudorasbora parva. The sequence continues at coordinate 26,022,871 of NC_090184.1, forward strand.
CACGATCGCGTACTTCGTCATTCAAATGCGCTAACGGACTTCATTGTTGTTCTATGTATAACGTTACACTACTCTGACGTGCAAAACCGTTTTGTTTGCTACTAAGGTTTGGTCGCATACAATAGTCCATAAACCGAATCATGTCCTCATAAACTGAGAGTAAAGACAAATGTTGATAGGCCATTAATACAGTACATACCACAGAGACGGACGTCCTGCTGTTGCTGTTTCTATTTCAGCCTCCGAATTAGATTCTGGATCATATCTATTAGCTGAGATCGATAGCAAGGGTTTCTCCACGCTTGAGGACGTCACCGCTTTGCGCATTCGTCATTCTTAAGCTCCGCCCACACGATACGCCTCCAGGCGCTCGGTTTTTTCCAGAAAGACTCGGTACAGCCCATATTTCTTTTACAAATATAATAAAACTAAAGACTTTTCAGAGATATGAAGGATGCAATACTACTCTATAGGTACTCAAGATTGACATGAGATTGACTGAAACTGAGTGTTTCACCCCCCGTTAAGCATAAACCAGTCGACACAGGGAGTTTTTTGCCTCTGAAACCCCGATTTTGCGCAGCATGTAAACACATTAACCTGCTTTCTGTCAGCTTATTGAAGTGCGCATGTGTGATAGGTGACAAGAACGCATAATTAGAGCAGATTTAAACGCATCCAGTGAGTGTTTTACATAAAATTAGGACATATTACAAACGACAGACTCTTTTAAGACCCAGAAAATTAGAAAAATGTGTTTTCATCTCATGCAGCAGAAGTAGATAAGGTTCAGGCAAAATTCTGCATCTGTAACTGCATGAGAGAATATGAGCCATATATTTCCTGCTGATACGTTGCAAGCTTTATTTAAGATCACAACTGACATAACATTTGGAATACTCTGAGTCAGATATGGAAAGTATTATTTTTGACGTCACTACAAGGAAATTATTTATAGTTATGTAAATGTGGTTTACTTGCGTTGTCAGTTTACTGGTTTTCATGTAAACTGGGAAAACTGGTTATTTCAATAAGTTGACATTTGTGAGTTGTCAGCTTACTAGCGTGTATGTAAACGTGCTCAGTGCCACTCAAGTCAGAAACACAAAAGTAGTCTAAACAAAACAGGAATTATATTGTGGAAAGGAAACAAATTACTACATCTGAATTCAGAATGACAAAAATGAATAATTTCTATCACTTATTAATAGACGGTACCTAAATGTTTCACTCAAAAGTTGAGTCTTTTACCTTTACACTTGTTGTCTATCAGCTGTTCCATACATCACCCCTTTAAAAGGATCTAAATACAGCCTGTAAAATTCAACTTGCAAAGTCATTCCTTGCCATTCACTACAGACTTGTGTATCATCTAGAATTCTGAATTCATCATATAAACATGACTGATCATTTATGTGCTTGAAACTTGTAATTACAATATTTCTGACTCCACTCAAACGGGCCAAGCGATTTACTGGTTGTCGTTAAACATTAGTCTGCAAAATGTACACATCGGAACCAGTTCAGGCTGGTTTTTAGACCATATTTCTAATTTTCTAAGTTTGAAATGTCTTTCATCTTTTTTTCCCCGCTTTTTTTTACTTTCAGCAACAAAAAAATGTAATAAAGACGAGTAAAAACACTAGTTAAAACACAAGTGCAGACATGTAAAACATGTCTTGTTTTATGCACAAACAAAAATAAGTACCTTTTGTGATAAATTCTTGTCTCTCACCACGGTCCATTAATTCTAAAGGTGTAATTTACAATGTTTGGACTTATATTTATGGTTGTAGGCAGAAGTCACAGATCTAAACCATGAAAATTAGAAGGAACAAATAAAGTTAGTTTTGCCACTGGGGTTTGTGTCTCAACAAATCTGAATGTTACTGTACATGTGTAGGTTGACTCAGAGGAGCCTGTATTCGAGGCAGTTCTTAACTGGGTGAAGCACAACAGAAAAGAGAGAGAGCCATACCTGCCTGATCTACTGGAGTATGTTCGCATGCCACTGCTCACCCCGCGATACATCACTGATGTCATTGATATAGAGGTCAGCTTCTGCCAAATACATGCTGCCTGTATTAATGTAAAGGATTCTACAGTTGCAAAGTTTTTAATCCTTATGGGTTTGCTTTTCCCACCTGTTTTTATTTTATGTGCATTATTTCATGTTTGTATCTGTTTCAGCCATTAATACGCTGCAGTTTGCCATGTCGAGATTTGGTGGACGAAGCAAAGAAGTTTCACCTCCGGCCAGAGTTGCGCAGCGAGATGCAGAGTCCTCGAACCCAAGCGAGACTCGGTCTGATGCCTCTGTGTGTTTTCAATATTTAGGCCTGAAATCTTTCAGTCTAATTAATCCTCCAAAATATACAGTCTTGTTCAAAATAATAGCAGTACAATGTGACTAACCAGAATAAACAAGGTTTTTCGTATATTTTTTTATTGCTACGTGGCAAACAAGTTACCAGTAGGTTCAGTAGATTCTCAGAAAACAAATGAGACCCAGCATTCATGATATGCACGCTCTTAAGGCTGTGCAATTGGGCAATTAGTTGAATTAGTTGAAAGGGGTGTGTTCAAAAAAATAGCAGTGTGGCATTCAATCACTGAGGTCATCAATTTTGTGAAGAAACAGGTGTGAATCAGGTGGCCCCTATTTAAGGATGAAGCCAACACTTGTTGAACATGCATTTGAAAGCTGAGGAAAATGGGTCGTTCAAGACATTGTTCAGAAGAACAGCGTACTTTGATTAAAAAGTTGATTAGAGAGGGGAAAACCAATAAAGAGGTGCAAAAAATGATAGGCTGTTCAGCTAAAATGATCTCCAATGCCTTAAAATGGAGAGCAAAACCAGAGAGACGTGGAAGAAAACGGAAGACAACCATCAAAATGGATAGAAGAATAACCAGAATGGCAAAGGCTCAGCCAATGATCACCTCCAGGATGATCAAAGACAGTCTGGAGTTACCTGTAAGTACTGTGACAGTTAGAAGACGTCTGTGTGAAGCTAATCTATTTTCAAGAATCCCCCGCAAAGTCCCTCTGTTAAAAAAAAGGCATGTGCAGAAGAGGTTACAATTTGCCAAAGAACACATCAACTGGCCTAAAGAGAAATGGAGGAACATTTTGTGGACTGATGAGAGTAAAATTGTTCTTTTTGGGTCCAAGGGCCACAGGCAGTTTGTGAGACGACCCCCAAACTCTGAATTCAAGCCACAGTACACAGTGAAGACAGTGAAGCATGGAGGTGCAAGCATCATGATATGGGCATGTTTCTCCTACTATGGTGTTGGGCCTATTTATCGCATACCAGGGATCATGGATCAGTTTGCATATGTTAAAATACTTGAAGAGGTCATGTTGCCCTATGCTGAAGAGGACATGCCCTTGAAACGGTTGTTTCGACAAGACAATGACCCAAAACACACTAGTAAACGGGCAAAGTCTTGGTTCCAAACCAACAAAATTAATGTTATGGAGTGGCCAGCCCAATCTCCAGACCTTAATCCAATTGAGAACTTGTGGGGTGATATCAAAAATGCTGTTTCTGAAGCAAAACCAAGAAATGTGAATGAATTGTGGAATGTTGTTAAAGAATCATGGAGTGGAATAACAGCTGAGAGGTGCCACAAGTTGGTTGACTCCATGCCACACAGATGTCAAGCTGTTTTAAAAAACTGTGGTCATACAACTAAATATTAGTTTAGTGATTCACAGGATTGCTAAATCCCAGAAAAAAAAATGTTTGTACAAAATAGTTTTGAGTTTGTACAGTCAAAGGTAGACACTGCAATTTTTTTGAACACACCCCTTTCAACTAATTGCACAGCCTTAAGAGCGTGCATATCATGAATGCTGGGTCTTGTTTATTTTCTGACAATCTACTGAACCTACTGGTAACTTGTTTGCCACGTAGCAATAAAAAATATACTAAAAACCTTGATTATTCTGGTTAGTCACATTGTACTGCTATTATTTTGAACAAGACTGTATCATTCATTTTGTCAGTTCATGCTTTTGCTGAATCAGTTTTGCATGTTTTAACATGTTTGTGATTTTCTTGTGAAGCCTGGTACAACAACTTTCTAACACTGGAATTGGTTTTAGGGGCCAAAGAAGTTCTGTTGGTTATCGGCGGATTTGGCAGCCAGCAATCACCCATTGACGTTGTGGAGAAGTATGATCCCAAAACTCAAGAATGGAGCTTTCTTCCTGTGAGTTGTGTTGTCCATTAATAAAACATTTCCCCAGTGTCTGTGGACAAACTGAAGCAAATATGTCTGTGTAGGAGAGGAAAGACAGCAAAAAGGTTTCTCTCAAAACATCTTTTATGTTACAGAACATTGCAAGGAAGCGACGCTACGTTGCTACTGTCGCCCTAAATGATCGTGTTTACGTTATTGGTGGCTATGACGGCCGATCGCGGTTGAGTTCGGTTGAGTGTTTGGACTACACAGCCGATGAAGATGGAGTATGGTATTCTGTCGCCACAATGAATGTACGCAGGGGCCTTGCTGGAGCTACAACCCTCGGAGGTAGCTATTCTGTATAGGGAAATATATGCTTGTACTTATACATAGTATAAGTTTAGTATAGTATTCATATAGTATAGTATTCGTAGTGGTTTCTTTTGGATTCTGGGTCAAGATGGGTTGCATTTATGAAAATGTTCAGGTACTTGAGCATTGAATGCAGCAGTACAGTTCACATAAGCCTGAAACGAAATCTGCCAACAAAACGAGTTGAGTGAGTTTGAATTATGTGGGTTTTGTGGATGTATAGCAGGAGGTTTTTCTTCACACAGTGTTCTTAGGCTACATCGCCTGAAGCGCTTTTCTTTTGTAAGTTGATTGAACAAAGCAGCTTTATGTCAATCAGATCTTTTTTTAGAACTATTCCAGTTTAGATTGAGGATTTTTTTTCTTTTACAGATATGATCTATGTTGCGGGTGGATTCGATGGTAGTCGACGTCACACCAGCATGGAGCGTTACGATCCCAATATTGACCAGTGGAGCATGCTGGGAGATATGCAGACTGCCAGAGAGGGAGCAGGACTTGTCGTAGCCAGTGGCCTCATTTACTGTTTAGGTAGCGTTTTATTAGTTGTTAAACGTAAAAAATTGTTAAAAATGTCTTCTAGTTTTCTTGTGCTGAGAAACCAGGAATACAGTTGCTCCTAACTAGCATTGGTAATGGCAGGAACTGAAACGGCTTGGCACAGACATGTTCAGAAAGACATGCAGCTTTTCAGACATGGTAAACACTGTGGCGTTGTGACTTCAGGTGGTTATGATGGTCTGAATATCCTGAATTCTGTGGAGCGGTATGACCCTCACACAGGACACTGGACCAGCGTCACTCCCATGGCCAACAAACGCTCAGGTACACTCACAGTCTCCTTTTTTATTAATATCATAGGTCCTACAAATATTAATACTACCAGATCAGATGTTTTTTTTCTTGTATATATTTTTTTTCTCAAATTAGTTTGAGATCAAACAATAATTGACAAACCGTGATTTATTTGAGTTACAGGGGCTGGTGTGGCTTTGCTGAATGATCACATATATGTTGTCGGAGGGTTTGACGGCACAGCTCACTTGTCTTCCGTGGAGGTGTACAACATCCGCACTGACTATTGGACCACTGTGGCCAATATGACCACACCACGCTGCTACGTAGGAGCCACAGTTCTGAGGGGCCGCCTTTATGCCATTGCAGGGTAAGATGTCACTGTAGAACACTGATCTTTTCTCATTTGCGATTTGTGCTGTTGTTACAAACCAGAAAATAAAAGTATTACTTAATCATTTGCTTTTGATATTGCGTCTGTTGTTTCTGCAGATATGATGGGAACTCGCTGCTCAGCAGCATTGAATGTTACGACCCTGTGATTGACAGCTGGGAAGTGGTGACTTCAATGGCAACACAACGCTGTGATGCAGGAGTTTGTGTGCTTAGAGAAAAATGAGAAGAAGAAAAGCTATTCTGACATAGAGGCGCTTTATAAAGACATCTGGACGCTGGGATCTGTGCTCCACTGCTCAGTGGAGCATCAGATCCCATTACAAGCCTTTTTATGACACTTTCCTCTTTTTGGATTTGTTTTTTTTTTGCCATCTGAGATCTCAGTCCTTGTTTTCCCTTAATGAGGAAGAGGAAGAAATGAGGAAGAAAAACACTAACTTTATGATACAGTCAACATGTGTTTCACCACCATGTTTTTGTCTTCTTCATACAGAGTTCTGCGACTTTTTTGATTACTTGTGAGATTCATTCAGTTTGGTCCTCTAAAGTGCAATATTATAATCTACTGGTGTCAAAAATGTCTCAAAGAAGAGACGAGTATGTGTATGCCTTACTGCCTAAGCGACTGAATCCTTCCTGAAGGAGAGAATATTGTCAGATTTATCAGGATGTAACAGCAGAGGTGCTTTGTGTGATCCTGTCTGTAATATCCGTTATGACATTTTTGTCATCAACTCTGGTTGCTGGGGCTCTTCTCATTGACTCGACCCTTTATCAACGTGCCTAATGCACCAGGGATTTTTCTGTCATGTACAAAACCATCGGTGAGATATCATGAAGCCTGTGTGCTGTTGTTGTAAATGTTTAGTAGTGTGACTGAATGCACGGGTCAATTTAGCTGTGCTCTTTTGGTGAAAAGTGTCTTGTTAAATACTGGAAACTGACCCATTAATATGAATGAAGGATGACGTGCATGGTGGATGTTCTGCAGTATATCATCGATGTGGTATGCTGTTTTAATAGTGATTCCACGATAAAGACAATAAAGGAAAAGTCTGTTTATCATGTAACAAAACTGAAGCCTGTACAGAGGTTTCACATCATCGGTTTACCTGTAGGATTGTTTTAAAATAGGAGATGCTAGAAATCAAGCTCAAGTAACACTTGCTGAATGTGGTACATGGTATCTGCACTCCCTCTGCCAAAATGACAAAGAAATATTTTAAAGGGCTACTTCAGCGCTGGGTAGATGAATCTGTATTTAAACTGGGTCATTAATGTATTAGAAATGTGAAATTATTTTAGAATTTGGTGCTTTCTTGACTGAAAAAAGACAGAAAAGGTATTTTTGTCTCATGGGGATGAAAGACTACAATTCCCAGAATGCTTCCCTGCCCTGTGAGGCCACTCCCAAAGCCACCGCTACTGAATCACTTTTACTTTCCCACCACCACGTTCATCTTCATAAAATCAGTTCAGTTAGAGAACAGACACTACAATTAAAAACTGAACGTGTCTGTTCAACATATTGTGATTTAGCCGCTGAGGGAGTGTCAGCACAAACGCAGCAGAAGTCAGATTACACGCATCGAGCTGAATGAGCTTTCGTGATGAACGTATTCAGTTCATGTCTTTGGAAGATATACTTTCATAGGAATTAACTTGAGAAGATAAAATACTCACTTTGCTCCGCCGGCCGCACTGTTTCCATGAATGCAGAGCTGAGCTGTGAGTGCGACCCCCATCCCCATGTGGGAGTTGAAAACATCCGGAAATAGCACCCTCTGCTGGCTGTAGTCTTTAGCATATTGCCAAACATTTTACCGATGACCCAAATCTATGATATTTGCGTCACTGGAGTAATTTTTCCACAAATAAAATGCATAAATCTCTCATCTCAGGGGGATATGAGAAGGGGGAGCACGATCATTTGAATATACCCCGGGGTTTCTACTGATAGAAAGCATTATGCTAATCGCTGAAGTAACCCTTAATCTACTAGTGAATTTACTCATATTTCATATTATTTCAAACATTTAAAGACAAATTAAGATTGTTAGACTTGCAGTTTTCTTTATTGTGCTGACCTACTTCCTACTAAAACAGGAAGTTGAGATATGTATCTAATGCTGCCTTTAAGTACACCTGGGAAACTCGAATCTTAGAGGTTCATTATGATGGTGACATCATACTATCAAGTGACAGAAGTAGCCTAAATGAAGCAAAATAATTATAATGAACAAACCCAAATATCGACATCTGAATTCTAAATTATGAAAAGTATGAATTATAATAAAATAAAATATGAACTAGCTCACTAAATTGTATATTTTGTTAATATATAATCGACCAATCATTCCAATGTCACAACTCCGCAAATCGTGTATGAGCTAAAATTCCGAGTTTCCCACTTATAAATACAAGTCTGCTAAGTCTACAAATGCTCAAACCCCGGTAATTATGCTGTCTTCACGCGCTATCGGAAGTTTCTTAAAATAGGAAGCAAAATAGCTGTTGCAAAACATGAATAAAAGTCGCAGCAACAATGAGCAAATTGCAACATTTGGTGACAAAATCCCCAAATCGGCAACACATCCATGTCCATTTTTTTAATGCAAGAAACTAGATAGCACAAAGGCAGCATTAGTTACAGCTGTCATTTGGAGGAGGGACATTCTCATTCTAGAGATCATTTGATTCAAGGACAAAAAAATAAAAATCTGTATAGCGCGCGCTGAGTCATTAGGCCTTTTTCCTTACATGAGCAGGGCTATAAATGTTTGTCTGATAAAAGTTAGTTAGCTTTCAGGAGTAGGGCTCCTGTAGCATATACGCAAGGAAGACACATGAGCTTTGTTTTTAGTTTTTACAAAAGGATTTGTTTTACTTAGTGCTTTCACTGTTTCCCTATTAATGTTAAATAGCTTTTGTGAAGAAAAGCTGTCGAACAAAAGAAATTGAACTACTTTAAACTTTCCAAGGAAACCTTCCTTCTTGTGAATACAAAATGATATAATAACTCAGCTCTCATGTAACCTATTTTCTTATCAGGACTCTTAGGAAAAGGAAAAGGCTTGTTTTTAACTATTTTGCTCTCGAGAACGGTTAGATATGTTGCAACACTTTTTAAATCTAAAATGGGTGTTTTGTTACACCAATCATATGGCGAGGAAGGTGTTGATGCTGCTCCCGGCCAATAGCGAGCTGCAGCGAGCGGTGAGAACGCGCACGCGAGCATATAGACTGAACAGCGGACCTTTGGTCCCTTATTGCTGTGTTGGCGGAGACACGTTGCGCGTCTGCACTCAACGGAGCTCAAAACAGACTTTTGGTGAATTTTCCCACCAAAAGACCTTTACGTTTCTCAAACTTGTATCCACGAAGACTTAGTCAAAATGGTAAGTGACACTCAAGTCTAAAATATAAATACTTTATAACTAACGATAAAAAGTCAAATGTGGCATTTTTGTCTCCGTCACAAAAAATTTTTTATTTGCATTTTATTAAGCTTTTTGCTTCATAGTCGTGTGGCTCGCTTTGGAGCATCTTGGCGCAGCTCACTTAAATGTGAGTTATGTCATTCACCCAAATGTAACGTTACTATAAAACCAGTCTGACTTTCGCTCTTTCGTGGAATACAGAAGGAGATTTTTGCAAATTGACAATCTGCATTCGCGATTAAAAAGATGTAGCTTACTGTCAGTAACTCGCTTGAGGGGGGAAAACTGATTTGGAGTAACACCTTAAAGACATTGACGTCACAAAAGTTACTTTGTCACATTATCAAATTTATATAACGATTGGCGTCGTTTTATCTCCCCATCTCTTCCGTGTTTTCACTTAAATGTGAAATATTTATTGTCCTCAATGCAGGAAGTGTGACCCTATGTAAGCGACATTTGAAAATTAATATAATAATCTTTTCCCACCGGAATGTATGATTAGAGCGTTAAGTGATACAACTCTGAAGCTGCGCATGAGGAATTCCTGGAATCCCACCGCGGAGGCTGTTCACGCGCGCGGTCCGATGGGAGCGCGAGGCTGGGGGAAGGGAGTCTGCTGACTTTTACAGACTTGTCCTCCTCAAGCTACTCTTGGAGCAGTCGTTCTTTTTAAAATGTGGTTACTTGTTTGTGTCGTTGCTTTGTTGTTTGCGGCTGAAAATAAAAATACTCCCCTTTCTCTATTGTGCCATAGTTCAGCCTGGCTCCTTCCTGTCGACCATTTTATAATAGAGAGCGCGTGCACTCCTTTCTTACTGTTAACCATTTTTCACAAAAAAGTTCTGATTTTAAATGTGCCTGGGACATTTCATCTCAGGAGTTTCTCTTGGAAGGAAAATGTTCTAAACTTGTGTGTGTTTACTGATGTAAAATATCAGTAAGAATTGACCGTTTCAGTCACCTTTTCAGTTTCATAAACTGACAGTTTCAGTTTATTTTTAATGTTTCTATGCAAGTTAATTCCCCTTTCCATATAAATAAGGTGAATGGAGAATGAAGCTGTTGCTTTGTCTCATTTTGTGTTCCACTGAAGAAAGTCACACAGGTTTGGGACATTCCTAAACCATAATTTTAACACCAGTAGGGACTCTTAAGATGAGGAAGTGAAATTCAAATAATTTTTGATAGATTAAGCAGGTACATTCCCTGGATATTCTTTGGTCTTCAGATCAGACTGAAGAATGATTGTATTGCATACTAAAATGCAGGAATCTGGCCCTGGTGTTCGCTAGTGCCATTCAGTCTTGCCTTTCAACTTCAGTTAGTGATTGAACTGTAATTATAGTTTCAAGTTCTGCTGCATAAGGAAGTTATGACTTTAATTAGAGTTTCCGCTTCAATAGGTTCAAGGTCAATATCCCACATTTAATCGACTCCAACTTGACAAACACTTATCTTATTTCAAGACTATGACCTTTATTGTTATTACTTGTCACTGAAAAGCTGCCTGCCGAAACAAAAACAGTTTATTTTTAATGTAATGGCTTTGGACACAAACATTTTTATTTTATTTTAAATCAACCTGATGTGAAATCCCTTGAAAAAGGACTACCCATCATGTACTGAGGTCACTAGGTTCATGGGCTTGGAGGCTGCTGTTGGTTGGCAGCCATTTAATGCAATTTCTATTTCTTTGTGTAGCGTGAGTGTATCTCCATCCATGTGGGCCAGGCCGGAGTACAGATTGGCAATGCATGCTGGGAGTTGTATTGCCTGGAACACGGCATCCAGCCTGATGGCAATATGCCGAGTGATAAGGTCGTTGGTGGTGTGGATGATTCCTTCAACACTTTCTTCAGTGAGACTGGCTCTGGGAAGCATGTGCCACGTGCTGTGTTTGTGGACTTGGAGCCTGCAGTCATAGGTAAATGGTTACTGAAACTATAAACCATCATATAAATTCTATCCTGTAGCAAACCAGTTGTATTACCCTTGAAATGTATGTGTACTTTGACCAACATCCAGAGTGCTTAAGCTTAAAGGGTTAGTTCACCCAAAAATGAAATTTGTCATTTGATAACTCACCCTAATGTTGTTCCACACCCGTAAGACCTCCGTTCATCTTCGGAACACTGTTTAAGATATTTTATATTTAGATAGAGCTTTCTGTTCTTCCATTGAATATATGTATGGTATACTGTCCCTTTCCAGACATGTAATAAACACATCATCAAAGTAGTCCATATGTGACATCCGTTGGTTAGTCAGAATCTCTTGAAGCATCGGAAATACTTTATTGAGCATTGTCTTCTCTTCCGTGTTTGTTTTCAATCCGCAAACAAAGATTTGAACGGTTATGAATCAGCTATGTTCTATATCAATCTTTCTTTGAGGATTTAAAAAAAAAAACACGAAGAGAAGACTATGCTGAATGTTTTTATTTTTGGACCAAAATGTATTTTCAATGCTTCAAGAGATTCTAACTAACCAACTGATGTCACATATGGACTACTTTGATGTTTTTGTTACCTTTCTGGAAAGGGACAGTATGCTGTACATATATTCAATCGAGGAACGGAAAGCTCTCTGTCTAAATATAAAATATCTTAAACTGTGTTCCGAAGATGAATGGAGGTCTTACGGATGCTGAACGACATTAGAGTAAAAAAACATTTATTTTTATTTTTTTAAAGAGCTGGATTTCAAAATCTTTATCTTATGTTTCAGATGAGGTACGGTCTGGAACCTACAGACAACTGTTCCATCCGGAGCAGCTCATCTCCGGGAAGGAAGATGCAGCAAATAATTACGCCCGAGGCCATTACACTGTTGGCAAGGAGATTATTGATATGGTGCTGGAGCGTGTCCGCAAATTGGTATGAGCAATAAGGAAAGATGGGCTAACTATAATATTCAATTTAATGCCAATATTAAAAATCTATGCAATTGCCTTAAAATTAAGTGTTCATTCCTTAAGTTCTACAAGTGCATTTGGTAATCACAACATTATATTGTGCAGCATGAAAAATGGATATTCATTGAGATTGGTTAAAGACTACATTTAACTTATTAAATGATTGAAAATGAATATTTATTTATATATCCATATCCCTTTACATAATCATTATTTCTCTTTCGTTTTGGCTTTCTTTTTGTCCTCCTGATCTAGACAGACCAGTGCACCGGTCTCCAGGGTTTCCTAATTTTCCACAGTTTTGGTGGAGGCACTGGCTCCGGTTTCACGTCCCTCCTGATGGAGCGCCTCTCGGTCGACTACGGCAAGAAGTCCAAGCTTGAGTTTGCCATCTATCCTGCTCCTCAGGTCTCCACCGCTGTAGTTGAGCCTTATAACTCCATCCTAACCACCCACACCACCCTGGAACACTCTGACTGTGCTTTCATGGTAGATAACGAGGCAATCTACGACATCTGCCGCAGAAATCTCGACATCGAGCGCCCCACCTATACCAATCTCAACCGTCTCATCGGTCAGATTGTGTCCTCCATCACCGCTTCACTGCGCTTTGATGGTGCCCTGAATGTCGATCTGACTGAGTTTCAGACCAACTTGGTGCCATATCCCAGAATCCACTTCCCCCTAGTCACATACTCTCCCATCATCTCTGCTGAGAAGGCTTACCATGAGCAGCTGTCCGTGTCTGAAATCACCAGCGCCTGCTTTGAGCCTTCCAATCAGATGGTGAAGTGTGACCCCCGGCATGGGAAGTACATGGCCTGCTGTATGCTGTATCGTGGTGATGTTGTGCCAAAAGATGTCAATGCTGCTATTGCTAACATTAAGACCAAACGCTCCATCCAGTTTGTGGACTGGTGCCCAACTGGATTCAAGGTGGGAGAGATTGACAAGACATTCAAGTGTCATTTATTCAAACTTCAGTCAAGTTAACAAATGTGTCCTCTTTCTCAACAGGTTGGCATTAATTACCAGCCACCTACGGCGGTCCCTGGTGGAGACTTGGCCAAGGTACAAAGAGCTGTGTGCATGCTGAGCAACACCACAGCTATTGCCGAGGCCTGGGCCCGACTGGACCACAAGTTTGATTTGATGTACGCCAAGCGTGCCTTCGTACACTGGTATGTCGGTGAAGGAATGGAAGAGGGAGAGTTCTCTGAGGCCAGAGAGGATCTTGCCGCACTGGAGAAAGATTATGAGGAGGTTGGCGCAGAGTCTGTGGAGGATGAAGAGGAGGGAGAGGAGTATTAGATATGCTTTAAGAGGCTGATCTGACACCTCCAGTCAGAAGAGGAACTAGTCTTACTCCAGCACTTACAAGCAGTATTTTACCTCTCCAATAGCAAGTTGCCTCATGAAATCCCAATGATGGGAACTATGCCCTGGTGTGTGTGATTTTTATGAATGTTCTGTGTCTGGTTTTGTTCTTTTCTATTAATCTTATTCTGTCTGATTTCAATGACCCTCATTGCCAAAGGCATTTTGGTCTGAACACTTTGTTTTGTAAGCTGTCTTTGTCTCTCACTCATACTGTAAGCGATTAATGCAGTTTCAGAATAAATTGTCATGTCTTTATTTTGTACATGCAGTAATTCCTTAGAGAAGTGAATCCCTTAATATGATTTTTATAAGTGATGTGAAGCTTTACCCAGTGATTTCAAATGCTTCATAACTGAAGGTGGAAAGTAGGGTCACGGTTTTATCCATGTATGCATTTATTTAAAAAAATATCTCGAAGAACAAAAACAACAAATTGCTTCATTGTATGATTTCATGTGTAGCTCCTCAATACTAGGTTACTTTGAATGGCAAGCAATAGGGATTTATTTTTTCCCCACCCAGAATTGTGTAATACCAGCAACAATCAGCAGGGGCTGAGTGGACCGTGCTGTAAAAAGTGTTAATGTTTCTTAAGGATTTGCTGCTTTTGGCTCAAGCCATGTGGCAACAAACTTTGTATCTCCTGCTGAAAAGTAACCCTAAAGCACTGACATTTTCTTAATGACCACAATTGTAATGTTGTTTTAGTTGAGAGATGCAACCAATGGTGCGTCTCAATCAGCTCCCTAATTCAGTAGTTAGGGCACTGATCAGGGAGTCAGCCCATTGACTTATGTCCTGATCAGTGCCCTAACTACTGAACTAGGGAGCTGAATGAGACACACCCAAGTCATTGGTATTTATTATAAGTCAAGCAATTCATCCACAGGTCGATTCAATGGGTGTACCCTATTATTATAATAAATAGTGTGATCAAGACATTTGAATACATAAACCTTTTTTAAAACCAAGTAAACGGTTATCAATGCAACATAGTTGCAATTACAATAAAGTAATAAACAAATACAATATTACACCAAATGTAGAGTTAGTTCAATTGTATTTTTGAGTGTTTTTATTTGAATAGCTTTGCAATTAAAGCATCATAGATTATAGACCAGGTTTGAGATGCAGCACTTTTTTTTTAAAGAGGGTCTTCTGAATTTCCAATCACCTTCTTTAACTACTACTACTTTTAAAACAACAAGCTTTGTGATATCAAGCCTCAGACGTGGCTTTGTACTTTGTTTTATATTACAATATTAACAAAATGTGCAATGCTAATGTTACATTTAAGTGCGCCATTAAAAGAGTTGCCTTTACTTCAAAACACAAAACTAGACCAGACCACTACGTAAAGCGCTTTACTACAACGCCCCTCCTCCCCCTTGCAATGCGTCACATTCCCTATACGCAAGTCGTCCAATCAGTAACCGCAGTAAGTCTATTTAAAGAAGAAGTCCCGGCCACTATCAGCTGTCACCTGAAAGTATCCATACGCAGAGGTAAACACTGGGGCGGAGCAAAGAGGTTGACGGCTTTTGAGCGCATTCTGTTCAGCATAAGTATGAAGACAGAGCTCCTAAAGTTTCTAAATTAACAATGAACAGCGAAAAACACGTGTATATTTAAACACGTTAACGTATAAGTGAGCAGTATGAACTTGTAAAACTTTGTTACTCACAACTGTTTGCTTCTACTGTGGTTTCTATTTGTGCACTGGCACGTGTTACATGAAATTGTTTTCATCGAGTACAAAAACACTGACTACAATATGTCTTGTTTTTCCAAGTCACATTAAGAATAAAAACTGCAGACGTATATATGAGCTTGTATTTGAAGGCGAGGTGACTGTATGGAATGGGTTTACTTTGTTCCTTGATTTCTGGATAGCACGTGCACTAATGTCAACGAACAATAACGTATTTCCGACTGTTATCGTTACGCGTCAAAAAGACAAACAGTTTAAATGACACGACAATGAACGGTAAATATAACGAGTGAATTGTTTCTTTAAAGAGTTTCTTCATCGCTAAAAAATAGTGGACATGCTCGCTTCGTCTCTAGATTTTTGAGCGGATGTGGTCTCAGCCTAAGAGCAGTCACGTCACGGTGAGTGTGTGTATGTATGTGCGCGCGTGTGTTGATTGTTCGTGTTGTTCAAGTGTTGGCCGGACTAGGGGAGTAACGGACCGACAGACCTTGTTGCGGATCCCAGGAAGTTCTGTCCCCGCTTCGCTGAGCGACTCGATTCTGCTCCGGAACCGGACCTGCAGGATGACCCAGCGGGGCCCGGCTGAGTTTACCCCACCGCCCGAGTGCCCGGTGTTCGAGCCCAGTTGGGAGGAATTTGCAGACCCGTTTGCGTTTATCAATAAAATCCGACCCATCGCCGAGAAAACCGGGATCTGCAAGGTTCGACCGCCGCCGGTGAGTGCTGTCCGGACGGTCTGAATCGGACCGGTTGAACCGGGCCGGATCTGCGGAGTGATTCTGAGTTCGATTTAAAGGGAAATGTCTAAACATGGCGGCGCAGTGACAGCACTGCCGAACCGCTTTGTGTGTCTATAGCCATCATATCAGTTGAATTTCCAAAGCTCTGCCGGGTCTGTGCTCGACCTGCGGACCCGCATGACCCGGATTTCTGACCCACGAGCGCAATTACATTGCTCACGACACGCAAACGTCGCGGATGTGTGAATATTACACAAGAAAATGCCTCTTTATAGCCACTGTGAGAGTAGTTTACGGCCTGACTCGGTTCTAGTGGTGGATTAAACGTCACATTTTCTGAATTTATTTTGCTGCCTGTCAGTGATTGTATATTTAAAAAATCATATATTGCTTATATATCGTGTGTATTGAATTAGTAGTAACGTTACTGGTAGCCTATAGTTTCTTCTGCATCTTTATTGTTGACATTGACGAACAGAAACCCCCATCTGTTACCTCATCGTTTGATTTAAAGGCTAATGAATTCAACCTAGGCCTGCTTTTTTAACGAGAATTTAAAGTCCTGAGACAGACGAAAAATAAAAACAGACAATGAGATGCCAGCCAATGCGGAAATAAACTTCCTTTCATTTTCATCTTGGCACACTAACTTTTAAATGGTCATAAATTGAATTGGTCTATATTTTTATTGCATTATTATATTCCAAATTAAAATATTGTTAATATAAGCATAATGAAGGCTTCGTTTAGTTATTCTATTCTGGTCAGAACGAATCCATTCTCTGACAAAAGTGGTTTTGTGCGGATTAGATTAATGCAATTAATTAATTACCATTTATAGCCGCGACTAAATATAAGTTTACATATTAGCGAATGATCTGGTTCAGACAAACGGCGTTAATCTGAATCTGAACCTGTCTAAACCAGTTTGAAGTGTTCCAGTGGTTCTGATGGCGTCTTATATTTTAATAGGGTATGTTAGTGAACACTAGGCGATCAATGACACACGAACATCTATTTATTTATCGTTTTGTAATCTATTTGCAGATGGTTTAATGTGTCTGGCAAACCGATTATGTATTTGATAATCTTTATGTTCATGTTCATGGGAATTAAAACGCATTTTAAATGCTATTTAGGCTACTTATTTATTGACAATCCTCGCCTCATATGTTATGACCACGGACGCGCTCTGGATCCAACTCGCTGGTTCTGATACTGGATTCGGGTTTGATTTGACTTGGGTTCTTCTGTGAATCTTTTAGATTCGAAGCTACGTGACGTGATTCACGCATGAGGTCGCAGATGAGAGAAAGCGTAATTGTGCTTAACAAGCGATGATTAACGGGTAAAACATGTCAAGCTTCGTTATAGTACGATGGCTTCGTATTATTGACGGTATTAATAAACCAGAAAGGAATATTGTAAAAATGTTCACAATGTTTTCCAAATGGCCATCTTGCTTTCTACCACCAACATGCGTGCGTTGGACCCCGACACATTTTAACAATTTAGACCGTGTTGAGTAATAGGTTCGGCTCGGTTTATATTCTGGCCCCGAACCCTGTGGATGCCTAGATGAAGTCCTCAGGCCAGGCGCGTCCTCCATGTTGCGAGCTTTGGAGTGAATAAACCATCTGGCCATTTTGTGTCTTTCTGTAACTATGCTGCCTGAACAGCAAACAAGGAAATACTGTAATAAATGGACTTAATATGCGCACAACTCGCTTTCATGTCATAGATTTTGTTGTTGTTGAAGTAGTAGCTGCAGATTGTGGTGAATGTTGTTCACAAAACAGGCAGAAATCTGTATGTAGTCTTAGATTTTAATGGACAGTGGTTTAATATACAGACTCATGCACTGGTTTGTCAATGGATAAGCCATTTTATATATTATGAGGCACTTAGCATTTTTTTGAATAACAACTTGTTTTGCTTTTCTCAGGTACTGGTTACATAATTAAACTTTTTTTTTTTAAATATAGGCTAAATGTATAAAAGCAAACATATCTGCATTTTGAATTCACTGAGGCTAAAATGTGTGGTTTTGCATCTCATTTTGATTGTGATTGTCATGAGGTTCCTTATTTTGCTAAGAATGGGTAACACTTTATTGATCCCAAGAGGGAAATGTCTGGTCTCTGTAATCAGACTGTTAATTACATTGTGTGTATCTGGAGACACGATTGTGTGTGTTGCTGTTTTTCTGAGCGCTCGGTTGTAAGCATGTGGTTAGACCAATATTTTTATATAGGTGACTGAGCTGAATGAAAACCACAATTTCACCGTTTAGCCATCTACAGCAGGTTGCGTGTGAATGAATGTAATGCAAATTTTTTGCTCACTTTTAGCCAGTGTCTGTAGACCACAAACCACAGAATACCCATCACATTTTTACTGGGTTGTCTTTGCCAGATAATTTTTAATTAAATTTATGAATGCAAAGAAAAAATAAGTGAAACAGAGCCACTATTTCTTATGTTGCTTCTGAAATTGTGTACTCAATAAAATGGCTCAGGCAACATCCAGTGTTCCAATGGTTAAATGTAGATATGGTGTGTTCCTGTTTAATTTATCAGCGTCCAGTACCCTCTGAAAGTCTTATCTTTAAACATGAAAAACGGTCACCTTCTAATCAACAGCTTCCCATTTTCGTGTGTACACCTTGATGAATTCAGAAAATCAGAAAACTTAAGATAAAAATTATTTATATGATAAAGCCTCTTTTGCTTCTAAAGAACACGTTTATGTTCATGACCTCAGCAGTAATGAATCAGAGGCTCATCTCAAGGTCACATTCTGCTGTTTAGATTTGCTGTTGATGGAAATAATTTGTTTTGTGGATATTTTAACTACAAATATATGTAGAATGTAATTCGCACTGGACATTAAATGTTTCATTGGTTTCTTTTGGATGTCTGAAATGATGCTGACTTTGCATATTAAAGTTAAATAAACTTATTAATCAAGCAATTTGAAATTATGTTTACTAATTGAATGTTTACTTTTTGTGTGTATTTAGGACTGGCAGCCTCCATTTGCATGTGATGTTGACAGACTCCATTTTACACCACGAATCCAGAGACTCAACGAGTTAGAGGTAATTGTATGATTTAGCTTTGAGCTGAAAAATTCCCTGTACACAAGTTTGGCTATATCCATTAGGGCCAAATAAAATTAAAATATTAAATATTAAAATATCCCCACAAATATAGTGAGACATGCTGAAAACTAACCTGCAAGGTCATTTAAAGTGCTTCTTCCTGTTTCAAAGACTCATAAATTTGTCAAATCATTAGTCAACTGATATCAACAGATTTGTCACAGGGTTAGGTTTGGGGTCAGGGTTTTGCAAATATCGTCACCTCTACAAAAAAACAAAACAAAAAAAACACTGTTTTTGAGAGTCTTCACTTATAGGGTGCATGTTTGTATTGTAAGGTCAATGGTCAGTTTTGTCAGCAGAATTTGGGTCTTTTGAGATGTCTTAAGGATATTAAAAAAAACATCGCTGAAATGGTTAATAATTACCATGCACCAGTTACAATGTTGCTGATTCCTTTTTTATTTTTCTTGCAACCTCCATCTCCCCTCCCCCCTTCTCACAGGCTCAAACCAGAGTTAAACTCAACTTCTTGGACCAGATTGCTAAATTTTGGGAACTACAAGGATGCACGCTCAAAATTCCACATGTGGAGCGGAAGATCCTCGATCTCTACCAGCTGAACAGAGTGAGTGTGTCAGTGAGGCTCCCTACAGAAGTGTAAATATAGTTAGCTGAAACTTGTGACTCATATCTGTATATTTCACAGAGTAAAGGCCCATTCACACCAAGGACTATAACTATAAAGTTTTAAAAATAGTTCTAATTCTGTGAGAATGGGGGAAGAGGAACAATATCATTGGAATCACTTTCAGAACAATTTTCCAGCTGATGACTCCATCCTGCTTTAAAGAGCTCAAGACTTGTTTGTTTGTTTGTTGTGTGGATGTTAATATAGTTTTAATTATAGTTATTGATGTGAATGGGTCTTAAAGGGTTAGTTCACCAAGAAAATTCTGTTATTAATTACTCATCCTCAAGTTGTTCCCAACCCGGAAGACTTTCGTTCATCGTCTGGACACAAATTAAGATTTTTTTTTTAATGAAAGTTTCTGAACCACCCATAGGCAGCAACGGCATTGCAACTTTCAAGGCCCAGAAAGGTATTAAAGGCATCGGTAAAAATCGTCCATGGGACTACAGTGATTCAAACTGAATGTTATGAAGCGACAAGAATGCATTTACTTTTTGTGAGCAAAAAACAAACAAAAATAATGACTTTATTCAACAATCTCCTACGCTGTTCGCGGTTAACAGTGCAGCGCTTCCAGGTTCTATGGCAGAACACTGGCTCATTATTGGCCTGCTCCTGCGTCAGCATCACATACGCGTCATTGAATAGTATCAGTCAAAAATGAGCCGATGTTCTGACGTAGAACCCGGAAGCGCTGCACAACATAAACAGTATAGGAGATGGACATGGAAAAGAAGAAATTGATTAAAGTTTTTTTTTTTTTTTTGTGCACAAAAATGATTCTTTATTATTCTTCTGATTATTCTTATTCTTTCATTGCTTCATAATATTAAGTGGGGGGGGGGGGGTGCTGTTTCATGCATACTGAGCTTTTTACACTGTTAAAGACTTGGATTCCCATCCTAAACATAGTCAAAGTTTCAGAAACTAATGTTGGATGTTTGATGTAGTATTTCTGTGTCAAAAATACTCCTTCCGGTTTCTCACAAGTTTCGGCGAGTTTTTTTCGAGTATGGGTCGGCTTGACGTTGATAGAGCGGAAGGTCCTTGTATGGGCTTTACGGGCTCTTCTCCCGGTAGGGTGTGCGCGCACGTGACTAGAGCGAGAGAGGAAATGCACGCCCATAAACACTCTCTCAGATGCAGATCCACTCGTCCGTGAACACTTATATTGTTATAGTCCGCGCCGCGCTCCACTTTATTCCTATGGTTGACATCAAGCGACTTCAACGCTTCAGGACAGCATTCTGGGAAGGCAGCATTTGAACGCAGAAATGATGGAAAGCTTCACAACATCGCTTCAGTCGCGTCGCAAAGTGGATCTCCACGGTCACTGCTGTCACAGGACTTCACCAAATCATACCAAAGAAGTGTGTTTTTGACGGAGCGGTGCCAGCGATAAAGGTTCGGTCCTGCTTTGGAAGCAGCCGGTGAGTAAAACTGCTTCAAATGTCTGTGCTGTTGGCTAACGTCGCGTGAGTAAACATCAGTAAACGGCACGATCGTGTATAGTTAATTTATCAATGGAGCATGTGATCTATGGTGTGTGTTTAAATACATTTGTTTAGCTGACCACTATAGGTGTCAGTTTGTTTATTGTAAAACCACCCAAACTTAAACCTAGCGTTCTCACAAAGCGTGCTTCGTCATTCAAATGCGCTAACGTTACTCCATTGTTGTTCTATGTATAACGTTACATTAGTCTGACGTGCAAAACTGTTTTGCTTGCTACTGCTAAGGTTTAGTCGCATACAATAGTCCATAAACCGAATCATGTCCTCATAAACTGCGAGTAAACACACAAATGTTGACAGGCCACTAAATACAGTACATACCACAGAGACGGACTCCCTGTTGTTGTTGCTTCTCCTGTTCAATTTATTTCAGCCTCCAGATCTGATTCAGGATCATGTATGTATTAGTTGAATCTGGGTAGCATTTTCTTCTACACGCTTGAGGACGTCACCGCTTTGTGCGCACTCATCATTCTTTAGCTCCGCCCACACGGTACGCCTCCAAGCGCTCGTTTTTTTCCGGAAAGACTCGGTACAGCCTATATTTATTTTATAAATATAATAAAACTAAAGACTTTTCGGAGATATGAAGGATGCAATACTACTCTATAGGTACTCAAGATTGACATGAGATTGACTGAAACTGAGTGGTTCCCCCCCCCCCCCCCCCCCCCCCCAAGGTTGAACCACTGTTGTCACATTAACTATTTTAATAATGACTTTACCACCTTTCTGGGTCTTGAAAGGTGCATTGATGCTGCTGCCTATGGGTAATTCAGAAACCTCTCGGATTTCATCAAAAATATCTTAATTCGTGTTTTGAAGATGAACGAAAGTCTTTCTTTGTTTGGAATGACATGAGGGTGAGTAATTAATGACAGAAAACTCTTGAATTCATGTAACTGCTTAGCTCTTTGTCCTTGACCAAGATAATTAAATAATTAGATAAGTGTTAATTACCTACTATGAAGTCTAACACTCTTTTTCCATCTGCCAGTTGGTTGCAGAAGAGGGCGGATTTGATTTAGTTTGTAGAGAGAGGAGATGGACGAAGATCGCCATGACAATGGGTTTTGCCCCAGGCAAAGCTGTGGGGTCCCACCTGAGAGCGCATTATGAGAGGATCCTGTATCCGTACAACCTCTTCCAGTCTGGGACAAACCTGCTGGTGAGTTTATTTTATAGATGCATCAAATCAATATACCACACACACAGCATAATGCTTTCAGCTTTCACAGTGCATGTTTGGGCGGCTTTTGGGTTTAGTCGGGCTACAGCTGGTCAGCAGTATTAAAGGGCTAGTTCATCCAAAAATGAAAATTATCCCATGATTTACTCACCCTCAAACCATTCTAGGTGTAAATGACATTCAGCTTTCAGGTGAACACGGTCAGTTATATTTAAAATGTCCTGGCTCTTCCAAGCTTTATAATGGCAGTGACTGTTGGGTCACAAAAGTGCATCTTTATCCATCATATAACTGCTCCACACAGCTCCAGGGGGTTAATAAAGGACTCCTGATGTGAATTGATGCGCTTGTGTAAGAAAAATATCCATATTTAAAACTTTATAAAATTAATGATTTAGCTTCTGGCAAATCGCCTTCCGTATTCAACTTTAAAAAACGTGTAGCGTTCAAAGTTCAAGATGCTTATGCTACGTCTTACGTGGCGTAAGCAATTTGAACAGCAAGAGGTGCTTCTGAAGGCTTTTATTAAACCCCCCGAGCTGTGTGGAGCACTTTTATGTGACCCAACAGTCACTGCCATTATAAAGCTTGGAAGAGTCAGGACTTTTTATTAAAACTCTTTTGTGTTCATCTGAAAGAAGAACATCTCCTACACCTAGGATGACTTGAGGGTGAGTAAATCATGGGCTAATTTTCATTTTTGGGTGAACTAACCCTGTAAAGCTGGGCCTTCAGGGTTAGTGGTATTAGTTTGTGCACTATTAAGGTCTGATGGAGTATGCAGATTGAATAAATGCAATCTTTGGCTAAGTGTGTTTTGTGTTCTATCTGCTTGTTTTCTGTAATGTGTACTGATCTTTTCAGCGTTACTGCTGTTTGTGCTGCAGCCTCTGCCAAATGCGGGTGCAAATGACTTCTTTTGTCTTTAGAAGATGATACATTTTCAATATCAGTTAACTGGATGTTTTGAAAAGCTTTTTTCACACTATAAGCTGCTGATTTGAATTTGAAAATATTTTTGATATATATTTTTAAATCCGATCATTGGTCATGTGCAAGAGCATATGAAAAGTAACTTTGGAGCCTAACTAATTTTTTTTCCTTGACATCTCTGTTAGAGATGTCTGTGACCTCTGACCCCAAGGTCACTGGCAATGTCTATGTAATGTTGGGTGCTCTTTTCTACATCAGGCTCCTGAGATCGCAGCAAAACTGTCAAGTTTTAGGGCACCTCCTGGGCTGGAGGAGGTACGTTTCTACTTTCCCCATTACTTAATCTGACGATTTAAATATGGACAGAATGTGATGTCATTATGGGGCATGTGGCAGTGAATGTTTCATTTAGTATACGCTGTGGCTCTAATAGATATCTGAAAATCACACCAGCCATCTTTAAAAGGTAAAAATTAGGGTTCATATTAATAAAACCATGTAATAACCCTTTATTATATGTTTTACACAAAACTCTCCTTGGCTCTTTATCTTAATGATCTGTAAACATTTCCTTTTGCTGCTTTTAGTGTGTGTTTGTGTGTGTTTATTTTTCTTAACCCGGTGTTTTGTTTTTTGAGTTTGGGTGACAAATGGAAGCGATCTGTTGTTATTGTGATGGACAGCATTCAACCCATCCTGACCCCCTGCCAAACCCACAGCCATCCTGGCGGGACACTGTTGCTTTCATTCTCCACCCACTTCTCTTGTCTTTGTGTTCGCTTGCTGCTCTTTCTGTTTTTGTCTTTTTGACTTCTGCTGCATATTTTCTTCCACCCTCCCCCTCCCACTCCTCCTCTCAACCCACAGAGACTGTGACCTGCTTTCTGTTCACGCTAATCTCTTTACACCTCCAGCTGTTCTCTCTCCTCCCTCTATCCTCTGTCTCTACGTTAATCTGTAATCTGATAGTGGTAGCAAGCATAACCGGGAATGTTGAGGATATTTCTTGCATGCAATCAGAGATGTAACACTCTTTAAAACCAGGCTAACAGATTATTCACAAGTTAACACAGATTATCTGTGAAGTGGAGGGAAATGATGACATTGATTTAGAGGGAATTTTTTTAGTGTAAAGTTTCACACTTTACAGCGTGAAGAACCCTAAAATGACCTTAAGTGACCTTTGACCCTTCATGGAATCAAAATCTTAAACATCACTCTGGATCAAAAAAAGACCTTTGTTATTATTCAATTACACTTTTAAGGGAATAGTTCATGCAGAAATGTTGTTGTTTGATAATTTTACTACTCTCATGTTGTTCTCAACCTGTATGTCTGTCTTTCTCTACACAAATGGAGATGTTTTGCAGGATTCTCAAGCTGTTCTTAATCATAGGCTGTCAAGCTCAAAATAGTACCTTAAAAGTACTTAATACAACTCTGTAAAACCATATGATAGCTTTGTTTGAGGAAAAAGACAAAGTGTGAATTATTTGCTGAAAATCTTTCCATTCAGCCAAACTGCTCTTTTCCATGTTGCAAATGTGATTAAAAAGGTATTTTAATCACAATTGCAACATGGAAAAGAGCAGTTTGGACATTCTGCCCAACATCTCCTTTTGTTTGACAGGGAAAAAAGCTCATTTATACAAATTTAAAACAACATGAGGGAAAGTAAATTACAACATTTTTCGTTTAATCAAGTTAAAGGTAAGGTTTACCTAAAATTGAAAATTATCTCATCCTAAGTGTAAATGACAATCTGAGTTATATGTCCTGGCTTTTCCAAGCATTATAATGGCAGTAAATGGCAGCCCAAAATTTGAAGCCCAAAAAGGTGCATCCATTCCTTTTAAAAGTAATCCACACGGCTCCGGGGGGTTAATAAAGGCCTTATGAATGCCTTTGTGTAAGAAAAATATATATATTTAAAACTTTATAAAGTAAAATATCTAGCTTCTGGCGTACTGCCTTAAGTTATTCAACTTGCACAGAAAGTGTAATGCCGATCGCAGTTCAAAATACTACAAATGATACAAAAAGGCGGATACAGGAACATGTTAAATATGGATATTTTTCTTACAAAAACCAATTGTTTTGCATCAGAAGGGTTTTATTAACCCCCGGATCTGTGTGGAGTACTATTTACAGCCATTATAAAGCTTGGAAGAACCAGAACATGTTTTAATACAGCTCTGATTGTATTCGTCTGAAATAAGTGTCATATACACCTAGGATGGCTTGAGGTAAATCATGGGGTTATTTTCATTTTTAGGTGAACTATCCTTTTAACTTCAAGACAGAAGAGCTCATATAACCGGTTGAGTTGTTTTTCTTGTTTGTTTGTTTTTTTAGTGTCTGCAGAAGACATCCGTGGATGATGTAAATGATAATGATAAAGAGTATAAACCTCACGACCTGCTGCAGAGGCAAAACATTCACGTCCAGCCCAACGACATGAGCGCACCTGCTAGAAGAGCCAAGAGGATGAAAACAGAGGTGAATGTAAACTCTCATACTGTATGTTCATAATCACAATACACCTCCATTTTGTCAGTTTAGTTTTTTTTACTTTTCTATGTTAGTCAATATGTCAGTTTGGTTATACTGTATTGTTTAACGGTGATTGGCAACATGTTTTTTTTTTGTCTCTTGCTGTATTTATTTGTTAAAAAATGCTGTAAAAACTAATATTTTAAAATGCTAAAAGTTTAAATTTGACCTGTTTTTTGTTTTAAATTGTAGTTTATTCCTGTGATGTCAAAGCTGTATTTTCAACATCATTACTCCAGGCTTTAATGTCACACGATCCTCCAGAAATCATTCTAAAACGCTGATTTGGTGCTCAAGAAACATTATTGTTATTAATATTGAAGACAGTAGTGCTGCTTAATATTATTGTGGAAAATGTGATAATTTTTTCGGTATTCTTTGATTTAATATAAAGTTCAAAAGTTAATCCTTGTCCTTGACTAAACTGCATGTTTGAGCTATTTTAACTGAGCGCAATTTACACTGGCATATGTTAATTTTGTCAGTGCCATTGTTTTGTCTCAAGATACGCACCAGTAATGTTTTTTTTTTTTTGTAAGACTTTTTTTTGTAAGATTTTATTTATAACACGTTTTCATTCTGAAGAATCTCAAAGTGCAACAATGGAAAAGGGGAAAAAAGTAATTAACAAGTTTCTGAACAGAGAGCTGATGGTTAGATTAAATACCCTAATTGAAATGCCAATGCCATGACTGCAAATTTAGGGTATAATCAATGATTCTATGTTAAAATTATTAGATGTTGTATTTTTAACTCACATGGTCATTTTTTTGTTTTTGTAGTCTGGCTGTGTTAAATCGGAAGGGAGTGAGGGATGTGAGAACAGGCCCAATCTCAGGAGGAGGATGGGTTCCTTTGTTGCCAAGCCTGAACCAGGTGAGCAACTAACCTGTGCATCTAACTTCTTATGACTCAGATCTTCAGTAGCCAACATCTGTGGTCAGTCAAGCAAAGAAAACATTGATTTGACTAATAAAGCTATTCTAATCACATGTCTTTATATTAACAAATGTGTTTGTATGTGTCTGTTAGAGAGGGAGATCCCTATACAGGTGAAGCAGGAACCTGAGGAGATAAAAGAGTTAAATCCAGAACCTGATAAATGCAAATCACGTTACAAGAAAATCAGTAACCTCCCTCCTCCAGTGAGCATGGTGAGTTTCCTGCCCTCCTTCTCATTCAAATGGCCACTCTGCTGAGCTTTTCTGCCACATGCAAATCAGATCCGTGAATTCTGGAAGTGATTCTGTTGATTGCAACGAAATGCAGTGTAGTTGTTACATGTTAACTTATCTCATTTATTGATCTTAAACCATTGAAGTTCAAAAACTATACAATATTATACAGAACTGGGAAATTAATTTGAGTTAACTAAAAAAACAAAACTTTCTTTTATAACTAAGCTCTTTTTAAACATTTTGTGTGGCTAAAACTTGTAAACTTAACTTGATATTATAGTGCTCTGTGTCTTTCTCTAGGTGGACCTGTATGTGTGTTTAGTGTGTGGAAAAGGGAATGATGAGGATCGTTTGTTGCTATGCGACGGTTGTGATGACAGCTACCACACCTTCTGCTTGATCCCGCCCCTCAGTGATGTCCCTAAAGGTGATTGGAGGTGCCCTAAGTGTCTTGCTCGGGTGAGTTTCCATAGTGAAAAATAATTGTTCATTGTTTAAAGTCATTAGAAGCAGCAAATTAATCTGAACAGTTCTGCTTTAGCATCCCTATTCAATCAATGTTGCTTTTAAGGAGACTTCAGTAGAATAGATTATTGACGTTTTTTTTTTTTTGTATGTGTTCATGCAGGAGTGCAGTAAACCTCAGGAGGCGTTTGGCTTTGAGCAAGCATACAGAGACTATTCTCTTAAATCCTTTGGGGAAATGGCAGACTCCTTCAAGTCAGACTATTTCAACATGCCTGTTCATGTATGTATACAAACCCTACTGAGACTGGTGACCCTCAAGAGTTTAGATTAATATTAAAACATGAACTAACCTTAACATAAGCACATCCCGTGAATACTGAATATGGTGTTTGTTGCAGATGGTACCCACGGAATTGGTAGAAAAAGAGTTTTGGAGGTTGGTAGGCACCATTGAGGAAGATGTGACGGTTGAATATGGGGCTGATATAGCCTCAAAAGAGTTCGGAAGCGGTTTTCCAATCAAGGGTGGAAAGTTTAAGATTGCACCGCATGATGAGGTACAACTGAAATATCAGTTTTTAAGTTATTACTCAGAACGTCTGACTTTTTATTTTCCATATGTACTGCATCCTGTTTCCATCGCTGATTTAGTTATTCTATGGTGTGATTGGTTGCTGTAGAAATATCTTAACTGTGGGTGGAACCTGAATAACATGGCCATGATGACACCATCAGTGCTGACCCATGTCACTGCTGATATCTGTGGCATGACTTTGCCATGGCTCTACGTGGGCATGTGCTTCTCCTCTTTCTGCTGGCACATTGAGGACCACTGGAGCTATTCAATCAACTACCTGCACTGGTAATAAGCACAATTTCATTGTTTAATCGGAAAGTATACTTCATAGTAGTGATTTATGTAGTGCAGTATGCTGATCTGATTGTGTTTCTGTCCCCCACAACCTTGTTTTTGCTTTAGATTCGAACACAGTTACCCATAAGACGGTGCGTTACTAAAGAGAGGGAAAATGTTTAATTGATATGATTTAATTAGCTTTTACACTACCGTTCAATCTTTTTCTTTTCAGTAAAGAAATTAGTACCAGTACTTTAAATTCAGCAAGGATGCTTATAAAAAGTAAGAGTGAAGACATTCATAATGTTACAAAAGATTTATATTTCAAGCAAATGCTGTTCTGTTGAACTTTTCAATAATTAAATAATCCTGAAAAAAATGAATTGCTGTTTCCACAAAATATTAATCAGCACAATTTGTTTTTAGCATTGATAATAATAAGTAATGTTTCTTCCACACCAAATCAGCATATTAGAATGATTTCTGAAGGATCATGTGATATTGAAGACTGAGTAATGACTGATGAAAATTCAGCTTTGCCATCACAGAAATACTTTACATTTTTAAATATATTTAAATAGAGCAGTTTTATATTTATAACAGTTATTTTTAATTGATATATGTCACAAGATCACTGTCTTTACTTTACTTTTATTAAGTAAATTCCGCCGTGGTGAGCATAAGAGATTTTTTTCAAAAACATGTCAAATATTTCTGAAAACTTTTGATAAATGCTGTATGTATGAATACCTTGATTATGTGTTTTGTGTGCGTTAGGGGAGAACCTAAAACCTGGTACGGTGCTCCTGGTTTTGCCGCTGAGCAATTGGAAGCAGTTATGAAGAAACTGGCCCCGGAACTGTTTGAGTCTCAGCCGGATCTTTTACACCAGCTCGTCACAATCATGAACCCCAATACACTCATGTCCCATGGAGTACCGGTGAGTAACATTTATATACACAATCACAAGTTGCACACTCACATGCAAGGTTATTATAGTTTTGCTTTTTGAAATTAGTTTTTATTTGAGTATCGTTTTCAATTTTGCTACAAATTTCAGTTTAGTTTTAGTTAGTTTTACAAATGGTTTTGCTAGTTTTAGTTTAGTTTTTATTTTGCAAATACATTTCTATTTAGTTTTTATTTATTTAGTTTCAGTTTTAGTTTTAGTAATTATAGTTTAGCAGAGTTACCATAATGAAGTGTAGAGACCAAATCAAGGTTTTTAATTTCAGCAAAGTTTAATGTTTGCACAGACTAGAGTTTAATCTTACTAAACATCCTTAAGTGAAATAACTTGATAAACAAGCATTATTGTTTATACTCAGGACGGTCTTACAAAACATGCATAAAGTTGGGTCTTCACCTTTGAGCAAAAAAACTTGAGTCAAACTATGACCTATACAAACAACGATCTGGAGATTAAAAATGAAATAAATTATATTTTGATATTAAAAAATTATATTTGATATTTTTGACATAGGCTAATATTCAGAGGATGTATCTTAAAGAATAAAATCAATGCAACGTAAAAAATATAAAAGTAAAAATTATAAATTCCAGACAAACTCATTCATAACAAAGATGAAATATTGTTAAACAATTAAAAGCTCATTTTAATTTCTTCAGTAGTACAATGTAGACTAGCAGTGTAAGACCACAGCTAAAGTCATCTGAATACAGCCAACACACACTGTTGTGCTCTGTGTGTTGTGCTATAATTGTAAAGGGGACCAATGTCTTCACTTATCTAGTAAAATATTATGATAACTGACTAGTGAGGACATTTGACTGGTCCTCACTAGTTAAAAAGGCTTATAAATCGGCCAAAACATGTTTTTATTTAAATCTATTGTTTTGCACATTCTTGTGATGGGTAGGCTTAGGGATAGGGGTTGGGTTAGGGGATATAAAATATCATTAACCTGATCACCTGATAAAATCAATGGTTCAAAGTCCATGTCCATGTAATGTCCTCACTTATATAGTGAAACAAACACGTGTGTGTGTGTCCTGGTATTCCCTACTTTGTGGGGAAATGTCTCCACACAGATAATAATATTAGTAGTAGTAAATGATTATGATAACATCTTTGAGCCTGTCAATATTATGCAAACATGAAATCTCAAATGCACAGTAGCCTAGTACTTGCTACTATAGTTGCTGACTTTTGTGCCTGCATCTCTCGTTGAGTTAAAAGAAGTTAAAAGAAGTTCAACGTGCGTCGCATTACCTTGTGTTATTTCCCATTTCACTGCCACGGACGCATTGATTCTTTGTGAACTGCCGTTTAGGACTGGCGATGTGTTGCCTGTCTGCACGCGTCCGTCACAGGACAGCGGTTAATCTCCTCCTCAGATCACTTCACGCGCATTAGCGCAATATACAGACACTCCCTCAACCGTCACAGTCAGATTCTCCACCACATTAAAGAGAGCTTATTAATAACGAAAATGAATATTTATTTTTGCTAATTATTATTTTATTTCAGTTAGTTTTTTAGTAAGAGTAGTTAGTTTCGTTTAGTTTTAGTTTTTTATTTATTCAGATTTTTTAATTTTATTAGAGTTTACGAAAATGTTTTTTGACCAATAGTTTTAGTCTTAGTTTCAGTTTTCATTTACGAAAATAACCTTGCTCACATGTGAGTAACACTCGCTCTGTTTTTAGATTTACCGAACCAATCAGTGCGCAGGTGAGTTCGTCATCACTTTTCCGCGATCCTATCACAGCGGCTTCAACCAGGGCTTCAACTTTGCGGAGGCTGTGAACTTTTGCACGGTGGACTGGGTGAGCATTTCCTCGATTTAATCCTGCTGTAACAATGATTCTTTACGTCTCAGAACTGAGCATTTATGCGGTTGGTTTTCTGCAATTTTTCTAAATGTTTAATCTCTTCACCTTTTAAATTTGGTGTGCAGATGCCGCTGGGTCGTCAGTGTGTGGATCATTACCGCCTGCTGCACCGTTACTGTGTGTTCTCTCATGATGAGATGGTGTGTAATATGGCCGCGAAGGCCGACAACCTGGACGTGGTTCTAGCATCATCTGTACAGAAGGACATGAAGATCATGATAAGAGAGGAGAGAGAGCTACGTGACAAAGTCCGTAAGATGGTGAGAGAACAAAAAACAAAAACAATACCTGTCGAGTTTGTGTGTGTGTGAGATGTAATTTGTGTCGATGACACTATAATGTAAATTTATAACTGTGCTCATTACTCCTCTCGCTCTGAAAAAAACCGAATTCTATATTTTTGAAATGCAAATCTGGTATAATTCAATAAAACAACTATCCTGACTTCAGTCAAGGCCACCATAAAAAGTAAAAAACACCATAGACAAACTTTTAGTCAACCTTTTTTGTTACCTTTGCGATAGGGCTCTTTTTTTTAAATTCCCCATCCTTTTCATGAGCTCCATCCAATCCAGTGAGAGTTATACAGCAAAAATCAGCCCTAATGTATATATAATATAAAATGGTTATGGAGCTTCTTTATTAATGTTCATTTATTAATATTCTCTCTCTGTGTAGGGGGTGGTCCAGTGTGAGTTGTTTGAATATGACTTGCTGGCAGATGATGAGAGGCAGTGCGTGAAGTGTCGCACCACCTGTTACCTGTCTGCTCTCACCTGCCCCTGCAGACCAGGAGTCCAGGTGTGTCTACACCACGCCCATGACCTCTGCTCCTGCCCCGTCTCCAACTACACACTCAAGTAAGTCTCCACTTCTGCTTTCAGTATTCCTCAATGACCTTATCTAAAGACAGTCTTATGTGTTTTTTCCTTCATCAAATAAGATACACATTTACACGTTTTTAATATGTTAGATCATTGATATAATCATAATCAGTGGAGCAGATTTCTTAAGTGAACGTGGTGAAAGTTTCACTCAATATAATGCTCAACCACACAGTTACCGTTACACACTGGATGACCTTTACCCCATGATGAATGCTGTGCGGCAGAGGGCGGAGTCTTATGATGAGTGGGCGTCAAGGGTGACAGAGGTCATGGAAGCAAAGCTAGAAAAGAAACGCAGTGAGTTTCATTCTGAAAACGTCCAGAACTGACATGAACTACTCTTTGAAGCTTTCTGAATGAGAATCCACTTTTAACAAGTAGTAGTAGTAGTTGTTGTTGTTGTTCTTAAATAAAAATAAAATAAATGTATTCATACACAAAATGTGTAAATTCAATTTGATGATGAATAATGTTCCCCTCTAAAAATTATATAAAATTACAACTTATGTATTGAAATGTTCCTGGTCTGACTGTACACAATAATCTGCCTGAGAATTATTTTATACTAAGCAAAAGTGTATTACACAACATAGAATCATGTATTGCAGTTAAAATGTTATATCACAGAATTGGTATTCACAAATGCATTTCATGTCATGAGTTTCACTTCTGCCTCTGGCCTCTCTCTCTTTCGCTGTAGATGTCACCGTGTTTCGCTCCCTTCTAGAGGAGTCTGATGAGAAGACTTTCCCAGAGAATGATCTGTTACGTCAGCTGAGGCTAGTTACCCAAGATGCTGAGAAATGCTCATCTGTTGCTCAGCAACTGCTAAACGGCAAGAGGCAGACCAGGTACACACAGATGCACAGAAAACCACACAACCACAAATACGACTTTAATGTAGCCTACTTAAACAAGCTAAAGTTATATTATAATATTATAAGAACTATTTTGAAATTAATACAATTTTTAACTATCAAAATCAATAACTGTTTTCGATTTTAATGTATTTTATGCTTTAAAGCTACACTGTGTGATATTTTCCCCCATCTAGCAGTGAAAAGGTATATGACCATTCAGTTTCTCTTCTTCTCAATTCCAATTTCGTTTTAACTCCTACGGTGGCCGATTTAGTCCAAGATTAACTTGGCAATCCCCCTCTTCACATTTGACACGGTGCCATTGAGTGTTAAAACGCGAAAGGCGAAGCTTGAATTTATGGGTATGTCCCTCTTTGGCTAATGTACTTTCAAGATGGAGGGGCAGCATGGCGACCGGCATTCAAACCCCTCACCTGTATGTATTTTCAATGGCATATTATAAACTTACGAGAATACTTTATTACTTGAAAGAAGCAAATATACGTTAATGAGCACATATATTTTTGAAAGAACTAAGTGTTTTTAGCTAAGAATAAACTAAAAAAGTTACACAGTGTAGCTTTAAGCTGAATTTTTCAGCATCATTACTCCACTCTTTGGTGTCACATGATCCTTCATCTAAATATGCTGATTAGGGATGTTAACCGTTGACCTTATCAACGTTAACCGATCAAAGTTGTCGGTTAAAAAAAAGGGGTCTCTAAATTAGGCTATTATAGACAGTGGACTAAACGCTACTACAGTTAGCCATCTCATTCCAAAATCTTTTTGTGTGAAGTGAACAAATCCCTCACACTCAATTTTTCATAACTCGCCTGTTTGTACTTAATAAACCAATAAAAACATTTGGCGCGAGGTCACAGCATTTGGGTTTGTGTGCTTACAAGGTTTGCAAAAAGTAAACAGGCTAAAACACGCGAGCTGTGCCTAAAAATTGCAGGCACAGCTCGCGGCTGTTATTTCAAATAGCGCAGCATCTTTTAAACTAATCGGTTAACCGGTTTTAACCGGCTAATGAGGCTCGGTGGTTGGTCAAGAACATTTTTCGTTTTCGCCATCCCTAATGCTAATTTGGTGCTTAAGAATCATTTCTTATTATTGTTACAATATATCAAATAGCCGCTTTTCCACTGCCAGACCGAATGGTAAGGAATGGTTCCAGACTAGTCATATTTCCACTTGAGCCTGGTACAGCATGGTACGATTACCGTGTACGATGGTACGATTACAAATGTTCTCATCTTGGAATTCTTAGAACGGTTAACTGCTAACCCTGGTAGAATGGGTGTTGTGATGTCCCAACTCAGGATTGGTAGCTTGTCTGTTGCCTGTATACCAGATTCTCTGTAGCTGGCTAAGTGTGCTATTTGAGCAACGTAAACACAAATTAATAATACAAGTAAAATTAATATCTGATCATCCTCCATAACGGTTGCTATGCTTACATCACGTCATCTGTAAACTCTTGCGTTACCAAAGCAAAGACAGACACATTTGTATTACATTGGAAAGAGCGGCCGTTATCAGCCCCACAGTAAAAAAATAACCATATCCGTATCAGCTGGGCCGTATCGTCACGGAATGGAAAATGGTTAAGCAAAGTGAACGGTTTGGCCCAGCATTTGAAAAGCAGCAAATGTTATCAAACATAGATATATTTTTTTTAATAATAAAAAAAAACTGTGTATACTTGAAATCTAAATCTTTTGTTAGAATTTAAATGTATGCACTGTTGCTTTTTATCAATTTAATATATTCTTGCTGAATATGTTTTCACTTGACATGCTTGATGTGTCTTAAATTGTGGTGCTCATGGTGGAGATTGCTGAAAACAGGAGTGCATTGCAACTCTGTGACATCCGTCTATACACACATTGTTACATATTGCAAACAGATGAAAGAATGACCTCTTACACACTCACTATATACAAGCACTACAACTCAGTGTTTATTTCTGTGATTATTTCCATTTAAGGGGAATTTCCAGTGTGGTGGGCTTAGTTTTCCTCCACGCAGTGGCTTGATTTAGTTTGGCCGAGACACATGTGGCATGTGAATTGTGTATTTTCATGCATTTGTTTATGTCTGTCTGCTGTCATCTGTCTGCAGGTATCGCACAGGTGGGGGTAAATCTCTTAATCAGCTCACTGTGGAGGAAATGAGATCATTTGTCCGTCAGCTTTATAACCTACCCTGCAGCCTAACACAGGCACCGCTTCTGAAGGTGACACACACACGTGCACACACATGCATGTATGATGCAAGCAGTCTTCCTGAAGATGAGTGAGGCATAGTTCATGTCTAAAAACCTCATATAATTGAAGCTATTCATACTCTCTTTCTTAGGAACTGCTGAATAGCATCGAGGATTTCCAGCAGCACAGCGAGAAGCTTCTCTCTGATGAAGTGAGCGCAGATGCTGTTGGTGAGATCGAGTCCTTGCTGGAGGAGGGCTCTCAATTCGACGTGTTTCTTCCGGAGTTGCCGCTGCTACGGGAGCGTTTGGAACAGGCTCGTTGGCTGGCCGGAGTTCAGCAGGCAGAGGATCCTGTATCAAACCCCTGCGGACTATCGCTTGACAGCATGCGCCGGCTGATCGATCGGGGAGTCGGATTGACACCGCATCCCTCCACTGAACGCACGATGGCTCGGCTGCAGGAACTGCTCACAATCTCAGAGGAGTTGGAGGACAAAGCGCAGGCACTGCTGAAAGCCAGGTGGGGGCAGCACTGAGTGATGTCACAGACTCCCAAATACTGTATGATGAACCCCCTCCCTCAATTATATTTCCAGCTATATATTTTCATATATTTTCTCAGAATATAAGTCTTTATACGTGTAAATATTTGTGTAATACTTTGCAAAATAGTGTAAAAAAATATGCTGGATACTGGATAATTTTTCTTCAGTGCAATGCATTTGTGTAAAAGACATCTAATTTTATTTATATTTGTTGTATTTATAGGATTAGTATGTCCCAATTTATAGTATGTTGAAAAGAGCATTTTGAATATTCCCGGCTGGTTTACTATTTCCGAATTCGAAGTGCGGATCAACATCACTCTAACAGCTGATATTGCCTACAACCCATTGCGAGTTGAGCAAGAATTCATTTAGAACTTGTTCTACGGTTAAGTAGAGAAGTTTATATAAAGGGGTTTGAGTGACCAACTATCAGTATTTAACCTGACAAAAAGATATTTATTCAGTGTTGTCCACGTTATATTTCTCCTGCAACAGTATTGTGAACTTTTGAACTTACACGTTTGGCCATTAACTTTTAAATGTATCATTATATTTAAACTACAAACGCATGAGGAGAGTCTCTGCATTAAAGACCCACACATGACAAATCAACGTGCAGCTACATTTCTCTCCGATATGGTAGGAAATTAAAGTGAATGTGGAGGGGTTTAACTGTGATGTTGAATGACAGGGCAGTTTAATAATAATAAATTTTATTTATAATGCACTTCTCATTCCGCAGAATCTAAAGTTTAAACAGTGATTGGAGGCACATAACTAAGCGACAGTGTCCGTTATAGATGATGAAGGAAGGTAGTATGTTCCAAAGCTTGCATACTCTTCTGCTACGTAATCAAAAGTATTTACTTTTTCTTTACAAAAAGAGTACATACTTTTAGGATATAGTATAAGTAGGCGAATTGGGACACAGCATAAGAAAAGCCAGAAAATGTATTTTTGGCTCATGTGGATGAAAGACAACAACTCCCAGAATGCACTTGTTTCGCTGCCCTACGAGGCCACTCCCAAAGTCACCCACCGCTACTAGTTCCACTGGATCACTTGCCCACCGCGGCACCACCCCTACCGTTGTTGATGTAGTTCACTTAGAGAACAGACACTACAATTAAAAACTGAACGTGTCTGTTCAATATAATGTCAACAAGTGTCACAGCACAATTTTTTGTTGTGGTGCTCCCCCCAGCACTTGGTGCCCTACACGCAGCACGTGATGTTCAGTTTGGTGTGTTTTCATTTCATACCTTTGGAAGCTTAACTTAGGAATTTTAATTAATTTTATTTTAGTTCTTTAACTTAAAGCTTATTTTATTTTAATTAGTTTCCAAGGCAACATTTCAAAGTTTTCATTGCAGTAGGATCTCTGGTCTCAAGCCGTGACCATTTCCACTACCGTGACTTTATGTGAAACAAATTAGATAAGAGAACCACTTCTTTTTACAACAGATGAGCATTTGCATCAGTTCAGGACAAAATTGAGGTTTGGAAATGCAAAACAGCCCTTGAATGACCCTGAATTAACTCCTGTGGTGCGTGCTGAGGACTTACAGGGAAAACACAAAGTTATTGTGTAATGAAATAAGACATTTTGTTATTTTCTTTTTTCTTTTTTTTTAGGCCTCCAGAGAGTTTAGAGACGCTTGGTTCCATGTTGACTCAGGTGGATGGGGTACCTGCATACCTGCCAAACTGCCTCTTACTACAAGACACAGTGAACCGGGCTAAAGAATGGCTTCAGGAAGCTGAGGATTTACAGGTTGAGTACTCCTTGCTAAATGAACTATGCATGCATTCTGCACACTAGGGTACAGTCTCATGTCGTCTTCATGTTGTTGAAGGTGGAAAAAAAATCAGTCAGTAATTTTAATTGTAGTTGTGGTGCTGTGTGTTAATTTTTGTGCTGGCAGGTGGGAGGTCAGATTCCGGTTCTCAGCTTGCTCTCTGAAATGGTTCTGAGAGCTCATGCTATTCCTGTGCGACTGGAACCTCTGGACCAGTTGGAGGTTCTGGTATCAGAGGTGCTGGCCTGGAAAGAGTCAGCCGCCAAAACCTTTCTCATCAAAAACTCACCCTTCACACTGTTAGAGGTTAGACTGGACACATAATTTAAACTAATGGTGGACTTTATAACATTTTAAATGGATGTTTCTGTTCTTAAATTTTATATATATTTTATATAGTGACTTAGAGGTTGGAAATTTAAATGTAAATAATCAAATTACTTTAGTGCAAAAATTCACTTTTACGTTATTGCTTTGCTTTAGTTTGTGATTAATAATATATAATCTATGATTATAATATTTAAATCCTGTTGTCCCAATTATTTTCAAGAATAATAAAGCAAAGTAATTTTCATTTTAATTTGCATATCGGGAACACTTTAGAATAATGGTCATTAAGTTAACATTAGTTAATCTATTAACTAACATAAACTAACCATGAGCAGTTCATTTATTAAAATATTTGTTCGTATTTGTTAACGTTAGTTAATAAAAATACAGCTGTTCATGGTTTTTTCATGTTAGTTCACGGTGCATTTACTAATGTTATCAAGATTTTAATAATGCATTAGTAAATGTTGAAATTAACATTAACAAAGATAAATAAATGCTTCATTAGTGCAGTTCATTATTAGTTTATGTTAACTAATGTAGTTAACTAATGACCATTATTCTAAAGTGTTACCTGCATATCTATACATGTATGTTATGGGAATGCAATGCAAAAAAAAAAACAGCTAATAAACTTTTTATTAATTATTTTTTTGGTTTTTATTTTATAGTGAAATATACCTGCAAATGTTTTCATGACATTCACTCATAAAGAAACTTTGTAAAACTAGTTGTTGTCGAGGTTATCCATGTATTTGATCACCTGTGCAGGTCTTGTGTCCCCGATGGGAAGTGGGCAGCTCTTTGAAAAAGAAGATGAGGAAGGTGAAGGGAGAGTGCGTGTCATCTGGGAAGAAGAAGCTTGTGAAGCTGGACAATATGAGTGATGTGGAGAGAGCACTTTCAGACAGCAAAGACTCTGCGTCCTCTGTAAGCTTGCTATACGGTACATTCCAGAAATATTTGAGATGAACAAAAAGCTTCACTTTCTCATTCATTCTCTCTCTTTTTCTCTCCCGCAGATGTTTACCCTGGCTGAGGTTCGTTTAAAAGAGTTGGAGTCGCTATGCTCTCTCCGTGCAGCTAATGAATCGAAGCTCCTGCCTACAGCGGACTGCTCTTCTCTCAAAGTGTGTGTGTGTCAGAAGCCAGCCATGGGCGCCATGCTGCAGTGTGAGCTGTGTCGAGATGCTTTCCACAGCGTGTGCGTACGCGGGCCCTCGGATCCCCTCGACCCAGAAGCCTGGCTGTGTCCGTTATGCCTACGGTCGACAAAACCTCCTCTGGAAAAGATCCTGACGCTGTTGTCGTCACTGCAGCGGATCCGTGTGCGTCTCCCGGAGGGTGACGCTTTACGTTATATGGTTGAACGGACTGTCAGCTGGCAGCGACGGGCAAGAGAGGTCATAGACAATCAGGATTGCAGAGTAGCTTCACCTACACATAGCCACAGGACCACTGGGCACAACAGGAAGGTTGGACAATTTTTTTATTATTATTATTGTGTCAGTTTATTTGTTACATCCGTTTTCACATCACTTATTTTTTGTAGCTGTGTAGTGCTATTTTTGCTTGCCACCCATGAATAAAGAGATGCTTTGTTGTTTTATTGTAGCAGCTGTGTGGATCTCCATCTCAGAGTCAGGACTGGCGTGTTTCTGGGCAGGAACAGACGGTGTTTTACACGGAGCAGCGCTGTATACCTCTCCAGGGTATGTATCATTCTTGCATACACAAACGGAGCATTTTCATATTGCAGAATAACTTCACTAAATTGTTTAATATGAAACCGTGTCTGTTTCAGGTCTCAGTTCGGAGTTGGAGGAACTGATGGTGGAGGGTTTGCTCCTGCAGGTTTCTCTCCCCGAGACCCAGCAGCTCTACAGAGTTCTGCTGTCCGGCCTCCCGACCACAAACACGTCCCACACAGAACACACACCCTACCTCACACAGAAACACTCCTCGCCGCAAAGAGAGGTAAAACGCATGGGGCTTTCATGCTGTTTAGTAAAATTCTATCAACTAATTGAGAAGAATTATCAGGATTATAAGTTAAAATCTCCATGGTGATAATGTATAGACTGGCTGTTTGTCTCCTTTTGAGGAAAACCAATCAAGAGCTCCAAGCAATAGTTTGTAGAAACCACACGTTATGTGCATTTCAGCTTTTGTAGCCCAAACTTAACTTCCGGTAGACGTCAACAACAGAGGCTGCGTTATCTATCTTATGCGTTATCATCTTTCATTTTAATTGTGCAACGTCATCTTAATTTATGTTTAATCATGTTTATTATGAATAATCTCCCATTTCTGTATGCAAGATAGAGTGGGGGAAACACCCCCTTATAGAGTTAGTTCACACAAAACTGAAAATTCTGTCATTATGCACCCTCATGTCGATCCCAACCTCTAAAATATCTTAATTTGTATTCCGAAGAGGAATGAAGCCCTTATGGGTTTGGAACGACATGGTGAGTAATAATGACATCATTTTTGTTGTTGTTTGAACTAACCCTTTAAGGACTGTGTAATGCCGTTTTCTGTACAGCAGCCTATATAAATATGTGTGCGCACTCCTTTCAATTATGCAATGTGTTGGAATAACATGTTTCTTTGTTTCATAATATAAGATTGATGTTGGGAAACTTATAGATAAAGTACACTATTTGAGATTGTATATGCATCACAAAAATCCCATGCTCTATGCACTGCTATTAATAGAGGATAAAGCGAAAGTTGTTTTACACTCCATGATAAATTTAATATTCTGCGGTAAATATAAATCCGATCAGTTATCCAGATGGTGACCACTTGATGTGAACAAATTTAAACGCACCGTTTCCTGATCGACTAATGAGCCGATCTGCTTGATCGGATCACGGTGATCTCGGATCACTCGCATGTTAAAGGGTTAGTTCACCCAAAAATTAAAATTCCATCATTAATTAGTTAACCTAATGTTGATCGACACCTGTAAGACCTTCATTGACACCAATGTCATTTCCTCTCTTAAGACCCATAAAAGCCACTAAAGACCCACATTGTTACAAAGCCCATCACACTACAGTGGTTCTACAATAGTTTTTGTGCGCAAAAAACACTAAATAACAACTTGTAGAGTTATGGGCCGATTTCAAACCAAAGGAATCAGCGTTACAAATCAATGTTATGAAAACGTTTTGAATCAGCGTATTGATTCAGGTCCCGTGTCAAACTGCCAAATTGCTGAATTCACGTGACATTGGCGATCCGAATCCTGAATCGATACTCTGATTCCTAACAGTTTGAATCTTTGTTTTGAAATCGGCCCATCACTATACAAGTCGTTACTTATTTTGTTTTTGTTTTTTGCGCACAAAAACAATTCTCGTCGCTTCATAAAATTATTGTAGAACCACTGTAGTGAGAGACACTTTTTAACAACGTCTTTAGTGCCTTTTATGGGTCTTGAGCGAGGAAATAACATTGGCTCAGAAAGGTATCCATTGACACCATCAGATTTCAACAAAAATATCTTCATTTGTGTTATGAAGATGAACGGAGGTCTTACGGGTGTCAAACGACATTAGGGTAAGTAATTATTGACAGAATTTTCATTTTTGGGTGAACTAACCCTTTAATGCAATTTGTAAACACAGCCAGAATAAGTTACCTCAACAGTTGATTATTTCTGATAACCTAAATAAATGACAAGTAAATCACATTAGACATACATTCTAAATTACATTAGACGCTGATCTCATATGCAGTCAGACTGGATATTTATGAAGCATTTTTTGGTGAGTCGCACACAGTTTTTGTTCTGGTGTCATATGCTCTCTGCTTGATTTAAAAAAAAAATATTTATATCATGTTATCCAAGAATAGTACGAAAAAAATGTGTTTCTACTGAGTAGTGCGCCATGCTATCCACTAGCCAGACCGATAAACAAACACAGACCGGAAGTTAACTTTGGGGCAGGCGCGTAACAGTGGCAATGCGCGTACGTCCGATGAAACCATCTAGAGTAGCCATATTCCTGAAGAGAGATTCTCCTGGATCAAGAGAAGTTGCTGTTACCATGGAAACGAGAACCATGGCAAAAGAGCTCAGCAGCACCTTCCTACTCCTATAAAGCATGAATTGCATATCTCAATAAGTTCTCAAACAATGTATTTGATTATTTTGCACATTCAAATATATTTTATACATTGCATATATTTTATGACAACAGTACATATGTATACACAAATGAAAAAGTAGGCCGCCAATATTTATGTTTATTTAAAGCTCACTATTACTCCTATACAACATATGCTGATTTGGATCTCAAGAAACATATCTTATCATCATTGTTAAACGGTTGTGTTTTCCTAATACTTTTGTGGAAACTGTGAAACATTTTTGTACATTGATGTACATGTATGTTGATCCAGGTCTTCAGCCTGAAAATGGTTTGAAGACCTTAGTTTAAGAACTTACATTCATTATTTCTGTGTTCCTCTTTTTCTCTCTCTCTTTCTCTCTCTCTGAAGAGAGATGCAATCACTTCTGCCGAAAAGAAAGCCAAGCGGCGAATGAACAGAGAGGATACTGAGATCAGGGATAGAGGGGTAAAGCCGAAAAACAAGAAGCAGAGAATGGGTACAGAGAAGCGGAGGGAGAGGAAAGCAGCATCTGTCTCTGCATCCGATGTGTCTCAGTCGGAAGACTCCGAGGAGGACATGACCCTGTGTCCAGCTGAGAGCTGTCTCCAGCCGGAGGGGGAAGAGGTGAGTGAGTCAACGTAATGACCGAGTGTGTGCTAGAACTGCACAATTCTAGAGTGACAACCAAAAAAATAACAATGTTAATTGCTGCAGTCTCTTTAAAAATATTTAAATATGTGAATGAAAAATTTAATAACAATCAAATTCAGTTTGAATGAATGATTAAATGACTCGCACAAAAACGCTTCACTTGTTTAATTATGATTCAATAGCTCTACATCAATGATTCAATAGCTCTACATCCACCTATTTTTATGTGAATTGTGGGATATTGCATAAAAAATGATGAGCATCGATTCTGAAAATTATGTATACGATAAGAAGACATGCGAATAAACTAAAATGGAAATGTAAGTTTATTTGTATAGCACATTTCATACACAATGGCAATTCAAAGTGCTTTACATAGAAATTAATTAAAATAGTGATAACATGCATAAGAAATAAGAATACATTATGTAAGAATTAAAATAATAACAATGACAATTAAAATAGCGGTAAAGAGAAATAAAAAGGTGATAAATAAATAAAAATAAAATAAATAAAAAACTCCCACTAATTTGCCTTAACAGAGGATGTGATTGGATAACTGGACTAACCAGAGGACCAATTTCATTGCACAGCTTCTCAAATGTTGGTTTGATCCTTCTGAAATGCCTGAGATAAAGTATAAATATCTCCCACAAAGTGTCTCACATGATTGAGTTCCCAAATGCAAGGCATATGAATGCAAGATAACATGACAGTGACTTTCCCAGTTTTTGTTACAGATCTTTTGTGACAATTTCCCAGAAAATTATGATTTTGTTCCTTTGGAGACAAGTTAAATTTGCAACTTTGGATAATGACAAGTATATCCTTTTAAGTCACTCGTTTCCACCTACCGGTGTAATGATATAATCAATACAATATTATTTGAAGCATCAAACACGAGTAAAACAAAGGATTATCAATTTAAACTAAAGTTTGAACTTCAGAAAGTGTTCCTTACAACCTACCAAAGATCCAGTGATCCATGGATGTTGACATGCAGTCAAGATTGCGTGCCTGATTTTAATGCCGGGGAAATACGTGAAGCAAATTTTCCTGAGATTGCTTTATATAAATACATTATAAGTAGTTTTAAATCTGGGTAATCACTTATATCAATGTTCTATATATCATCATACTGTCCACCCCTAAAACTTTTTGTCAGTGTTTATTTAAAAGCATCCAATCATTCAGAATACAAGATGGTAAATATTAAACTGATGAGTGTATATATTATATTATATTATATTATATTATATTATATTATATTATATTATATTATATTATATTATATTATATTATATTATATTATATTATAATTATTAACTGATGTTAATACAATATATAACAATACAATAGGGTATGATTAAACCCCAAAATTCAATATATTGAGACAGAATGATAACTGAACATTTATGCTTTGCTGCCTGGAGTCCAATTTTTTCTGTGAAAGAATTCCAGCGTTCCATTTGTTTCTCTTTTTGGTAGCTTTCGGAAGTCTTTAAAAAAATATACCTCCGATTTCTTGTCAAATCTATTTGTACATTCAATCTCAAAGCTCTTAGCATTTTAGATGTGTTTTCTTTTGGGGCTTTTTGGGGCATTCACACTGAAAACCAATGCTGCCACTCAGTGGCAGGTCTCGCCATAATCGCGGTCTCCCCATGTGACTGTGACATCACTTGCATAACCTTTAAGACCACGTGGGTGTTTAAATCGAGATTTTTTTCTTCTCAGGATCACTCATGCAGCTCTAGTGTGTGCATGTGTTTGAATGTGTTTTGACCAGTTTCTCTCTGCTTCAGGTGTACTGGGTGCAGTGTGACTGCTGTAACCGCTGGTTTCATATGATATGTGTGGGGGTATCGGCAGAACTGGCAGCCGAGG
Organism: Pseudorasbora parva; assembly: GCF_024679245.1. Taxonomy (NCBI): domain Eukaryota; kingdom Metazoa; phylum Chordata; class Actinopteri; order Cypriniformes; family Gobionidae; genus Pseudorasbora; species Pseudorasbora parva. The sequence goes on from NC_090184.1 coordinate 26,067,471, forward strand.
AGGATTACATGTGCGTGACCTGCTGCACAACCAATGCGGGCCGCCGGAAGTGAGACGGACGAGGGCGGCAACCGGTCTCCCACCCCATTCTCCTCCATACCTTCTCCTGGATGTGTAACTGACCCTCCCCATTCCCTATCCTATGACCTCTGACCTTTGTAACAACGGTGCTATTTTACGCTTTTTGTTGGACTCTATTGTCCTGAATGATACTATTTGGTCACCTTTTTGTATTTTTACAGCTTTTTTTCCTTCTGTCAAACTGTTTGTGATTGTCTAAAACAATGATAAATATGCTAAATGCTGAATGAATATAGCGGTGCATGGGTTTGTGTTTGTGTTGCTTTCTGGTGTGGAGGAGAGACGCTCTCGTGAAACTCTGCGAGGGTCTTTTGCATGCACGGCCAGAAACGCCACAACACAAGACAAACCAACAGTTTTCACCAAATACAATAAATAATAAATACAGAGAAACTATTTTTTGGAAACTTGCCGTTTCAGTACACAGGCATCTGGGATTCTCTCCGTTGTGTCATTTTATTTCCTTTTGTAAATTAGTTTTATTTATCGGAGCAATAATGTCGTTTGTAAGTTTCAGGTTTGGGGGGTCTCAGTTGTGTTGGTGCTTTTAGAGATGGTGGTCAGATATTCAGGATACGTTACGGACACACAGATGTCAGATTTGTAGCAGACAGAAGAGTGTAATGAACTGCCACAACCTGCTCAAACCGTTTTGAAGGGTGAGGGTGGGGGGTGTTAGGGTTTGGGGTTTGACTAGCTTGTTTTAAAAAAAAAAAAAAAGTCCCAATTTATAGTGTGGAATAAAACTCTTTGTTCTAATATCAGACAATGCCTCTTCTCTTCATTTAGTGACCGCTGGAATGCTGGTGCATCTGATTTATTTGCACGGACTGACCACAGACCAGTGGTATTTTAGCATCGTTTATATACTATATATAACATAAAAAATCGGCTTCTGTGATGAGCTTTATGCGTGATTGTGCTTTGTCACAGTGATTTTACAAAAGGGAACAATAATAACAAAAAAACAAAAACAAAATGATAACCGCAGCAACAATAAAATATAATAAAACATTTTGGGGTGTCAGTGATATTAGTTAACTGTACATTAACTTTTTGTAGATAACTGTTTAAATGAAAAGTATTTTATATGCACCCCAATATCCTTTAAACTGAAGATAACTTTCCAATGAATTACTTGTGAATAGGTTAGGTAATATTAGCTAATATTGAAAGTTTAATTTACAGTAAATGCTCTGCTATTTCTACTAACAAGGAATTATTTTTGTAACGCTTTACAATAAAGTTTCATTAGTTAACATTAATGTATTAACTAACATGAATTAACCCTGAACAGTACATTTGTTACAGTATTTGTTCATCTTTGTTAATTTGAATTAAGTATTAGCAAATGTTAATTTTAACATTAGCCAAGTTAAATAAATGCGAAAATGCAGTTCATTATTAGTTCAAGTTAACTAATGAACCTTATTATAAAGTGTTACCATAATTTTGCTGTTGCGCCTTGTAAGAACTGGTGAATGCGCGGACATCTAGTGGTAATTCCTATGCAGAATTTTATCAGTATTTATCTAAAGAACCACAAGATCGGGCTTATGATTCAAACAAAAGAACTTGGTGAAACAAGAGGAAGAATACCAATGGCAACTATATTCAAGAGAAATAGGTGGGAGAAGGCTACTGGAGAGGAAAGTGATAGGCATAGGCAATGATATAATTCTTTAAAACTTTTCCAGTCAATGGATGTGGTTTTGAAAAAAGGCTTTGGGGTAACCTGCCTGACAGATAGACAGACGTTCTCGCATTTGTGCGTGTACGCAGACTGCACGCGGTCACGCACATATGAAGGATCGCGCGGAATGCGTCTTGGCGCTCCGAGCTTGAGCTGGAGCTCGTGAAAGGCGCTCTGGAGCGCGAGACCCTCATCCCCTTTTTTCACGGATTTCTCGATTTAACGGCATTTGCGAAGAGAAAAAAAAATATTTAAACTGGATCCTACTTGGTTAATATACATTAAAAATTTCCAAAGAAAATGTCCAGACCAAAGTTCTCGGAGAGGCAGGGGAGCGATGACTCGGACACGGACCTGCTGCTCGCGACGCTCTCACCGGAGGAAGTGGAGGAGCTCGAGCGGGACCTCGTTTATATTGATCCAGATCCGACCGTGCCAGTGGGACTCCGCCAGCGGAATCAGACGGAGAAAATACCGTCCCGAGGATATGACAGAGGGGCTATGCTTGACTACTGCGAGCGGGAGACCAAGAAACTGATCCGGAGAGAGTTGAGCGTGGAGGTGATGCGAATAGGCTAACAACAACTATTATTATTATAATTGGGCTTTTTATTAGGTGTAGTATTATTAGTAGTAGCTATTATATTATTTACGTTAAAATAATAATAATAATTAATTTAACTGTTAAACGAAGTTTTTTTTTTTTTTTTTTTTTTTTTTGTCCATCAACAAAACCTTAAATCTTTAAAACACTTAACGTTACAAACTTCCAAAATCCAAATATATTAAAAAAATGGATGTATTTTCCCTATAGGAAGTCTGCTCTCAGTGGACTGTGTTTTTCTGTCATTCAGTGTTTTCCTGTTTAAGATCTCATCATAGTGTGACATTTTTGTAGATCTATGGACACAGTGAATAGCTGATTTAGCAGTAAGATCAATGTTAATCAGTCCGGCCTACGTACGTGCCTGACAAGCTGACATGGTCACATATGTCAACACATGCTGCACACACGGCTAATGACCTATAATGATGAGATGAACTTTTCTATGCTTTGGGGTATTGTGCCTGCGCCGCAAAACACTTTGTACTTCCAAATGTGAGTCAAGCTATTCTTTCCAACAAAAAACCACTTCTGACAAGTTTAAAACTATAAACTTTTCTAGCTATATATTTCTTCTTTACAGCCAAATGTCTTCATAAACATTTTGTATTATGGCTTAATTTATCGTTGTCTGGTATAAACACCCTTCTGTGTTTTAGAATCTAGGGGATGGTAGTTGGCACTCCATATAAAGTATGTAGCACTAACCTTTGACATCAGAGTTGCTGTATTTATTCACTTTTGGTTTCACCTCAATATGATTTTCTGAGAGGATGTTGTAAAATTGTCTAGAGTAACAAACAGAACAGATGGTCTGAATCGTCTTGGATGGTGTTACTTGTTCCTTGTGGTTCCATGTTTTTGGAGAGTGCTAGTTGGGTTTTAAACAGGTGCTAATGAAGCACTAGTAATGTGAGATGCACTCAAGGGGCCAAAAACTACTTTTAAACGATTGAGACACTGATGAGTTAGTTTGAAACATGTTCAGCAGACAGCAGACCACACACGCACACACAGAGAGAGTAAGAGTAATAAGAGTAACTTAGTAACATGGTGCTCTTTACAATCAGTGATTCCCCATTTATAGTTTATTTTGGATAATATTCTGCTTCCAAGTGTATTCAGTAAAACAGCTGTGAGAATACAATTTATGTTCAGGTTATTTTACAGTAGTCAGTAGTTAAGAGCGATTTGTGAATGTGTTTACTTTAAGCTTGGCCTCAGTGATGCATTCCAGATCTGAATGTTCCTCCCTTTGCTGCCTTATAAGGGCACATCTGAGAGTTTTAAGACTTCTTCAAACAATAGCACACACATCTAGTATCTTCATTCCCTTTTAATGACCACTAATAATAGCTCACTCAGTCAAGCCTAGCATGGGTCCAGCCACTGGCTGTAATTAGATATTGTATGTTCCCTTTGTTTGATGCCCCCATGTATTTTAATGATAAAACTGATATTCATTTATAATTAAACTGAAATTAAAGTAAATGGGAACTAAAATAGAATGGGAATATGATGAGCCAGATCCCGATTAGCCAAAATCAGGTTGCTACAAAAAGACAAACAGCTTCTCAGACTTAATGTGATGTGATTTGTTTTGTGTTTAATTTTGAAGGGAGGAGAAAGAGGTGATGGCAGAAGAAGAGATCGACTCCGTCGGATGAGGAGCAGAGAGTTTTCCAGGTCGCAGAGTGGAGATCCTCCTGACACAGAGAGCAGAAATGCAGAGAGTGAAAAAGATGAGGAGCAAGCAAGAAAAAGGGAGATTGACTTTAAGGGTTTACTTGATGAAGGAGAAAAAGGCAAAGAGAAGAAAAGGGAGGAAGAGAAGCTAGAAGGAGAGAAGACAGGTAATAAGACCGAGAGTGGAAAAGAGCTTTCAAGGAAAGAGCGAGGGAGCAACAAAACTCTAGACCTCATATCCAAACTGCAAGACAAAAAAGAGGATAAGAAAGAAAGAGGGAGGAAGGAGGAGAAAAAAGTAAGTGAAAATTCCAAAATACGAGGTTTTGTTTCCAAACTGCAGGGGGATAAAGACGCTGAGGACCTAAAAGTAAAAGACAAAAAAGCAGATGTCAAGAAACAAGACGAAATCAGATCTAAAACCATAGCGGAACCAAAGATCAACAACACAGTAGGAAGAGTAAACCTAAAAGATGGAGAAATAGAGGAGAAGAAAAGCAGAATAAGAAATGTAGAAGAGACAAGCAGACGAAAGGAGAGAGAAGAGCAGGATGTGAAAAGTCACTCACAGAGAGATACAACCAAAGCACAGAAAGAGAGAGAAAAAGAACAAGTGAAACAGTTAGAAAAGAATGATGTGAAGATATCTACCACCTGTAACAGCTCGGGGAATTGTCATAGCGTGGATGACCATTCTGTTACCACTGAGGAGGACGAGTCTTTTAGTGAAGATGTGGACAGTGATACTGGCTCCAGCATGTTTGACGACCTTCTAGAGCAGGTTCGCAGTGACGACCCTGAACTAACAGAAGTCAATGTTAATAATTCTGATGCCATCAAGACAGACACCCTGATACAGTTTGCTGAGGGTCTTCGCAGCAACACTCATGTCAAAAACTTCTGCCTCGCAAACACAAGAGCGGATGATCATGTTGCGTTCGCCATCGCTGGAACCCTGCGAAATAACTCATCCCTGACCGGAATCAACCTCGACTCCAACCATTTGACAGGCAAAGGCATCCTGGCCATCATCAACTCTCTTCAGCACAACAGCACGCTTATGGAGCTGAGGTTTCATAACCAGAGACACATCTGCGGAGGGAAGACTGAGATGGAGATGGCCAAAGTCTTACGTGACAACTCTTCTCTGCTGAAGTTGGGATATCATTTCGAGCTGGCTGGGCCCAGGATGACCATGACGAACATCTTGAGCCGAAACATGGACAGGAAGCGGCAGCAACGACTAGATGCGCAAAAACTCGCCAGACTGGAGAGCGATTCCTCCCACAAAACCCCACGTGAAGACAAGGGCTCAGTTGAAAAAAATAAGTCTATCAAGACTCAGAAGAAAGACTCTAAATTTGTTGCCATTTCAAAATCACCCTCTGCTCTGGAAACTCCCAAAGCTCCGCCCACAAAGCCACCATCTAAACCCCTCCCCACTGAGGTAACAGGAAAGAAAAGAGGGGATCCTCCTCCTCCACCACCACCTCCCAGCCCAGGGTTAGATGTTCAGGCCCTGAGGAGGTCGCTGACCCCAATCTCTCAGAGGAAACCAGACAGCAGTGCTGCTGTCCAACCGATGGACAGGAGCTCCAGGGATCAGCTCCTGGACTCTATCAGAAACTGCAGCATGAACGCTCTCAAAAAGGCAAGTGAAACGGACATCACATGTTTTAAGCTGCGTTTCCACCAAACTTCCCCCAGGAGCTAGGGACTTTGGGCAGGTATTTTGTGTGTTTCGACCGCAGGGACCAGGGTCTAAATGAAGTTCTGGGTAAAAAGGGCAGAGAAAAAAATGCCCCCTCAGAAAGTTTCTGTTCGTTGAGTAGTACAGTTTAGAAACATGGGCTGTACATGCTGATTGGTTGCATTCACGTAGCATTTTAAAAGTCTGTTGAGGCATGTGCATTAGGAGTTGTTTGCTATTTGAATCCACAAAGGAGTTTTCTAAATAGATGACCGATGGACCAACAACGAGGTTCAGGCTATATTAAAGGGTTAGTTTACACAAAAATGAAAATTCTGTCATTAAACACTCCATTTTCCAAACACGTAAGTTCATCTTTGAAACACAAATTAAGATATTTTTTATGAAATTCAAGATCTTTCTGACCTCTCCACTTTTTAAAGGCCCAGAAAGGCAGTAAAAACATCATTAATCCATGATGTGACTCCAGTGGTTCAACCTTAATATTATGAAGCATTAGGAATACATTTTGTGTGCAAAAAACAAACAAAAATGACTTTATGACAATGAAGTTGCTGTCTATGGAGGGAGTCAGAGAGCTCTCAGATTTCTTAAAAAATATCTTAATTTGTGTTCCGAAGATGAACGAAGGTCTTATGGGTTTTGAACGACATGAGGCTGAGTAATTAATGACAGAATTTTTATTTTTGGGTGAACTAACCCTTTAAGCTTATATGCGGATGGCGAAATCCAGCGGAAGCTGGAAATTTGCCTTATCTTCAGGGTACTTTAGATCAGTGTTTCCTAACAGGGGTGCCATCTGACGAGAGCAGGAGTACCGTGTAAGGTGCCGGTGTTGTGTTGAAAACAGCACACCTGTTCTCGTCAGACGGCACCAGTGTGAGATTCACACAATTTTTTATTGAAGTGCAGTTGTCCTTCCCACACTCGAATTCTGCCTGACAAAATAAATGAAAAGGAAAAGGAAATGAAATCAATATGTACACAGACCCTTGCGGTTGAACGGACAAACTCACACAAAAAAATATCTCAACATGTCCATCTTGATAAGTATTCAAGCAGACATAATCTGAAAATGCCTTAAGTGAACTTTATACAGTCGAGAAAGACAATGCAGAGCCTTCCATTAGGTCTAAAAGGGACAGTAGCCTTTACTGCTGTCTGTTTAATGTCAAACAAAAATAAGGAATCACTCACTGCTCTTGATTGAATAGCTTTTGTAAGTTTAAGGATCAATCTTTAATTTAAACAGTTAAATATGCAGTTATTTTACATTTGATTATTACATTTTTATTCAATTTCTGTACCTAAAAACTAATGTTAGACCTACCTAAAAATCTGAAAAGCATTGTTTATTTTATCAATATCTTTGCTTGACAGTATTTATTTGTACTGCTGCTTGTATTAAAGTTATTTGTTCTTTATTTGTTCTTTTCTTTATTTTTATTTGACAGTAGTCCTTCTTTCCCTGAACATAGAAAATACCGAACCGTATCAAAACAGTGAACCTAAAACTGCGATACAAACCGAACTGTGAACAATCTGTATCGCTACACCCCTAGCGTAATGATGCGAGGGGGTGCCACAAAATTTAGAACATTTTTAAAGGGTGCCATGACTGGAAAAACATTGGGAAACACTGCTTTAGATGGTGATGGAAATGCAGACAGCAACAGTTCCTGGGACAAACGTTTCTGGGTAATTTTGTTGGAGACATCACTGTAGATGCTACTCATGACACTCATGATACTACATTTAAATATCACCCTTTTAATAAGAAAAATGTGAATTCTACATTCTATGTACACTCTTCTTTTGAATAAGTGATTACTTCACCACATTTTTGTTGTTGTTTTTTTGTTGACATTTTGACAAAAAACTTTCAGCCTCACACTACACAGTACCCACAGCTAGAGCTGCTTTTCTCTGTACAGATATGATGTGACATATCAACACAGGTAAATGACGTGTATATGAAATTGTCACATAATTGGTCCCGATAGCTCTAAAATATATTATATCTTCCTGGGACTAAAACCAACATTGTTTAAAGATGATTCTGAACTATGTTATGAAAGATACAATGAAATGGCTTGCTATACCATTTTACTTTATGCAATATTTGGGTAAAATGGCCAAACTTGGATTTTCCCATTCAATACAATGTATCTATACACTGCATCTAATTTGCATATAAATGCCTTCTTGGTGCAACATGCAATGAAAATAGAAGTGTAATTATGGGAATAATAATTGGCATCATTTCCATAATAATATAATATATATATAATATTTTCCTGTTGATTTTTAACAAACTATTTGAAAATGAATAAGATTTAAATTATAATTACAAAATATTATCATATTTCCATAGGAGTGCTAAACAATAATGTCACTTTTTTTAAAAGACCAAGTTGTTGTCCTGGTGAAACCTCCAAACATGTGGTATATCTGCAAGAATGTTCTCTTTGCATGACATTAAAACTGTGACATGTATGATGTCAGAGAAATGCACTAAAATATAATCTCCACTTCATTGGACAAGGGTTTTCAAAGTGTTTTTAGGTAAAGTAAATATGGTTTGGAAGATTTTTTTTGCCAAAAGAGAAGTTTAAATATCTAAATATTATAAATGCTTAACTATCTTCTTTTTTTAATCTGCCTCTCAGGTTGAGATCCCTAAGCGGTTAAGATAGCATCTGTCCAGTGTTTGTGCATCTACCAGATTCCCCTCCACTCCTCTAGCACCCTGTCATCATAGGAGGAGTCATTGAATCCTCAAGATGAGATTCCTCCTTAACTGGCTTAGACAGTCTGAAATACAGCTCGTTGGGATTATCTGATATCTGAACATCTGAATTATCTGATTTCTGAACATCTGAGGTGGGACACTTGACTTTGATTTTTCCATGGACTGACAATTTAACACTCAACATTCAAGCAGTGAGGGACATGTGTTGGGGTTTAAGCTCCCTCAGAGAAAGATTTTTCTAATAAATCAAATGGGTTATTGGAACATCTTGGCCATTTGTTTCTAAACCCCTGGCATTCTTTGAGGCCTTTTAAGACCTATCTTAAATCATTACTGCCTTGATGTTGTGTTTGTTAAAGTCATAAAACAGAAGTAGTACTTTCCTCCTTATTGTGACATATAGCTGAGTGAAACAAGAAAAACGTTTAGGGCTGAACTTGATTTTGTCATTGTATTGAATTGATTGGATCATTGTAGTTTCCTATTGCTGTGATAGCATATGTTTAGAGATGTCACTGCATCAAGGGGGGAAGGGAAGTTATTTTGATTGAAGATTAGGAAGGCACATGAATAAAAAAACAAAAACAATCTGCATGCATAAATCATTTATAATGAATACTGCAATACTAAATAAAAACAACAACAAGAATGAACAATTTTGATTTAAAGGTGACTAAATAGTAGGAAATTCTGCATGGGAACTACAAACTGCTAAACTGATTATGTGTCTGATATTGCATTAAATTTCATAAGCATATATACATATCATGCAAAACATTATTGGCATAATATTGATTCAGGCATAACAATGTTGTGTTGGTCCCTCTTTTTTGCTCATGTGCTCCACTAGACCCCTGAAGGTGTGCTGTGGTATCTGGCACCAAGATGTTAGCAGCAGATCCTTTAAGCCCTGTAAGTTGCGAGGTGGGTTTGTTTGGGGTTGTGACTTGTTTGTTCAGTACATTCACAGACGCTCCGTTGGATTGAGATCTGGGGAATTTGGAGGCCAAGTCAACACCTCAAACTCATTGTGCACCTCAAACCATTCCTGAACCATTTTTGCTTTGTGGCAGGGCGCATTATCCTGCTGAAAGAGGGCACAGCCATCTGGGAATACCGTTACGGATTATTAGGAATACCTGTTCAATTTCCCATTAATGCAATTATCTAATGAACCAATCACATGACAGTTGCTTCAATGCATTTATGGGTGTGGTTCTGGCCAAGCCAATCTCCTAAACTCCAAACTGAATGTCAGAATGGGAAAGAAAGGTGATTTAAGCAATTTTGAGCGTGGCATGGTTGTTGGTGCCAGACGGGCCGGTCGGACTATTTCACAATCTGCTCAGTTACTGGGATTTTCACGCACAACCATTTCTAGGGGTTACAAAGAATGGTGTGAAAAGGGAAAACATCCAGTAAATGCCTTGTTGATGCTAGAGGTCAGAGGAGAATGGGCTGACTGATTCAATCTGATAGAAAAGCAACTTTGACTGAAATAACCACTCATTACAAACAAGGTATGCAGCAAAGCATTTGTGAAGCCATAACACGCACAACCTTAATAATCATAATAATTAGTTATATTTATATAGCGCACTTCTAGGCACTCAAAGCGCTTTACATGGAAGCGGGAATCTCCTCAACCACCACCAATGTGCAGCATCCACCTGGATGATGTGACGGCAGCCATATTGCGCCAGAACGCTCACCACACACCAGCTGATTGGTGGAGAGGAGACCGAGTGATGAAGCCAATCTGGATATGGGGATTATTAGGAGTCCATGATGGACAGAGGCCAGTGGGCAAATTTGGCCAGGATGCCGGGGTTACACCACTACTCTTTATCGAAGGACATCCTGGGATTTTTAACGACCACAGAGAGTCGGACCTCAGTTTAACGTCTCATCCGAAAGACAGTGCTCTTTATCAGTATAGTGTCCCCATCACTATACTGGGGTGTTAGGCCCCACACAGACCACAGGTTAAACACCCTCTGCTGGCCTCACTAACACCTCTACCAGCAGCTACCTGGTTTCCCAGTTGGTCTCCCATCCAGGTACTGACCAGGCTCAGCCCTGCTTAGCTTCAGAGGGAAACCAGTCTTGGGCTACAGGGTGATATGCTGCCGGCTAATAATTACAACAACAACAGAAGGCCCCACCGGGTACCACTCATCTCAACTACAAATAGGAAAAAGAGGATACAATTTGCACAAGCTCACCAAAATTAGACAATTGAAGACTGGAAAAATGTTGCCTTTTCTGATGAGTCTCGATTTCTATCGAGACATTCAGATAGTAGAGTTAGAATTTGGCATAAACTGAATGAGAACATGGATCCATCATGCCTTGTTACCACTGTGCAGGCTGCTGGTGGTGGTGTAATGGTGTGGGGGATGTTTTATCTGCTCACTTTAGGCCCCTTAGTGCCAATTGGGCATCATTTAAATGCCCCGGCCTACCTGAGCATTGTTTCTGACCATCTCCATCCCTTTATGACCACCATGTACTTATCCTTTGATGGCTACTTCCAGCAGGATAATGCACCATGTCACAAAGCTCAAATCATTTCAAATTGGTTTCGGATGTGGTGGAACGGGAGCTTTGTGCCCTGGATGTGCCTCCCACAAATGTCCCATCAACTGCAAGATGCTATCCTATCATTATTGTCCAACATTTCTAAAGAATGCTTTCAGCACCTTGTTGAATCAATGGCACGTAGAATTAAGGCAGTTCTGAAGGCGAAAGGGTCAAACACAGTATTAGTATGGTGTTCCTAATAAACAAGCATATGCTTTTAACATTAATGAATGATACTATAAGGAGGAAAAATAGAACAAATTGAACCGCTTCCTTTCACATCGGCAAACATTATCAAACTCAATTATCCATGCGCAGCATTTCTAATTTATCTCCATAAATCAAGATGAAAACAAGCACACCTGTTTTTTAATTGTGATAATTATTCTAGATATCACTTTAGAAGTATTGAATTAGCAATATTACCTACCTGGGTTTTATGTATAGTATGTCTTCCTACCCGTTTGAATTCTATTTGCCTTAATTGTACTTAATTTTATCTTTTTTATATAGCTGGATAACAGATTGGTCAATAACATCCACAAATGGTTCCTGGTATTGATGCTCACTGCATAGCCAAATGGGTTGAGCTTGACCTAGTCCAGCTCCACCTGTGTGGATCTAATGGCTGCAGCCTAACCTAATTGTTTAGCGATATGGGTAGGAGTAGAGTGTGGCTGTGGCTGAAACCTGTACTCTAATAATCATATCTTATTTTTGTTGTTTTCTGTGCAATGAATATGCAATTAAAGCTTGAAGTGAAAGTTTATTTTATGAATAAAGGAAATACCTTATCTGTACAGTATAGTTCTTGTGCAGTTCATGTATCCCACCTACAGGTGGCGAAAGAGACAATGTACCATATACAGGTCCTTCTAAAAAAATTAGCATATTGTGATAAAAGTTCATTATTGTCCATAATGTAATGATAAAAATTAAACTTTCATATATTTTAGATTCATTGCACACCAACTGAAATATTTCAGGTCTTTTATTGTTTTAATACTGATGATTTTGGCATACAGCTCATGAAAACCTCAAAAATCTAAAAAAATTAGCATATTTCATCCGACCAATAAAAGAAAAGTGTTTTTTTTATACAAAAAAGTCAACCTTCAAATAATTATGTTCAGTTATGCACTCAATACTTGGTCAGGAATCCTTTTGCAGAAATGACTGCTTCAATGCGGCGTGGCATGGAGGCGATCAGCCTGTGGCACTGCTGAGGTGTTATGGAGGCCCAGGATGCTTCGATAGCGGCCTAAAGCTCATCAGAGTGTTGGGTCTTGCGTCTCTCAACTTTCTCTTCACAATATCCCATAGATTCTCTATGGGGTTCAGGTCAGGAGAGTTGGCAGGCCAATTGAGCACAGTAATACCATGGTCAGTAAACCATTTACCAGTGGTTTTGGCACCGTGAGCAGGTGTCAGGTCATGCTGAAAAACAAAATCTTCATCTCCATAAAGCTTTTCAGCAGATGGAAGCATGAAGTGCTCCAAAATCTTCTGATAGCTAGCTGCATTGACCCTGCCCTTGATAAAACACAGTGGACCAACACCAGCAGCTGAAATGGCACCCCAGACCATCACTGACTGTGGGCACTTGACACTGGACTTCAGGCATTTTGGCATTTCCTTCTCCCCAGTCTTCCTCCAGACTCTGGCACCTTGATTTCCGAATGACATGCAAAATTTGCTTTAATCCGAAAAAAGTACTTTGGACCACTGAGCAACAGTCCAGTGCTGCTTCTCTGTAGCCCAAAGTGGCTTGACCTGGGGAATGCGGCACCTGTAGCCCATTTCCTGCACACGCCTGTGCACGGTGGCTCTGGATGTTTCTACTCCAGACTCAGTCCGCTGCTTCCGCAGGTCCCCCAAGGTCTGGAATCTGTCCTTCTCCACAATCTTCCTCAGGGTCCGGTCACCTCTTCTCGTTGTGCAGCGTTTTTTGCCACACTTTTTCCTTCCCACAGACTTCCCACTGAGGTGCCTTGATACAGCACTCTGGGAACAGCCTATTCGTTCAGAAATGTCTTTCCGTGTCTTACCCTCTCGCTTGAGGGTGTCAATGATGGCCTTCTGGACAGCAGTCAGGTCGGCAGTCTTTCCCATGATTGCGGTTTTGAGTAATGAACCAGGCTGAGAGTTTTTAAAAGTCTCAGGAATCTTTTGCAGGTGTTTAGAGTTAATTAGTTGATTCAGATGATTAGGTTAATAGCTCGTTTAGAGAACCTTTTCATGATATGCTAATTTTTTGAGACAGGAATTTTCATGAGCTGTATGCCAAAATCATCAGTATTAAAACAATAAAAAACCTGAAATATTTCAGTTGGTGAGCAATGAATCTAAAATATATAAAAGTTAAATTTTTATCATTACATTATGGAAAATAATGAACTTTTATCACAATATGCTAATTTTTTGAGAAGGACCTGTATTGCAAAACAGGTATTAATTTCAAAATCTTGATTAAATCAATATTAATTTCTTCGAAGAAAAATTAGCTCAAAAGAGTATGGGTATATACCAGAAATATAAAATGACTCATGGTGCATTTTTCTTAGTAAATATGACACATTTTCCAGAGCAAATATCAGCAATGGAATCCGCCATACAAAATAAAAGGAAGTAATTTTACTAGGTGACTGGCTCTCTTGTAATCTGGCTTTCTTTTTGTCTATCACAGTCTTGTTAACAACAGTAAGCGTGCATAATCAAATGTCTACTTGCAAATGCATCAGTGGCAGAAGGTGTCAACTTTTTTTCCTTCCTGACCCAAAGTCTGCAGTGTTTGCCCCTTGCAGCAATACCAGTCCTACTAAAGGTTGGATTTACATCATTTTGTGAAATTGGCAAAATAAATGTATATTAGGGAGTTTATTTTTAGCTGTGTTTATTTTATCACGTGTTACTAGATCAGTGGGCGAGGCCTTAAACAGAGGGGTGTCTCTCTCTCTCTCTCTCTCTCTCTCTCTCTCTCTCTCTCTCTCTCTCTCTCTCTCTCTCTCTCTCTCTCTCTCTCTCTCTCTCTCTCTCTCTCTCTCTCTCTTAACACTGTTCCACAGTTAACTAATTGAGCAGACAAGTGAGAGACAGGAAGCCGATTATAATGTTTGCGTTATGTTGTAATTTATTATTGATGTCTTTCTTGAAGAGGATAAGTTAGCAAGAATGAAAACCCATCTAAAGATTCTGACTATTTTCATAGGTAAATACTTTTTCCCCTGCTTGATATAATTATTAATCTTGCAATGTAGTTGTGTGCATAAATTTAGTGACATTTTAAGTGAAATATCCCAGTGAGCTATATATGACTGTGTTTTACAAACAAAAGTTCTGTGGTAAATCCACATTTCATTGATAATTACATTTTTTCCAAGGTTAAATGATTTTGCTTGAATTACTGTATGTGACAGATTTTAAGACGGTCTCATTATTTAGAGATGCATAAACTAAGAAATCTTGACATCTCATTTCAGACTTTCAATGTAAATATAAATGGGAGTGCATTTGAAGTTAAATTGAACTGGTTCAATTGTAGTTGTCTGATGACCCTCATATTGTTGGAAAAGGGGATTGTGTAGAAAATGTATCTTTAACAGATAGACTGAAGTAATGACTTTTTCTCTAGTTTTGACCAGCATTCTGGTGAAGTCTGGAGATGTTTTTGAGGGAGCAGTGGGTGAAAAGGTGGAGATCAGATGTCCGTATCCAGATAATTACAAATATACACCAAAGTACTTTTGCAAGCATCCCTGTAGATCATCTGGACATGTTTTGATTGGAAGTGAAGGGGCTGAAGAGTACAGTAAAAAAGGAAGATACTCTTTGATTGATTCAAATGGAGACTTCTTTACTGTAATCATCAGCGGTCTCAGCCTCAAAGACTCTGGTGTTTATTACTGTGGACTTAATCAGTGGTTCCAGGACTCATTGAATAAAGTTCATCTGTCTGTCCGCTTAGGTGGGTATTTATGCAAACTGTTGTTAATAGAATACATTTGTCTTCCTATTGAAATAATTTGACATAGCATTACAAAATGTTTATTAAACTTAAATTCCTCTGTTTTTCTGTTTTATTTTCAGCAGCTCCCGTGGTCAGACCTTCACACACCTCTGAAATCACAATTATAATTACAACTACATCTACATGGACAACAACACTCACCTCTGCAGGAGTTACTTTCAGTCAGCAACTAATGATCCATTTTACTAAAATAGTTTGATTATTTAAGACAAAAATACTTAATTTAGTCGGGTTAGGCTGCTTTTGGAAAATATTTAGGAAATCAGAATGACTTACAGTAAAATCAGTTGTTTAAATATATAACAGTCAAACCATATTTTATTAGTAAGCAGTATTGTGAATTAGGTGATCTGGATGTTATTAATTTATACTTTTACCTTTAATATTTTTTCAAAGGGGAGATTCTGTCTCTTTTTTTATTAATCAGTGATTTTCTCTTTTTCTGTCTCTCTCAGATAACTCTACTTCATATGAGCAGTCCTCACCAACAGGCCAGTCAAAGGGATCAAATGGATTATTATTTTGTATGTATTTTATTATGACCTTTAGAATTCCTTTGTGTAACATTGTTCATAACAGATTATTTAATAATGACTGTCATAACCTGTCAACAGCTTGATAAACTTAAAGGGTTAGTTCACCCAAAAATGAAATTGATGTCATTAAAATGACTCAACCTAATGTCGTTCCTCACCTGTAAGACCCCCGTTCAACTTCAGAACACAGTTTAAGATATTTTATATTTAGTCCCAGAGCATATGCAGTCTATGCACACTATACTGTCCATGTCCAGAAAGGGAATAAAAACATCATCAAAGTAGTCCATATGTGACATCAGTTAGTTCATTAGAATCTCTTGAAGCATTGCAAATACATTTTGGTCCAAAAATAGCAAAAACTACGATTTTATTCAGCATCAGTCTTCTCTTCCGCGTTTGTTTTCAAACCTCAAATAAAGATTCAAACGGCCATGAATCAGTGAATCGATCAATGATCACCAATGCTCGTGATTTTGAAATCACGTGACATTAAACTAACCCTTTAACATGCTGCAGCAAACGTAATAATAGCATTTTGTCTTTCTCTTTTTATTTCAGTCAGCATGCCTGTAGTGATCGCAAGTTTTCTGGTGCTGCTGGTGTTTGGGGTTATTGTGGCTTTAGTGTTTCTCGGCAGTAAAATATCACATTCAAAGTCCAGATGTAAGACCACACACACCTACAGACTTGATCTGATTCACAAGTCCTATAGTGAGTTGATAATGTGATAAAAAAAACATTAAAAAAACATCATAAAAATCAGAACTAGTTTGCCTGTCATGTGATCATATCTTATATTGTCCAGATCACTAATGCAGTTTAAGTGAATGAGTTCTACAGTACCATCATGTTTCTTTTAGGTTTGAACCATGCTGTTCCTGAAAATTCAGTTCAAGTTTCACCAGATCTCAACCAGGTATGGAAACATCTTCTCTTGCACAAGTTTATTCTAAAGTACCAATATCCCAACAAAATACAATTGATCAACATTATATACATGAGTTAAACCAGATAACACTAAACAACATTTTTTTGTATGTGTACCTATATGTCTTTCAGACTGTGGACGATGTCTTTCACATCTACAATGAAATGGTGAGCACGTATAGCCTGGCTGGACCTGCTAGAAATGCAGATTCTTCTGATATATATTCCACCGTGCAGCACTGTGATCCTGCACCTCAGGAAAATGTGAATGATTTTTATTCACTCATCACACACCACTGAGGATAAATGATTAGATCAATCTCATGCTCTTCAAAAAAACTCATACTTGTTGACGTGAAATTATGCATGTGGTCAGCTTGCTTAAACAGGCGTGACTGCCTGCAAACATCCTGCTGTGGACAAGTGTTTTAGGTTGTGACTCTGAACTGAGCTGCTGTGTTCAATAATTAGTATGCATTTCCTGTATAATAACAGCATTAGCTTTAGGGTTGTAAATGCAAAGTTGCATTTAAAAAATATATTATTTGTTTAACTTATAAGACCAATTATGTTTAAATCTATTTTTAATTCATATATTTTTCTTACACCTTTGTGTGTGTCTTTTTGTGTCTTCTAGACTGATGTTTATAATGTTAATTGTTGTGAGACATTCTTTTGCCCCACTGCCTCTTATATTAAAGCGTGTTTATTCTGTATACTGATGACTGATGTACAATTTTCTGTTAACACTTTTCTTTTTTACAGTGCCCTTGCATGTTACATGTACTTACCATGGTAATAACAGTAAATTATGCATAATTACATACAACTAACCATAAACCAAATCCTACCCTAACCCTAATGCACTTAATTTATATTACTTAAATATTTAATTATACTTTAACAATGACACTTTCAAATATAGTGAAACTAAGTTTCTCAACAAGGCAACATGAAAGTGCATTATTTGTGTTTATAAGGATAATCTAAGCAGTTAGTTGAGAGTAGCCTACAACCTGATTAGGAATATTAAACCATAAAATGACAATAAAATGTTTAAACTAAACCACAGTGATATGATAACAGCAGAGTTAAAATGTGTTGGGTTCGGAGTGTTAATTTAGTGTGTGGGTTTCCTGAAACATGCACACACTTGAATATAGCTTAGGTGTTAATGAGATCGTTTCTCTTCACAACACAACTTTCTCTTCTCGTTTCACTGTCAAAAAACACATCTGTACAGCACTATTAACTTAATGATTTCTGTTGATTTCAAATGTATACTGAGCAATGTTGTGTTTGAATTTGTTTGACTGTGTCTGGTTTTTACATAAATTAAAAAAACTGAGCAGAAAAGTATTTCATTGTAGTTGTTGTCACTCTCTCTCTCTCTTGGTTCTTAACGACACAAAGTTTGCTTATTTTCTGATTCTTTAAGTTGTACTAGTTTCACTGCTAAACGGTCATTTATTTGTCAGTTTGTAGAAGTCCTGACCCAAAGTCTGCAGTGTTTGCCCTTTCAGCCATACCATACTCATTTTGTGACATTGGAAAAATAAATGTATATTAGGGAGTTTATTATTAGTGATGTTTATTTTATCACATCCAAACTCCTGGACGTGTGAGCACGCTATAAATCAAGTAGCCTATAGGTAATAGGAGTTACTAGATTTGTGAGCGAGGCCATAAACAATGGGGCGTCTGTTCTCTCTCTCTCTCTCTCTCTCTCTCTCTCTCTCTCTCTCTCTCTCTCTCTCTCTCTCTCTCTCTCTCTCTCTCTCTCTCTCTCTCTCTCACTCTATGGGTTGGGGCGGGTTCATCTTTCCAGTCCCTTTTGCATTTGCAGTGTGAGAAACATCAAGCAGTTTCTTTATAAATCCTAAAGTTGCTTTGATGTGGATATGATAATGAAAACTTTTACGAAGATTCTGTGCCTTTTCGTAGGTAATATTCATTTCTTTACTTTTTCCATCCATTTCCATTCAATTTTCGTTTTGATAGCAATACCAAATTATTATCAACAATCTATACAGAATAATAATATGATATTTAATATTTCAAGATGTATACAGATCATTTCTTTGCAGGTGTCTTTTGAACATTTTGTGTTTTAGTTTTCAGTGGTGTGTTGGTGAAGGCTGGAGATGTTTTTGAGGGAGCAGTGGGTGAAAAGGTGGAGATTAGATGTCCATATCCAGATAATTACAAATCTACACCAAAGTACTTTTGCAAGCATCCCTGTACATCATCTGGACATGTTTTGATTGGAAGTGAAGGGGCTAAAGAGTACAGTAAAAAAGGAAGATACTCTTTGATTGATTCAAATGGAAAGTTCTTTACTGTAATCATCAGCGGTCTCAGCCTCAAAGACTCTGGTGTTTATTACTGTGGACTTAATCAGTGGTTCCAGGACTCATTGAATAAAGTTCATCTGTCTGTCCGCTTAGGTGGGTATTTATGCAAACAGTTGTGAATAGAATACATTTGTCTTCCTATTGAAATAATTTGGCATAGCATTACAAAATGTTTATTAAACTTAAATTCCTCTTTTTTTCTGTTTTATTTTCAGCAGCTCTTGTTGTCAGACTTTCACACACCTCTGAAATCACAATTATAACCACAACATCTACATGGACAACAACACTCACCTCTGCAGGTAAAATCTAGTCAGCAAAAAAGAGATGCTCTTGCCTATGTTATTGCCCAACATAACAGAATTACAAAAAACAAATGAAAATAATAATTTGCTCCTTTATAACAATAATATCAACAAATATAATATGAAACCAAATATATTCAAGACATGTCAAATCCGGCCTCCAACCAAATAAAAATTAACTTGGATGCAACACCCAAATCTACATCTCAGCCACTAATGACCGTCAGGTTATTTTTGTTGTTAACACAAATTAAATTACCTTCTTATATCCGTACAAGTAAAACATTAACAAAAATGCTTTCAGTTAGTTGTATGTTTTCGCTCAAATTCAGTGAGCCACTACAAAATGTATATACATGTGGATTTATGTTTTGAATCTTTCTTAACAGATGACACAGTTTTTACGGCTAGTTCCAGCTTTGGAAGTACACTTTGTCGCCTCAGAATTAATCCTCATTAAAAACCTGTTGAGTGAATAAGACAACAGTTATTTCAGAAATGGAGTAACAAGTCAAACAGTTCAGAAAAAACATACTACGAAACAATATAAATAAAAATAAAATGCACTGTGGCAAACTCATTTTACATTATTGCACAGGCACCTTTCAATGAGTTCTAATGTGGCACTGGCTGACTCTTGGTATTCAATGTTAAATACATAGAAGACACTGAAAACACATGCAGTGCCACTGAGAAATCTAACTGCTCATCAATGCAATGAATGTCACTTTCATCCACTTAGATGAATTTAGAAGGCTGTCTCGTGAAATTTGTTCTCACCATAAAAACTACCAAAACACATTAATTATTTACGATATATTTCATACTTACCGTGCATGTTTAGCCTTGGTGTGACTGGTAGATGTAGATCATTTTCCACTGACATTCGGGTAGAAGTTTTCTTTGGAAAGAAATTTGCCCTATGTTTGTGTTGTTTTGTATAAAAAAGTTAGTTGTTGAAAAGTCAAATTGCAAAGTTTGCATCTGTACATTGTGGCAAATCCTGACTAACTAACAAAAACGAAAGCAATGATAAAACAAGTTGTTTATCAACAAGAGTTCAATTGCTGATAAATGCAGTTACTCCAGGAAAAAAATGGGATATTACTTAGTGAGAAGTTGTGAGGATAGGCTAAAAAAACTATTTCAAAGCTATTTCAAACCATGCAAACCATCTAACTTTACATTATGTATTTTAAAAACACAAATATTTGAATTGTTTACTTAATTGTAGCGGTGTGATTCATTTTCCGTCTGAAAACATATAAATCCACTATTAGAGTTCTCAACACAGCACGTAGCAGTAGCAAACAAACTCCAAACGGGTGACACCTGCTCGTTTAGGCTCAAACATCCAGCCCTTGTGTATGTATTTGTGAGCTCACATGTATGCATGCTTGCATGCGTATGTGTGTTAATGCGTTAATCCTTGTTTTCTGACTGAAGATGTAAACTGTTTGAAATAAACGGTGACGTAATGCATCATGGGAATGTAGACCAGTAATTTACCAGTAAATGTTACAGTTATTTTCATTCATGGGCGCTGAAAGTAATGTACTGTAGTTTATTATTTGTGCAGCAAAACCTCACCTAATATTACAGTAAAATACCTTCCAACGATGTTAAAGCTAAATACTGGCGATTTTACAGTTATTTACCCAGAAATCTACTGCAAGGTTTAACAGTGTAGCTTATGATCATGGCACACATCACCGCAACATGACATACTGTATAATTATATAATCTTGTTGTTTTTATTCCTGTAGATGTGACTGCGGTTTGTGCAGGTGTGTTTTCATTCCTGGTTTTCTGGATTCTTGTGGCCTTAGTGTTTATCTACAAGAAAATATGTAAGGGTTACACACATTTTAAGACTTCAACTTGCCTACTTTAATGTAATAATAAAATAATAAAGCGATGAACGACTTTTTAAATAACCCCAAGCATATGCCAGGTTTATGATGCTTCCAGACGTCATTCTAAGATGATATATCATATTTCTCAGGCCTTTATTTTTCTTTAAGTCAATAATGAAATCTAACATTATTTGTATTATTCACATGTCGATGCTTTGAAACCACGTATCACTGAAGATACAGTTCAAGATCCATCAGAATTCAACCAGGTATTGACACCTCTCTTTTGTGCCAACCTGAATGATTTGAAAGTTTTGTGAGGTTCTTGAATATAGACTCACTAAAGATTCTTTACACAGACTCCTGTTGTTCTTTTTTTCTCTCAGACTGTGGATGACGTCTGTTACCTCTGTAAAGAAACGACAGTAGTGTATATATGGGATGATCCACCTAAAGGAGTCAGTTCTTCATTAACATATTCAACTGTATATTATTCTGATCACATGACTCAAGAACAGGGTCATTCTGAAATCTTACATTGAATATTTACTACTCTCCATGTTTGGCCCAAATTAACCTCATGAGAAGAAACATCTTCCTCACTTCTCTCTTTTTATCTGTATTTTTCATTTCTGTAATCAATACAAATATTTTGTCTGCAGTGTAGCTTAGCAATCCAAGTATGATGATCAGATGTTATCAACGGTAGTTGGGTCAATATATAATTGAGGGAGTTTTCATGTCTATGAGATTTATCTTGCAAATGTGCTTATTAAAATAAAATTTTAAAAGTCTTCAGTGTTCTTCATGATCTTGTCTTTGCAAATTCCATAGTTAATTATTATGGAAATAATGATTTATTTATAAAAATTTACTAGATATCCCTAAAATGTCAACTAAATAACAGTCCGAAATGAATTACAACCACAATCTCATGTTAAAAACTTATTCAAAAACAGTTTAAATTATATTATTTACATTAAGTTGACGTAATTGTGAACGATGTGTCTTTTTGGGCAATACGTCACATTTTCAATAGAAATTCACAAATTGAATATGTGTCCGAGAAGTTGCTGTCATCTAAGTTACCCATAGCAAATACACCCCTCAAGGAAGAGTGCGTTTTCCAAATCACATGACCTGCTCCACATGATGTCATTTCCTCCTGAAGAGAAAACTAGCAAGACTCCAAGGTATGTTCTCCCGCCACATTTTCAGTTATTTCACTTAAAGTAGTGCTTGGGGCAAATGTGTACTTATCATATGTCAACAATGTTACTACAATGAATCCATAAATAACTTTGAATTTCAATTTTACTCAGTTGTACATATAATATTTAGAAGAACCTCTCTGTAAAATGCCATGTGGTGTCTGGTCCTAGGCAATCATTTTGATTCTATCCCTAAAAACAGAAAAAAATTCAACTAGGTTGGGATTTTTAGGTTCTATAGGTTACCAGTCATCTATGTTACTCTGTAAAGGTAACTTAGTTGACCAAGAGTAACATAGTTGACAGTCATGTTCTTATAGTTTTCAGGAGTTCATTTAATATTCTAATTATACAGTAACTATAAAATACTTTGCAATAAATTTTTTAAAAGTAAACTTGTTTTCAGGCAAATGCCACGATTGTATGCTGCAGAAAAGCAGCACCGTTACACAATCGTTACTACTGGCCACTGCAAGATGATGCGCTCTGGTATCCATTTGAGGATGTGCTCAGGTTGATTCCTGCCCCACAGCTCGTGACAGCACGTAATGTTGAAATAAAAAGAGATGTGTGGGAAGATATTGCCAAATCATATCTTCATGGCTAAGGACATGCACGCACACACACACACACACACGCTAACAAACAAGTGGCACAAGCATATGGTCAAGCGCACACACATACAGGCTGCGTCCGAAACCTGGAAAATGCTGCCTTCGGAGGACACATTTGAAGGCAGGAAGGCATCAAGCTGCGTCCGAATCTAATGTTAGCCTTACTTCCTGTCTCCTGAGAGACCTTCATCTGATCGATTTTTGAAGGCAGCGTACATGTATCCTCCGCTGCCTTTTATATTCCACAATCCTGTGCTTTCCATTCAGTGACAGTTGGGCTGGGAAAAAAAGATGGCGTCCAGAGGTTGCGTTTGCGGGTCAGTTTGTGTAAATGTACGATTTTTACCAACATATTACACTTCTGATGTAATTTCTATAGTGAGAAATCACTACTGTAGTAATTAAATATGTGTTTAGTTCTCACCAAAGCTCTCTCTATTTTGCTGTAGATCATTAAACTGTTACACTGCCTTAGAAGTCTGTCCGAAATTAGTTTTGTGAGGTGCCTTCATGCACAAAACGCTGCCTGCAGAGTCATTGGCTGATGAGGCAGCAAGGCAATGAGTCAGCAGCCTATGTTTTCGGACGCAGCCATAGACACCAGACGTGTATAGTCCAGGTGCCAGAATGTAAAAATTCTGCCATGTTTTTGGATCTGCCTCTACATCTAGAACAGGTGTTTTCACTAACGAGCTCATCTACCTGGTAAATGAGATGGTTTAGTAATGGTTGGAACAGCTGCTGGACAGGATTTTTACTTTCTGGCACCTGGACTATACACCTCATATATACACACGCACAGATATAGACACACAAAGGTTTTTTTTTTTTGTGACATATGGCGACATTCCATAGGCGTAATGGTTTTTATACTGTACAAACCGTATTTTCTATCCCCTTACACTGCCCCTTCCCCTAAACCTACCCATCACAAGAAACATTCTGCATTTTTACTTGAAAAAAAAAAAACTCATCCTGTATGATTTATAAGCATTTTGAAAAGTGGGGACATGGCCAATGTCCTCATATTTCACCCTCTCCTTGTAATACCTATGTCATACCCAT
This sequence comes from Pseudorasbora parva, assembly GCF_024679245.1. Lineage (NCBI taxonomy): Eukaryota > Metazoa > Chordata > Actinopteri > Cypriniformes > Gobionidae > Pseudorasbora > Pseudorasbora parva. The sequence goes on from NC_090184.1 coordinate 26,091,479, forward strand.
GTCATTATACACATTTGTGTCCTCATATGTCACAAAAACATGCCCCCCCCCACACACACACACACTCAAAGATTAGTTTATTGAGCTTGACAAAGTAATTGAAAAACAAACCATAATTGGCCATGCTCTTGGGTTAGAAAATGGGGAGTGTGTTCTGTCTCCGCCGGTTTCATGGATGCCTGGAAGTTGGAGGGTATGCCAATGTTTTACTTGGGTTCTGACATATGAATGATTCTGAGATACAACTGTTTGCACTATTACAATTTTGATCCAATGCGGCACACTTATTCTGTTAACCAACAGAATAAAACACTATTTGGTTATTGTTACTTATTGCAGTGCACTATTATTTTTTTTGTTCAATACAATGTACTACTGTATTTCATTCCACAAACAAGAGGTGGAATTTTGGAATTTTACACGGTGGAATTTTTGTGTAAGTGCTGTTTTTGATACTTTTGTTTTTGTTGTTGTTTTCTATGTTAGGATCTCTTGCTTATGATATACACTCGCCTAAAGGATTATTAGGAACAGCATACTAATACTGTGTTTGACCCCCTTTCACCTTCAGAACTGCCTTAATTCTACGTGGCATTGATTCAACAAGGTGCTGAAAGCATTCTTTAGAAATGTTGGCCCATATTGATAGGAAAGCATCTTGCAGTTGATGGAGATTTGTGGGATGCACATCCAGGGCACAAAGCTCCCGTTCCACCACATCCCAAAGATGCTCTATTGGGTTGAGATCTGGGGACAGTGGGGGCCATTTTAGTTACAGTGAACTCGTTGTCATTTTCAAGAAACCAATTTGAAATGATTCAAGTTTGTGACATGGTGCATTATCCTGCTGGAAGTAGCCATCAGAGGATGGGTACATGGTGGTCATAAAGGGATGGACATGATCAGAAACAATGCTCAGGTAGGCCGTGGCATTTAAATAATGCCCAATTGGCACTAAGGGGCCTAAAGTATGCCAAGAAAACATCCCCCACACCATTACACCACCACCAGCCTGCACAGTGGTAACAAGGCATGATGGATCCATGGTCTGATTCTACCATCTGAATGTCTCAACAGAAATCGAGACTCATCAGACCAGGCCACATTTTTCCAGTCTTCAACTGTCCAATTTTGGTGAGCTTGTGCAAATTGTAGCCTCTTTTTTTCTATTTGTAGTGGAGATGAGTGGTACCCGGTGGGGTCTTCTGCTGTTGTACCCCATCCGCCTCATGGTTGTGCGTGTTATGGCTTCACAAATGCTTTGCTGCATACATTGGTTGTAATGAGTGGTTATTTCTGTCAAAGTTGCTCTTCTATCAGATTGAATCAGTCGGCCCATTCTCCTCTGACCTCTAGCATCAACAAGGCATTTTTGCCCACAGGACTGCCACATACTGGATGTTTTTCCTTTTCCCACCATTCTTTGTAAACCCTAGAAATGGTTGTGCGTGGAAACCCCAGTAACTGAGCAGATTGTGAAATACTCAGACCAGCCCGTCTGGCACCAACAACAATGCCACGCTCAAAATTCCTTAAATCACATTTATTTCCTATTCTGACATTCAGTTCGGAGTAGGGCTGAACGATATTCTGTTTTAACATCGACATCGCGATGTGCGCATGAGCCGAAACATGCGATGTGAAGGGTAGTAGCCCATGGAGTATTAAGAGAACGGTAGCACACAGTAAACACGAGTTTGTTGCTGGAGTGACATGCACGTTCCGCGTGCAGTGATTGGTTCGCTGTGCTGCTGCTCACCACTCACGGCCAAACATTCACTGCTAAAATGTGCGACGAAGAGGATCAGCAGCAAAAAAACAAAAAAGGTTTCGTACCAGAAATCATCTTTTTGGGACTATTTCGGCTACAAGAAGGAGAATGTTGACCAAAAAGAGGTACTCTGCATGGAGTGTCAGAAAGTTGTGGCCACAAAACAAGAAAACACCACCAATTTGTCTGATCACTTAAAACGGCACCACAAAGCTCTTTACGACGAATACAAAGCAGGGGTTGACATTAACGCTTGTCAGGGACAAGTTGATTTTTTGAAGGGACAAGTGAAAGACAATTTTACTTGGCCGACGGACAAGAGCCTGATTAAACAAAAAATAACTAGCGAATCACCAAATGCAAGAATGTTTGTGCATTAATTTAGTGTAAGTGGCGATCGATAGGGGATAATAATATATATAATGAACTGACGATAATAAGGTCGCGCTGTTCATGCTCGTGCAGCCTCTTGAGGAGAAATTAAAACACTTGAGCGTTTTCCTGAATACCATCACGACTGAAAATGACACTGATTTCATATGACAGTTCCATACTACTACTATGGCCGTTCATGTCGAGTGCGACGAACTGCTTCCCGTTTAGAGCGTCTCTCTTCCAGAAATGACTTATAGGACTCCTGAGAGTCCCTACGGCCGTTGTTAATTGCTGCACGCCAGTTGGTTCTGTCAAATGCAAGTGCCTCCCAGTTGTCCAGGTTGATGGAGAAGGCCTGAAGATCCCTCTTAATGACGTCTTTGAAACGTAGATGGGGGCGACCACGTTTGCGGGGGGCATTTGCCAGCTCGCCATACAGCAAGATTTTTGGGAGGCGGGTGTCCTTCATTCGATAGATATGCCCAGTCCAACGGAGGTGGCGTTCACAAAGGATGGTGTACAGGTCACTGGAGCCAGTTCTCTCAAGTATGACAGAGTTTGGCACTTGGTCTTTCCAGCATACACCCAGTATGGAGCGGAGGCAGCGAAAATGGAAGGCGTTGAGGCGATGTTCGTGCCTTCTGTAAGTTGTCCATGTCTCACTTGCATATAGCAAGGTGCTAAGTACACATGCATGATATACACGGACTTTGAGGAGCAATGAGAGGTTCTTGTTGTGCCAGACACGCTTGCTCAATTTTCCAAACACCGATGATGCCCTCCCAATGCGCATGTCAAGCTCTGCGTCAAGGTTATTGTTATTTAATACTGTGGAACCCAGGTAGGTGAATTTGTCTACCACAGATAGAGGTATGTTGTTAATGTATACTGTAGGGTTCAGGGTTGCAGGTTGGGCAAGGATAACTGTTTTTTTAAGACTGATCTGCAAACCAAACTCTAGACATGCAGCGGAAAAAGATGAGCAGAGTAGTTGTAGATCTGCCTCTGAGTGGGCAACAAAGGCAGCATCATCAGCATAAAACAGCTCACGTACCAGAACATGGTGCACTTTAGTCTTCGCCCGCAGTCTGGACGGATTGAACAGTTTTTCTGAGCTGCGGGTGTGTAGCAGGATACCCGAGTCATCAGGGAAGGCACGGCGTAGTAGGGCAGAGAAGAAAATTCCAAAAAGGGTAGGAGCAAGGACACATCCCTGCTTTACTCCACACCTTATCTGGAACTCTTCAGAGCAAGTGCCTTCAGACTGTACAGTTGCCTTCATGCCCTCATGAAACTCCGTGATCACCTTCAGTAACTTTGGAGGGCAGCCAAGTCTTTGTAGGATGAGGAAAAGTCCAGATCGACTAACGTAGTCAAAAGCCTTGGTTAAGTCTACAAACACCAAGAACAGAGGTTTATGCTGTTCAATACACTTTTCCTGTAGTTGACGAACACAGCTGAACACCATGTCTGCTACTATGCAATAAACCATAAACCACTATTCCACTAGTTCCATAAACAACTAATTAACATTCACTTAAAGGGGGGGTGAAACACTCAGTTTCAGTCAGTGTCATGTCAATCTTGAGTACCTATAGAGTAGCATTGCATCCTGCATATCTCCGAAAAGTCTTTATTTTTTTTATAATTATATAAGAAAGATGCGCTGTTCCGAGTCTTTCCGAAAAAAGCCGAGCGGGTGGGGGCGTATCGTGTGAGCGGAGCTAAATAATGACGTGTGCGCGCTGCTGCTATTTTGTTGAGTGCGTCGTAAAGCTGTGTCATCCCTAACAGCGGGAAAAAACTTTATTCAAAATAAAAATATGGCTTTTAATCAGATACAGCCATACATCTATGATCCGGAATCAGACCCAGAGGCTGCAGTTGAACAGGAGCAGCAGCAAAAAACGACTAGAGCAGGACGTCTCTATGTGGTACAAGTTATACACTAACTATATAATATGCTTAGCGACTTGTGTTATTTACATATTTATACTTGAATTATATCGTCGTATTTTTGTCTTTGAAGGTGTACATGTGGGAAGTGCAGTTGTGCACGTGTGTGTGTGTTTCCGCGTGGTTTGTGTAGACAATTGTAACGTTAGTAAGCGGACTGGTTTTGCACGGCAGGCTAAGTTAGTGTTTACATAGAAAGACATGGAATAGTAGCGCATTTGAATGAAGAAGCGCGCTTATTTAGTTCAACATATTTCCCCACTCTTTGTGTATTGTTGTTTGGAGTGCTTTTACAATACACAAACATAAAGTTACACATATAGTGGCCAGCTAAACAAATGTACACGCACTACACATCGCATGCTCCATTGATCAATTAACTATACGTGATCATGTTTGGGCTACTTGATGAGCATAGGCAAAAACACAGACATTTGAAGCAGTCTTACTCACAGCCTGCGGTTCTAACGTTGGGACCTTTATCGTTGGGACTGCTCCGTCCTTCAGTATTAGGCGATCGGAAAATCCGGCGTCGAGCTGGGCCTTGTTTATGAAACAGTCGGCACCGAAATGCAGCGAACAGATATAAACATTCGCGCAACTCAGTTGCTGATCTGGAAAAGCAAATTCCATCCACTGTTGCCTTACCGCGGGGTTTTTGGGGAATCTATGCAGGACTGTCTTGGTCTGGCAACCAAAAACGCACTTTTTTGATGTCATTGTTAATTGTGCACATCACCTGTGCAGCGCATCCTACAAGCCAGCGCTTTGATGGGCGTAGCCTGTTGCTTTCGCTCTCTCCCTCTCTCTCTCTCTCACGCTCTTCCGGTAGAATTGTCCGTAAGGCCCATACTAGGAAATTCCGCCCCCATTAACGTCAAGTGGACGCATGATCGCAAAAAACTTGCCGAAACTTATGACTAACCGGAAGTAGTATTTTTGACAAAGAAATACTCCCATCAAACGTCCACCTTAACTTTTGAAACTTTGTCCATGTTTAGTATGGGATTCCATGTCTTTAACAGCTAGTGTAAAAAGATCAGTATGCATGAAACAGCATTTCACCCCCCCTTTAAAGTCACTTACATTTTAGATGCAATATTTTGTGTTTTTGTTCTATTTCAGCAGTAAAAATCATTCACAGCAAACCCTTATGGGTCTCACTCACAGCAACAAGTTACTGAATGATTCAGAGTTTGAATGAATCGTTTGAATGAACGACTCAGTGACTCACTCATTAAGACGGTCACCTGCTGCCACCGGAGGTTTAGTTTCATTTTTACACATAATTTCCAACATTTCTTTTTGTCACTTGTAATGAAGCTTGCTTATTAGTGAAATTATTAATATCATGGATTGGTAATTATTGACTTTAGCGTGGATTGATGGCTCTCAATATCTCAATATATATCTTTGGGGGAAAAACTAATAAACTTAACTAATAAAGTTGTGATTGATCCTTGTAAACTGATGTTCATCTGTATTTCTGCTTTATGTCATGAAATATTCAACAGGTTTTGATTAAATGCAATAAAAGATTAGCTCAAATATAATAATTAATATAGTTTAGGATTGTTTTTGTTAAATACATCATCCTACTTTGTCATGTCCAGTCAACTAGTTTTGTCAACTATGATACTGGTATGTCAATTAAGGTACCATTGTGTTTTTAAAAGAATATATGTATTTTAATGGTTCCCTAATCTCAAAGTAAATATTTAGAAACTGAGTAGCTGTCAAATATATACCTCAGCATAATTTAATCAAGAAAAGTATCATAAATCAAGCAGTTTGGAAAAAATATATACAGACCGGTTACTTCAGTACTTGAAATTTGGGGTTTCAATTGAACAAAATGTGTATTTTCTAAATTAATAGGGTATTTTAATTGAAAAGGTAGGCAAATAGACACATATTCTTCCAAGAGTAATGCTTTTTTAAAATGTCTGCCATTTACTTAAAGTTAAAACTTATAGGTTTTGTCCGTAACATAGTTGACCAAATAATAAGTACATTTCTTGTTTTTAAAACTAAATATCTGAAATCAATTATGCCTGGCAATGACTAAAAACAATATTTCAGGGATGATTTATCAGGGAAGATAATAATATTCTGTAAATAAACAATTATATATTGACCCAGTTCACCATTTCCTGGCTGAAAAACCAGTCACTGCTGTCTGCTGTGTTGTTTAGTTTTGATACAGCAGAGCATTTGTGGTGCATGTGGTCAAAGAATGGAACATTTAGCAAATGTCAGGCCTTGCAGTTGCAAACCAAATAAGCGACTAGGCTACCCCTTGACTTTGAATGACTATCTGTGTGGTCACAATTCATAGCCTAATTTAGTAGGGCTAAATGTTAAAAATCCAATGTTGAATATTAAGAGCATAAATCATCAGTTTGGTGATTCCAGTATTAACAGAATATGGGATTTTGATGGCATAAGTTAGTGCAGGTTCTGCTCTACCTGGTCACAATTGAGCTCACTGGAAAAACTCTGTATTGTTTTTTTTCGCGCATGATCAGTAAAATGTTTTAGAAATGTCATATCTCAGGGTTCCCAAAGTTTAAACCTTTTGAACAAGTATGCATGTTGTTCAAAATTGATAAACATAGGTTTTAACAGACAACGTTATAGAGAGATTGCAGTCAATCCAAGAGCAATCTGCATCAGATTAAATATGTTTTAGAATTATTCCATAAGTGTAACGGAAAACTACTGTTTATTAATGCTGTTTTTTTTAACCCGTTCGTTGCTGTGTCAGGCCAGCATTCCGCGCGTTGCAGTGACGTTCGCATCCGCGAGCGTGACGGGAGTCTGTCTGTGATTGCGCGACTGCCCGGCGCAATAGTGCTATCCTGCATGCTACTCGAGCTGTGGGACACGGTGAGTGAACTGTTAAAGAGCCCCCGAAACACCGCGAGCCGGCACGGACAGTTGCTTACTAGTGCTGTACAGCGATTCCCGGGTTTTGGAGAAAAGTCGCTGAACGAAACCTCGCGTAACGAATATGCTAACGTGCTAGCTTGAGCTAATAATCTCAGTCCGGGTAACTGAGCAGAAATTAACCCACACAGCAGCACCGCTACCCAGTGGAATTCATAGGAAACATCGCTGCGTTTACAGGCCTTTCCTGTAATCAGACGAAAACACATAACATTACTCTCGCCTGTCCTCATATTAACGGTGAAATATTTTATCTTTTCGTGTTATATATGTTACTGCTATGTGCTTGTTCTAAATGTATGTTTATACTGCGTTTTAATGCACATAATGAACTCAGTCTACACACTGGCATGCAAGTCTTGATTCGACAAGTGACCAAAATGATATTACAGCTGTTAGAGTAAAGGAATGTTTCATGCAATCTGGGTCCTACAGCGATAGAAGAGCTGCATTCTGTGCAATGTTACGATTACAAAACAGTCTTGGTGACACTATAATATTATTCAGTCGTCGCGTGGAGACATTGGACATTTCACATCTACACCTGTTGCATTTCTATCTGTATTGTTTATTTGGTGTAATCTGTTTTCAAAGGTATAGGAGCTAGTCTGATAAGACTAGTAGATATTGTTATAATTTACTGATCTGAAGAAAATACGGTGGCACAGTCTGGTTTATGCCTTTGTATTGCTTATTGTGATTCACATTGAATGGTGTAAATAGAAGACATTTGGATATTTTTGAATTCACACAGGGCTTTTCGTTATTTATTATTAGGTATTTCCATAATAGTGCTGTCTGTCGCTTAAGTGTACTTTCTCGGAAGCCAATACACATACGAACCTTCATCTAACATTTATCACGTGCCAGTAACTGAGTTTCTTATTTACAGAACAATATATGATTTTTAGAGGGTATTACACCTGTTTGTAATGTTCATTATGACGTTTGGCATTAAGCCGATAGAGGAAAATAGGTGAACACTTCTTGTGTTTCATGCTGTCTTTAACATTTCTTAATCATAAAAATGTTTTTATTTAGCCTCTTTCTAAATTTAAATACTTCAGGCTGAATGAAATGGTCCATTAACATAGCATCAGTTGAATCTGCATGCAGTAGATAAGTTGTTTATTTGTTCATTTGGATGCATGTGCACCCTTGATTAAAATGGCATTTAAAGTGTGCTCTGAATGATTTCAAACAGCACTGTAAAACATTTTGCTGGGAATGTGCACGGCTGTTAGCCTGACAAGCCAGACCCACATCAAGATGTTTGGTCTGGGAACTCGTTGACAGGGCTCAACTTGAGGGGTGGATAAAAGGTTGTCTTTCAAACTCTCTATGCTTTGAGCTTAGATTAAACTTTAGCTGTAGCCGGTCGGCAACACTCTGAACACATCTTCCCTTGTTAAGAATGACTTCAGTGCCGTTCTTTTCTCAGAGAAAAACTTAACTCCAAGTCTTCACGGCCAAATTCGAAAGACCGCCGTTTGCCAGCTTCTTTATTTTCTCAACTCTGCCGTCATTATGTTAAGCCCGCCCACTGACTCTGTACATGATGTGATTGGCCTGACCAGAGTTTGGTTTTTACAGCTCAGAACTGTATTGAGAGTTGCTAGATGACACTCTCGGCAGATTAGATTTGCCACCACTAGGGTGTGTCTAGATTTCTAGGTTACACGGCTGTAGTTATGGTGCTTTTAAGGAAATTAGTTACAATTTATTAACCCCCTAACTGTCACCGTCCTGCTGGCGGGATGCCTGGCACTCTTTTTTTCAATCGGCTTTTTTCCCTATCATATAGTGCTTTACCACAAATCTGCATAACTAAAGCATGCTAATTAAAGTCGGCATGAAATCGTAGTTGAGATCATGTTTTCTTTTTTACTGTGATGTGAATCTGTGTGAAACGGCATTGTTGGACATGTGAGTGACAGGTTGATGCTGGGGGTTCAGAAATGTCCTACTTCCCGCTTCTGAAGTCGTGATTTGCATGATATGCATTAACATTTTAACTTTACAGGGGGTGTTTATGTCCAATTTTTTTTACTAGGAAACCACTATTTACAATAATTCCAATACCATGTGAAGGCAGCATTCATGTTTTTGATTAAGTTATGAGGGCGCATTAATTTTTTTATTTGTAATGGGTGCGCATAGAACGTTTGTATTAAAGATTTACAAAAATCTAGAAAAAAAAGGTGATGGGGGATGATAGTGGTTTGATAGTATGATTATGAAAAAGTGGTGTAAATATGGTTATCTGGTAACCTCAAGTGTGCTAACCACGTCAGAAAAAAAAGCCTATTGAGTGCTTCAAACTGACATTACACTGACAAGTGATTTGAGTGTGTGTTGTGATTTTAATCTTACAGGCCTCAGCATGCGTGAATATAAGCTTGTCGTCCTGGGCTCTGGAGGTGTAGGGAAGTCTGCATTGGTAAGTTAAGCATTTTTTAAGTGTACACATCATTGTTGTATTATACACCAATAAGGCATTACAGTGAAGTGGTGAAAGAACACTGATTATCTCTTCATCACGGCATGTCATCACACATTGCATCACAGTTTGTTTGCATATGGGGCCACATAGCCGCAGACCAGTCAGGGTGCCCAACAGTGGGCACGTGAGATGTTACTTTGACTTATTACACGGCTCTGTGAAAAACTTGATTCTGATTGGTCAATCGCGCATTCCAGCGGTACGTTATTTCCAGATAACACCCGCTCATACGGGTACTACGAGTTATCTGGACCGGTACTACTTCTGTGCTTAACGCTGGTGCCATCTTGTGGCTTAAACAGCTTCAAGGGAGGTTTCCTTTATAATGTTTTTAATATAGATATTTTTCTTACACAAACGCATCGATTCGAATCAGAAGGCTCTATTAACCCATTTGAGCCGTGTGGAGCACGTTATTTGATGGACAGCTGCATTTTTATGGACTTCAAACACAACTACAACTAGGCTACTGCTTGGATTAACGTTAGCCTGGACTTTTTAAATATAACTCCGATTGTATTTGTCTGAAAGAAGAATGTCATATACACCTATAATGACTTGAGGGTGAGTAAATCATAGGTTTGGTTTCATTTTTGGGTGAACTAACCCTTTCAGCATTCATTTTCAACATTTAGCAGCAATAGATAAAGGCTTAAAGCAGGTTGGAACTGTTTTTCTTCGCGGAAGCTTTGCGTAAGAACTAATAAAATATTTAATCTCAAGACAATATTTTGTGTCTAATAATTATTTATTTGAGAATAGTAGCCGTGTAATAAGCGGGATTGTTTGAATTTACCTCCGCTTCGCGTTGGGGTCCTGATCACTCTGTCGGGGTTTATTCTGCGATAACAACCGGCTGGGTGTACATTATCCCTTACATGTACCAACTATCTAATCATTGTTGGCGACCATGTATTGCCTTTCATGGAAATGGTATTTCCTGGTGGCTGGGGCCTTTTATAGCAGGATAATGTGCCCTGCCACAAAGCAAAAATGGGAATGGTTTGAGGAGCACAACAACAAGTTTTTGGTGTTGACTTGGTCTCTAAAATTTCAGTCCAATCATGCATCTGTTGAATGTGCTGAACAAACAATTCTGATCCATGGAAGTGGATCCTTCGGGGGTCTAGTGGAGTCAGTCCATGCCTCGACAGGTCAGGGCTGTTTTGGCCGCAAACGGGGGACCAACACTATGCCTGATCAATGTCTATGGGCATTTTATATCATTTATAACTTTACATGTTGTGGTTTTCACTCCGGTCAGTATTTATTTGGATTTTGATGATTCTGGTATTTTCTCTCACAGACAGTCCAGTTTGTACAGGGAATATTTGTCGAAAAATATGACCCCACAATAGAAGATTCGTATAGAAAGGTAAGTAACCCTTCTTGGGATAGTTGAAGTGGCATAGCATTAGTAATACTATATGAATATACATTAACACAGTACTTTACACTCTTTTGTTCTCTGTTTTTTTTTAATTTTTTTAGCAAGTTGAGGTTGATGGCCAGCAATGTATGCTAGAGATCTTGGATACTGCAGGCACAGTGAGTTCAATATGATGCATGAACTGTTCCAATTAGTTAATTAGTCTTCTATGCGAACTCAATAGATTATTGATTATTTGCCTACAGGAGCAGTTCACAGCTATGAGGGACCTGTACATGAAGAATGGTCAGGGTTTTGCTCTGGTTTACTCTATCACAGCGCAGTCCACCTTCAACGACCTGCAGGACCTACGAGAGCAGATTTTGAGGGTGAAGGACACAGAGGATGTGAGACATTTTGCATTATAATAAATTATTATAATCATTTGCAGTGCTTGCTTTGGCAAATCATCATGATTTTTATGTTAATATATGTTTTAATATAATTTTTATAAAATCCTTTTTTTGTATGTTATTTAAAGCATGAACCTGACAGCCCAGCTAATGTCAGCTATAGCAAATATTAACCAGCAAAGTCAAAACAAGTGATTTTTACTGAGACAATAAGAGTGCAGAGACATGCATGACATTTTCAAAATCTGCTTTCACACTGGAAACGCTACTTTACCAGATCACACATTTTCTCTATTTAAAGCTCTTTGCTCGTTAGGGGTTTTATAGCATACACAATTTCCGTTCTTTATGCAAATTACATGAACAAATTAAACATGCATATATATATATATATATATATATATATATATATATATATATATATATATATATATATATATATATATATATATATATATATATATATATATATATATACACACACACATACACATACACATACACATACACACACACACGTTTCTAAATATTTTATTTAGAAATAACAATAGAGATACTTTGGAGCATTGTAATGTATTTGTCACTTTTGTTCAATTTACTGTGCCATTTGCTGCATAAAAGTATTAATTACTCACCCTCATGTTCCAAACCCTGACCCCTCCATAGACAGCAATTTAATTACCACTTTCAAGGCCCAGAAAGGCAGTAAAGACATTGTTAAAATAGTCCATGTGACTACAGTGGTTCAACCTTAATTTTATGAAGCAACAAGACTATTTGTGCGCAAAAAACATTATACAACAATTTCTTCTTGCTTGTGTGTCAGTCTCCTATTCAGTTTACATTGGCCAGCTCCTGTGTCAGCATCACACACATGCATCATGGTTCTCACATGAACCGTGTCGGCCAATGGTAGGCTGGCATTCTTCCGTAGTTTTGACGTAACTCGGAAGCAATGCACTGTGTTTACTACATCGACAGCATAGGAGACTTGAGATAGATGTGAAGAAATTGTTGAATAAAGTCATTCTTATTGTTTGTATTTTTGTACTGTATTTGCAATGCTTAAAATTAAGGTTGAACCAACTGGAGTCACATGGAGCATTTTAACAATGTCTTTACTACCTTTCTGGACCTTGAACGTGGTAATAAAATTGCTTTTTATGGAGGGGTCAGAAGGCTCTTGGATTTCATCAAAATATCTTAATTTGTGTTTTGTGTGTAATTTGTGTGTGTAAATTTTAATTTTGGGGTGATCTAACCCTTTAAACTAAATTCAAACACTGCATACACTCATCGGATGTCTCTCTTTTTGGTTCCAGGTGCCAATGATCTTGGTTGGAAATAAGTGTGATTTAGAGGATGAGAGAGTGGTCGGGAAAGAGCAGGGTCAGAATCTTGCTCGTCAGTGGAGTAATTGTGCCTTTCTAGAATCTTCTGCCAAATCAAAGATCAACGTCAATGAGGTAAGTCACAGTTCTCTGCACTTTATCCAAAAAATGTACTTGTACCAAGTACACAAAGACAGTTCTCTAATTTGTGTGTGTGTGTGTCAGATCTTTTATGACCTGGTAAGACAGATAAACAGAAAGACGCCAGTGGAGAAGAAGAGAGCGAAAAAGAAGTCGAACTGCATCCTGCTGTAGCACAACTGCATCACTGCAGCAGCTCTGAGCCAGGTAGTCAATAAGAAATTCATTAGGAATCTGTACATGCTCCTTGCATCATGGACATCTACTAGGGATGCACAATATACCAGTTTTTACATGATTGGGCAGATTTTTTAAAATACATTTTTTGTATCATCACCTTTGCCGTCATTTAACCCTCAAAGATATTTACTATATAAAATGCTGTCCTTGAGTCTCAAACACCACTGCCTCCTACTTCTTATGTAAATCTGGTAAATCAAAAACACCACAGAAAAAAAAGTGCTTACAACATAAACGCAAGCATTGGGGATAATTTATATGCACGCTCCCAACATTTGCATCTGTCGGAATATGTGCAGTACAACTGTACAAGTATAACTGTTTAGAAGAAACTGTTGGTAGGACTTTTTAAAAAACATGATGGATGGTTATTTTCTTATGTGATGTGGAATATCATTCCAGATTTTGGTGTATGTATAAAAAAAAGATTTCTGACCATAGTTATTTTCATATGGAGGGACTGGTATACGTGCCTGTGAAACTGCCAGTGAGACGTACCGGTCTCATATTATATGACGGATGAAGTGCAGCAAGTGTTGAAGAAGTGGCATTTTGAATTTGAAAATAAAATTTAATAGCATGACTATTTATATAGTGTTGAAAAGTCAGAGCGTTTGAACATTTAAGAGCAATGCAATGATGGGACCATTTTGGAAGATTGCTGTGGATCTTAAAAGCTCGTTTATATAATCGTGCTATTGGTTCAGTAATTTCCTTAGTGGTAAGAGACCAGATTGGAAGACAATAAGACATTTTTGAAAGCACAACTGCATGTAGATAAGTTTCAGAAACAGAAAGAGACAGATATGATCTAATCTTGTTATACACAAAAAGTTTCTGATTCAGTTTTTTTGTTAAATTAGAAATATGATCCCGGTATGTAAGATGTGTATCAAGTAACACACCAAGATATTTATAAGTCTTTGTAATGACAAGATCTTGGTTTGCAAAGGTGATAGAGTCCACACAAGAGAAACTTTTTCTAGCTGAATGAAAATACATACATTCAGTTTTTTTTACATTTATGGTCAATGTTTTTTTTCAGATGTTTTGAAGATCAGATGTTAATTTAAAATTTATAACGTCAGGATTTGAGTCAGAGAAAAAAATCACAGTATCATTAGCATACAGTAAGCTTTCTGAGTATTTACACTATAGAGGGAAATCATTCATGTATAAAAGAAAAAGTAGAGGTCCAAGAATACTGCCTTGAGGAACACCCATATCACAGACTAAAGACTGAGATGTTACATGATTGATTTCAACAGCTTGTGACCTGTTTGTCAAAAAAGAATAAAGCATTTTTATCACAGATGAAGACAAATTAAACGAATGAACTTTATTAAGCAAAATCTGATCGTTCACTGTGTCGAAGGCTTTACGAAAGTCAATAAAAACAGCTCCAGTGATATGATATGAGCGTTACGTATTTGTTCAGTAAAAAATAATAATGCTGACATGGTAGATTGCTTGGCGCGGAAACCGTGTTGACAGTTGCTAAGCAAATTATTAATTTCTAAATAAGAGATCAACTGGTTGTGCAAAGTTTTTTCAAGCAACTTCGACATTACTGGAAGTATTGCTATAGGTCTATAATTTGAAACCAGAGTAGAATCGTCAGATTTAAAAATTGGAGTGATTTGTGCTCTTTTCCAGTCAGTAGGAAAGATCGATAGCCTGATGCAAAGGTTGATTAAATGCTGAAAAAGAGGTACAAGGCTATCAGCATGAGTCTTCAAAAATAAAATATTTAAACCATAAATATCGCAAGCATGAGAATTTTTCAATGAACACAATATTCTTATTACCTCATTCTGTGTAATTTCGGAGAATGAAAACTGTTCAGATGTTAAAGTAAGTACAGATGAAAAGGAAGGAGTTGTAAAATTTGTTAACAGATGATACAAAATAATCATTAAAGGCATTTGCAATTTGAATATTAACATTCTTTTTTTTCTCATTTTCGCCAGTGATGACTTTAAGGGTCTGCCATAACGTCTTTGGATTGTTAGCGGATAAAATAATCTGTTGTTGAAAATAGACCACCTTAGCCTTACGCAGTTCAGCAGTACATTTATTTCTAATTTGTATGAAATTATTTTTACTCTCAGATGTTCGACTTTGCCTATAAATTTTAAAAAGAGAGGCCTTCTGTTTAAGGAGTTGTAATATATCAGAATTTATCCATGGTAATTTACGCTGTCTAGACTGAAACTTGCCTACAGTAATATATGTATTCTGTATTTTCTGAAGTTTAGTGTGAAATTGCATTAAGATTTTATCTGGATTTTCCATTTTCATCTCATCGCTCCAATCAATAACACTACATTCCGCATTAAATTGCGGTAATTTTGAAGTTGGTATTCTTGGTACAGAATGAGGAGCCTGGGTTTTTGAGGATTTTAGATTGTCCTGACTGCATAAATGAGAAAATGATCTGAAATAACCGAATCTATAACACCAGACATTGCATATTTTGAAGGCTGATTCGTAACGATAAGATCTAAAATTGAGCTATGTGTTCTGCCAATTCTTGTTGGTTTCTTAATTAATTGATAAAGTCCGAATTTCATTGCAGTGGCTTTTAAAGAATTTGATGAACCATCATTCCAGTCAAGGTTGATATCACCCAGAATTACAAGCTCCTTTGTTGAAACAGGTTTAATTATTTTAGAAAGCTGAAATAAATAAGCACTAACAGTAACATTAGACGGTTTGTAAGTCACAATAATAATAATTGCATGTTGTGGGGTAAAGTGTACTACCAGTTTTAAAGTTTCAGTTTCAGTGTCAGCTTTTAATATTTGGTGTGCATAATTCTGGTTCAGAAAGAGCACTCCACCCCCAGTAGTACGATCTTTACGATACAATTTATAATTTTCTATGGAAAGAAAAGAGGCAGGAATACTAGGAGTTAACCATGATTCAGAAAGTGCCATTACATGTGCCTTTGATTGCGCAAGCATTATTTTAAATTCATCAATTTTAGGAACAAGGCTCCGAATATTTAAGTGGCAGATTTTAAAGCCTCTGGTGCTACCAAGTTGACTTAGAATAATTTGACTGTTTTCTGTGCTTTAATTGTTAAACATCATGCCTTGTTACTACTGTGCAAGCTGGTGGTGGTGGTGTAATGGTGTGGGGGATGTTTTCTTGGCACACTTTAGGCCCCTTAGTGCCAATTTGGCATCGTTTAAATGCCACGGCCTACCTGAGCATTGTTTCTGACCATGTCCATCCCTTTATGACCACCATGTACCCATCCTCTGATGGCTACTTCCAGCAGGTTAATCCACCATGTCACAAACTTGAATCATTTCAAATTGGTTTCTTGAACATGACAATGAGTTCACTGTACTAAAATGGCCCCCACAGTCACCAGGGGTCTCATTTATAAAGCGCGCGTACGCACAAAACAGGGCTGGAAACTAACGTACGACAGTTCCCACGCAAAGGTTGTGATCTATAAAAACAAATTTGACGGGAGAATTTGCGCACCTTTAAGCAAACTTTTAGCCGTGCGTACACATATTCTGCAGACAAAGGGAATTGGCGTCACAGATGGTGAGGTTGTGAACAGAAGTTAGATTGTAGAAAATAAATGTGAGGAACGATTATAAGAATTAATGACATTTAATTTTCACTCCATTTCATATGTTATATCCACATTATCATGAAGATTAAATCCAACAGTGTTATTTGTGCTGATTGTTTTAGGCTATAAACATCTTGTAAAATCAAAACGTAATTCAAAATGTATTAAAAAATAAATACAAATAATAATCAGCACTGCCTTAGTCACATTGGCCCTCATTTATCAAAAGTGCGTACACCAAATTTCCAGCGTACACCTTGCGTACACCCAAACCCACGGTGACTTTGAGATTTATCAATATGGACGTTGGCGTACGGCACGCTCAAATCCTCCGCCAGCTCAGGAGGTGGTGTACGCACGTTTGAGTTAGTGCGAAAATGCGCAGAAAAACAATTCCTAACACCACAAAACGCACTGACAAGATATGCTATATGACCCACTGTTAAAAACCACAACAACAACATTCAGTGTTTATTTTTGTGCAACATGAACGTCAATGTTTAATTTGTGTGACTTTACCAAAGTGTTTGATCTGTAGGCATATGTATTCCTCCAGTCGCGAGCCTGTGCGCTTTATCTGACGTTTCAGGCCCGCGCCTGGCTCAGCAGCTGCGCACGGACTGGGACTAAAATAATTCAGACTGACAAAATAATTAAAATGGCCTTCTTCTTTTAAATAATAATAAAATCAATAAAAACGGCATTTTCTTCTAAATAACAAGCGTCATTAAGAATAATAATCATAATAATAAGAAGAAGAATCTTACAAATTGTCATGTAATTATTAATGTGAATGAATCTTACTCCACATCACATCATCATCACTATTGTACACCCCAATACATGTGCCGTGATACGAAATTAAATGCTAATTGTTTCAAAACGTGCTGTAAAATAATGCATTGTGATGGTAATTTATCATTCAAACAGCTATTTAAACTGCTGGAGTGCGCTTCTCAACCCCCACACTAACAGTAGCTACTCGTAATTTGGGTCCATATTTTGTTTTTGTAGGTGCCTTTAATCCCACACTTTAAACTCCCAAATAAAACAATTTCGGGTTTTTTCCACTTCCCTGGTGATGGTCTCGATGGGCGCATCTCAATCATCTCAATAGTTCAGTAGTCAGAGCACTGATCAGGGAGTCAGCCCGTTGACTTATGTCCTAATCAGTGCCCTGACTAAGTGGACTAAAGAGATGATTGAGCGCGCCCGATCTCCACGTCGGAGAAGTTTCGTTTCTTTGCCGTCTTCTGTTTGTCCATGGCGTAAAATGAGGGCGTGGGGGAGGCGGAGACTTGAATATATAGGGGCGTGTTATTTTCAGCCGCGGGATTTATCAAGGGCAAGTATTGCGTACACCTGAATTGCAGAGGTGCGCACAGTTTCATAAATCAGGCGGTGAGAGGAGTGTAAGCATAATCTTACGCCAACATATACACCCGTTTCTACGCAAGATTGATAAATGAGGGCCATTGTCCACAACGGGAGTGCAGGAGGAGATGCGCGACTACATATCATGCAGAACACAGTGTAAAAACAAAATATTTCCCTTAATGTACATATATCATAAAATGTCAAAGTCTGCAAATACAGTCATGAAGCACAACCGCTACTCATGATCGTTCCTAACTACGGTGTTCATTACAAAACCGTCATGAAGAAGCATGTGTTCAGTTGCTCTTTTCTCACATGTCGCCTTTATTCAAAGTAACAGAAATACACCTTTTCACTTTCTTGGATTAATTAATTTGAGGGTCGCATGCCAGTTTTCCAGGTATATATGTGATTCCACTGTCCTTTACATGCCGATCAGCACTCGAGAGGTGATTTGCATTGACTATTTATGGTTAAAAATAGGCGTGTACAGGGCGGGATATGAGGCTGGTTCACGTACGCACATCTGCGGGTGATCTGTGATTTATAAAGGGAACATTGCTTAGAGATGTGCGTACAGTTTGCGTATGGTTATGCAAGGTTTTATAAATCTGAATTTTTGCCATATGCAATTTTTAGCTTTTTGGCACACGTAAACTTTTAGTAGGGATCCTATGCACAGTTTTATAAATGAGGCCCCAGATCTCAACCCAATAGAGCATCTTTTGGATGTGGTGGAACGGGAGCTTCATGCCCTGGATGTGCATCCCACAAATCTCCATCAACTGCAAGATGCTATCCTATCAGTATGGGCCAACATTTCTAAAGAATGCTTTCAGCACCTTGTTGAATCAATGCCACGTAGAATTTAGGCAGTTCTAAAGGCAAAAGGGGGTCAAACACAGTGTTCCTAATAATCCTTTAGGTGAGTGCATTTTTATTACCATAGAACAAGCCATTTCTGTCTACATACACCCTTACAGTAGTCACCATTTTGTGCCTCAATGTTTTACAGTAGCCCTAAACAACAACAAAAAATGCTCTAAAGAGAGCTTGCAACTCTCTGCTGTCTCAGATAACATATTTTTGTCCTGTTTTGGCCACCGTAGCTTCTTTATGTTCTTTGAGCCCTGCATGGGCCTCAAATCTAGGCCCTACCCTGATCCGGGTCCTAGTCTGGCTCGTGTCCGACAGCTTATCAAAAATCTTGGCCGGAGTCCGACTGGAACCTGTGTTTAAAAAAAACAAACACACTTTTGCAGCTATTAAAATAGTTCAGTTTTGTTTTAATATCAAAGTAGTTATATTTTATGGAGGAACAACCCTGCAGAAATTAAAAATAAATGAATAAATAAATAAATATGTCCATATGTAAATGAATAAAAAGATAAATAGATAAATGTGATAATAGGAAAATAAATAACAGAATAAACGACTTGATAAAATATGATGAATTTTTTATCAAAATACATTTTGTATTATCTGTCACTTAATTTATGTTCTGCTTTTATAAATTATATTTATTATATAAAATTATATATTTTTAAATTTTTTACTTTTATTTATTTGTTATATTTATTTATTTATTTATGCATTCTTTTTTTAAAAACATTTATTTATCCCCACGTGTATTTATTTTTACATTTATTGATTGATTAATTAATTTATTTGAACTTTTCTGAGTGCAACATAGAAATGAGGGTGATGAGGGCGGTCCTTGTGTAGCTTCAGCACATCATTGGTTGAGAGCCCACCACAGTCTATGGAGCTTACGCACAGAATCGTCCGGCACAGACCATCTGAGCTAAGCGACAGAAGAGAGTTATCAGTAAATGACGGTCGGATAGTTCTTTCACAGACACCAAACAACTTATCAATGTTTCCAGCAGGTTGACCCAAAAGCACAGCACTGAAGTCATTCTTAAAAAAGGAAGATTTGTTCTGAGATTTGCCGACTAGATACGGTGTCATGACAAATCCTGTCCGCCTGTGAAATCTGGTCTGCTTAGGACCCCAGAGCGATTCTATTGGCTGAAATAACTTTTAATGGGTAATCTGTTCAGAGCCTGATTACAATTCTTACAAAATCTCTTTTTGATTTTGGTTGTTTTAATTGTGTTAAGAGTCTTTAAGGTCTTGCAAATCATATGTTTCATATACTAGTAGTATATAACTGAAGCTATACTTGCTTATATAAGATATATGAGCATATCTCGTATATAATATATTTATTTTGTGCACCTGTTCTGTATATTATTAGTTTTTATTATTATTTATTATTTACATTGTAGGTATGTTGCTATGTCATGATTTTGTATTGGTATCATTTACAACATGTTATTTCTCCCATTATAGCAATCAATTACATATTTCAAATAAATGTTGTTTTTGTGTGTGTGTGTGTGTGTGTACTTAGTATGGCAATGAATTCATAGTTTATTTTTAACAATTGCTTGTCCAGAACCATGTATAACAGCTTTTGATCAGGCATTTAAAACAGCTACCAAGTTGGGTCCTATAAGCGGACACGATAAACAGCTACCAAGTTGGGTCCTATAAGCGGACACGATAAACAGCTACCAAGTTGGGTCCTATAAGCGGACACGTTTTCACAGGCTTACAGGATTTGTCATGACAACGGCAAAAATCTAATCTGTCAACTAGCTCCGCTTCACCTTTGTTGCTCTGGTTGGTTGTAGCCCTATCGCGTGCAGAGGGAATTTGAAAGACAACTGTTTATCCCATCCCATTGATGAATTTTTTTCTTCTCTTTCTTTTTCAGATCGCCGAAATGAAGAACTGTTGCCCAGCTGGCCAACATTCCAGTTCCTCTCTACAGTTATTGGCCAAACAATAAGGCCGACCACAACAGACTCCTCAACTAAAACACAGACTTGACAACAAAAGAGAGAAGCAGCCTCTGCCTTTACTTCCAGAACAGTCTTGAAAATGTTCTTCCCCCTCTGCTCTTTGCTTACTGTTTTTTTTCTGAAGGAGATTCCACAATGAGGATCTGTGACTGGAGCAAAAGCTCTGTCTGTGATGTGGCATGGGGGGTTAGACAGTCTGGGAGAGGGTTCAGGACTTTCTTTATGCCTATAGAAAGAACGGGGACATTTCAAAACATGTTCATGTTTATAAAATGATCAGAATTGTTTTTCCCCATCATGTTTGGACTTTGAATAATCATTTGTACAGAAAAGCTGTGTCCTTCATTCATCACAACATTTCTCCTGAGTGTCATTTCTTTTCATCTAAAGAAATTGTGGAAAATTAAAAAATGTTCTTTTTTCTTTAGGGTGGTATGGTTGAAATAACAAGAACTTTGGGTCTGTCTATCTTTAAGATAAAGATATATTGTAGCCACTACATTTTTTTCCACAATCAAAATTACAAAATTTTTACAGCTTTTAAACATAATTAAATGTTAGTATATTTTCTTCCCTTTATTTTCTTGGTGGTATTTTGCTGTAGGCTGTAGCTCAGCCTGGGATAAATATCAACCGTTTTGTGCCTGAGCAGGAGAAGGATGAAATCAGATCTATAATGCAGAGATGACTTCTCCTCCAATAACCGCTAAACCAATAATCAATAGTCAGTCCTTGACACTTAATTTGCCAAGTTAAATCAGTCTTGATGTGTCAAATATTTCATTCTAGGTTTTTTTTTTTTTTGTTCTGCTCCATGGTTTAGTTGAGCATTTCAAGCAAAGTGTCTGGCTGGCTTTTGATTTGTTTTTAAAGTAATGTGTGCTTTGATTTTTTTTTGACATTGATTTAAATAAATGTATTTCATATTGATGTGGTGTTTATGTGCATTTATAGATTGCCATTCCTCACTATCATAGACCATTGGAGATACGTTTTTGTAGTTTTTCAGTGTGGCTCACTTTATGTACTGTAAATAAAGCAGTACAATTAATTCAACTTACACTTTTATAAATGCAACAATATAAGTGATACATACTTGCTGCATAACAGATTACATGTTGCAGTAAATGCAGAAAAAACAGCACAAGTGTGTCTTAATTTATAGAATAATATTAGGAAATTAGTCATGACAACAGCAGATGTTCATTCCTGATGTAAGACTTAATGGAATTGACTCATACATGATTTTCTTTTTTATTTATATAAAAAACAGCTTTCCACATCACAATGTAAGAACAGGTATAGAGGTTATTGCAGCCATATATATACACACACACACATACATACAGAAAAGAACACAAAGGCGCTGATAAAACAGGCAGGTATTTGCATTTGCTCAATTTTGCATAGCAGATTAGCATCATTGCATAGTTTTTCTGTCCAGCACAAAACCGCTTTATGCTTTCAAAGCTTCTTTTAAATGAATATGTAAGACACTTGTGAAAAAATGCACCAATCGGGACTTTTTCAGTTATTGACAGTTGGGCTTCCTCTAAACCTAAACCCATGGAAACGCATCAGCAGAAAAAGCATTTAGACTCAAGTGGCCTCATAGAAACAGCAGAGCATTTCCAACACAATTGTGACTCAATATTTTTCTTTTTCCTTCTACAATACTCGCATCTCCAACACACAAAAACATCCCAGCAGTGTTTACCTGACATATCTTTGGAATGAATAGCTTCTTGAGTGCTATTCCTCTCAGATTGGAGAAGGATAATAATGATTAGGTTGTAATAATGAACACCCCACTTGGAGGAGCAACTTGAAGGCAACAATTATGATTATTAACCCCACTAATTGTGTCTTCAAACCGCTGATACTGGTAATATGTGGGAAACACTTCCGTATAAAACTATATGAGTCATTTAAACCCACACAGCTGAGCTGTAATCATAGACAGGTGGATGCTTCTCTACACTCTCCACCCATCTTCTAGCTATCATACCCTCTGAGCCTGGATAGGCCACATCCTCTTGCTGAGTGCGTGTGGTTTTCTTCTTCATTCCTCTTGTTCTCACCCAGAATGGCTTGCAGATATCTGATTTTGGCTTTCTGTATGTGACCTTTGGTTGTTTACATATGTCGTCCATCCCTTCACTTTCTGGGTGGTGTCGCGGTCGAACGCGGCGTAAGACCCGTTTGAAGATGCTGGCGGTTAATGAGAGTTTCCTGGAGACATCTTGAGTGTGACTGCTAGATGATGACTCCAAATGATGACTGTCTTTAAGACTCAAGTTATTTTGCTCCTCACCTACAGTCTGGCCTCCAACATCTGGCAGATCCAGCCAGTTCCCGACCAAATCAGCAAAAACATTGTCTCCTAACACCAATGGCTGTCTGTTTCTGCTGTGGTTCATCAGTGAGGCTGTCCAATCGCTGGAGTCGTCAATATCGTTTGAGGAGAAATGGCTGTCGTTTGTGTCTTCCTGAGAGGAAAAAGAGGAAGAAGTGCTTAGGCTTCCTCTGTTAATCTTCCTGGGTTCATGTAACCTGGGAATATGGTGGTTTTCTGCTGGAGAGCTAGTGAGAAACAAAGATGGTTTCCCGGTAAGCTCAGTCTTGAAACATTCTTGTGAAAGAATTTTGTCTGGATTCCGTGTTCGGCCCAGGTGGGTTATCCTTGAATTGTGATTTATCTGATCGAGCATCGAGCTGGTGTATGAAGAGGCCTGACTGTTTTTGCTTGAGAACTCCAGCTCCTCCAAAGCAGTCTGGACCTGTAAGAGTTTGAGCTCCTGGAGAGCACCGACCACAGAATTCATCTGAGCGTGGAGACCCTCCTCTGACTGCCACAAAGAATCCTATAATAGGAAAGGCAAGAACGCAAGAGAGCAATTACAACATAATGAAGCTACAATAAATGTATTCTGTTGTGACTCATGAATAACACTGACTTTACAGTAATTCTCAAAGATCAATATTACACCGAACTGTCTGCAATTTCTGCCCAGTGTGCCATCACTGATACATGGCTCAGCATCTGCTGATGTTTTTTCCACGCCACAAATTGAATTGCTTATTGGGAGCATTGAGGAATTATTTTCTGCAAATCTGGTTTGATATACTACTGTTCTAAAGTTTGGGGTTAGTTAAAAAATGTTTTTTTTTATTTTTTTTAAAGAAACTTATATTTAGCAAGGATCAATTAAATTGATCAGAAGTGACATCAAATAATAAGTGCTGGTCCTTTGAGCTTTTCATTCATCATCATCATCATCATGAAAAAAGTATCAGGTTTCACAAAAATATTAAGCAGCAACATTAAGCTGTTTTCAACACTGATACTAATAGAACATGTATTTTTAAATAACTGTTTTCAATTTAATGTTTTAAAATGCTATTTTAACTTGTAATAAATGTTCACAATATTACTGTTTTAGTGTATTTTGATCAAATAAATGCAGCCTTGGTGAGCAGAAGAAGATTTCTTTCAAAAACATTAAACATTCTTACCAACTCCAAAGGTTTTAATGCTAGTGTTTATATTGTGAAAAGCTCTGTACAAGAGATGCATTCATGCCCAATGAAAATTAAGGATGAAAATGTTTGGATAAAATTATTATTATTTAATTGTATTGAGTTTTTATTGTGTTTAATTATTTTTTGGACAAATATGAATGTTAAAGTGATCTTGACAGAAAGGCATGATGTGTCTTTAAAGATTTATCTAAAAACGATGAGTGAAAATTCTGTCAAAAAAGAAAATGTTTATGCTGTTGGCATCTTTATTTAGTTCTATTTATTTATTTAAATTATTAATTAAATACATGTAAACAAATAACATTAAAATACTCTTTTTATATTTTTTTCTTCTATCACCAAATAGAACCCATAATCCTACCTTCTTCCACCCTGCAGTCTTTCCTTTCCTTCTCTTGTCTCACTCCCTGCTTTCTGTTTCTTCTCTCCCTTACAAGTGTGATCGATCACCAGCCAGTCTGAGCACAGCAGCACTACTGATGCTATTCTACAGTAATGCGTCTCAAGGCATGATGGGAGATGTAGGAGCTAACGGGCATGTGGGTGAAATGACTAGACTGTGAGTCATGGATGAACAGCTGAGGTGTGTATTTTCCTGAGTTGGTCATAAATGCAGGTGTGAGGAAACAGAGCTTAACTTGTATTTGACCGGAAACATTCCTTTAAATATACTTTCAAATAGGGTGTTTTATAGCCTATGACAGCTGGTTATTAGGGCAGTAGAACCATAGAGAGTCACTTTAATATATACATTCATTTTTTAAACTTTAAAGAGGTTATTTATTGTTATGAATCACTTTCACATGTATAACTTAGCCCTGTTTGCTAGTTATGGCATGTTTGGTGTTTCACCAGATTTAGCCGTAGGTCTTATTTCTCATTGTGTGATCATGTCTCTGGCCTCTCTTGAGTCAGTTTCCTTTGGGATGTGCCCAGACGGACAGCAGCATTCATCAGACGTCACTGACAACACCAACAAATAATTGATGGTTGCGTAACATCCTTGCAGCCCTGCTTCCTCATCTAGCAGGCACCTGTTTTCTCTAATTCATGTTCTCTTTATTTTCAGCCACTATTATTCATATAAAGTTTTTTTTTTTTAAATTAACAAAAAGAAAAAGAAAAAAAAGAATAAATAAACAAATAAATAAAATTTACTCCCAATAATGTCATTACTACTTATAATGTTGATACAAAGAGATACATTTTCCATATCAGAGCATGCTACACAACTCCGTGTCCAAGCTCTTTTTTTTTAAATCCAGGCTGGACTATTATAATGAGCTCTTGGCAGGCTTTCTATCATGCACTGTCATACCTCTGCAACTGACCCAGAATGCAGCTGTGAGAGCAGCCTTTAATGAGCCAAAGAGAGCACACAACACACTTGTGCTAGCTGCTGATGTTTGCCTGGCTCTGCACCCCCATAACAAAACTTCCGATCTATGCCCTCCAGAAGCTTGTGTATTCTGCAAGTGAATGGCACATTGTGGTGCCATCCCAGATAGGTGCAAAATCCCTTTAATGGACCTTTACCTGGCCCATATCTGCTGGTGTAGCCTAATGACCTGTGTACTGTCTGTGCTTGTGCTAGCTGGGATTATAGTCACAGACAGTAATATGCCCTTGGTTCGATTGCTTCTATTGTTTTCATCGTTTGAAAGTCTGCTAAATCATTTAATGTCAAAATGTGAATGTAATTTAGATTTTTCTTTACTCTATAGTTGTTACAGCAGCTTTACATAGTGCATTTTAAATATTACAATATCAAATTAAATTGAGCTGTTGTGTGCTCTGGGTAAGCATATTTTTGCCGCAATGCTGGAGGTTTTAATATGAAAAAGCATTTTTGTTTTGTTTATGTGAGAGTAGCAGACAGCAGAAATCAGCACTCCCATTTAAATCATTACAGAAGGGCGAGTACCCTTTCTTTTACTGTCTATGCGAGTACAAGCCAATCAGCGGCCTCATTTTCAAATTACCGCTGCCAATCAGGTTGCGTTGCACACTTTCTTACAAAGTACTGCGTGCCAACTGCCAACAGCTGGATAAGGACCACAGTCTATTTTTTTTTTTTTAATTAAAATTGTTTCTAGTTTTTATTTTTTTTTACAGTCTACGATAAGGACACACAAATAAAAAATATATTTTAACGTAGGCTTATAACAATTATCTGCACATATCTGAGATGATCTTTTTAAGAAAGAGAGAGAAAGCGTCAGGGAAATCTCACCAGTTTATGTTTAAGACGCCGAAGGTTGCTGTTCGTGTCATCGAGTTCCGTTCTCTCTTCACCCATGTCTGCTACACAAATAGTGTACAACTAAAAGCCGGTTGATTAATTAAATCGCAATCCCATATCGCTAAACGCTGAAGGACACTTAAACTGATCCTTGTTTTTCCCCCCACGGTTTTGGTCAGTTGTGAGTTATGACCATCGCCGTTACTAAATTAATATTCCTCCCATCTAAATGATCGTAGATCTACGAGTGCTCTGGAGTAATCGTAAAGCTCTAAGAAGAGAGAGTTATGAGGTCATGGTTATGCGGAAGGTTATGCGAAATCGCAGACAAATGCCCGAGATCACAGGCAAATCGGTGCTCTAGCACGCGAGTGACAATCACACAGTGTGCAGAACACAATCCTGGCTCCCTCTGTCTCTTCAACAATTTCTTCCGTCATAATCTTTTTTCTTTTTCTCCACAAATCAGCGCACATACAATTTGAAGCAAAACTTTTGCAGTTTATCGTTTTTAATAACAATTTTAATAAAAGTTTAATAAAAAAAAAAAAAAAAAGAATTAAGACAGCATCCACGGCCTTTGTTGTTATTGTGGCATAAAAGTAGAAAGTTTATAGTCTATAATTAGGCTATCTGTAGCCTATGGCAAAAAATTACAGAGCGAGTTGTTCCCGCTGTCCTAAAGGAACAAAATGCGCCGGCGCTTAATTTCGTTGGACAAAGGGTTAAAGAAAACGTAGCCAATAATGTCATAGTTAGGCTATGTTTAAATATTAGCCTATAACATTATTTTTTAATTAAATAGCCTAACTGTCTGTAGGCTATATAGGCCTATTTAATAAATAAGAAGCGAACCAAAATCGTCGGTATGGATTGACGTGTGTAACGTTTTTCTGTTCACAATTAAACAGAATTGTCCAATATTCGGGCTCATGTTATACGAGCTGAGAACTAAACTTTGTTTTGGGGAAATATTACATTCCTGACCACTTTTACAGTCTATGGGCTCAGAGAGATAGGCTGTGCAGCCTGATGCTATAATGGAGAGTCCGCGCTCTTCTTTGGTCAGAACCACGGAGAACGACCGCGGACAGGTCCGTCCTATGCACCGAGACTTTTCACAATGCAACAACATATTTAAAGAGCATTAAGCTATAAAATATCTATTATGTAAAGGGAGGGGAAGCAGCCGCAGCGAGCGCAGACACAGAGCGGCCAGAGAAACGGAGGAGCGACTGCAGTATGGCGTTTGTGGAAAACTGCGGAAAAACTGCGGAAAAAGAGCGGGTGTTGAAACCTGTCACCGGAAAAAGTGTGGGTGTATCCCCCACGGATGCGACACCCCTGAACATTTGCTGTGACTGCTCTAAAGTGACTTTCTTTTAAAGTCCACTTTTAATCCTGCGGTAATCTACCCGTAATAATGTTAAAAATACTTTATTTATAGCATTGTCAATCAAGCACAATTTTATTAAGAAATATAAAATAACTATAGAATACCGTAGCCTAAAATAGAAGAATTGCAGAATTACAGTAGGCTAGACCAGTGGTTCCCAAACCTGTCCTGGAGGAACCCCAGCACTGCACATTTTGTATGGCTGTGTCTCATTTCAGAAGGCTGCGTCCTCCGGAGGTCGCATTTGAAGGGTGCATACGTCATAAGGCCGTCTCATTTCAAAAAAGTGAGAAGGACTCTCCAAACGCGACCTTCGAATGCGTCCTTCTTTCACAGGAATTCGGAGTATGCACGAGGAGTATCCTTCACGGCTGGAGATAACCCACAATTCTTTGCGTTTCCGTTAACAACCGTCATATTTTTTTTATATTATGTGAAAAAACGGCACCACCGCCAGATATACATGCGAGCGTAGGTGTGGTGTTTAAATTAAGTAGTTCAAGCTTTTTTTGTTGTTGTTTTTTTAAGCTCTATTACCTCAAACAGATAGTTTTGGTAAACAGGATTACAACTGTTTATTGCATTTTAAACGTTTAGAACAGTACATTGCTGTCAAGACAAGAAACATTTCATAGTCATTTTCAAGTTATAAATAATTTTCATTCATATAACATGGCGTGAGAGCGCAACGAGGCTGAACTTGTTGGCATAGCAACGTGATACTTCCTGCCTGTGTGTCCTACGAAGGACGTCTCGTTTCATTCTGATTGAGGACACTCCGTATACTGCATCCTACACAGCACGTGTTTTTTTATTTTAGGCCTATTTTTATACATTATTACATTATTTGTTTTAAATTAATTTATAAAACTTTGTTAAAACTGTAGTTTTAAATAATGTTCAACGCATTGTTACCCGCGATTTTAATTCCTGTGTAAATGCATTTATGCCGCTTCAGAGAAGGATTAAACGGTCTGTGTAAATGCACATTTTTGTGATTTTATGCTCCTGCAGAATCGGTTTCGGTGCCGCGTTTGCTGTGTAAAGATGCCTTAACTGTCCAATACCCACAACGTATGGTAACGTTAACGTTAGTTCATTTTCCACAGCTGCTTGACGTTGTTACAAAAGTTAATGTTATGCCTAGCTTGGAACAATACTACATAAAGTTTAAACGACACCAACAACAAATATAAGTTGATAATTCAATAAATAAAACAGGAACAGTAACAAATACATAGAGCATCTTCACAAATATCAGCTAAATTTGAGAACATACAAAATGGTTAACGTGACGGGTCTGACAGACGAGTCAGATAGCACCTAAAATACAATACCAAATTAACGCTCTAAAACAGGTTATGTGACAAAAGAAACAAAATACAATTCTTAATGTTTACCTCAGAAGCGGGAGGTTTATCCTACTCCGAAATCTGACTGAAAGTGATGATGATCCATGCATGTAATGGCGATTAGTGTGTGTAAAGAAATTTGTTTGCCCCGCTGACTGAGGTTCTTGCTCCCACAATGCAACGCAACTAAAAATCAAGGGGGTAATCTAGCACTCGGAAAGCGTTCCACCCATAGGGGCTGCCATTGCTAACCAAGCCATCACCTGCTGTTAGCATCCCATTGACTCCCATTCATTTTTGAGTCACTTTGACAGTGAATAACTTTACATCTGAGGCGTTTAAAGACTCCATTTGTCCATTGTTTATTTCTAAAGAAACACGACAATGTATAAAAGGTTCCGTTACCTTGTATCTTACACTATCGCCCCGCAGAAGCTGTTTTTGTAAAAATAGGCTAACGATTGCGTCATAACCAACGCAACCCTGTCGCACAGTTGAGAAATTACCGTATAGACCTGAGGAGACGCTCGCAGGCAATCTTTTACTGTCTATGAGACAGTTGGGGGGACGTGGAGACATAAAGTCTGATAAAGTCAAGGGGGAAGAATGGGGAGAAGCCCATAGTGAGCCAAAAGCAACGGGAGAAAATATTTAAACAACGCGATTCAGATTTCACTTTCCACATCTACTAGAAGACTCACAGCTGTTAGACAGGAGGCTCACGTCACATCTACGTCGTCAAGCTCAGTCTGAGCCTGCGCAGTTCGCTCAGCCATCAGGAAGTGAGTGCCCCTAGGTTGACTTCATTCTTTCGCCGTTGACGTCAATGGGAACGCTCGGTCCATTTCTTTTACTGTCTATGCTAAAAATATGGAAAAAGACCTGTAAAACACAAATACGGAAAATTCCTTCAATGCCGTAAATGCATTTATGCCGCTTCAGAGAAGGATTAAACGGTCTGTGTAAATGCAAATTTTTGTGATTTTATGCTCCTGCAGAATCGGTTTCTGTGTAAAGATGCCTTAAGACTAGCACAACCAGGCCGATGAACAGCCACTTAAATTTGCGCCACACTATGAATTTGCACGTCTTGCATGGACTTGTGAACCAAAAGAACGAGGTTTCAGGTCGCCTGAGAGGTTTAAAAGAGAAACAAATCTTATAATCATCTTCTGTTAACACACAGAACAATAAACTTATTTAAGCGAGAGTTCGATTACTTGGGAGGATGGAGTTTTGGATTCATATTGGGCTCATCTCTGCCTTTTCCAGCAGGTCTCTCATCCGCTTCTCATTCACAATCTCCAAAGTCAGCTCCACCTTTCCCTGAAAAAAACACAATAAAAAAACGATAAAAAAGGCCCAATTAAATCAAGCTCAACATGAAATGACATCCACAACCCATTTGATCAAACCAAGTGAAGCGTATTCAAAGGGGTAATTCACTGCTGGCAAAATGGGATTTAAATAAAAGTTGGCTGCCTATGCAGTAGAAAGGCTTTTAGGCAAACAAGTCAGAAAACTTCAACACCCATAATGCACTGGGCATGTTGCCGTCCAAAGCAACTCCCGATCTGCTCCTACTAAGTCAAATTCTGCCTTGCTCGAGAAGGAAATACTTTTGAGCAAACTTTTAGTAGCCTCTCGAGGAGAAAATACAACACATGAACACAGCTCATACAAAGAAACTCAGTGACATACACGGTTAAAATTTGTTACAAATTGAGGAGTTTTTATATTTATAATATATATATATATATATATATATATATATATATATATATATATATATATATATTTATGAATTTATTAATCTGTACAGTGAAAACTAGTGTTATTTTATATTTGATAACTTTATTAGATGTATTTTGTAGGCCATTACCTGAACAGTAATGTTAGACCTTCCTGAGATTTAAGCACTGTATTTCATTTGTTTCTTTTATTGTCTATTTATTGTATGTATTTTACCATTTGTTTGTACTTTGTTCTTCTTCTTATTGTATACAAATGAAACACAAAAAAATGGATGTTTTATATTAGTATTGTTCAAACATTGTTGTTTATTTTGCTATAGCCTAGATATTTTACATTTTCAGATTAACTATGTTCTTAATTGTTAACTATGTTCTTAATTTTTCTGTTTATTATAAAAAAGTATAACAAAAATAACCGATAAGAATACCGCTAAAGTACCGGATCGATGAGCAGTATTGGTAAGGGTAGTAATACTGTTAAAACCTTAACGATACCCATCCCTACGTACAGGCAAGAAAGCTGTTGCCATAGTATTCCATTTTATCATAATGCTGTATGAAAAGTATTTGAAAAGTGCACATATATGAAAAGTATGATAACATTTTTCAGGGATAAACCTACAGAGTGCTGCAGGTATGACATCACCTCGTAGGCCAAAATAGAAGCGAGTTAGCATTTTAGCACTTCTGGTCCCCTCGTCCCAAATTCAATAGGTTTTTTGAACGGGATTGTGTTTAAATGGCTGAAATAAGGTCTGTGGTGAACAAGCTGTTAAAGACACTTTCAATTTTTACTCTACAACATAAAATACATCAGTATTACCCCGCTCATGATTTTTTTAAGCTGTTCCGTGTCTGGCGGCTGCTAACAGGTGGCTAAATGGGACTACAGAGGCTGTTGAGGAGATTAAACGTCATCACGCCCAAAAGGTAAGATCAGTTTACAGCCTCATTATGCTCATAATTGTGCTCTAATAAGCTATTCTAACTCAAACATTCTGGGAAAATGTTTTTGAATAAAACCTGAGAGATGTCAGAAGCTTAGTGATGATGACGCTGAAGTTGAGCGACCGTGGTGTAGTCCGTTTATAGCCTACTTTTAGCTTTTTACTTCTTCTTTTTTAAACTGTATTTAGGCTTCAAAATTAATAAAAATTGTGTTCATCTGTAATAATTAGCTTGATGGAAAAAAACCTGTAAGTATCAGACCAAAAGCCTACAGGAAAATCCTATTTGGATTGTATAGAGTTTTACAAGTGTAAAGCTAGTTCCCTGCAAAGTGACGTCATACCTGCATCACTCTATTCTTACAATAATTTTCTTAAAAAACCTCTGTCAATTCGTCGGTCCGTGGGCGGGGATAAAAAACCCTGCTGTCAAAATTTTAAAGGAACTGTATGTAATAAATGTATTTCAATTAATCATAAAATGGCTCTGATATGTCACTAGACATTAAGAAATCATGTTAATTTCAAATACTTATATCACTGACAACAGTAGTCCGGCCAGGATATTGTCATTTAAAAGTTGTTGTTGCAGCCCTCAACTGATGTTGATGTTGACATGTTGTGTTTTGGCCTGAAGCTCCGCCCTCCACCTATCTACCAATCACGAAGTCAGTGGTGTTTCAGCATCTGGGTTGCCAGATCTGCTCTAGTTACCACATCTGCAGCTACAAACGTTCCTGCTGGATCCTGCAGCTTATCTGACAACCTCGAGTCAGGGGGAGGGGGAGAGGGGATACACCGCTCTACAGTCCATTGAAAGTCATTACAGTACCAATTTTGGCTAGCCAAGAAATCTAGACGCACCCTAGTGGCAGCAAATCTAATCTGCCCGCGAGTGTCGTCTAACAACTCTCAATACACTTCTGAGCTGTAAACACCAAACTCTGGTCGGGCCAATCACATTGTGTATAGAGTCGGTGGGCGGGGCTTAACATAGTGACGACGGCCAAGTTGTGCTTGCGTGCTTCTAGTTATCACAGAAACATCCGAACGGCGGTCTTTCGAATCATCTTTGACCGCGACTCTGGAAGACTTGGAGTTAAAGTTTTCTCTGAGAAAAGAATAAAGAACAGCACTGAAGTCATTCTTAAAAAGGGAAGATGTGTTCGGAGTTTGGCCGACTGGATATGGTGAATGTTTAATCTATCAACAAGCTCCGTTTCACCTTCGTTGCTCTGGTTGGTTTTAGCGCTATCCAATCGTGTGCAGAGGGAGTTTGAAAAACAAGTTGTTTGGATCAAATAAATGCAGCCTAGGTGAGCAGAAGAGCCTTCTTTAAAAACATTTTAAAATGCTACTGGTCTGAAACTTTTGACCGGTAGTGTAGCCTATGTATGTATTTCCTTCACATTCATGTTAAAAATAATACTAGGACATAGTATGACGAGACATAGTATGAGGAGATTTAATGTTAATGGACACAAAAACTGTAGTTTACTATTACTTCAACTATACAATTTTTTATTATTTTAAAAATATATTAATGAATGTGTAACATGTTGTAAAGTGTTTCCCATTTGACTGTATATTCAGTCATATTATTTCTTTCACGTTCATGTTGTTACACATAATACTTAGACACAAAGAATGTGACATTTAAAATGTTCAAATGTCAAATAAAAATAACCATTTATAGGGAAAATAATAGGTTTAAAAATTTAAATGGCTGAACTTGTGATTCTTATGCCCATATCATGGCATTTCTGCAGAAAGACTTGATAGGATTAGTCTTGTCATCCATGAAAACGAAATTAATACGTTTTATTAATTAATAATTGTTTAATATTACGACAAATAATATATTTTGACAAATGCAAAAAAAAAAGTATGTTTAGCTTTCATGATAAAACGTGAATTCACTCACCACATCAGGACAGAAATTGTCTTATTGGCTTAAATGCGTGTTTCAAGGATATGAAAAGAAAAGTATGGTGACTTTATTAAAAAGTATTCTTGTTAAATATTGTAGACATCGTTCCAATTAATATCCTTGTGAAAACCGCCGTAAAAAGCTTATATTTAACGAAAGAAAATCACGTGTATGGGTAGCGCTGCTCACTTCCGGTTATGTGGACGACGTGGTTCCGAAACTGTTGCGTGCTGTAGCGCGTTCTTCATCGCGTCACTCAGCTCGCTCTAATCCGGTGTCATGACTAATCCTGTCTGCCTATGAAATTGTGTCCGCTGGTAGAGGTTTTAAATCGCTGATCAAAAGTTGTTATACATGGTTCTGGACAAGCAATTGTTTAAAAATAAACTATGAATTCATTGCCATACTACACACATACACACGCAAAACATTTATTTGAAATATGTAATTGATTGCTAATTATTTTGACTGATACACTAAGTACGTTACCAGTACAAAATCATGACATAGTAATGTACCTATAATGTAAATAATAAAGAATAAATAAAAAAACCCAGCAACAGAACAGGTGCACAAAATAAATAGATTATATACGAGATATGCTTATATATCTTATCATTAAAGACTATTTTAACACAATTTAAACAGCAAAAATCAAAACGCGATTTTGTAAGAATTGTTATCAGGCTCTGAACAGATTACCTATTAAAATTTCTTTCAGCCAATAGAATCGCTCTGCGGGTCCCGAATGTGTAATTTAACCTCTTAAACTCCGTGGACCCTGTACAGGGACGGGAATGACATATACTTTCCATTTTAAATGTCTGTGGAAGAGCTATGATGTCAAGATGATTTGAAAGCTTAGAGTCTCTACTTTCTGGAGATATGCATCACTTTGACATTTGTTTTACACAAAGTAATGTACACTAAATTACTCTGGTACCATTTCCGGCTGGATTTAGCCTACCCAAATTGAAAAGCCTCCCATACACACATACAGTGGTCAAGGTTCAAAATGTTGGTGTCATTTTAAAGGAAACCCTTTAAAGTTACATAAAACACTGCTAAAAGTCATAAACATGTAAGTATATGTTGAAAGCTGTTATAACCCCCCGAAAATTAAGTGCTTTTAGATTTTTTTTATATGAATACATTTTTGAAAGTGTGTAACTCAAGCCCTGTGTGCTCTAGGACCCTGCAGACAGTTTGGGCTGCTTCCAGCATATATAATTAATTTAATGACACTGGGATATTGCATTTATATCACTATATATGGTGGTGGAGGGGTCGGGGGAGGGCGGAAAAGGGGGTCATCCCTTCAGATCTATTTGAATAAATCTTGCATACAACATGACACAGACAAACTTCTTTTTTCCTCTATTTTCTGGAATTTAGTGGAAATAGCCCAAACTGTCTGCAGGTTCCTTGAGCACACAGGGCCTGAGTTACACACTTTCAAAAATGAATTTATGGGGGAAAAAATCAAAAAGCGCCTACTTTTTGGGGGGTTATTACAGCTTAGACAACATATACTTCCATGTTTATGACTTTTAGCCGTGTTTTATGTAACTTCAAAGGGTTTCCTGTAAAATAACACCAACATTTTGAACCTAGACCACTGTATGTGTGTATGGGAAGCTTTTCAATTTGGGTGGGCCAAATCCTGGCGGAAATCCCAAAAGATGTCCCTGAGTGTAATTTAAACTGCAGTGATAAAACACCACTCTGCCTCTTTTCATTTTCATTTAAAACAATCTTAAACATATTAATAACCACACAGATGTGGTTCAGGTAAAGCGTACCTTTATTATCTTCACTGCATGTATATTTTTAACAAAACAAAATATAAAAAACAACGCTGCCGCTTTTTGTTTACTTTTTTTTATTAAAAAATATTTGAAATATTAATATGTGGTTCAGACAATAAGTGTGCATATATCAATGCAATAAATTAAATATGACATAAAAAAGCAACAACTGAGTCTTAAATGTCAGTTTATGTAAGATCAAATAGCCATTATAAAGGTATAAGAAGCTATACAAGAAATAAAGCAAACAATCCAGTCAAACGACAAGGTAAAATGACAAGTTCAAAATATTCCAGCTGCTGTGAGTAAAGATCGGTCGTATATAAGGCGCTATATAAATAAAGATGACTTGTCTTGACGTTTAAAATCAAAGCAAATGTGGCTGTGATGATTGATGACTTCTTCCCAGTCTTGCAGTCTCTCGTGTTCTTGCTCAGACGTGGACAGGCTCTGAGTTCCCAGTCAGGTTGGGGTTGGACATCAGGCTTCGGCTCAAGTCTCGAGCTCAAGCCCTCCACCAAGGACAGCAAGTATGTTGTTTCCTATTCAATACAAAGATTATATGAACAAATCAACTCATGAATGATTTTTAGAGTTTATTACTGTATATTTTCCTGTTTATTACAGTAAAGCCGCTTTGAAATGATCTGTATTGTATAAAGCACTTTATAAATGAAGGTGACTTGACTATAACAAGAACGCAACTGTGAAATAAGACAACTGATAATAATCCTACTCTGTCTGTTACACTTCCTCACACCTGCTGAAATCACTGATCGAGTGAATCTCCTGAACTTCTCCAATCTACAGTAGGTCATCTCATCCATTTATGTTGTGACATCTGCTCTAACGTCGGCCGTTTAGTTGGATCCCGGGCTAGGCACTGGCTAATCAGATCCCTGTATTCTGTACAAATTTTAATAAGGAGTTAGTCATGCATCTCTGAAAACAGCATCTAAAACATGATTATTATACTGTAAAATGTTCTTTAGCTTTACTTTAAAAGTGAAGTATGTAGTTTCTGTGACACTACAAAATAAATTACAAAATAAATCATATTTTCGTCAAATCATTACGTCTTCCCCAACATCACAAACACAGCTCTCGTTTAAGGTTCAACATATTAGGAATACTTTTAGCTGTGTTGCATTTGTCTTTATTAAAATGTATCTTTCTGAACGGGAGCATGACTATGATATATCATCAGCTCTGTTTCTGTTCAGTTTTCTGTGTTGGTTGATTGTTTGTATTATTCTATATTTTTACTTGTTATTCATTTTTTAAATTATTTTTTCCCTTTGTTGCACTTTGAGATTCTTCGGAATGAAAATTGCATTATAAATAAAATCTATTATTATTATTATTATTATTGAAGCGTGCTTTGTATCACAATGCTTTGTTCACTTTGACATGTTTGTGACCTGTTTAAGGTATAAATGCAGCGAATTTTGGCTTTCACTTCTTTAGCTAAATTTCTTTTCCCATGGCTCCGCCTGCTACATTAGCCACGCCCCAAACTCTCGCTATACGTTGAGCTATATATAAAAAATCTTACATACTTCATCTTTAACTGTTTCTGTTCAGAGCCTTTGCTTTGTGTGTGTGTGTGTGTGTGTGTGTGTGTGTGTGTGTGTGTGTCTGTGTGTGTGTGTGTGTGTGTGTGTGTGTGTGTGTGTGAGTGTGTGTGTGTGTGTGTGTGTGTGTGTGTGTGTGTGTGTGTGTGTGTGTGTGTGTGTGTGTGTGTGTGTGTCTGTGTGTGTGTGTGTGTGTGTGTGTGTGTGTGTGTGTGTGTGTGTGTGTGTGTGTGTGTGTGTGTGTGTGTGTG
This sequence comes from Pseudorasbora parva, assembly GCF_024679245.1. Lineage (NCBI taxonomy): Eukaryota > Metazoa > Chordata > Actinopteri > Cypriniformes > Gobionidae > Pseudorasbora > Pseudorasbora parva. Next base: position 26,129,166 of record NC_090184.1, read on the forward strand.
TGTTATCAATGTTGTCAATATGATTCACTCACTTTTGGATAAGTTGTAGTACATAAATGGAATTTTGGCTCGTCTGATTTCTTTCGAATTGGCAAAAGGATGAGATACGTGCACCATAGTGTACAACAGCACTCCTAGAGCCCAGACATTTGCTGGTATGGCGTGGAAACGAGGTTCTGTTAAGATTTCAGGTGGATAGTAATACGGCAGTCCTGTAAAGAAGAAATTTGCACATTGATGAGCTTTTTTTTAAGCATTAAATAATAATAAGTCACTACATTCAGGTTTTCACACTCTCAAAATGCTCACCAATGTATGTTTTGCTCTCGTAGCCATCATTACTAAATAGCTGACCGCAGCCAAAGTCGATCAGCTTGAGCTCCAATGTCCTTTCATTTACGAGGAAATTCTGCGCATGAATGTCATTATGAAAAACGCCATGCTCGATGCAGACCTGTACTGCCAGCAGAGCCTGTCGCATGATGAACCGTGCTGTGGGTTCATACAGGACGGGTTTACGAACGATGTAGTCCCGCAAGCTCATGCAAGGCTCGGGGAACTCCATAACAAGAGTGAATTTTCCAGGATGTTCAAACCACTCGTATAGCTGTATGATGAGCGGGCTTATGGGTTTTCGCCTCATCATCAGCAGCAGCGCCACTTCTGTAACGAGAGGTTCGGGATGCCCAGGCTAGAGAAAAAAAGTAATCAGAAGGTTAGCTGAGTAAAAATCTGAAGAAAACATATCAAAGTATCTTTGAAAAAGTCTTTTTTTTAAAAGTATATTTTTAGATCCGTTCAAAAGAGCCTTTTCAGCTCAAAGTTATTTGGTGCCTCTAGGCTTATTTGTCAATCACTTTTACACTTAATGCTTTCTACGGGTGTATTAACTACAGTAATCTGCACTGAAACGACAAAATACATATTCAGGTGTTGGCCAACTTACAATATAAAGATAACGATTGTTTTCAATCTTGCTTAACTGCTTGATGGCAACCTGCAACAAAAAAGAAAGTTAGTTTTAAATGTTTTGATGCATTCAAGAGCAAAATGTTTGAACAATTCAGTCAGATTTACCTTTTTGCCATCAGATTTGCGTGTTCCCTTGTACACGCTGCCAAATCCTCCGGATCCAAGCATCTCTCCCACATTATAGAGAGACTCAAAAGACTCTGAAAAACAAACAGAAAAATATGAAATATATGACCAAATTTTTTTTTTTTTTTTATATTTCCTCAAAAGCCATGAGCATTATTTTCAGTGAAAAACAAGATGACAATACTGTTTAAAATGATGTTGGCGAAATAATGATCAGCGATTTACCATCATTTGGCTTGACGGCGGAGTGATCTGTCGCAGATGATGATGGCTCAGGATCAGGGGAAAAAGGCTCCACAACATCCACAGCACTACTGAGACAGCAGCAGACAGGACTCTTCAGAGCCTTCCATACCCTCGTGAAGAAAGAACGAATTCTTTTCCATTTCCCACATCCTGGAGGATTTTCTGAAATTAAGATTTTCATTTGAATGACGTCAAATTAAGCAACGATATAATGACATGACTTACATTTTACTTTTAAATTCTCATCTGTAATGTTATAAATCCAAAGTAATGGAAATACTTCCAAGCTATCCTCCTGACTTCTAGATAATGCCTGCATAAATGTCCCAAAATCTTATTTTACAAATATTAGTGGTCACAATATAGTTATTTTTCTTGCTTTATCTGATCTTTTTGGCTTCATTTGACCAAATCAGTTCTGGTAATGGCAAATATAATATATTTATGTTATATTAAATACAATATATTTAAATAAACGTTAATTTTTTAATGCATAGCTGTGTGTTATTTATGCCATAACCGACTCTGTAATATGACAGCCAGTTTGACAATGTTCTGTGTATTTGACAATTCAAAAGCAAAAAGTCTTGAAATAGAATTCTACTCTGGATTGTTTGCCGTCTGAGAAGCGGCTTTCTGTGCGCATGTTTCGGGTGTGTGTCAGACAGCACAAGTACCACTGAGTTCATGGCTTATTGAGAAGTAGATTTTGAATGTTCTCTGAATGTTCTGAAAATGTTAGACGAATGTCCAATTAAAATATTTCTATTTCAGCGAAGTTGTGCTGAGCAACAGTAAATGTGAACGGACATTACCATGATAAAAACTTGAAGCAGTTATGCATGAATTATCAAAATCTCTGTCTGTACACTTTACACTGGCCAGCCTTATTTCAGTCTCACCTGTTGAGGTCTTGTTCAGGGGAGAAGCCTCCATGGCACCCTGAACATTTCGGGCATTTGAAGTCCCCGTTGGCTCGACAGGAACTGGACTTGGCAGCGGAGGGCACGACCAATCAAAGCTGTCAGACCTGCCCTGTTCGCTTCGGCTGTCCAATCCATCGCCACTCCACCTCCAAATGACGTTGAATGAGCCTCTGCTGCTCAGGGACAAGGATGACATGATGCCCAGCGAAGAATCTGTGGAAGCAGTTCTTCTGGATCCGAAATGGCCTGAGTCGGGAAAATTTCAGATATCAAATCAGCCATTGAAAGCAGAAATAGAAACGGAGCCATAACTTCGTTATTAAAAGCCTATTCTTACCAATGCAAGAGCATTTAGATGAAGATGAAGATGAGGAGAATGGATGTTCATCATCATCTGAGCTCTGTTGGCTGCCGCTCTGCAGCGTCCTGTCAGCCTGACCTGTGGACACAGAAACAGAAAACTCAGACAGAGACAGAGGTGCTAAATGTCTACAACTGAATTCTCACTGGTAAAAAGGCCATTATGACTAGTAACACTGAGAACAATTTTAGATTGCTAATATTAAAATTAAATGTCCCCTGAATGTTTAAAACGTCCATTTTCAAAAATATTTTTTTTTCTTGGTTAAAGGAACATTGTAGTTTATACTTTTTCATTATGGGAACTTTACTTTTAAATGTTCTCTAGATGTTTGAAAAAGTTAGACAAATGTCCAATTCAAATCTTTTCTAAAAAAAACTAAGAAAATCAGCAAAATTGTGCTGAGCAACAGTAAATGTGAACGGACATTACCATGATAAAAATTTGAAGCAGTTATGCATGAATTATCAAAATCTCTGTCTGTACACTTTACACTGGCCAGCCTTATTTCAGTCTCACCTGTTGAGGTCTTGTTCAGGGGAGAAGCCTCCATGGCACCCTGAACATTTCGGCCATTAGAAGTCCCCTTTGGCTCGACAGGAACTTGACCTGGCAGCGGAGGGCACGACCAATCAAAGCTGTCCGATCCACTCCTGGATCTGGAGTGACCTGAGTCTGGAAAATTTTAGACATCAAATCAGCCATTGAAATTAGAAATAGAAATGGAGCCATAACTTATTTATTAAAATACTATTCTGACCCATGCAAGAGCATTTAGATGAAGTTGAATTGAGGGGATGTTCATCATCATCTGAGCTCTGCTGGCTGCCGCTCTGCCACGCCATCTTTCTCCTGTCCGCCTGACCTGTGGACACAGAAACAGAAAACTCAGACAGAGACGGAGGTGCTAAACATCTTGGAATCGCCTGGATCTGGGTCAGGTCTGGCAGCAGATCGCGGTCATCAGAACAGAGTCTCCAAATCTCCTGACCAGCCGTCTGAGAGGAAGCAGCTCTTCTGGATCTAGAGCGGCCTGAGTCTGGAATATTTCACACATCACATAATATTAGTTGGTAATGTTTCGATAATAATCAATAAACAATGTCAGTGATCAATTACAAATACTGTTACTATAGTTACGTTACTCAAATTGAAAAGTTTTATTTCATATGCAAGGAATCAAATACATGTGATCACTAAGCTGAGAACATTGGGGGATTTTTAACCTTACACAATTTTCTTCACATTAATGTAGTCAATCATTGTACAACTTCAAACCATAAACAAGTGAAAACCAAAAGCACACTCACCTCCTCTTTCACCCATCATGTGAGCCATCGACATCCTTCGAGTCCAAACTGCAATAAAAAACACAACACAATACAAAATACAATACAATACAATACAATAACCTACAACTCTCCTTAGAAATACTCCTCCCAAAATAAAATAATAATAAAATAAAACAAAAAAATTAAATAAAACTCCAAACTCCTGCTAAAATAAGAAAAGAACAATAAATTAAAAGTATCCTCTAAGATAATATGAACAAAAATATAACTTTATAAAGGATATTATCTTCCGATGTTCTTCAAGAATAATTCTCTCAGAAATTTCCTTCAAGATCGCAAAATCAGCAGCACAGAAAATATTCTGCAAGTTTGTGAATTGGTGAATCAAACCAACAGATAGAGATCGGTTCGCGTGGGTATATATTCATTCAAAATTCATAACACGCGTCGCTATAGCAACTAAAATGCACATGCATGTCTATGGTATATATTCATTCAGAATTCATAACACGCATCGCTATAGTAACTAAAATGCACGCAAGCACATCTATCGTACATATGCATTCAGAATTCATAACGCGTCGTTATAGCAACTAAAATGCACGTGCATGAGTAGAGCACGTGATCACACATCAAATCGGAATACTTTATTAAATAGCTACAGATTTAATTTTTACGTTTTTTAAATGAGATTTATGGTTTCTGAACAGTCATTATTATTATTAGACAATTATTTTCGGTGGAATTATTTTTCCACCGAAAATAATACAAAAATGATTAATTGCACAAACGCGTCCACAAGGCCTAACGTTACAGTCTGGATTGAGTCGTTGCTTCTGTCCAAAATGCGCAAAACGGCACAAGGGAGGAAAAATGTGGACATAATCTTATTATGAAGTCTATTAATTTAATTCGTCCTTTACTTTGGCAAGCCAGTTTATCTTAAATTGTTCCCAGCGTTATAGTAATTGCATTTTTACGGGTAAGAACGGATTCAGAGAGCTCTACAATTGAATTATCACTAGTAAAAATACAATTACGACTAACACTGGGAACAATTTAAGATTGCTAATTTGATATGACAAAAAAGTTGTTTAATACACCAGCTTCCATGACTCATAGCTTGAAAGTTTGAAATTTTAAAAGTCACATCAAAGCAAAAAATAAAAGGTTCTTAAAAATCAAACTAATAATCCAGAAACAAACGGAATTCCCCATTAAACATTTTCAACCAATTTATTTAAAAAAACAAACATTAAACATTTAAACCTCCTGTAGAGAAGACTATGACTGTATTGAAGATTTCCTGCTGTGTTCCAATTCGTTTTTCCATTTAAATTTAAAAAGAAGAGAGTCAATAGATTTAGACTCTTCTATACCAGTGGTTCTTTTATAGCTAGCATCCTACATTATGAAAGTAACCCCATTTGGAGCACTACAAATCCAGATTTGCAGAGCTCCAGCACAAAAATAAGAAAGATTACCTGATTCTGGATAGCAAAAACACGGGTTTTCCAAATCTAGACCAAACTTTTGAACAACTGGGTCCTGGACCGGCTTGAGAAGGATTGTTCTTGGGTACTGTGCTCTGTCAAAAGCTTTTCTTGGTGCATTCAGTTAATTTTTCCTCATTGAAATGCAAGTTTTATACTTTTTAAAGTATACTTTATACTTTAAACATGTAAAATCATCATGTGCAGTACATGAGGTAAAATATAATGCCTAATATCTATCTAAAATATAAGTCACTTACTACCGGTATTCACTTTTTTATTGAACTGAAACTCAACATTACATTTTCAATCATGCAGATGTTCAGAAAAAGAGCTTGAACAAGGACATAAATAATATAAAATGTATTTGATTTTTTTTTTCACTGCTAAAATATACCATGTTTAAGTGCCATTTTTTGTTTCTGTTTTGCAATATTTTTACAATAACACGACAGTGGGACAGGTATCTCACTGTAACTTATACAATGGTGAACAATCTGAAGGTATAAAGAGCGACAGGACCAGAATGAACAGAACTCAAGAGATTAAAGGCATTCAACATACATTCCTAAATTCTAGGAGAACATTTATGCAAGAAAGCATTAGACTTTAGGTGAAAATCATAACGCAGAGAAAACGCAGCTTTACAGTTCAAAAGATACTCAGAGAAAGGGCAAAAGATTTACCAATAATCTTCTGAATCTCCATCCAGTAAACTCTGATCATATCACAATCCCAGAATACTTGCATTTGTGTGCCCTTAGATAATGCAAATTGAACATGACAGTTTTTATTGATAAAATGACAAAATAATGAAATCTAATTCAAGACAAATTGACACACTTAAAACAAATATTACCATGTCTTTATTTAACAATTTTAAACATTTAACCAATAAACTTTAAAATGATCTGAGAATATAATACAATAAAAGACTTTCACAATAGAAAACACTTCATGGTTTGTGTACAAATGTTTCCAAACATCAGTGAAACCTGAACCAAAAAGTGAAAATTCATGATGGAATTTAATAATGGTGCAAAGAGTGATTAATGGTAAAAACCTAAACAACCACAACAAAACCAACACTGTATTAATGGTCTGATTGTCATAAAGAAAATGAACCATTTCTGTTCACTGTGTGAAATGCCAAATACATTACATGGATAAAATGACAAAAAGCTGAACTCCTCCTGCACTCAATTGAAGGGTTTGACGATTTTCATGGAGATGAAGTTCTGAAAATAAATAAACACAAAATAATTAGCATTGTACATCTTAAGTCTAAACATCACCTTTGTGAAAGGATTGATCAAGTGTGTCTTTACTGGTAATGAATACAACAAGATCCCAATGAATAATAGCACTAAAGATGCCTTTACACAGCCGAGTTAAGGCGGCTCTAAAGCGGGTCTCTGTCTGCTCAAAATTCTGTGTAAAGACGCAAAGCAGACTTAAAATATGCCGGGTCTGACCCACCTCGGCCCAAAGGCGATGTAGAAACGGTTTTGATTCAGTGTAAATGAACGTGAACTTGTGCCGCCTTAAACTACATCATTGTCGTGACAACCGTCAGTCAGCCAGGGCTGCGTTTCCCAAAAGCATCGTAAGCCTAAATCCGGGTGCACACTGTGCGATTTTGGCCACGATTTGGCCGTCTGAGACAAATTTAGCAAATCCTAAAAGATTCCTCTGATCCTAGGCTAAAATCTGAAGTCTTTGGTCGTTAGTTTGACATGTTCACCGGCAGCCGATTAATGAGCACTGCGATCAAATTTTACCTCAGACGAAATTCTGGCAGTGTCAGAAGATTTGGCACACAATCCTGCAGTGTGACTTCTCCTAAGACGACAGTCAAATATCTCAGTTTTTCAAGACAAACTATGACCAAAACGAGTACTAGAGATTTCTTTGTAGCCAGCATTTCAGTCCCGCGTGTAATGCAGCTCACCGTCACCAAACGAGTCATTCATTGATGATATAAAACTCCGGGTGAGTTTCTTGCACGCGTCTGTTTTTAGCGCGCCTTCACTATCGTGCAGTCTGACATTAGTGTCAACTGAGATCTTACAGTGTGACATGGCGATCATGTTCGTACAGTCTGACAAGGGACATTCGCAAAGGATTTTGAAAAATCGCACAGTGTGCAGGACCCATAAGTTGATCGTAAAAACAATCGTACGAGTGATCTTAATATTAAGGTCTGTTTCCCAAAAGCATCGTAACTAGGGCCGGGACTTTAACGCGTTAATTAAGATTAATTAATTACGGGACTTTAACGCATTAATTAATTACGCAAAAAAATAAATAACAATTTTAACCACACTTATTTTTGCACCGCGGAACGTTTTTCAATGAATGAGATTCGACGGACTGATTATATTGAAACACCAACTAGCGCGCATGAGTCACGACAACAACAAACCATAGTGAACATGAACGAAGAAGCTGATGAGACCGCTTTGCTTGGCCCCGTGGATGGGAAATTTTGTTTTAAAAAACGAAAGGATATAAGCGTCGACAAGAGCATGGTTGTGTGCAAGCTATACAACAAGGAATTTGCATATCACCGCAGCACATCGAGCCTCAAATATCACAAATATGCTTTTGCTACACTTAATGGCAAACATTGCGCTGGTCTGCTGGACTGAAATAAATAAACAATATTTTGTTGATTAAGCTTATGTATTCAGTCATTATTCAATGGTATACTAAAATCCATGTGAAAAATTACTTCTCACTGTTCTCAGGTCAAAAAATTGTATGCGATTAAAATGCGATTAATTTCGATTAATTCATTACAAAGCCTCTAATTAATTAGATTAATTTTTTTAATCGAGTCCCGGCCCTAATCGTAACTTAAGTAGCACTTGAAAATGATCGTAGATCTACGAGTGCTCTGGAGTAATTGTAAAGCTCTAAGAAGAGAGAGTTATGAGGTCACCTACAGGACAACCGGCAGATTACACCTTTAACTTTACTCAAGTGCATCGTGATAATGCTGCAGTGCCCTCTTCCTTTGGCTTGCAAACTCCTGCCATTTCTTGCAGACCTCTTTACCCGATCTTTGAACTAATAATTTAACTTATAACTTTTAATTTGGTAACAATGTCCTCCCAGATGTTTTGTTTCTCTTTGTTTGTACGATGCCCTTTAAATCTGTTGAAAATAATATCTTTTCCCGCTCCACCTCCTCTAGAAGGATATTGATTTCGTCTTTTTGAAAGGTATCATTTTTGTTGGTGCTCTAGCACGCGAGTGACAATCACACAGTGTGCAGAACACAATCCTGGCTCCCTCTGTCTCTTCAACAATTTCTTCCATCATAATCTTTTTTCTTTTTCTCCACAAATCAGCGCACATAAAATTTGAAGCAAACCTTTTGCAGTTTATCGTTTTTAATAACAATTTTAATAAAAGTTTAATAAAAAAAAATAAAAAAATGAATTAAGACAGCATTTGTAACTTTTGAAGTGCATAAACAATATGTTCCCAGAATCCACGGCCTTTGTTGTTATTGTGACATAAAAGTAGAAAGTTTATAGTCTATAATTAGGCTATGTATTGCACCTAGGCTATCTGTAGCCTATGGCAAAAAATTACAGAGCGAGTTGTTCCCGCTGTCCTAAAGGAACAAAATGCGCCGGCGCTTAATTTCGTTGGACAAAGGGTTAAAGAAAACGTAGCCAATAATGTCATAGTTAGGCTATGTTTAAATATTAGCCTATAACATTATTTTTTAATTAAATAGCCTAACTGTCTGTAGGCTATATAGGCCTATTTAATAAATAAGAAGCGAACCAAAATCGTCGGTATGGATTGACGTGTGTAACGTTTTTCTGTTCACAATTAAACAGAATTGTCCAATATTCGGGCTCATGTTATACGAGCTGAGAACTAAACTTTGTTTTGGGGAAATATTACATTCCTGACCACTTTTACAGTCTATGGGCTCAGAGAGATAGGCTGTGCAGCCTGATGCTATAATGGAGAGTCCGCGCTCTTCTTTGGTCAGAACCACGGAGAACGACCGCGGACAGGTCCGTCCTATGCACCGAGACTTTTCACAATGCAACAACATATTTAAAGAGCATTAAGCTATAAAATATCTATTATGTAAAGGGAGGGGAAGCAGCCGCAGCGAGCGCAGACACAGAGCGGCCAGAGAAACGGAGGAGCGACTGCAGTATGGCGTTTGTGGAAAACTGCGGAAAAACTGCGGAAAAAGAGCGGGTGTTGAAACCTGTCACCGGAAAAAGTGTGGGTGTATCCCCCACGGATGCGACACCCCTGAACATTTGTTGTGACTGCTCTAAAGTGACTTTCTTTTAAAGTCCACTTTTAATCCTGCGGTAATCTACCCGTAATAATGTTAAAAATACTTTATTTATAGCATTGTCAATCAAGCACAATTTTATTAAGAAATATAAAATAACTATAGAATACCGTAGCCTAAAATAGAAGAATTGCAGAATTACAGTAGGCTAGACCAGTGGTTCCCAAACCTGTCCTGGAGGAACCCCAGCACTGCACATTTTGTATGGCTGTGTCTCATTTCAGAAGGCTGCGTCCTCCGGAGGTCGCATTTGAAGGGTGCATACGTCATAAGGCCGTCTCATTTCAAAAAAGTGAGAAGGACTCTCCAAACGCGACCTTCGAATGCGTCCTTCTTTCATAGGAATTCGGAGTATGCACGAGGAGTATCCTTCACGGCTGGAGATAACCCACAATTCTTTGCGTTTCCGTTAACAACCGTCATATTTTTTTTATATTATGTGAAAAAACGGCACCACCGCCAGATATACATGCGAGCGTAGGTGTGGTGTTTAAATTAAGTAGTTCAAGCTTTTTTTGTTGTTGTTTTTTTAAGCTCTATTACCTCAAACAGATAGTTTTGGTAAACAGGATTACAACTGTTTATTGCATTTTAAACGTTTAGAACAGTACATTGCTGTCAAGACAAGAAACATTTCATAGTCATTTTCAAGTTATAAATAATTTTCATTCATATAACATGGCGTGAGAGCGCAACGAGGCTGAACTTGTTGGCATAGCAACGTGATACTTCCTGCCTGTGTGTCCTACGAAGGACGTCTCGTTTCATTCTGATTGAGGACACTCCGTATACTGCATCCTACACAGCACGTGTTTTTTTATTTTAGGCCTATTTTCATACATTATTTCATTATTTGTTTTAAATTAATTTATAAAACTTTGTTAAAACTGTAGTTTTAAATAATGTTCAACGCATTGTTACCCGCGATTTTAATTCCTGTGTAAATGCATTTATGCCGCTTCAGAGAAGGATTAAACGGTCTGTGTAAATGCACATTTTTGTGATTTTATGCTCCTGCAGAATCGGTTTCTGTGTAAAGATGCCTTAAGACTAGCACAACCAGGCCGATGAACAGCCACTTAAATTTGCGCCACACTATGAATTTGCACGTCTTGCATGGACTTGTGAACCAAAAGAACGAGGTTTCAGGTCGCCTGAGAGGTTTAAAAGAGAAACAAATCTTGTAATCATCTTCTGTTAACACACAGAACAATAAACTTATTTAAGCGAGAGTTCGATTACTTGGGAGGATGGAGTTTTGGATTCATATTGGGCTCATCTCTGCCTTTTCCAGCAGGTCTCTCATCCGCTTCTCATTCACAATCTCCAAAGTCAGCTCCACCTTTCCCTGAAAAAAACACAATAAAAAAACGATAAAAAAGGCCCAATTAAATCAAGCTCAACATGAAATGACATCCACAACCTATTTGATCAAACCAAGTGAAGCGTATTCAAAGGGGTAATTCACTGCTGGCAAAATGGGATTTAAATAAAAGTTGGCTGCCTATGCAGTAGAAAGGCTTTTAGGCAAACAAGTCAGAAAACTTCAACACCCATAATGCACTGGGCATGTTGCCGTCCAAAGCAACTCCCGATCTGCTCCTACTAAGTCAAATTCTGCCTTGCTCGAGAAGGAAATACTTTTGAGCAAACTTTTAGTAGCCTCTCGAGGAGAAAATACAACACATGAACACAGCTCATACAAAGAAACTCAGTGACATACACGGTTAAAATTTGTTACAAATTGAGGAGTTTTTATATTTATAATATATATATATATATATATATATATATATATATATATATATATATATATATATATATATATATATATTTATGAATTTATTAATCTGTACAGTGAAAACTAGTGTTATTTTATATTTGATAACTTTATTAGATGTATTTTGTAGGCCATTACCTGAACAGTAATGTTAGACCTTCCTGAGATTTAAGCACTGTATTTCATTTGTTTCTTTTATTGTCTATTTATTGTATGTATTTTACCATTTGTTTGTACTTTGTTCTTCTTCTTATTGTATAAATATGAAACACAAAAAAATGGATGTTTTATATTAGTATTGTTCAAACATTGTTGTTTATTTTGCTATAGCCTAGATATTTTACATTTTCAGATTAACTATGTTCTTAATTGTTAACTATGTTCTTAATTTTTCTGTTTATTATAAAAAAGTATAACAAAAATAACCGATAAGAATACCGCTAAAGTACCGGATCGATGAGCAGTATTGGTAAGGGTAGTAATACTGTTAAAACCTTAACGATACCCATCCCTACGTACAGGCAAGAAAGCTGTTGCCATAGTATTCCATTTTATCATAATGCTGTATGAAAAGTATTTGAAAAGTGCACATATATGAAAAGTATGATAACATTTTTCAGGGATAAACCTACAGAGTGCTGCAGGTATGACATCACCTCGTAGGCCAAAATAGAAGCGAGTTAACATTTTAGCACTTCTGGTCCCCTCGTCCCAAATTCAATAGGTTTTTTGAACGGGATTGTGTTTAAATGGCTGAAATAAGGTCTGTGGTGAACAAGCTGTTAAAGACACTTTCAATTTTTACTCTACAACATAAAATACATCAGTATTACCCCGCTCATGATTTTTTTAAGCTGTTCCGTGTCTGGCGGCTGCTAACAGGTGGCTAAATGGGACTACAGAGGCTGTCGAGGAGATTAAACGTCATCACGCCCAAAAGGTAAGATCAGTTTACAGCCTCATTATGCTCATAATTGTGCTCTAATAAACTATTCTAACTCAAACATTCTGGGAAAATGTTTTTGAATAAAACCTGAGAGATGTCAGAAGCTTAGTGATGATGACGCTGAAGTTGAGCGACCGTGGTGTAGTCCGTTTATAGCCTACTTTTAGCTTTTTACTTCTTCTTTTTTAAACTGTATTTAGGCTTCAAAATTAATAAAAATTGTGTTCATCTGTAATAATTAGCCTGATGGAAAAAAACCTGTAAGTATCAGACCAAAAGCCTATAGGAAAATCCTATTTGGATTGTATAGAGTTTTACAAGTGTAATGCTAGTTCCCTGCAAAGTGACGTCATACCTGCATCACTCTATTCTTACAATAATTTTCTTAAAAAACCTCTGTCAATTCGTCGGTCCGTGGGCGGGGATAAAAAACCCTGCTGTCAAAATTTTAAAGGAACTGTATGTAATAAATGTATTTCAATTAATCATAAAATGGCTCTGATATGTCACTAGACATTAAGAAATCATGTTAATTTCAAATACTTATATCACTGACAACAGTAGTCCGGCCAGGATATTGTCATTTAAAAGTTGTTGTTGCAGCCCTCAACTGATGTTGATGTTGACATGTTGTGTTTTGGCCTGAAGCTCCGCCCTCCACCTATCTACCAATCACGAAGTCAGTGGTGTTTCAGCATCTGGGTTGCCAGATCTGCTCTAGTTACCACATCTGCAGCTACAAACGTTCCTGCTGGATCCTGCAGCTTATCTGACAACCTCGAGTCAGGGGAAGGGGGAGAGGGGATACACCGCTCTACAGTCCATTGAAAGTCATTACAGTACCAATTTTGGCTAGCCAAGAAATCTAGACGCACCCTAGTGGCAGCAAATCTAATCTGCCCGCGAGTGTCGTCTAACAACTCTCAATACACTTCTGAGCTGTAAACACCAAACTCTGGTCGGGCCAATCACATTGTGTATAGAGTCGGTGGGCGGGGCTTAACATAGTGACGACGGCCAAGTTGTGCTTGCGTGCTTCTAGTTATCACAGAAACATCCGAACGGCGGTCTTTCGAATCATCTTTGACCGCGACTCTGGAAGACTTGGAGTGAAAGTTTTCTCTGAGAAAAGAATAAAGAACAGCACTGAAGTCATTCTTAAAAAGGGAAGATGTGTTCGGAGTTTGGCCGACTGGATATGGTGAATGTTTAACGCCCGTTTCACACATACTCCGTCTGCAGTGCGTGTGCGGTGCGTGTTGCGTTGCGTGTTGCGTTGCGTGTGCGTTGCAGGAGCCCCACACCCTGTAGTCCTTTCACATATGCTGCGTTTGCAGGCCGCAACTGATCCGCTTTTACATATCACAAATACAGCATTAATTAATGTTTTTTTTATTTAAAATCCAGAAGTTGTTACTGATCTTGGCTCATCAGAATTGCAATTCTCTTTGTTTAATCTTTCTGAGTAGACAGGTTAACGTAGGCTACAAGCCTACATTTAAACAACATTTTATCAATTCATTAATTCATATTTATATATTAATATACTTTAGATTTAGCTCACACAAAAGGCAAAACATTTAAACATAGGTTATAGCCTAAAATCATAAACATTTTAAATTAGAAACTTAGAATATAGTCTATTCAAAAACAGCCGACTCTCGTCTTTTCTTTCGTTTTTACACCCTTTTAAAAGAAATCCTGCAGGTCAAAAATAACTTTGCATTTCACCTCCAAGAAAGTACGAGTGCTCTCCATTATGGCACATTTTTTACCTAAATGCCAGGTAAGGTGTCGTTTTGTTGATTTACTTGAGAAAAAAAGCCATGTGTTGACTTTGAAACAAGAGTATATTTTAAATGATATGCATCTGTGGTGAAATTACTAGATTTTCGCGTCAGTACATGTTTATTTTAATGCGAACAATGTTCTATCACTTTAATGCAGCAACGCAACGCAGCGCAGCGCAGCAAAAAATAGACTCGGTACGAAAACGATCCGTGCACTGCTGCAGACGCAATGCTCCTGGAACGGACTGACGGACAGCATCCGCGTGCAGTGTGAAAGCTGTAATCCGTTAACATGGGTACGGAAAAAAATACGCAACGCACACGCACTGCAGACGGAGTATGTGTGAAACGGGCGTAATCTATCAACAAGCTCCGTTTCACCTTCGTTGCTCTGGTTGGTTTTAGCGCTATCCAATCGTGTGCAGAGGGAGTTTGAAAAACAAGTTGTTTGGATCAAATAAATGCAGCCTAGGTGAGCAGAAGAGCCTTCTTTAAAAACATTTAAAAATGCTACTGGTCTGAAACGTTTGACCGGTAGTGTAGCCTATGTATGTATTTCCTTCACATTCATGTTAAAAATAATACTAGGACATAGTATAACGAGACATAGTATGAGGAGATTTAATGTTAATGGACACAAAAACTGTAGTTTACTATTACTTCAACTATACAATTTTTTATTATTTTAAAAATATATTAATGAATGTGTAACATGTTGTAAAGTGTTTCCCATTTGACTGTATATTGAGTCATATTATTTCTTTCACGTTCATGTTGTTACACATAATACTTAGACACAAAGAATGTGACATTTAAAATGTTCAAATGTCAAATAAAAATAACCATTTATTATAAGGCCTTGAACAAGTGAAACATGTTTTTCTGCACGAAAACATATAGGGAAAATAATAGGTTTAAAACATTTAAATGGCTGAACTTGTGACTCTTATGCCCATATCATGGCATTTCTGCAGAAAGACTTGATAGGAATAGTCTTGTCATCCATGAAAACGAAATTAATACGTTTTATTAATTAATAATTGTTTAATATTACGACAAATAATATATTTTGACAAATGCAAAAAAAAAGTATGTTTAGCTTTCATGATAAAACGTGAATTCACTCACCACATCAGGACAGAAATTGTCTTATTGGCTTAAATGCGTGTTTCAAGGATATGAAAAGAAAAGTATGGTGACTTTATTAAAAAGTATTCTTGTTAAATATTGTAGACATCGTTCCAATTAATATCCTTGTGAAAACCGCCGTAAAAAGCTTATATTTAACGAAAGAAAATCACGTGTATGGGTAGCGCTGCTCACTTCCGGTTATGTGGACGACGTGGTTCCGAAACTGTTGCGTGCTGTAGCGCGTTCTTCATCGCGTCACTCAGCTCGCTCTAATCCGGTGTCATGACTAATCCTGTCTGCCTATGAAATTGTGTCCGCTGGTAGAGGTTTTAAATCGCTGATCAAAAGTTGTTATACATGGTTCTGGACAAGCAATTGTTTAAAAATAAACTATGAATTCATTGCCATAGGCTACTACACACATACACACGCAAAACATTTATTTGAAATATGTAATTGATTGCTAATTATTTTGACTGATACACTAAGTACGTTACCAGTACAAAATCATGACATAGTAATGTACCTATAATGTAAATAATAAGGAATAAATAAAAAAAACCCAGCAACAGAACAGGTGCACAAAATAAATAGATTATATACGAGATATGCTTATATATCTTATCATTAAAGACTATTTTAACACAATTTAAACAGCAAAAATCAAAACGCGATTTTGTAAGAATTGTTATCAGGCTCTGAACAGATTACCTATTAAAATTTCTTTCAGCCAATAGAATCGCTCTGCGGGTCCCGTATGTGTAATTTAACCTCTTAAACTCCGTGAACCCTGTACAGGGACGGGAATTACATATATACTTTCCATTTTAAATGTCTGTGGAAGAGCTATGATGTCAAGATGATTTGAAAGCTTAGAGTCTCTACTTTCTGGAGATATGCATCACTTTGACATTTGTTTTACACAAAGTAATGTACACTAAATTACTCTGGTACCATTTCCGGCTGGATTTAGCCTACCCAAATTGAAAAGCCTCCCATACACACATACAGTGGTCAAGGTTCAAAATGTTGGTGTTATTTTACAGGAAACCCTTTAAAGTTACATAAAACAATGCTAAAAGTCATAAACATGTAAGTATATGTTGAAAGCTGTTATAACCCCCCGAAAATTAAGTGCTTTTAGATTTTTTTTATATGAATACATTTTTGAAAGTGTGTAACTCAAGCCCTGTGTGCTCTAGGACCCTGCAGACAGTTTGGGCTGCTTCCAGCATATATAATTAATTTAATGACACTGGGATATTGCATTTATATCACTATATATGGTGGTGGAGGGGTCGGGGGAGGGCGGAAAAGGGGGTCATCCCTTCAGATCTATTTGAATAAATCTTGCATACAACATGACACAGACAAACTTCTTTTTTCCTCTATTTTCTGGAATTTAGTGGAAATAGCCCAAACTGTCTGCAGGTTCCTAGAGCACACTGGGCCTGAGTAACACACTTTCAAAAATGAATTTATGGGGGAAAAAATCAAAAAGCGCCTACTTTTTGGGGGGTTATTACAGCTTAGACAACATATACTTCCATGTTTATGACTTTTAGCCGTGTTTTATGTAACTTTAAAGGGTTTCCTGTAAAATAACACCAACATTTTGAACCTAGACCACTGTATGTGTGTATGGGAAGCTTTTCAATTTGGGTGGGCCAAATCCTGGCGGAAATCCCAAAAGATGTCCCTGAGTGTAATTTAAACTACAGTGATAAAACACCACTCTGCCTCTTTTCATTTTCATTTAAAACAATCTTAAACATATTAATAACCACACAGATGTGGTTCAGGTAAAGCGTACCTTTATTATCTTCACTGCATGTATATTTTTAACAAAACAAAATATAAAAAACAACGCTGCCGCTTTTTGTTTACTTTTTTTTATTAAAAAATATTTGAAATATTAATATGTGGTTCAGACAATAAGTGTGCATATATCAATGCAATAAATTAAATATGACATAAAAAAGCAACAACTGAGTCTTAAATGTCAGTTTATGTAAGATCAAATAGCCATTATAAAGGTATAAGAAGCTATATAAGAAATAAAGCAAACAATCCAGTCAAACGACAAGGTAAAATGACAAGTTCAAAATATTCCAGCTGCTGTGAGTAAAGATCGGTCGTATATAAGGCGCTATATAAATAAAGATGACTTGTCTTGATGTTTAAAATCAAAGCAAATGTGGCTGTGATGATTGATGACTTCTTCCCAGTCTTGCAGTCTCTCGTGTTCTTGCTCAGACGTGGACAGGCTCTGAGTTCCCAGTCAGGTTGGGGTTGGACATCAGGCTTCGGCTCAAGTCTCGAGCTCAAGCCCTCCACCAAGGACAGCAAGTATGTTGTTTCCTATTCAATACAAAGATTATATGAACAAATCAACTCATGAATGATTTTTAGAGTTTATTACTGTATATTTTCCTGTTTATTACAGTAAAGCCGCTTTGAAATGATCTGTATTGTATAAAGCACTTTATAAATGAAGGTGACTTGACTATAACAAGAACGCAACTGTGAAATAAGACAACTGATAATAATCCTACTCTGTCTGTTACACTTCCTCACACCTGCTGAAATCACTGATCGAGTGAATCTCCTGAACTTCTCCAATCTACAGTAGGTCATCTCATCCATTTATGTTGTGACATCTGCTCTAACGTCGGCCGTTTAGTTGGATCCCGGGCTAGGCACTGGCTAATCAGATCCCTGTATTCTGTACAAATTTTAATAAGGAGTTAGTCATGCATCTCTGAAAACAGCATCTAAAACATGATTATTATACTGTAAAATGTTCTTTAGCTTTACTTTAAAAGCGAAGAATGTAGTTTCTGTGACACTACAAAATAAATTACAAAATAAATCATATTTTCGTCAAATCATTACGTCTTCCCCAACATCACAAACACAGCTCTCGTTTAAGGTTCAACATATTAGGAATACTTTTAGCTGTGTTGCATTTGTCTTTATTAAAATGTATCTTTCTGAACGGGAGCATGACTATGATATATCATCAGCTCTGTTTCTGTTCAGTTTTCTGTGTTGGTTGATTGTTTGTATTATTCTATATTTTTACTTGTTATTCATTTTTTAAATTATTTTTTCCCTTTGTTGCACTTTGAGATTCTTCGGAATGAAAATTGCATTATAAATAAAATCTATTATTATTATTATTATTATTGAAGCGTGCTTTGTATCACAATGCTTTGTTCACTTTGATATGTTTGTGACCTGTTTAAGGTATAAATGCAGCGAATTTTGGCTTTCACTTCTTTAGCTAAATTTCTTTTCCCATGGCTCCGCCTGCTACATTAGCCACGCCCCAAACTCTCGCTATACGTTGAGCTATATATAAAAAATCTTACATACTTCATCTTTAACTGTTTCTGTTCAGAGCCTTTGCTTTGTGTGTGTGTGTGTGTGTGTGTGTGTGTGTGTGTGTGAGTGTGTGTGTGTGTGTGTGTGTGTGTGTGTGTGTGTGTGTGTGTGTGTGTGTGTGTTATCAATGTTGTCAATATGATTCACTCACTTTTGGATAAGTTGTAGTACATAAATGGAATTTTGGCTCGTCTGATTTCTTTCGAATTGGCAAAAGGATGAGATACGTGCACCATAGTGTACAACAGCACTCCTAGAGCCCAGACATTTGCTGGTATGGCGTGGAAACGAGGTTCTGTTAAGATTTCAGGTGGATAGTAATACGGCAGTCCTGTAAAGAAGAAATTTGCACATTGATGAGCTTTTTTTTAAGCATTAAATAATAATAAGTCACTACATTCAGGTTTTCACACTCTCAAAATGCTCACCAATGTATGTTTTGCTCTCGTAGCCATCATTACTAAATAGCTGACCGCAGCCAAAGTCGATCAGCTTGAGCTCCAATGTCCTTTCATTTACGAGGAAATTCTGCGCATGAATGTCAGTATGAAAAACACCATGCTCGATGCAGACCTGTACTGCCAGCAGAGCCTGTCGCATGATGAACCGTGCTGTGGGTTCATACAGGACGGGTTTACGAACGATGTAGTCCCGCAAGCTCATGCAAGGCTCGGGGAACTCCATAACAAGAGTGAATTTTCCAGGATGTTCAAACCACTCGTATAGCTGTATGATGAGCGGGCTTATGGGTTTTCGCCTCATCATCAGCAGCAGCGCCACTTCTGTAACGAGAGGTTCGGGATGCCCAGGCTAGAGAAAAAAAGTAATCAGAAGGTTAGCTGAGTAAAAATCTGAAGAAAACATATCAAAGTATCTTTGAAAAAGTCCTTTTTTTAAAAGTATATTTTTAGATCCGTTCAAAAGAGCCTTTTCAGCTCAAAGTTATTTGGTGCCTCTAGGCTTATTTGTCAATCACTTTTACACTTAATGCTTTCTACGGGTGTATTAACTACAGTAATCTGCACTGAAACGACTAAATACATATTCAGGTGTTGGCCAACTTACAATATAAAGATAACGATTGTTTTCAATCTTGCTTAACTGCTTGATGGCAACCTGCAACAAAAAAGAAAGTTAGTTTTAAATGTTTTGATGCATTCAAGAGCAAAATGAACAATTCAGTCAGATTTACCTTTTTGCCATCAGATTTGCGTGTTCCCTTGTACACGCTGCCAAATCCTCCGGATCCAAGCATCTCTCCCACATTATAGAGAGACTCAAAAGACTCTGAAAAACAAACAGAAAAATATATGACCAAATTTTTTTTTTTTTAAATATTTCCTCAAAAGCCATAAGCATTATTTTCAGTGAAAAACAAGATGACAATACTGTTTAAAATGATGTTGGAGAAATAATGATCAGCGATTTACCATCATTTGGCTTGACGGCGGAGTGATCTGACGCAGATGATGATGGCTCAGGATCAGGGGAAAAAGGCTCCACAACATCCACAGCACTACTGAGACAGCAGCAGACAGGACTCTTCAGAGCCTTCCATACCCTCGTGAAGAAAGAACGAATTCTTTTCCATTTCCCACATCCTGGAGGATTTTCTGAAATTAAGATTTTCATTTGAATGACGTCAAATTAAGCAACGATATAATGACATGACTTACATTTTACTTTTAAATTCTCATCTGTAATGTTATAAATCCAAAGTAATGGAAATACTTCCAAGCTATCCTCCTGACTTCTAGATAATGCCTGCATAAATGTCCCAAAATCTTATTTTACAAATATTAGTGGTCACAATATAGTTATTTTTCTTGCTTTATCTGATCTTTTTGGCTTCATTTGACCAAATCAGTTCTGGTAATGGCAAATATAATATATTTATGTTATATTAAATACAATATATTTAAATAAACGTTAATTTTTTAATGCATAGCTGTGTGTTATTTATGCCATAACCGACTCTGTAATATGACAGCCAGTTTGACAATGTTCTGTGTATTTGACAATTCAAAAGCAAAAAGTCTTGAAATAGAATTCTACTCTGGATTGTTTGCCGTCTGAGAAGCGGCTTTCTGTGCGCATGTTTCGGGTGTGTGTCAGACAGCACAAGTACCACTGAGTTCATGGCTTATTGAGAAGTAGATTTTGAATGTTCTCTGAATGTTCTGAAAATGTTAGACGAATGTCCAATTAAAATATTTCTATTTCAGCGAAGTTGTGCTGAGCAACAGTAAATGTGAACGGACATTACCATGATAAAAACTTGAAGCAGTTATGCATGAATTATCAAAATCTCTGTCTGTACACTTTACACTGGCCAGCCTTATTTCAGTCTCACCTGTTGAGGTCTTGTTCAGGGGAGAAGCCTCCATGGCACCCTGAACATTTCGGGCATTTGAAGTCCCCGTTGGCTCGACAGGAACTGGACTTGGCAGCGGAGGGCACGACCAATCAAAGCTGTCAGACCTGCCCTGTTCGCTTCGGCTATCCAATCCATCGCCACTCCACCTCCAAATGACGTTGAATGAGCCTCTGCTGCTCAGGGACAAGGATGACATGATGCCCAGCGAAGAATCTGTGGAAGCAGTTCTTCTGGATCCGAAATGGCCTGAGTCGGGAAAATTTCAGACATCAAATCAGCCATTGAAAGCAGAAATAGAAACGGAGCCATAACTTCTTTATTAAAAGCCTATTCTTACCAATGCAAGAGCATTTAGATGAAGATGAAGATGAGGAGAATGGATGTTCATCATCATCTGAGCTCTGTTGGCTGCCGCTCTGCAGCGTCCTGTCAGCCTGACCTGTGGACACAGAAACAGAAAACTCAGACAGAGACAGAGGTGCTAAATGTCTACAACTGAATTCTCACTGGTAAAAAGGCCATTATGACTAGTAACACTGAGAACAATTTAAGATTGCTAATATTAAAATTGCTAATTTAATCTTAAATACTATCTTTCTTAAAAAAACGTTTAACAGATTATTTAAATTAACAGTTTAGCTAATCTGTCATGTGCCGATCCGGACTGAAATATTACGGAGGTAGAAGTGTTAGGAATATTGTGTCGTAATAAAACAAAATTATCCAAATCAAATTATCTTTAGGCTATATGAATAAAATAAAACTTCCAAAACTTTGCCTTCACTTTTCCGATGGATTCTTTAAAATCAAATCAAAGAAATACATCTGAATTAAACCTTTCTGGCACAGCTGAGATTGTAACCAATCCAGAAGAAATTAATGAATCCTTTAAGGATTTTTACTCTGATCTTTACTCCTCAAAATGCAACGCCAGACAAGAGGATTATGAATCTTTTTTTGATAGTCTCAATCTTCCCCAGTTAGACAAAATTGCAAAAGGAGATCTAGAACGTGCATTTTCTGAAGCAGACATACTAGAGGCCATCAAGTCTTTTCCGTCGGGCAAAGCACCAGGTCCAGATGGTTTTGGGTGTGAATTTTATAAAGCCTTCTCTTTAAAACTAGCCCCTTACTTATTGAAAATGATCAACGACTCCTATGAAAATGGCAGACTCCCCAATTCATTATATGATGCCAATATTTGTGTTCTATTAAAGAAAGGAAAAGATGACACAGACCCAGCCAATTATAGACCTATATCACTTCTTAACTTTGATCAGAAGGTGATAACAAAAATGTTAGCAAACAGACTTGGTAAGCATATTTCACCATTAGTACACCCAGACCAAACTGGGTTTATACCAGGTCGTTTCTCCTTTTCCAATGTTCGTCTCCTCCTTAATATTCTCTATAAGGAGCATGGTAAGGAAGCCTCAGGAGCAATCATTTCACTAGACGCCCAAAAGGCGTTTGATCAAATAGAGTGGCCGTTCATGATAAAAGCGCTGGAGCACTTTGGATTTGGGAGTCGTTTTATCAAGTGGGTAAAAATTTTATATTTATGCCCCCGTTCATCCATTTTGACTAACTCTAACAAATCAAAATCTTTTGAGTTGCATCGAGGAGTTAGGCAAGGAGACCCTCTTTCCCCTCTCCTTTTTGATATTGCGTTGGAACCACTAGCAGTAGGGATTAGAAGTCACCCACATATACATGGAATAAAGATGGGAAAGGATGAAGCTTTGGTTAGTCTATATGCTGATGATCTATTAATATATCTTTCTGACCCAGCCAAATCAGTCCCATATTTGCTTGATTATATTAATGCTTTCGGTAAAATCTCTGGGTATACTATTAAAGGGTTACTTCAGCGATTAGCATATGGCTTTGTATCAGTAGAAACCCTGGAGTATATTCAAATTATTGTGCTTTCCCCCCTCATATCTCCCTGAGACAGGAGATTTATGCATTTTATTTCTAGAAAAATTCCTCCTATGATGCAAATTGATGATTTTTGCATCATAGGAGGAATGTTTGCCCAAAGGCTAAAGACTACAGCCAGCAGAGGGAGCCATTTCCGCATGTTTTGAATCCGCGTATGGGGGATGGGAGGTAACACTCAGCTTGCAGGGAGAGCTCAGCTGGCAGGCACTCATTTAAACGGAGCTATGGTGTGCAATGTAAGTCTTTTAACTTCTCAAATTAATTTCTATGAAAGTTAAGCTTGTAAAGGCATGAACTGAAGCGCGCCAGACTGAACTCGCGTTGTGAATGTTTGCCGCGAGTGTAGTCGCGATTACCTCAGCTCTCATCACTCCTGCAGTTAATGCTCAGTGCTGTGAGACTCGCGCGGTGACTCACTCATTATATTGAACAGACACGTTCAGTTTTTAATTGTAGTGTCTTCTCAGTCACTGTAATAAAGTTGGTGGCGTTGGGGAATGGCACAGGGCAGCGAAGCATTCTGGGAATTGTAGTCTTTCATCCCCATGAGACAAAAATACATTTTCTGTCTTTTCTCAGTCTAGAAAGCACCAAATTCAAAAATAATTTCACATTGCTACTACATTGATGACCCAGTTCAAATACAGATTCATCTTCCCAGCGCTGAAGTACCCCTTTAACTGGTCCAAAAGTGAGTTTATGTCACTTGCCAGAAACACAAGTTCCAGTCAGGTTGATCCCTCACCTTTCAAAACAATCGAGGACCACTTTACATATCTTGGCATTGTGGTACCAAAGAACCCCAAACAAATATTCAAATTAAACTTTTTAGCTAAGTTTGACAAATTAAAAGACAATATAGAGCGATGGAGGCTCCTTCCGCTATCCATGATTGGCAAAATTAATGCAATTAAAATGGTCATGTTACCACAGTTCCTCTACCTTTTTCAAAATTTGCCTATTTATATACCTGTATCTTTTTTTAAGCTTTTGGATTCAGCTATCATACCGTTTATCTGGGCGTACAAGACGCCCCGAATAGCAAAAACACACTTACAGAAACCCGCTCAGATGGGAGGGCTAGGGCTCCCAGTATTTAAATATTACTATTGGGCAGCAAATGCCAGGGCTTTATCTTATTGGCAGAAGGGTATCCCTAATGAAACTTTCTCTGTGGCTGATCCTCTATGGCTTAGGATAGAAACATCTTCTCTTTCAACATCTTGTCTCTCAGTTTTACTTTTCTCAAAATTTTCTCCCTCAACAAAATTAATTGGTACTAATTTAATAGTTAAAAATTCAATACGAATATTAAATCAAATAAGGAAACATCTTAAATCACCTGATGTCTCTGTCCTCACGCCCATCGCTAACAATCACATGTTTAAACCCTCTCAACTAGACCGAGGTTTTATTGATTGGAAAAATAAAGGTCTGATGTCTATTGGGGATCTTTATATAGATGGTAAATTTGCATCCTTTAGCGAATTGCAATCTGCATTTAATCTCCCACGGTCTGACTTTTTTCGATATCTACAAGTGAGACATTATGTTCAAACGGTTATTCCACAATTTATTGATAAACCAGAGTTCAACACTTATGAACAAATTTTTTCGGTTAATCCAGGCTCTAGACATCTGGTTTCACGCTTTGTTAATTCCTTTCAACTGCCTGTGAACGCCAACCATATAAAAGAGGCCTGGGCTAGGGATTTTGATGAAGAAGTATGCGATGAAACCTGGAATGACAGTCTCAATAAGATCCAAGATTGCTCAATAAATGTGAGACACAGGTTGATTCAGTTTAAAGTGGTACATAGATTGTATTATTCCAAAACAAAATTGAGTAAAATATACAATTCTATATCTCCGGTTTGCGATAGATATAAAATAGAGGAGGGTTCTTTGTCACACATGTTTTGGTTTTGTCACAAATTGTCTAATTTTTGGACTGATATATTTGATTTCTTCTCAAAAGTTTTTCAAAAGGAGGTTAAGCCAGACCATGGTCTTGCAATTCTCGGGTCTTCCGAGACACTGAATACTCTTCCAAGATCTCAGCAACGACCTCTATTGATGGGCATGATCCTTGCAAAAAAATCAATACTTTTAAACTGGAAATCCTCAGACTCTCCATTGTTCAAAGCTTGGTTATGTGAATTGTTTCATGTCATACAAATGGAGAAGATACTTTCCTTGGAGTCCAAGTCTCACCGCCAATTTCAAACTGTATGGCAGCCCTTTGTGGATTTCCTAAAGCCTGAATAATGTACAATTTATTGTTCTCACTGTACTAATTATTTTATGACTAAGTCTTGTTTATGCTAGCTCAACCCCTCATGTTTTTGTTATTTTTATTAATTTATTTTTTTATTTATTCACTTACTTTCTTTTTATTTTTTTTTATTTTTTTGTTTCTTTTGTTATGGGTATTTTGTCTGGTTTTCCTTGTTTTCTTACATTTGTACACTATGCAAAAATTTAAATAAAATATAAAAAAAAAAAAAAAAAAAAAAAAAAAAAAAACCTTTCTGGATTACAATCTGCCATCAAAATGACAAGTTGAATTATTCCAGCCGCTGTGAGTAAAGGCTATAAATGATCCGCCACCTGCAGCATCCTCACATGCGATACTACTACTAGCCGGACTCCTTCTTTATACAGATGTGACGTAATGACGCAACGACATGCTCGAATTTCCAGCGGAAACCCACCAGTACCACTCAAATTATAAAACATTATTACAAGCTTACCGCTGTGAATCGGACTACGGTAAGAAGATCATTTTGAACACTGGCTGGTTATGAACTTGCTAAAAAATTGATTTTGTTCTATTGAGAGCATTTTGCTAACATTACCATTAAATTAGGAAAGCGTTATTTCTAAATGTTCCCTGAATGTTCAAAACGTCCAGTTTTTTTCAATGTTTCAAAAATGCTTTTCTCTTGGTTAAAGGAACATTCTATTTTATACTTTTGCATTATGGGAACGTTACTTTTCAATTTTTTATCTGAATGTTCTGACGAATGTCCAATAAAAATATTTCTAAAAAAAAAGAAAATTTCAGCGAAATTGTGCTGAGCAACAGTAAATGTGAACGGACATTACCATGATAAAAACTTGAAGCAGTTATGCATGAATTTTCAAAATCTCTGTCTGTACACTTTACACTGGCCAGCCTTATTTCAGTCTCACCTGTTGAGGTCTTGTTCAGGGGAGAAGCCTCCATGGCACCCTGAACATTTCGGCCATTAGAAGTCCCCTTTGGCTCGACAGGAACTTGACCTGGCAGCGGAGGGCACGACCAATCAAAGCTGTCAGACCTGCCCTGTTCGCTTCGGCTGTCCAATCCATCGCCACTCCACCTCCAAATGACGTTGAATGAGCCTCTGCTGCTCAGGGACAAGGATGACATGATGCCCAGCGAAGAATCTGTGGAAGCAGTTCTTCTGGATCCGAAATGGCCTGAGTCGGGAAAATTTCAGACTTCAAATCAGCCATTGAAAACAGAAATAGAAACGGAGCCATAACTTCGTTATTAAAAGCCTATTCTTACCAATGCAAGAGCATTTAGATGAAGATGAAGATGAGGAGAATGGATGTTCATCATCATCTGAGCTCTGTTGGCTGCCGCTCTGCAGCGTCCTGTCAGCCTGACCTGTGGACACAGAAACAGAAAACTCAGACAGAGACAGAGGTGCTAAATGTCTACAACTGAATTCTCACTGGTAAAAAGGCCATTATGACTAGTAACACTGAGAACAATTTAAGATTGCTAATATTAAAATTAAATGTTTCCTCAAAGTTTAAAACGTCCATTTTCAAAAAAAAAAATTCTTGGTTAAAGGAACATTGTAGTTTATACTTTTTCATTATGGGAACTTTACTTTTGAATGTTCTCTAGATGTTTTGAAAATGTTAGATGAATGTCCAATAAAAATATTTCTAAAAAAAAAGAAAATTTCAGCGAAATTGTGCTGAGCAACAGTAAATGTGAACGGACATTACCATGATAAAAACTTGAAGCAGTTATGCATGAATTTTCAAAATCTCTGTCTGTACACTTTACACTGGCCAGCCTTATTTCAGTCTCACCTGTTGAGGTCTTGTTCAGGGGAGAAGCCTCCATGGCACCCTGAACATTTCGGCCATTAGAAGTCCCCGTTGGCTCGACAGGAACTTGACCTGGCAGCGGAGGGCACGACCAATCAAAGCTGTCCGATCCACTCCTGGATCTGGAGTGACCTGAGTCTGGAAAATTTTAGACATCAAATCAGCCATTGAAATTAGAAATAGAAATGGAGCCATAACTTATTTATTAAAATACTATTCTGACCCATGCAAGAGCATTTAGATGAAGTTGAATTGAGGGGATGTTCATCATCATCTGAGCACTGCTGGCTGCCGCTCTGCCACGCCATCTTCCTCCTGTCCGCCTGACCTGTGGACACAGAAACAGAAAACTCAGACAGAGACGGAGGTGCTAAACATCTTGGAATCGCCTGGATCTGGGTCAGGTCTGGCAGCAGATCGCGGTCATCAGAACAGAGTCTCCAAATCTCCTGACCAGCCGTCTGAGAGGAAGCAGCTCTTCTGGATCTAGAGCGGCCTGAGTCTGGAATATTTCACACATCACATAACATTAGTTGGTAATGTTTCGATAATAATCAATAAACAATGTCAGTGATCAATTACAAATATTGTTACTATAGTTACGTTACTCAAATTGAAAAGTTTTATTTAATATGCAAGGAATCAAATACATGTGATCACTAAGCTGAGAACATTGGGGGATTTTTAACCTTACACAATTTTCTTCACATTAATGTAGTCAATCATTGTACAACTTCAAACCATAAACAAGTGAAAACCAAAAGCACACTCACCTCCTCTTTCACCCATCATGTGAGCCATCGACATCCTTCGAGTCCAAACTGCAATAAAAAACACAACACAATACAAAATACAATACAATACAATACAATAACCTACAACTCTCCTTAGAAATACTCCTCCCAAAATAAAATAATAATAAAATAAAACAAAAAAATTAAATAAAACTCCAAACTCCTGCTAAAATAAGAAAAGAACAATAAATTAAAAGTATCCTCTAAGATAATATGAACAAAAATATAACTTTATAAAGGATATTATCTTCCGATGTTCTTCAAGAATAATTCTCTCAGAAATTTGCTTCAAGATCGCAAAATCAGCAGCACAGAAAATATTCTGCAAGTTTGTGAATTGGTTAATCAAACCAACAGATAGAGATCAGTTCGCGTGGGTATATATTCATTCAAAATTCATAACACGCGTCGCTATAGCAACTAAAATGCACATGCATGTCTATGGTATATATTCATTCAGAATTCATAACACGCATCGCTATAGTAACTAAAATGCACGCAAGCACATCTATGGTACATATGCATTCAGAATTCATAACGCGTCGTTATAGCAACTAAAATGCACGTGCATGAGTAGAGCACGTGATCACACATCAAATCGGAATACTTTATTAAATAGCTACAGATTTAATTTTGACGTTTTTTAAATGAGATTTATGGTTTCTGAACAGTCATTATTATTATTATTATTATTATTATTATTAGACAAGTATTTTCGGTGGAATTATTTTTCCACCGAAAATAATACAAAAATGATTAATTGCACAAACGCGTCCACTAGGCCTACAGTCTGGATTGAGTCGTTGCTTCTGTCCAAAATGCGCAAAACGGCACAAGGGAGGAAAAATGTGGACATAATCTTATTATGAAGTCTATTAATTTAATTCGCCCTTTACTTTGGCAAGCCAGTTTATCTTAAATTGTTCCCAGAGTTATAGTAATTGCATTTTTACGGGTAAGAACGGATTCAGAGAGCTCTACAATTGAATTATCACTAGTAAAAATACAATTACGACTAACACTGGGAACAATTTAAGATTGCTAATTTGATATGACAAAAAAGTTGTTTAATACACCAGCTTCCATGACTCATAGCTTGAAAGTTTGAAATTTTAAAAGTCACATCAAAGCAAAAAATAAAAGGTTCTTAAAAATCAAACTAATAATCCAGAAACAAACGGAATTCCCCATTAAACTTTTTCAACCAACTCATTTAAAAAAACAAACATTAAACATTTAAACCTCCTGTAGAGAAGACTATGAATGTATTGAAGATTTCCTGCTGTGTTCCATTTAAATTTAAAAAGAAGAGAGTCAATAGATTTAGACTCTTCTATGCCTGTGGTTCTTTTATAGCTAGCATCCTACATTATGAAAGTAACCCCATTTGGAGAACTACAAATCCAGATTTGCAGTGCTCCAGCACAAAAATAAGAAAGATTACCTGATTCTGGATATCAAAACACGGGTTTTCCAAATCTAGACCAAACTTTTGAACAACTGGGTCCTGGACCGGCTTGAGAAGGATTGTTCTCGGGTACTGTGCTCTGTCAAAAGCTTTTCTTGGTGCATTCAGTTAATTTTTCCTCATTGAAATGCAAGTTTTATACTTTTTAAAGTATACTTTATACTTTAAACATGTAAAATCATCATGTGCAGTACATGAGGTAAAATATAATGCCTAATATCTATCTAAAATATAAGTCACTTACTACCGGTATTCACTTTTTTATTGAACTGAAACTCAACATTACATTTTCAATCATGCAGATGTTCAGAAAAAGAGCTTGAACAAGGACATAAATAATATAAAATGTATTTGAATTTTTTTTTTCACTGCTAAAATATACCATGTTTAAGTGCCATTTTTTGTTTCTGTTTTGCAATATTTTTACAATAACACGACAGTGGGACAGGTATCTCACTGTAACTTATACAATGGTGAACAATCTGAAGGTATAAAGAGCGACAGGACCAGAATGAACAGAACTCAAGAGATTAAAGGCATTCAACATACATTCCTAAATTCTAGGAGAACATTTATGCAAGAAAGCATTAGACTTTAGGTGAAAATCATAACGCAGAGAAAACGCAGCTTTACAGTTCAAAAGATACTCAGAGAAAGGGCAAAAGATTTACCAATAATCTTCTGAATCTCCATCCAGTAAACTCTGATCATATCACAATCCCAGAATACTTGCATTTGTGTGCCCTTAGATAATGCAAATTGAACATGACAGTTTTTATTGATAAAATGACAAAATAATGAAATCTAATTCAAGACAAATTGACACACTTAAAACAAATATTACCATGTCTTTATTTAACAATTTTAAACATTTAACCAATAAACTTTAAAATGATCTGAGAATATAATACAATAAAAGACTTTCACAATAGAAAACACTTCATGGTTTGTGTACAAATGTTTCCAAACATCAGTGAAACCTGAACCAAAAAGTGAAAATTCATGATGGAATTTAATAATGGTGCAAAGAGTGATTAATGGTAAAAACCTAAACAACCACAACAAAACCAACACTGTATTAATGGTCTGATTGTCATAAAGAAAATGAACCATTTCTGTTCACTGTGTGAAATGCCAAATACATTACATGGATAAAATGACAAAAAGCTGAACTCCTCCTGCACTCAATTGAAGGGTTTGACGATTTTCATGGAGATGAAGTTCTGAAAATAAATAAACACAAAATAATTAGCATTGTACATCTTAAGTCTAAACATCACCTTTGTGAAAGGATTGATCAAGTGTGTCTTTACTGGTAATGAATACAACAAGATCCCAATGAATAATAGCACTAAAGATGCCTTTACACAGCCGAGTTAAGGCGGCTCTAAAGCGGGTCTCTGTCTGCTCAAAATTCTGTGTAAAGACGCAAAGCAGACTTAAAATATGCCGGGTCTGACCCACCTCGGCCCAAAGGCGATGTAGAAACGGTTTTGATTCAGTGTAAATGAACGTGAACTTGTGCCGCCTTAAACTACATCATTGTCGTGACAACCGTCAGTCAGCCAGGGCTGCGTTTCCCAAAAGCATCGTAAGCCTAAATCCGGGTGCACACTGTGCGATTTTGGCCACGATTTGGCCGTCTGAGACAAATTTAGCAAATCCTAAAAGATTCCTCTGATCCTAGGCTAAAATCTGAAGTCTT
The DNA here is from genome assembly GCF_024679245.1 of Pseudorasbora parva. Lineage (NCBI taxonomy): Eukaryota > Metazoa > Chordata > Actinopteri > Cypriniformes > Gobionidae > Pseudorasbora > Pseudorasbora parva. The sequence goes on from NC_090184.1 coordinate 26,160,353, forward strand.
TGGTCGTTAGTTTGACATGTTCACCGGCAGCCGATTAATGAGCACTGCGATCAAATTTTACCTCAGACGAAATTCTGGCAGTGTCAGAAGATTTGGCACACAATCCTGCAGTGTGACTTCTCCTAAGACGACAGTCAAATATCTCAGTTTTTCAAGACAAACTATGACCAAAACGAGTACTAGAGATTTCTTTGTAGCCAGCATTTCAGTCCCGCGTGTAATGCAGCTCACCGTCACCAAACGAGTCATTCATTGATGATATAAAACTCCGGGTGAGTTTCTTGCACGCGTCTGTTTTTAGCGCGCCTTCACTATCGTGCAGTCTGACATTAGTGTCAACTGAGATCTTACAGTGTGACATGGCGATCATGTTCGTACAGTCTGACAAGGGACATTCGCAAAGGATTTTGAAAAATCGCACAGTGTGCAGGACCCATAAGTTGATCGTAAAAACAATCGTACGAGTGATCTTAATATTAAGGTCTGTTTCCCAAAAGCATCGTAACTAGGGCCGGGACTTTAACGCGTTAATTAAGATTAATTAATTACGGGACTTTAACACATTAATTAATTACGCAAAAAAATAAATAACAATTTTAACCACACTTATTTTTGCACCGCGGAACGTTTTTCAATGAATGAGATTCGACGGACTGATTATATTGAAACACCAACTAGCGCGCATGAGTCACGACAACAACAAACCATAGTGAACATGAACGAAGAAGCTGATGAGACCGCTTTGCTTGGCCCCGTGGATGGGAAATTTTGTTTTAAAAAACGAAAGGATATAAGCGTCGACAAGAGCATGGTTGTGTGCAAGCTATACAACAAGGAATTTGCGTATCACCGCAGCACATCGAGCCTCAAATATCACAAATATGCTTTTGCTACACTTAATGGCAAACATTGCGCTGGTCTGCTGGACTGAAATAAATAAACAATATTTTGTTGATTAAGCTTATGTATTCAGTCATTATTCAATGGTATACTAAAATCCATGTGAAAAATTACTTCTCACTGTTCTCAGGTCAAAAATTTTTATGCGATTAAAATGCGATTAATTTCGATTAATTCATTACAAAGCCTCTAATTAATTAGATTAATTTTTTTAATCGAGTCCCGGCCCTAATCGTAACTTAAGTAGCACTTGAAAATGATCGTAGATCTACGAGTGCTCTGGAGTAATTGTAAAGCTCTAAGAAGAGAGAGTTATGAGGTCACCTACAGGACAACCGGCAGATTACACCTTTAACTTTACTCAAGTGCATCGTGATAATGCTGCAGTGCCCTCTTCCTTTGGCTTGCAAACTCCTGCCATTTCTTGCAGACCTGTTTACCCGATCTTTGAACTAATAATTTAACTTATAACTTTTAATTTGGTAACAATGTCCTCCCAGATGTTTTGTTTCTCTTTGTTTGTACGATGCCCTTTAAATCTGTTGAAAATAATATCTTTTCCCGCTCCACCTCCTCTAGAAGGATATTGATTTCGTCTTTTTGAAAGGTATCATTTTTGTTGGTGCTCTAGCACGCGAGTGACAATCACACAGTGTGCAGAACACAATCCTGGCTCCCTCTGTCTCTTTAACAATTTCTTCCGTCATAATCTTTTTTCTTTTTCTCCACAAATCAGCGCACATACAATTTGAAGCAAACCTTTTGCAGTTTATCGTTTTTAATAACAATTTTAATAAAAGTTTAATAAAAAAAAATAAAAAAATGAATTAAGACAGCATTTGTAACTTTTGAAGTGCATAAACAATATGTTCCCAGAATCCACGGCCTTTGTTGTTATTGTGACATAAAAGTAGAAAGTTTATAGTCTATAATTAGGCTATGTATTGCACCTAGGCTATCTGTAGCCTATGGCAAAAAATTACAGAGCGAGTTGTTCCCGCTGTCCTAAAGGAACAAAATGCGCCGGCGCTTAATTTCGTTGGACAAAGGGTTAAAGAAAACGTAGCCAATAATGTCATAGTTAGGCTATGTTTAAATATTAGCCTATAACATTATTTTTTAATTGAATAGCCTAACTGTCTGTAGGCTATATAGGCCTATTTAATAAATAAGAAGCGAACCAAAATCGTCGGTATGGATTGACGTGTGTAACGTTTTTCTGTTCACAATTAAACAGAATTGTCCAATATTCGGGCTCATGTTATACGAGCAGAGAACTAAACTTTGTTTTGGGGAAATATTACATTCCTGACCACTTTTACAGTCTATGGGCTCAGAGAGATAGGCTGTGCAGCCTGATGCTATAATGGAGAGTCCGCGCTCTTCTTTGGTCAGAACCACGGAGAACGACCGCGGACAGGTCCGTCCTATGCACCGAAACTTTTCACAATGCAACAACATATTTAAAGGGGGGGTGAAACACTCAGTTTCAGTCAGTGTCATGTCAATCTTGAGTACCTATAGAGTAGCATTGCATCCTGCATATCTCCGAAAAGTCTTTATTTTTTTTATAATTATATAAGAAAGATGCGCTGTTCCGAGTCTTTCCGAAAAAAGCCGAGCGGGTGGGGGCGTGTCGTGTGAGCGGAGCTAAATAATGACGTGTGCTCGCTGCTGCTATTGTGTTGAGTCGAGTGCGTCGTAAAGCTGTGTCATCCCTAACAGCGGGAAAAAAACTTTATTCAAAATAAAAATATGGCTTTTAATCAGATACAGCCATACATCTATGATCCGGAATCAGACCCAGAGGCTGCAGTTGAACAGGAGCAGCAGCAAAAACGACTAGAGCAGGACGTCTCTATGTGGTACAAGTTATACACTAACTATATAATATGCTTTGCGGCTTGTGTTATTTACATATTTATACTTGAATTATATCGTCGTATTTTTGTCTTTGAAGGTGTACATGTGGGAAGTGCAGTTGTGCACGTGTGTTTGTGTGTTTACGCGTGGTTTGTGTAGACAGTAAGCGGACTGGTTTTGCACGGCAGGTTAAGTTAGTGTTTACATAGAAAGACACGGAATAGTAGCGCATTTGAATGAAGAAGCGCGCTTATTTAGTTCAACATATTTCCCCCCTCTTGGTGTATTGTTGTTTGGAGTGCTTTTACAATACACAAACATAAAGTTACACATATAGTGGCCAGCTAAACAAATGTACACGATCTACACATCGCATGCTCCATTGATCAATTAACTATACGTGATCATGTTTGGGCTACTCGATGAGCATAGGCAAAAACACAGACATTTGAAGCAGTCTCACTCACTGCCTGCGGTTCTAACGTTGGGACTGCTCCATCATTCAGCATTAGGCGATCGGGAAAATCCGGCGTCGAGCTGGGCCTTGTTTATGAAACAGTCGGCACCGAAATGCAGCGAACAGATATAAACATTCGCGCAACTCAGTTGCTGATCCGGAAAAGCAAATTCCATCCACTGTTGCCTTAACGCGGGGTTTTTGGGGAATCTGTGCAGGACTGTCTTGGTCTGGCAACCAAAAACGCACTTTTTTGGTGACATTGTTATGTGCACATCACCTGTCCAGCATCCTACAAGCCAGCGCTTTGATGGGCGTAGCCTGTTGCTTTCGCTCTCTCCCTCTCTCTCTCTCACGCGCTTCCGGTAGAATTGTCCGTAAGGCCCATACAAGGAAATTCCGCCCCCATTAACGTCAAAGGGGACGCATGATCTCAAAAAACTTGCCGAAACTTATGACTAACCGGAAGTAGTATTTTTGGCAAAGAAATACTCCCATCAAACGTCCACCTTAACTTTTGAAACTTTGTCTATGTTTAGTATGGGATTCCAAGTCTTTAACAGTGTAAAAAGATCAGTATGCATGAAACAGCATTTCACCCCCCCTTTAAAGAGCATTAAGCTATAAAATATCTATTATGTAAAGGGAGGGGAAGCAGCCGCAGCGAGCGCAGACACAGAGCGGCCAGAGAAACGGAGGAGCGACTGCAGTATGGCGTTTGTGGAAAACTGCGGAAAAACTGCAGAAAAAGAGCGGGTGTTGAAACCTGTCACCGGAAAAAGTGTGGGTGTATCCCCCACGGATGCGACACCCCTGAACATTTGCTGTGACTGCTCTTAAGTGACTTTCTTTTAAAGTCCATTTTTAATCCTGCAGTAATCTACCCGTAATAATGTTAAAAATACTTTATTTATAGCATTGTCAATCAAGCACAATTTTATTAATAAATATAAAATAACTATAGAATACCGTAGCCTAAAATAGAAGAATTGCAGAATTACAGTAGGCTAGGCCAGTGGTTCCCAAACCTGTCCTGGAGGAACCCCAGCACTGCACATTTTGTATGTCTCCCTCATCAGACACACCCACTTCAGGTCTTGCCATCTCTGCTAATGAGCTGATGAGTTGGATCAGGTGTGTCTGATGAGGGAAACATGCAAAATGTGCAGTGCTGGGGGTCCTCCAGGACAGGTTTGGGAACCACTGGGCTAGGCCTACAGAATTATGACAAACATCAAAAGCGCTATATAGCGAGCAGAACAAAATTATTTAAAACTCTGTGTTTTTATTTTAGGCCTATTTTTAGACATTATTTCATTATTTGTTTTAAATTAATTTATAAAACTTTGTTAAAACTGTAGTTTTAAATAATGTTCAACGCATTGTTACCCGCGATTTTAATTCCTGTGTAAATGCATTTATGCCGCTTCAGAGAAGGATTAAACGGTCTGTGTAAATGCACATTTTTGTGATTTTATGCTCCTGCAGAATCGGTTTCGGTGCCGCGTTTGCTGTGTAAAGATGCCTTAACTGTCCAATACCCACAACGTATGGTAACGTTAACGTTAGTTCATTTTCCACAGCTGCTTGACGTTGTTACAAAAGTTAATGTTATGCCTAGCTTGGAACAATACTACATAAAGTTTAAACGACACCAACAACAAATATAAGTTGATAATTCAATAAATAAAACAGGAACAGTAACAAATACATAGAGCATCTTCACAAATATCAGCTAAATTTGAGAACATACAAGACGGTTAACGCGACGGGTCTGACAGACGAGTCAGATAGCACCTAAAATACAATACCAAATTAACGCTCTAAAACAGGTTATGTGACAAAAGAAACAAAACACAATTCTTAATGTTTACCTCAGAAGCGGGAGGTCCTATCCTACTCCGAAATCTGACTGAAAGTGATGATGATCCATGCATGTAATGGCGATTAGTGTGTGTAAAGAAATTAGTTTGCCCCGCTGACTGAGGTTCTTGCTCCCACAATGCAACGCAACTAAAAATATGGAAAAAGACCTGTAAAACACAAATACGGAAAATTCCTTCAATGCCGTAAATGCATTTATGCCGCTTCAGAGAAGGATTAAACGGTCTGTGTAAATGCAAATTTTTGTGATTTTATGCTCCTGCAGAATCGGTTTCTGTGTAAAGATGCCTTAAGACTAGCACAACCAGGCCGATGAACAGCCACTTAAATTTGCGCCACACTATGAATTTGCACGTCTTGCATGGACTTGTGAACCAAAAGAACGAGGTTTCAGGTTGCCTGGGAGGTTTAAAAGAGAAACAAATCTTGTAATCATCTTCTGTTAACACACAGAACAATAAACTTATTTAAGTGAGAGTTCGATTACTTGGGAGGATGGAGTTTTGGATTCATATTGGGCTCATCTCTGCCTTTTCCAGCAGGTCTCTCATCCGCTTCTCATTCACAATCTCCAAAGTCAGCTCCACCTTTCCCTGAAAAAAAAACGATAAAAAAGGCCCAATTAAATCAAGCTCAACATGAAATGACATCCACAACCCATTTGATCAAACCAAGTGAAGCGTATTCAAAGGGGTAATTCACTGCTGGCAAAATGGGATTTAAATAAAAGTTGGCTGCCTATGCAGTAGAAAGGCTTTTAGGCAAACAAGTCAGAAAACTTCAACACCCATAATGCACTGGGCATGTTGCCGTCCAAAGCAACTCCCGATCTGCTCCTACTAAGTCAAATTCTGCCTTGCTCGAGAAGGAAATACTTTTGAGCAAACTTTTAGTAGCCTCTCGAGGAGAAAATACAACACATGAACACAGCTCATACAAAGAAACTCAGTGACATACACGGTTAAAATTTGTTACAAATTGAGGAGTTTTTATATTTATAATATATATATATATATATATATATATATATATATATATTTATGAATTTATTAATCTGTACAGTGAAAACTAGTGTTATTTTATATTTGATAACTTTATTAGATGTATTTTGTAGGCCATTACCTGAACAGTAATGTTAGACCTTCCTGAGATTTAAGCACTGTATTTCATTTGTTTCTTTTATTGTCTATTTATTGTATGTATTTTACCATTTGTTTGTACTTTGTTCTTCTTCTTATTGTATACAAATGAAACACAAAAAAATGGATGTTTTATATTAGTATTGTTCAAACATTGTTGTTTATTTTGCTATAGCCTAGATATTTTACATTTTCAGATTAACTATGTTCTTAATTGTTAACTATGTTCTTAATTTTTTAAGTTTATTATAAAAAAGTATAACAAAAATAACCGATAAGAATACCGCTAAAGTACCGGATCGATGAGCAGTATTGGTAAGGGTAGTAATACTGTTAAAACCTTAACGATACCCATCACTACGTTCAGGCAAGAAAGCTGTTGCCATAGTATTCCATTTTATCATAATGCTGTATGAAAAGTATTTGAAAAGTGCACATATATGAAAAGTATGATAACATTTTTCAGGGATAAACCTATAGAGTGCTGCAGGTATGACATCACCTCGTAGGCCAAAATAGAAGCGAGTTAGCATTTTAGCACTTCTGGTCCCCTCGTCCCAAATTCAATAGGTTTTTTGAACGGGATTGTGTTTAAATGGCTGAAATAAGGTCTGTGGTGAACAAGCTGTGAAAGACACTTTCAATTTTTACTCTACAACATAAAATACATCAGTATTACCCCGCTCGTGATTTTTTTAAGCTGTTCCGTGTCTGGCGGCTGCTAACAGGTGGCTAAATGGGACTACAGAGGCTGTCGAGGAGATTAAACGTCATCACGCCCAAAAGGTAAGATCAGTTTACAGCCTCATTATGCTCATAATTGTGCTCTAATAAACTATTCTAACTCAAACATTCTGGGAAAATGTTTTTGAATAAAACCTGAGAGATGTCAGAAGCTTAGTGATGATGACGCTGAAGTTGAGCGACCGTGGTGTAGTCCGTTTATAGCCTACTTTTAGCTTTTTACTTCTTCTTTTTTAAACTGTATTTAGGCTTCAAAATTAATAAAAATTGTGTTCATCTGTAATAATTAGCTTGATGGAAAAAAACCTGTAAGTATCAGACCAAAAGCCTATAGGAAAATCCTATTTGGATTTTATAGAGTTTTACAAGTGTAATGCTAGTTCCCTGCAAAGTGACGTCATACCTGCATCACTCTATTCTTACAATAATTTTCTTAAAAAACCTCTGTCAATTCGTCGGTCCGTGGGCGGGGATAAAAAACCCTACAAATTAAGGGTTTCACAAAAGCCCTGGAGCTGTCAAAATTTTAAAGGAACTGTATGTAATAAATGTATTTCAATTAATCATAAAATGGCTCTGATATGTCACTAGACATTAAGAAATCATGTTAATTTCAAATACTTATATCACTGACAACAGTAGTCCGGCCAAGATATTGTCATTTAAAAGTTGTTGTTGCAGCCCTCAACTGATGTTGATGTTGACATGTTGTGTTTTGGCCTGGAGCTCCGCCCTCCACCTATCTACCAATCACGAAGTCAGTGGTGTTTCGGCATCTGGGTTGCCAGATTTGCTCTAGTTACCACATCTGCATCTACAAACGTTCCTGCTGGATCCTGCAGCTTATCTGAAAACCTCGAGTCAGGGGGAGGGGGAGAGGGGATACACCGCTCTACAGTCCATTGAAAGTCATTACAGTACCAATTTTGGCTAGCCAAGAAATCTAGACGCACCCTAGTGGCAGCAAATCTAATCTGCCCGCGAGTGTCGTCTAACAACTCTCAATACACTTCTGAGCTGTAAACACCAAACTCTGGTCGGGCCAATCACATTGGCCCTCATTTATCAATCTTGCGTAGAAACAGGCGTATATGTTGGCGTAAGATTATGCTTACACTCCTCTCACCGCCTGATTTATGAAACTGTGCGCACCTCTGCAATTCAGGTGTACGCAATACTTGCCCTTGATAAATCCCGCGGCTGAAAACGATCGTCATTAGAATAACACGCCCATATATATTCAAGTCTCCGCCTCCCGCACGCCCTCATTTTACGCCATGGACACACGGAAGACGGCAAAGAAGCGAAACTTCTCCGACGTGGAGATCGGGCGCGCTCTATCATCTCACTAGTCCACTAGTCAGGGCACTGATTAGGACATAAGTCAATGGGCTGACTCCCTGATCAGTGCTCTGACTACTGAACTATTGAGATGATTGAGACGCACCCATCGAGATCACCAGGGAAGTGGAAAAAAAAAACGAAATTGTTTTATTTAAGAGTATAAAGAGTGGGAATAAAGGCACCCACAAAAACAAAATATGGACCCAAATTACGAGTAATTACGAGCTGAAATACGAGCTCATATGAGTAATAATATGAGTAGTTTGAAATACGTTATAACATTACAAGCTGTTAATAGTGTGGGGGTTGAGAAGCGCACCCCAGCAGTTTAAAGCTGTTTGGATAAGAAATTACCATCCCAATGCATTATTTTACAGCACGTTTTGAAACAATTAGCATTTGATTTCGTATCACGGCATGTATTGGGGTGTACGACAGTGATGATGATGTGATGTGGAGTATTCATTCACATTAATAATTACATGACAATTTGTAAGATTCTTCTTCTTCTTCTTCTTCTTCTTCTTCTTATTATTATTATTATTATTATTATTATTATTATTATTTTTATTATTATTAATGACGCTTGTTATTTAGAAGAAGAATGTCGTTTTTATTGATTTTATTATTATTTAAAAGAAGGTCATTTTTATTATTTTGTCAGTCTGAATTATTTTAGTCCCAGTCCGTGCGCAGCTGCTGGGCCAGGCGGGCCGGTAAAGCGCACAGGCTCGCGACTGTAGGAATACATATGCCTACAAATCAAACTCTTTGGTAAAGTCACACAAATTAAACATTGACGTTCATGTTGCACAAAAATAAACACTGAATGTTGTTGTTGTGGTTTTTAATAGTGGGTCATATAGCATATCTTGTCAGTGCGTTTTGTGGTGTTAGGAATTGTTTTTCTGCGCATTTTCCCACTAACTCAAACGTGCGTACACCACCTCCTGAGCTGGCGTAGGATTTGAGCGTGCCGTACGCCAACGTCCATATTGATAAATCTCAAAGTCACCGTGGGTTTGGGTGTACGCAAGGTGTACGCTGGAAATTTGGTGTACGCACTTTTGATAAATGAGGGCCATTGTGTATAGAGTCGGTGGGCGGGGCTTAACATAGTGACGACGGCCAAGTTGTGCTTGCGTGCTTCTAGTTATCACAGAAACATCCGAACGGCGGTCTTTCGAATCATCTTTGACCGCGACTCTGGAAGACTTGGAGTTAAAGTTTTCTCTGAGAAAAGAATAAAGAACAGCACTGAAGTCATTCTTAAAAAGGGAAGATGTGTTCGGAGTTTGGCCGACTGGATATGGTGAATGTTTAATCTATCAACAAGCTCCGTTGTTGCTCCGTTCACCTTCATTGCTCTGGTTGGTTTTAGCGCTATCCAATCGTGTGCAGAGGGAGTTTGAAAAACAAGTTGTTTGGATCAAATAAATGCAGCCTAGGTGAGCAGAAGAGCCTTCTTTAAAAACATTTAAAAATGCTACTGGTCTGAAACTTTTGACCGGTAGTGTAGCCTATGTATGTATTTCCTTCACATTCATGTTAAAAATAATACTAGGACATAGTATGACGAGACATAGTATGAGGAGATTTAATGTTAATGGACACAAAAACTGTAGTTTACTATCACTTCAACTATACAATTTTTTATTATTTTAAAAATATATTAATGAATGTGTAACATGTTGTAAAGTGTTTCCCATTTGACTGTATATTCAGTCATATTATTTCTTTCACGTTCATGTTGTTACACATAATACTTAGACACAAAGAATGTGACATTTAAAATGTTCAAATGTCAAATAAAAATAACCATTTATTATAAGGCCTTGAACAAGTGAAACATGTTTTTCTGCACGAAAACATATAGGGAAAATAATAGGTTTAAAACATTTAAATGGCTGAACTTGTGACTCTTATGCCCATATCATGGTATTTCTGCAGAAAGACTTGATAGGATTAGTCTTGTCATCCATGAAAACGAAATTAATACGTTTTATTATTAATTAATAATTGTTTAATATTACGACAAATAATATATTTTGACAAATGCAAAAAAAAAAGTATGTTTATAGCTTTCATGATAAAACGTGAATTCACTCACCACATCAGGACAGAAATTGTCTTATTGGCTTAAATGCGTGTTTCAAGGATATGAAAAGAAAAGTATGGTGACTTTATTAAAAAGTATTCTTGTTAAATATTGTAGACATCGTTCCAATTAATATCCTTGTGAAAACCGCCGTAAAAAGCTTATATTTAACGAAAGAAAATCACGTGTATGGGTAGCGCTGCTCACTTCCGGTTATGTGGACGACGTGGTTCCGAAACTGTTGCGTGCTGTACATAGACCGGTGCTGTAGCGCGTTCTTCATCGCGTCACTCAGCTCGCTCTAATCCGGTGTCATGACTAATCCTGTCTGCCTATGAAATTGTGTCCGCTGGTAGAGGTTTTAAATCGCTGATCAAAAGTTGTTATACATGGTTCTGGACAAGCAATTGTTTAAAAATAAACTATGAATTCATTGCCATACTACACACATACACACGCAAAACATTTATTTGAAATATGTAATTGATTGCTAATTATTTTGACTGATACACTAAGTACGTTACCAGTACAAAATCATGACATAGTAATGTACCTATAATGTAAATAATAAAGAATAAATAAAAAAACCCAGCAACAGAACAGGTGCACAAAATAAATAGATTATATACGAGATATGCTTATATATCTTATCATTAAAGACTATTTTAACACAATTTAAACAGCAAAAATCAAAACGCGATTTTGTAAGAATTGTTATCAGGCTCTGAACAGATTACCTATTAAAATTTCTTTCAGCCAATAGAATCGCTCTGCGGGTCCCGTATGTGTAATTTAACCTCTTAAACTCCGTGGACCCTGTACAGGGACGGGAATGACATATACTTTCCATTTTAAATGTCTGTGGAAGAGCTATGATGTCAAGATGATTTGAAAGCTTAGAGTCTCTACTTTCTGGAGATATGCATCACTTTGACATTTGTTTTACACAAAGTAATGTACACTAAATTACTCTGGTACCATTTCCGGCTGGATTTAGCCTACCCAAATTGAAAAGCCTCCCATACACACATACAGTGGTCAAGGTTCAAAATGTTGGTGTTATTTTACAGGAAACCCTTTAAAGTTACATAAAACACTGCTAAAAGTCATAAACATGTAAGTATATGTTGAAAGCTGTTATAACCCCCCGAAAATTAAGTGCTTTTAGATTTTTTTTATATGAATACATTTTTGAAAGTGTGTAACTCAAGCCCTGTGTGCTCTAGGACCCTGCAGACAGTTTGGGCTGCTTCCAGCATATATAATTAATTTAATGACACTGGGATATTGCATTTATATCACTATATATGGTGGTGGAGGGGTCGGGGGAGGGCGGAAAAGGGGGTCATCCCTTCAGATCTATTTGAATAAATCTTGCATACAACATGACACAGACAAACTTCTTTTTTCCTCTATTTTCTGGAATTTAGTGGAAATAGCCCAAACTGTCTGCAGGTTCCTAGAGCACACAGGGCCTGAGTTACACACTTTCAAAAATGAATTTATGGGGGAAAAAATCAAAAAGCGCCTACTTTTTGGGGGGTTATTACAGCTTAGACAACATATACTTCCATGTTTATGACTTTTAGCCGTGTTTTATGTAACTTCAAAGGGTTTCCTGTAAAATAACACCAACATTTTGAACCTAGACCACTGTATGTGTGTATGGGAAGCTTTTCAATTTGGGTGGGCCAAATCCTGGCGGAAATCCCAAAAGATGTCCCTGAGTGTAATTTAAACTGCAGTGATAAAACACCACTCTGCCTCTTTTCATTTTCATTTAAAACAATCTTAAACATATTAATAACCACACAGATGTGGTTCAGGTAAAGCGTACCTTTATTATCTTCACTGCATGTATATTTTTAACAAAACAAAATATAAAAAACAACGCTGCCGCTTTTTGTTTACTTTTTTTTATTAAAAAATATTTGAAATATTAATATGTGGTTCAGACAATAAGTGTGCATATATCAATGCAATAAATTAAATATGACATAAAAAAGCAACAACTGAGTCTTAAATGTCAGTTTATGTAAGATCAAATAGCCATTATAAAGGTATAAGAAGCTATACAAGAAATAAAGCAAACAATCCAGTCAAACAACAAGGTAAAATGACAAGTTCAAAATATTCCAGCTGCTGTGAGTAAAGATCGGTCGTATATAAGGCGCTATATAAATAAAGATGACTTGTCTTGATGTTTAAAATCAAAGCAAATGTGGCTGTGATGATTGATGACTTCTTCCCAGTCTTGCAGTCTCTCGTGTTCTTGCTCAGACGTGGACAGGCTCTGAGTTCCCAGTCAGGTTGGGGTTGGACATCAGGCTTCGGCTCAAGTCTCGAGCTCAAGCCCTCCACCAAGGACAGCAAGTATGTTGTTTCCTATTCAATACAAAGATTATATGAACAAATCAACTCATGAATGATTTTTAGAGTTTATTACTGTATATTTTCCTGTTTATTACAGTAAAGCCGCTTTGAAATGATCTGTATTGTATAAAGCACTTTATAAATGAAGGTGACTTGACTATAACAAGAACGCAACTGTGAAATAAGACAACTGATAATAATCCTACTCTGTCTGTTACACTTCCTCACACCTGCTGAAATCACTGATCGAGTGAATCTCCTGAACTTCTCCAATCTACAGTAGGTCATCTCATCCATTTATGTTGTGACATCTGCTCTAACGTCGGCCGTTTAGTTGGATCCCGGGCTAGGCACTGGCTAATCAGATCCCTGTATTCTGTACAAATTTTAATAAGGAGTTAGTCATGCATCTCTGAAAACAGCATCTAAAACATGATTATTATACTGTAAAATGTTCTTTAGCTTTACTTTAAAAGCGAAGAATGTAGTTTCTGTGACACTACAAAATAAATTACAAAATAAATCATATTTTCGTCAAATCATTACGTCTTCCCCAACATCACAAACACAGCTCTCGTTTAAGGTTCAACATATTAGGAATACTTTTAGCTGTGTTGCATTTGTCTTTATTAAAATGTATCTTTCTGAACGGGAGCATGACTATGATATATCATCAGCTCTGTTTCTGTTCAGTTTTCTGTGTTGGTTGATTGTTTGTATTATTCTATATTTTTACTTGTTATTCATTTTTTAAATTATTTTTTCCCTTTGTTGCACTTTGAGATTCTTCGGAATGAAAATTGCATTATAAATAAAATCTATTATTATTATTATTATTATTGAAGCGTGCTTTGTATCACAATGCTTTGTTCACTTTGATATGTTTGTGACCTGTTTAAGGTATAAATGCAGCGAATTTTGGCTTTCACTTCTTTAGCTAAATTTCTTTTCCCATGGCTCCGCCTGCTACATTAGCCACGCCCCAAACTCTCGCTATACGTTGAGCTATATATAAAAAATCTTACATACTTCATCTTTAACTGTTTCTGTTCAGAGCCTTTGCTTTGTGTGTGTGTGTGTGTGTGTGTGTGTGTGTCTGTGTGTGTGTGTGTGTGTGTGTGTGTGTGTGTGTGTGTGTGTGTGTGTGTGTGTGTGTGTTATCAATGTTGTCAATATGATTCACTCACTTTTGGATAAGTTGTAGTACATAAATGGAATTTTGGCTCGTCTGATTTCTTTCGAATTGGCAAAAGGATGAGATACGTGCACCATAGTGTACAACAGCACTCCTAGAGCCCAGACATTTGCTGGTATGGCGTGGAAACGAGGTTCTGTTAAGATTTCAGGTGGATAGTAATACGGCAGTCCTGTAAAGAAGAAATTTGCACATTGATGAGCTTTTTTTTAAGCATTAAATAATAATAAGTCACTACATTCAGGTTTTCACACTCTCAAAATGCTCACCAATGTATGTTTTGCTCTCGTAGCCATCATTACTAAATAGCTGACCGCAGCCAAAGTCGATCAGCTTGAGCTCCAATGTCCTTTCATTTACGAGGAAATTCTGCGCATGAATGTCAGTATGAAAAACACCATGCTCGATGCAGACCTGTACTGCCAGCAGAGCCTGTCGCATGATGAACCGTGCTGTGGGTTCATAGAGGACGGGTTTACGAACGATGTAGTCCCGCAAGCTCATGCAAGGCTCGGGGAACTCCATAACAAGAGTGAATTTTCCAGGATGTTCAAACCACTCGTATAGCTGTATGATGAGCGGGCTTATGGGTTTTCGCCTCATCATCAGCAGCAGCGCCACTTCTGTAACGAGAGGTTCGGGATGCCCAGGCTAGAGAAAAAAAGTAATCAGAAGGTTAGCTGAGTAAAAATCTGAAGAAAACATATCAAAGTATCTTTGAAAAAGTCCTTTTTTTAAAAGTATATTTTTAGATCCGTTCAAAAGAGCCTTTTCAGCTCAAAGTTATTTGGTGCCTCTAGGCTTATTTGTCAATCACTTTTACACTTAATGCTTTCTACGGGTGTATTAACTACAGTAATCTGCACTGAAACGACAAAATACATATTCAGGTGTTGGCCAACTTACAATATAAAGATAACGATTGTTTTCAATCTTGCTTAACTGCTTGATGGCAACCTGCAACAAAAAAGAAAGTTAGTTTTAAATGTTTTGATGCATTCAAGAGCAAAATGTTTGAACAATTCAGTCAGATTTACCTTTTTGCCATCAGATTTGCGTGTTCCCTTGTACACGCTGCCAAATCCTCCGGATCCAAGCATCTCTCCCACATTATAGAGAGACTCAAAAGACTCTGAAAAACAAACAGAAAAATATGAAATATATGACCAAATTTTTTTTTTTTTTAATATTTCCTCAAAAGCCATGAGCATTATTTTCAGTGAAAAACAAGATGACAATACTGTCTAAAATGATGTTGGAGAAATAATGATCAGCGATTTACCATCATTTGGCTTGACGGCGGAGTGATCTGACGCAGATGATGATGGCTCAGGATCAGGGGAAAAAGGCTCCACAACATCCACAGCACTACTGAGACAGCAGCAGACAGGACTCTTCAGAGCCTTCCATACCCTCGTGAAGAAAGAACGAATTCTTTTCCATTTCCCACATCCTGGAGGATTTTCTGAAATTAAGATTTTCATTTGAATGACGTCAAATTAAGCAACGATATAATGACATGACTTACATTTTACTTTTAAATTCTCATCTGTAATGTTATAAATCCAAAGTAATGGAAATACTTCCAAGCTATCCTCCTGACTTCTAGATAACGCCTGCATAAATGTCCCAAAATCTTATTTTACAAATATTAGTGGTCACAATATAGTTATTTTTCTAGCTTTATCTGATTTTTTGGCTTCATTTGACCAAATCAGTTCTGGTAATGGCAAATATAATATATTTATGTTATATTAAATACAATATTTTTAAATAAACGTTAATTTTTAAATGCATAGCTGTGTGTTATTTATGCCATAACCGACTCTGTAATATGACAGCCAGTTTGACAATGTTCTGTGTATTTGACAATTCAAAAGCAAAAAGTCTTGAAATAGAATTCTACTCTGGATTGTTTGCCGTCTGAGAAGCGGCTTTCTGTGCGCATGTTTCGGGTGTGTGTCAGACAGCACAAGTACCACTGAGTTCATGGCTTATTGAGAAGTAGATTTTGAATGTTCTCTGAATGTTCTGAAAATGTTAGACGAATGTCCAATTAAAATATTTCTTAACAAAACTTTTGTTAAAAAAACAAAACAAAGAAAATTTCAGCTAAGTTGTGCTGAGCAACAGTAAATGTGAACGGACATTACCATGATAAAAACTTGAAGCAGTTATGCATGAATTATCAAAATCTCTGTCTGTACACTTTACACTGGCCAGCCTTATTTCAGTCTCACCTGTTGAGGTCTTGTTCAGGGGAGAAGCCTCCATGGCACCCTGAACATTTCGGCCATTAGAAGTCCCCGTTGGCTCGACAGGAACTGGATTGGGCAGCGGAGGGCACGACCAATCAAAGCTGTCAGACCTGCCCTGTTCGCTTCGGCTGTCCAATCCATCGCCACTCCACCTCCAAATGACGTTGAATGAGCCTCTGCTGCTCAGGGACAAGGATGACATGATGCCCAGTGAAGAATCTGTGGAGGCAGTTCTTCTGGATCCGAAATGGCCTGAGTCGGGAAAATTTCAGACATCAAATCAGCCATTGAAAGCAGAAATAGAAACGGAGCCATAACTTCTTTATTAAAAGCCTATTCTTACCAATGCAAGAGCATTTAGATGAAGATGAAGATGAGGAGAATGGATGTTCATCATCATCTGAGCTCTGTTGGCTGCCGCTCTGCAGCGTCCTGTCAGCCTGACCTGTAGACACAGAAACAGAAAACTCAGACAGAGACAGAGGTGCTAAATGTCTACAACTGAATTCTCACTGGTGAAAAGGCCATTATGACTAGTAACACTGAGAACAATTTAAGATTGCTAATATTAAAATTTCTAATTTAATCTTAAATACTATCTTTCTTAAAAAAAAACGTTTAACAGATTATTTAAGTTATTAACAGTTTAGCTAATCTGTCATGTGTCGATCCGGACTGAAATATTACGGAGGTAGAAGTGTTAGGAATATTGTATGGTAATAAAACAAAATTATCCAAATCAAATTATCTTTAGGCTAAATGAATAAAATAAAACTTCAAAACTTTGCCTTCACTTTTCCGATGGATTCTTTAAAATCAAATCAAAGAAATACATCTGAATTAAACCTTTCTGGATTACAATCCGCCATCAAAATGACAAGTTGAATTATTCCAGCCGCTGTGAGTAAAGGCTATAAATGATCCGCCACCTGCAGCATCCTCACATGCGATACTACTACTAGCCGGACTCCTTCTTTATACAGATGTGACGTAATGACGCAACGACATGCTCGAATTTCCAGCGGAAACCCACCAGTACCACTCAAATTATAAAACATTATTACAAGCTCACCGCTGTGAATCGGACTACGGTAAGAAGATCATTTTGAACACTGGCTGGTTATGAACTTGCTCAAAAATTGATTTTGTTCTATTGAGAAAATTTTGCTAATATTACCATTAAATTAGGAAAGCGTTATTTCTAAATGTTCCCTGAATGTTCAAAACGTCCAGTTTTTTTCAATGTTTCAAAAATGCTTTTCTCTTGGTTAAAGGAACATTCTATTTTATACTTTTGCATTATGGGAACGTTACTTTTCAATTTTTTATCTGAATGTTCTGACGAATGTCCAATAAAAATATTTCTAAAAAAGAAAAGAAAATTTCAGCGAAATTGTGCTGAGCAACAGTAAATGTGAACGGACATTACCATGATAAAAACTTGAAGCAGTTATGCATGAATTATCAAAATCTCTGTCTGTACACTTTACACTGGCCAGCCTTATTTCAGTCTCACCTGTTGAGGTCTTGTTCAGGGGAGAAGCCTCCATGGCACCCTGAACATTTCGGGCATTTGAAGTCCCCGTTGGCTCGACAGGAACTTGACCTGGCAGCGGAGGGCACGACCAATCAAAGCTGTCAGACCTGCCCTGTTCGCTTCGGCTGTCCAATCCATCGCCACTCCACCTCCAAATGACGTTGAATGAGCCTCTGCTGCTCAGGGACAAGGATGACATGATGCCCAGCGAAGAATCTGTGGAAGCAGTTCTTCTGGATCCAAAATGGCCTGAGTCGGGAAAATTTCAGACTTCAAATCAGCCATTGAAAACAGAAATAGAAACGGAGCCATAACTTCTTCATTAAAAGCCTATTCTTACCAATGCAAGAGCATTTAGATGAAGATGAAGATGAGGAGAATGGATGTTCATCATCATCTGAGCTCTGTTGGCTGCCGCTCTGCAGCGTCCTGTCAGCCTGACCTGTGGACACAGAAACAGAAAACTCAGACAGAGACAGAGGTGCTAAATGTCTACAACTGAATTCTCACTGGTAAAAAGGCCATTATGACTAGTAACACTGAGAACAATTTAAGATTGCTAATATTAAAATTGCTAATTTAATCTTAAATACTATCTTTCTTAAAAAAACGTTTAACAGATTATTTAAATTAACAGTTTAGCTAATCTGTCAAGTGCCGATCCGGACTGAAATATTACGGAGGTAGAAGTGTTAGGAATATTGTGTCGTAATAAAACAAAATTATCCAAATAAAATTATCTTTAGGCTATATGAATAAAATAAAACTTCAAAACTTTGCCTTCACTTTTCCGATGGATTCTTTAAAATCAAATCAAAGAAATACATCTGAATTAAACCTTTCTGGATTACAATCTGCCATCAAAATGACAAGTTGAATTATTCCAGCCGCTGTGAGTAAAGGCTATAAATGATCCGCCACCTGCAGCATCCTCACATGCGATACTACTTCTAGCCGGACTCCTTCTTTATACAGATGTGACGTAATGACGCAACGACATGCTCGAATTTCCAGCGGAAACCCACCAGTACCACTCAAATTATAAAACATTATTACAAGCTCACCGCTGTGAATCGGACTACGGTAAGAAGATCATTTTGAACACTGGCTGGTTATGAACTTGCTCAAAAAATGATTTTGTTCTATTGAGAAAATGTTGCTAACATTACCATTAAATTAGGAAAGCGTTATTTCTAAATGTTCCCTGAATGTTCAAAACGTCCAGTTTCAAAAAAAATTTTTTGTTTAAGGAACATTCTATTTTATAATTTTGCCTTATGGAACATTATATTTGAATGTTCTGACAAATGTCCAATTAAAGTATTTCTAACAAAAATAATAATAATAATTTTAGCAAAAAATTTCTGAGCAACAGTAAATGTGAATGGACATTACCATGATAAAAACTTGAAGCAGTTATGCATGAATTACCAAAATCTCTGTCTGTACATTTTACACTGGCCAGCCTTATTTCAGTCTCACCTGTTGAGGTCTTGTTCAGGGGAGAAGCCTCCATGGCACCCTGAACATTTCGGCCATTAGAAGTCCCCGTTGGCTCGACAGGAACTTGACCTGGCAGCGGAGGGCACGACCAATGAAAGCTGTCAGACCTGCCCTGCTCGCTTCGGCTGTCCAATCCATCGCCACTCCACCTCCAAATGACGTTGAATGAGCCTCTGCTGCTCAGGGACAAGGATGACATGATGCCCAGCGAAGAATCTGTGGAAGCAGTTCTTCTGGATCCGAAATGGCCTGAGTCTGGAAAATTTCAGACTTCAAATCAGCCATTGAAAGCAGAAATAGAAACGGAGCCATAACTTCGTTATTAAAAGCCTATTCTTACCAATGCAAGAGCATTTAGATGAAGATGAAGATGAGGAGAATGGATGTTCATCATCATCTGAGCTCTGTTGGCTGCCGCTCTGCAGCGTCCTGTCAGCCTGACCTGTGGACACAGAAACAGAAAACTCAGACAGAGACAGAGGTGCTAAATGTCTACAACTGAATTCTCACTGGTAAAAAGGCCATTATGACTAGTAACACTGAGAACAATTTTAGATTGCTAATATTAAAATTAAATGTTCCCTGAATGTTTAAAACTTCCATTTTCAAAAATATTTTTTTTTCTTGGTTAAAGGAACATTGTAGTTTATACTTTTTCATTATGGGAACTTTACTTTTAAATGTTCTCTAGATGTTTGAAAAAGTTAGACAAATGTCCAATTCAAATCTTTTCTAAAAAAAACTAAGAAAATCAGCAAAATTGTGCTGAGCAACAGTAAATGTGAACGGACATTACCATGATAAAAATTTGAAGCAGTTATGCATGAATTTTCAAAATCTCTGTCTGTACACTTTACACTGGCCAGCCTTATTTCAGTCTCACCTGTTGAGGTCTTGTTCAGGGGAGAAGCCTCCATGGCACCCTGAACATTTCGGCCATTAGAAGTCTCCGTTGGCTCGACAGGAACTTGACCTGGCAGCGGAGGGCATGACCAATCAAAGCTGTCCGATCCACTCCTGGATCTGGAGTGACCTGAGTCTGGAAAATTTTAGACATCAAATCAGCCATTGAAATTAGAAATAGAAATGGAGCCATAACTTATGTATTAAAATACTATTCTGACCCATGCAAGAGCATTTAGATGAAGTTGAATTGAGGGGATGTTCATCATCATCTGAGCTCTGCTGGCTGCCGCTCTGCCACGCCATCTTTCTCCTGTCCGCCTGACCTGTGGACACAGAAACAGAAAACTCAGACAGAGATGGAGGTGCTAAACATCTTGGAATCGCCTGGATCTGGGTCAGGTCTGGCAGCAGATCGCGGTCATCAGAACAGAGTCTCCAAATCTCCTGACCAGCCGTCTGAGAGGAAGCAGCTCTTCTGGATCTAGAGCGGCCTGAGTCTGGAATATTTCACACATCACATAATATTAGTTGGTAATGTTTCGATAATAATCAATAAACAATGTCAGTGATCAATTACAAATACTGTTACTATAGTTACGTTACTCAAATTGAAAAGTTTTATTTCATATGCAAGGAATCAAATACATGTGATCACTAAGCTGAGAACATTGGGGGATTTTTAACCTTACACAATTTTCTTCACATTAATGTAGTCAATCATTGTACAACTTCAAACCATAAACAAGTGAAAACCAAAAGCACACTCACCTCCTCTTTCACCCATCATGTGAGCCATCGACATCCTTCGAGTCCAAACTGCAATAAAAAACACAACACAATACAAAATACAATACAATACAATACAATAACCTACAACTCTCCTTAGAAATACTCCTCCCAAAATAAAATAATAATAAAATAAAACAAAAAAATTAAATAAAACTCCAAACTCCTGCTAAAATAAGAAAAGAACAATAAATTAAAAGTATCCTCTAAGATAATATGAACAAAAATATAACTTTATAAAGGATATTATCTTCCGATGTTCTTCAAGAATAATTCTCTCAGAAATTTCCTTCAAGATCGCAAAATCAGCAGCACAGAAAATATTCTGCAAGTTTGTGAATTGGTGAATCAAACCAACAGATAGAGATCGGTTCGCGTGGGTATATATTCATTCAAAATTCATAACACGCGTCGCTATAGCAACTAAAATGCACATGCATGTCTATGGTATATATTCATTCAGAATTCATAACACGCATCGCTATAGTAACTAAAATGCACGCAAGCACATCTATCGTACATATGCATTCAGAATTCATAACGCGTCGTTATAGCAACTAAAATGCACGTGCATGAGTAGAGCACGTGATCACACATCAAATCGGAATACTTTATTAAATAGCTACAGATTTAATTTTTACGTTTTTTAAATGAGATTTATGGTTTCTGAACAGTCATTATTATTATTAGACAATTATTTTCGGTGGAATTATTTTTCCACCGAAAATAATACAAAAATGATTAATTGCACAAACGCGTCCACAAGGCCTAACGTTACAGTCTGGATTGAGTCGTTGCTTCTGTCCAAAATGCGCAAAACGGCACAAGGGAGGAAAAATGTGGACATAATCTTATTATGAAGTCTATTAATTTAATTCGCCCTTTACTTTGGCAAGCCAGTTTATCTTAAATTGTTCCCAGCGTTATAGTAATTGCATTTTTACGGGTAAGAACGGATTCAGAGAGCTCTACAATTGAATTATCACTAGTAAAAATACAATTACGACTAACACTGGGAACAATTTAAGATTGCTAATTTGATATGACAAAAAAGTTGTTTAATACACCAGCTTCCATGACTCATAGCTTGAAAGTTTGAAATTTTAAAAGTCACATCAAAGCAAAAAATAAAAGGTTCTTAAAAATCAAACTAATAATCCAGAAACAAACGGAATTCCCCATTAAACATTTTCAACCAATTTATTTAAAAAAACAAACATTAAACATTTAAACCTCCTGTAGAGAAGACTATGACTGTATTGAAGATTTCCTGCTGTGTTCCAATTCGTTTTTCCATTTAAATTTAAAAAGAAGAGAGTCAATAGATTTAGACTCTTCTATACCAGTGGTTCTTTTATAGCTAGCATCCTACATTATGAAAGTAACCCCATTTGGAGCACTACAAATCCAGATTTGCAGAGCTCCAGCACAAAAATAAGAAAGATTACCTGATTCTGGATAGCAAAACACGGGTTTTCCAAATCTAGACCAAACTTTTGAACAACTGGGTCCTGGACCGGCTTGAGAAGGATTGTTCTTGGGTACTGTGCTCTGTCAAAAGCTTTTCTTGGTGCATTCAGTTAATTTTTCCTCATTGAAATGCAAGTTTTATACTTTTTAAAGTATACTTTATACTTTAAACATGTAAAATCATCATGTGCAGTACATGAGGTAAAATATAATGCCTAATATCTATCTAAAATATAAGTCACTTACTACCGGTATTCACTTTTTTATTGAACTGAAACTCAACATTACATTTTCAATCATGCAGATGTTCAGAAAAAGAGCTTGAACAAGGACATAAATAATATAAAATGTATTTGATTTTTTTTTTTCACTGCTAAAATATACCATGTTTAAGTGCCATTTTTTGTTACTGTTTTGCAATATTTTTACAATAACACGACAGTGGGACAGGTATCTCACTGTAACTTAAACAATGGTGAACAATCTGAAGGTATAATGAGCGACAGGACCAGAATGAACAGAACTCAAGAGATTAAAGGCATTCAACATACATTCCTAAGTTCTAGGAGAACATTTATGCAAGAAAGCATTAGACTTTAGGTGAAAATCATAACGCAGAGAAAACGCAGCTTTACAGTTCAAAAGATACTCAGAGAAAGGGCAAAAGATTTACCAATAATCTTCTGAATCTCCATCCAGTAAACTCTGATCATATCACAATCCCAGAATACTTGCATTTGTGTGCCCTTAGATAATGTAAATTGAACATGACAGTTTTTATTGATAAAATGACAAAATAATGAAATCTAATTCAAGACAAATTGACACACTTAAAACAAATATTACCATGTCTTTATTTAACAATTTTAAACATTTAACCAATAAACTTTAAAATGATCTGAGAATATAATACAATAAAAGACTTTCACAATAGAAAACACTTCATGGTTTGTGTACAAATGTTTCCAAACATCAGTGAAACCTGAACCAAAAAGTGAAAATTCATGATGGAATTTAATAATGGTGCAAAGAGTGATTAATGGTAAAAACCTAAACAACCACAACAAAACCAACACTCTATTAATGGTCTGATTGTCATAAAGAAAATGAACCATTTCTGTTCACTGTGTGAAATGCCAAATACATTACATGGATAAAATGACAAAAAGCTGAACTCCTCCTGCACTCAATTGAAGGGTTTGACGATTTTCATGGAGATGAAGTTCTGAAAATAAATAAACACAAAATAATTAGCATTGTACATCTTAAGTCTAAACATCACCTTTGTGAAAGGATTGATCAAGTGTGTCTTTACTGGTAATGAATACAACAAGATCCCAATGAATAATAGCACTAAAGGTGCCTTTACACAGCCGAGTTAAGGCGGCTCTAAAGCGGGTCTCTGTCTGCTCAAAATTCTGTGTAAAGACGCAAAGCAGACTTAAAATATGCCGGGTCTGACCCACCTCGGCCCAAAGGCGATGTAGAAACGGTTTTGATTCAGTGTAAATGAACGCGAACTTGTGCCGCCTTAAACTACATCATTGTCGTGACAACCGCCAGTCAGCCAGGGCTGCGTTTCCCAAAAGCATCGTAAGCCTAAATCCGGGTGCACACTGTGCGATTTTGGCCACGATTTGGCCGTCTGAGACAAATTTAGCAAATCCTAAAAGATTCCTCTGATCCTAGGCTAAAATCTGAAGTCTTTGGTCGTTAGTTTGACATGTTCACCGGCAGCCGATTAATGAGCACTGCGATCAAATTTTACCTCAGACGAAATTCTGGCAGTGTCAGAAGATTTGGCACACAATCCTGCAGTGTGACTTCTCCTAAGACGACAGTCAAATATCTCAGTTTTTCAAGACAAACTATGACCAAAACGAGTACTAGAGATTTCTTTGTAGCCAGCATTTCAGTCCCGCGTGTAATGCAGCTCACCGTCACCAAACGAGTCATTCATTGATGATATAAAACTCCGGGTGAGTTTCTTGCACGCGTCTGTTTTTAGCGTGCCTTCACTATCGTGCAGTCTGACATTAGTGTCAACTGAGATCTTACAGTGTGACATGGCGATCATGTTCGTACAGTCTGACAAGGGACATTCGCAAAGGATTTTGAAAAATCACACAGTGTGCAGGACCCATAAGTTGATCGTAAAAACAATCGTACGAGTGATCTTAATATTAAGGTCTGTTTCCCAAAAGCATCGTAACTAGGGCCGGGACTTTAACGCGTTAATTAAGATTAATTAATTACGGGACTTTAACGCATTAATTAATTACGCAAAAAAATAAATAACAATTTTAACCACACTTATTTTTGCACCGCGGAACGTTTTTCAATGAATGAGATTCGACGGACTGATTATACTGAAACACCAACTAACGCGCATGAGTCACGACAACAACAAACCACAGTGAACATGAACGAAGAAGCTGATGAGACCGCTTTGCTTGGCCCCGTGGATGGGAAATTTTGTTTTAAAAAACGAAAGGATATAAGCGTCGACAAGAGCATGGTTGTGTGCAAGCTATACAACAAGGAATTTGCGTATCACCGCAGCACATCGAGCCTCAAATATCACAAATATGCTTTTGCTACACTTAATGGCAAACATTGCGCTGGTCTGCTGGACTGAAATAAATAAACAATATTTTGTTGATTAAGCTTATGTATTCAGTCATTATTCAATGGTATACTAAAATCCATGTGAAAAATTACTTCTCACTGTTCTCAGGTCAAAAAATTTTATGCGATTAAAATGCGATTAATTTCGATTAATTCATTACAAAGCCTCTAATTAATTAGATTAATTTTTTTAATCGAGTCCCGGCCCTAATCGTAACTTAAGTAGCACTTGAAAATGATCGTAGATCTACGAGTGCTCTGGAGTAATTGTAAAGCTCTAAGAAGAGAGAGTTATGAGGTCACCTACAGGACAACCGGCAGATTACACCTTTAACTTTACTCAAGTGCATCGTGATAATGCTGCAGTGCCCTCTTCCTTTGGCTTGCAAACTCCTGCCATTTCTTGCAGACCTCTTTACCCGATCTTTGAACTAATAATTTAACTTATAACTTTTAATTTGGTAACAATGTCCTCCCAGATGTTTTGTTTCTCTTTGTTTGTACGATGCCCTTTAAATCTGTTGAAAATAATATCTTTTCCCGCTCCACCTCCTCTAGAAGGATATTGATTTCGTCTTTTTGAAAGGTATCATTTTTGTTGGTGCTCTAGCACGCGAGTGACAATCACACAGTGTGCAGAACACAATCCTGGCTCCCTCTGTCTCTTTAACAATTTCTTCCGTCATAATCTTTTTTCTTTTTCTCCACAAATCAGCGCACATACAATTTGAAGCAAACCTTTTGCAGTTTATCGTTTTTAATAACAATTTTAATAAAAGTTTAATAAAAAAAAATAAAAAAATGAATTAAGACAGCATTTGTAACTTTTGAAGTGCATAAACAATATGTTCCCAGCATCCACGGCCTTTGTTGTTATTGTGACATAAAAGTAGAAAGTTTATAGTCTATAATTAGGCTATGTATTGCACCTAGGCTATCTGTAGCCTATGGCAAAAAATTACAGAGCGAGTTGTTCCCGCTGTCCTAAAGGAACAAAATGCGCCGGCGCTTAATTTCGTTGGACAAAGGGTTAAAGAAAACGTAGCCAATAATGTCATAGTTAGGCTATGTTTAAATATTAGCCTATAACATTATTTTTTAATTAAATAGCCTAACTGTCTGTAGGCTATATAGGCCTATTTAATAAATAAGAAGCGAACCAAAATCGTCGGTATGGATTGACGTGTGTAACGTTTTTCTGTTCACAATTAAACAGAATTGTCCAATATTCGGGCTCATGTTATACGAGCAGAGAACTAAACTTTGTTTTGGGGAAATATTACATTCCTGACCACTTTTACAGTCTATGGGCTCAGAGAGATAGGCTGTGCAGCCTGATGCTATAATGGAGAGTCCGCGCTCTTCTTTGGTCAGAACCACGGAGAACGACCGCGGACAGGTCCGTCCTATGCACCGAGACTTTTCACAATGCAACAACATATTTAAAGAGCATTAAGCTATAAAATATCTATTATGTAAAGGGAGGGGAAGCAGCCGCAGCGAGCGCAGACACAGAGCGGCCAGAGAAACGGAGGAGCAACTGCAGTATGGCTGTGGTGTGGCAAGCAGCGGGGCGAGGGACCGCGAGAGCGGGCCGGTGATTAACGTTCACGAGTGCCAGCTGCGTGGCACACCGGTCTCGTCTCGCGGCCATGTGACGGGAGCATATAAGGAGGAGCAAGGACAGCGGAAGATGAGAGAGGACCAGGCCTGGAATTTTATGTTATGTTTTGTTTATGTGTTTGTGGGCAGTCGTCCGTGAGGGGCTGCCCACGTTTTATTTTGTGTGTGTTTGCGGGCAGTCGTCCGTGAGGGGCTGTACGCGGTTTTACTTTCGTTTTGTTTCTTTATTTTGAGTTAATAAATGTTTGAAACGTTCGCCGGTTCCCGCCTCCTTCCTTCCCATCTACAAACCGTATTACAATGGCGTTTGTGGAAAACTGCGGAAAAACTGCAGAAAAAGAGCGGGTGTTGAAACCTGTCACCGGAAAAAGTGTGGGTGTATCCCCCACGGATGCGACACCCCTGAACATTTGTTGTGACTGCTCTAAAGTGACTTTCTTTTAAAGTCCACTTTCAATCCTGCGGTAATCTACCCGTAATAATGTTAAAAATACTTTATTTATAGCATTGTCAATCAAGCACAATTTTATTAAGAAATATAAAATAACTATAGAATACCGTAGCCTAAAATAGACGAATTGCAGAATTACAGTAGGCTAGACCAGTGGTTCCCAAACCTGTCCTGGAGGAACCCCAGCACTGCACATTTTGTATGGCTGTGTCTCATTTCAGAAGGCTGCGTCCTCCGGAGGTCGCATTTGAAGGGTGCATACGTCATAAGGCCGTCTCATTTCAAAAAAGTGAGAAGGACTCTCCAAACGCGACCTTCGAATGCGTCCCTTCTTTCACAGGAATTCGGAGTATACACGAGGAGTATCCTTCACGGCTGGAGATAACCCACAATTCTTTGCGTTTCCGTTAACAACCGTCATATTTTTTTTATATTATGTGAAAAAACGGCACCACCGCCAGATATACATGCGAGCGTAGGTGTGGTGTTTAAATTAAGTAGTTCAAGCTTTTTTTGTTGTTGTTTTTTTAAGCTCTATTACCTCAAACAGATAGTTTGGTAAACAGGATTACAACTGTTTATTGCATTTTAAACGTTTAGAACAGTACATTGCTGTCAAGACAAGAAACATTTCATAGTCATTTTCAAGTTATAAATAATTTTCATTCATAAAACATGGCGTGAGAGCGCAACGAGGCTGAACTTGTTGGCATAGCAACGTGATACTTCCTGCCTGTGTGTCCTACGAAGGACGTCTCGTTTCATTCTGATTGAGGACACTCCGTATACTGCATCCTACACAGCACGTGTTTTTTTATTTTAGGCCTATTTTTATACATTATTTCATTATTTGTTTTAAATTAATTTATAAAACTTTGTTAAAACTGTAGTTTTAAATAATGTTGACGCATTGTTACCCGCGATTTTAATTCCTGTGTAAATGCATTTATGCCGCTTCAGAGAAGGATTAAACGGTCTGTGTAAATGCACATTTTTGTGATTTTATGCTCCTGCAGAATCGGTTTCGGTGCCGCGTTTGCTGTGTAAAGATGCCTTAACTGTCCAATACCCACAACGTATTGTAACGTTAACGTTAGTTCATTTTCCACAGCTGCTTAACGTTGTTACAAAAGTTAATGTTATGCCTAGCTTGGAACAATACTACATAAAGTTTAAACGACACCAACAACAAATATAAGTTGATAATTCAATAAATAAAACAGGAACAGTAACAAATACATAGAGCATCTTCACAAATATCAGCTAAATTTGAGAACATACTGAAAGAATCTAAAATATTCAAAGATATTTGATATTTTTCTTTGAACAAAGACATTTGTTTTACTGTGTTTCACACCCCTCTCTCTTATCAGTGGGGCTGTTTGGGATTCCTAAAGACAAAGAGATGTTGAGGGCCTGTAGGCCAAATGGTGCCACACCTGTAGTACAGTGGGGGAAGTCTGGTCTGACTGGTCAGTTTGAATGTCTCAGGGTTTCAGTCACATGGTCAAGGGATGTATAAAAGAAGATTGCAACTGTTGCTCGAGGTCTTTCTTTTCTCTGGGTCTTCTTCCTCTGAAGGTCTTCTCTTTTTCTCTGGCTGTCTCTTCTAGGGCCTTCTTTGGCTCTTCTCTTTTCTCTCTCTTTCTATCTTTCTATCTCTCCCTATCTCTCCCTATTTCTCAGGTAACATTCTACACATGCTGGGTACGATTAATGGTATAAGTTTGATCATCTCATTCATCTATTTTGTAACTATTTTAAGTGTAACCATAACCGGATTTTGTCATTAAATTCTTTCAATTATAAATGATTTGCTAACTAGTTTTGGTTTGGTATTGACTTTGAAGTGCTCCCTATTGCAATACAATATAGTCACATTAAAGCAACGCTCTCCCACATATTTTGCTATTGTAACTGCGCTTATTTCCGTCGTTGGTATAAGTTGCAGTGGGTGGTTATAGACAAGAAATGTACAGTTTTCTACCATCACGCTGATAACATTTCTTTAGTCGTTCGGCAACCCTGCAGTCAGAACCACCGTAGGCGATCCACCCTTACAGATGGTGCCGAAAACCCGGGATCCCTTGCAGTGAATTGTCTGAAATTCATCAGAATGAGGACATTTTTCCACAATTGATCTTGTGTTTGGATTAAAGCTGGCCTTCTGACTAAGGATTGGGTAAGTCTGTTTTCATTGTTTATGAATTGCATGAAACAGAACTTTATCCAAGAAGAAGGTCTTAAACAGCTGTAACAGTCCCATTACTGTACATTCAGAATATCACCTCGGGATGGAAGGGAACATTTTTGATAAAAGTGAGATATTGTTTGCTTTATGGAGCGAAAAAGTTGAGCCTATCTTGTCCAAACTTAAGAAAGAGGATATTGGAATCAACAGTTCAGATGATAAAATGCTTAATTGGTGGGACATAATTGGCAAACACCAAAAGAAATCAAAACATGGTGAAATAATTGAGGCTTTAAACTTCATAAGTTGTAAAAGGCTACATAATGTTGTGACACCATTTCTATTATCAAGTCTAGAGGCTAAATGTAAAGAAGTGCATTCTAAAAATGCTGAAGCAGAAAAGTCTGAGGCAAAGATTCAAGATCTTCAAGCACAGCTAGATAAATTACTAGCGGATCAGTTAGCCCTGACTGAGAAGTGTAAAAATCACAAGGAGACCATTGCAGATCTCAAGGCTAAGCTAATAGCTAAAAAGTCCATCTCCAAAATGCTTAACAGCGATGGGACTAAAACGCATGTTCAATCTAATGAATCTGAAACGTTTAGTTCATAAAATGCATGTGCAACTCAAGGAAGTGTGCCTATTTCAGTTCTTAAGGTGATGCAGCACCGCAATAGCGCAGAGTCATGTACCAGTACGCTTCGTGTTCAAGCATTAGAGAGTCATAAAAATCCTCCAACTCCAGGAGAACATAGCAGACTACCCTATGGCAAAGAGAACAGGTTTTGCAGTTCCTGTCAGAAAATAGGCCATTCAGAGGTAAAATGCTGGTCACTGGGCCGAGGTCGACCTCCACCTTACTTTCAGAAAGATAGGAAATTCCTTTCTAAGGGCAAAGATTATCGCTCATTTGCAGGTAAAACTCTCAGTGAGTTAACTGCATTGTTCATGCAAGGCCTTCAACTATTAACCTCACTGGCTAGTGGGCTAGCAGCCTAACAGCAGTGAGTTTAATAGTTAAACATCCAAATTGCAATGATCCTGTTTGTATTTTCAAATTTGTAATTGTATTAACGCATTGTGCGCATTGAAAACACATTATAGTTGTTTGTGTTAATAAATACACATAGACTCGTTAAGTTTATTCTTTAAAACACATGATTGCTTTACTGTAAGTGTTCTATGAAACACTTAGGATAAAGGTTGTAGATGCTATGCATTCTAGACCATGTATCTTGTGAAAATTGGAATAACTTTAGTACTTGAATTGTAAAGCAATTTTAAGTTTCATGTGTTTCTATGTTGAGTTTGTTTGTCTCCTAAGTGGAAAACTCTGCTATTTTTCATATAGCTGAAGTGAAACCATGTACAGGAGCATAGAATTGCCATTTTGGCTACAGTGTAATTTACAATTGCATTAACCATGAAAATGTTTTCATCACAGCAGGATTCAGTCACTCTGACGTTTGCACTTTATCATGCTCTCTAACTCAAACATTGGTGGGGGGATATGTTGAGCCAACCACACCTCACTCACACACTCATGCTGGCTGCCTGTTCAACAGGACCAAATTTACATCACAATTGTAAACCCTCCTCACCATGTTTGGGCATGATTCACACATAGCCACAGCTAAATGAATTCACATAGATTTGATCTTCACACACAAAGTCAAATCTATATCTGCCTCACACAAATTCTTTACATCTAGACTGTATTATAACTGTGAATTTCTTCCAGTTATTGTTTGTTTTGTTTTTCTTTAGATTTACTAATTCAGTTAGTTATTATTTGTCTCACCAAGTTAAATATATAAATTTACGTTAGTATTTCTCTAATTTCTCTACCTAAGTGCAAACATTTATTTTATCATTGTATTGTAACAATGAATTTGATTTGAAACATTTCTGAAACGTATTTGATTATTTGTATTTCGTCCATTTGACTTGCAACAATGTTTTTGATTTTGAACTTATTTGATTATTTGAATTTTGTCCACTTGATTTGGAACAATGTTTTAGGACATCCATTCAATTGAATCTCTGTATTTGGTTACACTGAATACTTTGTTGATACTCTTCATGAAAAAAGGGTTTAAAACCAGCAATGATTGTTGTTTTGTTATAATGTAAATTATTTTTAATGTTTCCAGAAACAATGTAAGAGCTTGTGAGATCTTCTTTTATTCTCAACCTTGACCACTTTATTAAGTATATCGATTTAATGGCTTATTGCCAGAGACCATTTGAATCTGACCATATCAAACTTCTCACCAATGACAAATGCCATGTATGCTTTTGCTCTTTGTGGTGCTATATGTTCTTTTAATCACAGGATACCTGCTGGACAAGATCACATCCTGTGTCCTCAGAAAGAGGGACAAGCGTTTGCTCTAACCTTCAGTGACTGTTCTCTCGAGGTGTGAGGTATTCAATGGACGTTTTGCATATCAAAGAAGGATGCAACACCATTTGATGGAGCCTTCCCTTTGCAGGACTGCAATGAGAACAAAGACCGAACTGGCAAACTGCTTTTGGAACATTTCTGGACGACAAGTCTGAAGATGACATCTACACACAACTGGAAGAATGTCTTTGTGTTCTGTGTCACCTCTGGACACTTTATGAGCGTGGCCAAAGGTGCCATGGGAGGACTGAAAGAATCTAAAATATTCAAAGATATTTGATATTTTTCTTTGAACAAAGACATTTGTTTTACTGTGTTTCACACCCCTCTCTCTTATCAGTGGGGCTGTTTGGGATTCCTAAAGACAAAGAGATGTTGAGGGCCTGTAGGCCAAATGGTGCCACACCTGTAGTACAGTGGGGGAAGTCTGGTCTGACTGGTCAGTTTGAATGTCTCAGGGTTTCAGTCACATGGTCAAGGGATGTATAAAAGAAGATTGCAACTGTTGCTCGAGGTCTTTCTTTTCTCTGGGTCTTCTTCCTCTGAAGGTCTTCTCTTTTTCTCTGGCTGTCTCTTCTAGGGCCTTCTTTGGCTCTTCTCTTTTCTCTCTCTTTCTATCTTTCTATCTCTCCCTATCTCTCCCTATTTCTCAGGTAACATTCTACACATGCTGGGTACGATTAATGGTATAAGTTTGATCATCTCATTCATCTATTTTGTAACTATTTTAAGTGTAACCATAACCGGATTTTGTCATTAAATTCTTTCAATTATAAATGATTTGCTAACTAGTTTTGGTTTGGTATTGACTTTGAAGTGCTCCCTATTGCAATACAATATAGTCACATTAAAGCAACGCTCTCCCACATATTTTGCTATTGTAACTGCGCTTATTTCCGTCGTTGGTATAAGTTGCAGTGGGTGGTTATAGACAAGAAATGTACAGTTTTCTACCATCACGCTGATAACATTTCTTTAGTCGTTCGGCAACCCTGCAGTCAGAACCACCGTAGGCGATCCACCCTTACAATACAAAACGGTTAACGTGAAGGGTCTGACAGACGAGTCAGATAGCACCTATTTATGTGACAAAAGAAACAAAATACAATTCTTAATGTTTACCTCAGAAGCGGGAGGTTTATCCTACTCCGAAATCTGACTGAAAGTGATGTTGATCCATGCATGTAATGGCGATAAGTGTGTGTAAAGAAATTTGTTTGCCCCGCTGACTGAGGTTCTTGCTCCCACAATGCAACGCAACTAAAAATCAAGGGGGTAATCTAGCACTCGGAAAGCGTTCCACCCATAGGGGCTGCCATTGCTAACCAAGCCATCACCTGCTGTTAGCATCCCATTGACTCCCATTCATTTTTGAGTCACTTTGACAGTGAATAACTTTACATCTGAGGCGTTTAAAGACTCCATTTGTCCATTGTTTATTTCTAAAGAAACACGACAATGTATAAAAGGTTCCGTTACCTTGTATCTTACACTATCGCCCCGCAGAAGCTGTTTTTGTAAAAATAGGCTAACGATTGCGTCATAACCAACGCGACTCTGTCGCACAGTTGAGAAATTACCGTATAGACCTGAGGAGACGCTCGCAGGCAATCTTTTACTGTCTATGAGACAGTCGGGGGGACGTGGAGACATAAAGTCTGATAAAGTCAAGGGGGAAGAATGGGGAGAAGCCCATAGTGAGCCAAAAGCAACGGGAGAAAATATTTAAACAACGCGATTCAGATTTCACTTTCCACATCTACTAGAAGACCTACAGCTGTCAGACAGGAGGCTCACGTCACATCTACGTCGTCAAGCTCAGTCTGAGCCTGCGCAGTTCGCTCAGCCATCAGGAAGTGAGTGCCCCTAGGTTGACTTCATTCTTTCGCCGTTGACGTCAATGGGAACGCTCGGTCCATTTCTTTTACTGTCTATGCTAAAAATATGGAAAAAGACCTGTAAAACACAAATACGGAAAATTCCTTCAATGCCGTAAATGCATTTATGCCGCTTCAGAGAAGGATTAAACGGTCTGTGTAAATGCAAATTTTTGTGATTTTATGCTCCTGCAGAATCGGTTTCTGTGTAAAGATGCCTTAAGACTAGCACAACCAGGCCGATGAACAGCCACTTAAATTTGCGCCACACTATGAATTTGCACGTCTTGCATGGACTTGTGAACCAAAAGAAAGAGGTTTCAGGTCGCCTGAGAGGTTTAAAAGAGAAACAAATCTTGTAATCATCTTCTGTTAACACACAGAAAAATAAACTTATTTAAGCGAGAGTTCGATTACTTGGGAGGATGGAGTTTTGGATTCATATTGGGCTCATCTCTGCCTTTTCCAGCAGGTCTCTCATCCGCTTCTCATTCACAATCTCCAAAGTCAGCTCCACCTTTCCCTGAAAAAAACACAATAAAAAAACGATAAAAAAGGCCCAATTAAATCAAGCTCAACATGAAATGACATCCACAACCCATTTGATCAAACCAAGTGAAGCGTATTCAAAGGGGTAATTCACTGCTGGCAAAATGGGATTTAAATAAAAGTTGGCTGCCTATGCAGTAGAAAGGCTTTTAGGCAAACAAGTCAGAAAACTTCAACACCCATAATGCACTAAGCATGTTGCCGTCCAAAGCAACTCCCGATCTGCTCCTACTAAGTCAAATTCTGCCTTGCTCGAGAAGGAAATACTTTTGAGCAAACTTTTAGTAGCCTCTCGAGGAGAAAATACAACACATGAACACAGCTCATACAAAGAAACTCAGTGACATACACGGTTAAAATTTGTTTTTATATATATATATATATATATATTTATGAATTTATTAATCTGTACAGTGAAAACTAGTGTTATTTTATATTTGATAACTTTATTAGATGTATTTTGTAGGCCATTACCTGAACAGTAATGTTAGACCTTCCTGAGATTTAAGCACTGTATTTCATTTGTTTCTTTTATTGTCTATTTATTGTATGTATTTTACCATTTGTTTGTACTTTGTTCTTCTTCTTATTGTATACATATGAAACACAAAAAAATGGATGTTTTATATTAGTATTGTTCAAACATTGTTGTTTATTTTGCTATAGCCTAGATATTTTACATTTTCAGATTAACTATGTTCTTAATTGTTAACTATGTTCTTAATTTTTCTGTTTATTATAAAAAAGTATAACAAAAATAACCGATAAGAATACCGCTAAAGTACCGGATCGATGAGCAGTATTGGTAAGGGTAGTAATACTGTTAAAACCTTAACGATACCCATCCCTACGTACAGGCAAGAAAGCTGTTGCCATAGTATTCCATTTTATCATAATGCTGTATGAAAAGTATTTGAAAAGTGCACATATATGAAAAGTATGATAACATTTTTCAGGGATAAACCTATAGAGTGCTGCAGGTATGACATCACCTCGTAGGCCAAAATAGAAGCGAGTTAACATTTTAGCACTTCTGGTCCCCTCGTCCCAAATTCAATAGGTTTTTTGAACGGGATTGTGTTTAAATGGCTGAAATAAGGTCTGTGGTGAACAAGCTGTGAAAGACACTTTCAATTTTTACTCTACAACATAAAATACATCAGTATTACCCCGC
This sequence comes from Pseudorasbora parva, assembly GCF_024679245.1. Taxonomy (NCBI): domain Eukaryota; kingdom Metazoa; phylum Chordata; class Actinopteri; order Cypriniformes; family Gobionidae; genus Pseudorasbora; species Pseudorasbora parva. Next base: position 26,195,711 of record NC_090184.1, read on the forward strand.
TCGTGATTTTTTTAAGCTGTTCCGTGTCTGGCGGCTGCTAACAGGTGGCTAAATGGGACTACAGAGGCTGTCGAGGAGATTAAACGTCATCACGCCCAAAAGGTAAGATCAGTTTACAGCCTCATTATGCTCATAATTGTGCTCTAATAAACTATTCTAACTCAAACATTCTGGGAAAATGTTTTTGAATAAAACCTGAGAGATGTCAGAAGCTTAGTGATGATGACGCTGAAGTTGAGCGACCGTGGTGTAGTCCGTTTATAGCCTACTTTTAGCTTTTTACTTCTTCTTTTTTAAACTGTATTTAGGCTTCAAAATTAATAAAAATTGTGTTCATCTGTAATAATTAGCTTGATGGAAAAAAACCTGTAAGTATCAGACCAAAAGCCTACAGGAAAATCCTATTTGGATTGTATAGAGTTTTACAAGTGTAATGCTAGTTCCCTGCAAAGTGACGTCATACCTGCATCACTCTATTCTTACAATAATTTTCTTAAAAAACCTCTGTCAATTCGTCGGTCCGTGGGCGGGGATAAAAAACCCTGCTGTCAAAATTTTAAAGGAACTGTATGTAATAAATGTATTTCAATTAATCATAAAATGGCTCTGATATGTCACTAGACATTAAGAAATCATGTTAATTTCAAATACTTATATCACTGACAACAGTAGTCCGGCCAGGATATTGTCATTTAAAAGTTGTTGTTGCAGCCCTCAACTGATGTTGATGTTGACATGTTGTGTTTTGGCCTTGAAGCTCCGCCCTCCACCTATCTACCAATCACGAAGTCAGTGGTGTTTCAGCATCTGGGTTGCCAGATCTGCTCTAGTTACCACATCTGCAGCTACAAACGTTCCTGCTGGATCCTGCAGCTTATCTGACAACCTCGAGTCAGGGGGAGGGGGAGAGGGGATACACCGCTCTACAGTCCATTGAAAGTCATTACAGTACCAATTTTTTCTAGCCAAGAAATCTAGACGCACCCTAGTGGCAGCAAATCTAATCTGCCCGCGAGTGTCGTCTAACAACTCTCAATACACTTCTGAGCTGTAAACACCAAACTCTGGTCGGGCCAATCACATTGTGTATAGAGTCGGTGGGCGGGGCTTAACATAGTGACGACGGCCAAGTTGTGCTTGCGTGCTTCTAGTTATCACAGAAACATCCGAACGGCGGTCTTTCGAATCATCTTTGACCGCGACTCTGGAAGACTTGGAGTTAAAGTTTTCTCTGAGAAAAGAATAAAGAACAGCACTGAAGTCATTCTTAAAAAGGGAAGATGTGTTCGGAGTTTGGCCGACTGGATATGGTGAATGTTTAATCTATCAACAAGCTCCGTTTCACCTTCGTTGCTCTGGTTGGTTTTAGCGCTATCCAATCGTGTGCAGAGGGAGTTTGAAAAACAAGTTGTTTGGATCAAATAAATGCAGCCTAGGTGAGCAGAAGAGCCTTCTTTAAAAACATTTAAAAATGCTACTGGTCTGAAACTTTTGACCGGTAGTGTAGCCTATGTATGTATTTCCTTCACATTCATGTTAAAAATAATACTAGGACATAGTATGACGAGACATAGTATGAGGAGATTTAATGTTAATGGACACAAAAACTGTAGTTTACTATTACTTCAACCATACAATTTTTTATTATTTTAAAAATATATTAATGAATGTGTAACATGTTGTAAAGTGTTTCCCATTTGACTGTATATTCAGTCATATTATTTCTTTCACGTTCATGTTGTTACACATAATACTTAGACACAAAGAATGTGACATTTAAAATGTTCAAATGTCAAATAAAAATAACCATTTATTATAAGGCCTTGAACAAGTGAAACATGTTTTTCTGCACGAAAACATATAGGGAAAATAATAGGTTTAAAACATTTAAATGGCTGAACTTGTGACTCTTATGCCCATATCATGGCATTTCTGCAGAAAGACTTGATAGGATTAGTCTTGTCATCCATGAAAACGAAATTAATACGTTTTATTAATTAATAATTGTTTAATATTACGACAAATAATATATTTTGACAAATGCAAAAAAAAAAAGTATGTTTAGCTTTCATGATAAAACGTGAATTCACTCACCACATCAGGACAGAAATTGTCTTATTGGCTTAAATGCGTGTTTCAAGGATATGAAAAGAAAAGTATGGTGACTTTATTAAAAAGTATTCTTGTTAAATATTGTAGACATCGTTCCAATTAATATCCTTGTGAAAACCGCCGTAAAAAGCTTATATTTAACGAAAGAAAATCACGTGTATGGGTAGCGCTGCTCACTTCCGGTTATGTGGACGACGTGGTTCCGAAACTGTTGCGTGCTGTAGCGCGTTCTTCATCGCGTCACTCTCAGCTCGCTCTAATCCGGTGTCATGACTAATCCCTGTCTGCCTATGAAATTGTGTCCGCTGGTAGAGGTTTTAAATCGCTGATCAAAAGTTGTTATACATGGTTCTGGACAAGCAATTGTTTAAAAATAAACTATGAATTCATTGCCATACTACACACATACACACGCAAAACATTTATTTGAAATATGTAATTGATTGCTAATTATTTTGACTGATGCACTAAGTACGTTACCAGTACAAAATCATGACATAGTAACGTAATGTAAATAATAAAGAATAAATAAAAAAACCCAGCAACAGAACAGGTGCACAAAATAAATAGATTATATACGAGATATGCTTATATATCTTATCATTAAAGACTATTTTAACACAATTTAAACAGCAAAAATCAAAACGCGATTTTGTAAGAATTGTTATCAGGCTCTGAACAGATTACCTATTAAAATTTCTTTCAGCCAATAGAATCGCTCTGCGGGTCCCGAATGTGTAATTTAACCTCTTAAACTCCGTGGACCCTGTACAGGGACGGGAATGACATATACTTTCCATTTTAAATGTCTGTGGAAGAGCTATGATGTCAAGATGATTTGTAAGCTTAGAGTCTCTACTTTCTGGAGATATGCATCACTTTGACATTTGTTTTACACAAAGTAATGTACACTAAATTACACTGGTACCATTTCCGGCTGGATTTAGCCTACCCAAATTGAAAAGCCTCCCATACACACATACAGTGGTCAAGGTTCAAAATGTTGGTGTCATTTTACAGGAAACCCTTTAAAGTTACATAAAACACTGCTAAAAGTCATAAATATGTAAGTATATGTTGAAAGCTGTTATAACCCCCCGAAAATTAAGTGCTTTTAGATTTTTTTTATATGAATACATTTTTGAAAGTGTGTAACTCAAGCCCTGTGTGCTCTAGGACCCTGCAGACAGTTTGGGCTGCTTCCAGCATATATAATTAATTTAATGACACTGGGATATTGCATTTATATCACTATATATGGTGGTGGAGGGGTCGGGGGAGGGCGGAAAAGGGGGTCATCCCTTCAGATCTATTTGAATAAATCTTGCATACAACATGACACAGACAAACTTCTTTTTTCCTCTATTTTCTGGAATTTAGTGGAAATAGCCCAAACTGTCTGCAGGTTCCTAGAGCACACAGGGCCTGAGTTACACACTTTCAAAAATGAATTTATGGGGGAAAAAATCAAAAAGCGCCTACTTTTTGGGGGGTTATTACAGCTTAGACAACATATACTTCCATGTTTATGACTTTTAGCCGTGTTTTATGTAACTTCAAAGGGTTTCCTGTAAAATAACACCAACATTTTGAACCTAGACCACTGTATGTGTGTATGGGAAGCTTTTCAATTTGGGTGGGCCAAATCCTGGCGGAAATCCCAAAAGATGTCCCTGAGTGTAATTTAAACTGCAGTGATAAAACACCACTCTGCCTCTTTTCATTTTCATTTAAAACAATCTTAAACATATTAATAACCACACAGATGTGGTTCAGGTAAAGCGTACCTTTATTATCTTCACTGCATGTATATTTTTAACAAAACAAAATATAAAAAACAACGCTGCCGCTTTTTGTTTACTTTTTTTTTATTAAAAAATATTTGAAATATTAATATGTGGTTCAGACAATAAGTGTGCATATATCAATGCAATAAATTAAATATGACATAAAAAAGCAACAACTGAGTCTTAAATGTCAGTTTATGTAAGATCAAATAGCCATTATAAAGGTATAAGAAGCTATATAAGAAATAAAGCAAACAATCCAGTCAAACGACAAGGTAAAATGACAAGTTCAAAATATTCCAGCTGCTGTGAGTAAAGATCGGTCGTATATAAGGCGCTATATAAATAAAGATGACTTGTCTTGATGTTTAAAATCAAAGCAAATGTGGCTGTGATGATTGATGACTTCTTCCCAGTCTTGCAGTCTCTCGTGTTCTTGCTCAGACGTGGACAGGCTCTGAGTTCCCAGTCAGGTTGGGGTTGGACATCAGGCTTCGGCTCAAGTCTCGAGCTCAAGCCCTCCACCAAGGACAGCAAGTATGTTGTTTCCTATTCAAGATACAAAGATTATATGAACAAATCAACTCATGAATGATTTTTAGAGTTTATTACTGTATATTTTCCTGTTTATTACAGTAAAGCCGCTTTGAAATGATCTGTATTGTATAAAGCACTTTATAAATGAAGGTGACTTGACTATAACAAGAACGCAACTGTGAAATAAGACAACTGATAATAATCCTACTCTGTCTGTTACACTTCCTCACACCTGCTGAAATCACTGATCGAGTGAATCTCCTGAACTTCTCCAATCTACAGTAGGTCATCTCATCCATTTATGTTGTGACATCTGCTCTAACGTCGGCCGTTTAGTTGGATCCCGGGCTAGGCACTGGCTAATCAGATCCCTGTATTCTGTACAAATTTTAATAAGGAGTTAGTCATGCATCTCTGAAAACAGCATCTAAAACATGATTATTATACTGTAAAATGTTCTTTAGCTTTACTTTAAAAGTGAAGTATGTAGTTTCTGTGACACTACAAAATAAATTACAAAATAAATCATATTTTCGTCAAATCATTACGTCTTCCCCAACATCACAAACACAGCTCTCGTTTAAGGTTCAACATATTAGGAATACTTTTAGCTGTGTTGCATTTGTCTTTATTAAAATGTATCTTTCTGAACGGGAGCATGACTATGATATATCATCAGCTCTGTTTCTGTTCAGTTTTCTGTGTTGGTTGATTGTTTGTATTATTCTATATTTTTACTTGTTATTCATTTTTTTAATTATTTTTTCCCTTTGTTGCACTTTGAGATTCTTCGGAATGAAAATTGCATTATAAATAAAATCTATTATTATTATTATTATTATTGAAGCGTGCTTTGTATCACAATGCTTTGTTCACTTTGACATGTTTGTGACCTGTTTAAGGTATAAATGCAGCGAATTTTGGCTTTCGCTTCTTTAGCTAAATTTCTTTTCCCATGGCTCCGCCTGCTACATTAGCCACGCCCCAAACTCTCGCTATACGTTGAGCTATATATAAAAAATCTTACATACTTCATCTTTAACTGTTTCTGTTCAGAGCCTTTGCTTTGTGTGTGTGTGTGTGTGTGTGTGTGTGTGTGTGAGTGTGTGTGTGTGTGTGTGCGTGTGTGTGTTATCAATGTTGTCAATATGATTCACTCACTTTTGGATAAGTTGTAGTACATAAATGGAATTTTGGCTCGTCTGATTTCTTTCGAATTGGCAAAAGGATGAGATACGTGCACCATAGTGTACAACAGCACTCCTAGAGCCCAGACATTTGCTGGTATGGCGTGGAAACGAGGTTCTGTTAAGATTTCAGGTGGATAGTAATACGGCAGTCCTGTAAAGAAGAAATTTGCACATTGATGAGCTTTTTTTTAAGCATTAAATAATAATAAGTCACTACATTCAGGTTTTCACACTCTCAAAATGCTCACCAATGTATGTTTTGCTCTCGTAGCCATCATTACTAAATAGCTGACCGCAGCCAAAGTCGATCAGCTTGAGCTCCAATGTCCTTTCATTTACGAGGAAATTCTGCGCATGAATGTCATTATGAAAAACACCATGCTCGATGCAGACCTGTACTGCCAGCAGAGCCTGTCGCATGATGAACCGTGCTGTGGGTTCATACAGGACGGGTTTACGAACGATGTAGTCCCGCAAGCTCATGCAAGGCTCGGGGAACTCCATAACAAGAGTGAATTTTCCAGGATGTTCAAACCACTCGTATAGCTGTATGATGAGCGGGCTTATGGGTTTTCGCCTCATCATCAGCAGCAGCGCCACTTCTGTAACGAGAGGTTTGGGATGCCCAGGCTAGAGAAAAAAAGTAATCAGAAGGTTAGCTGAGTAAAAATCTGAAGAAAACATATCAAAGTATCTTTGAAAAAGTCCTTTTTTTTAAAGTATATTTTTAGATCCGTTCAAAAGAGCCTTTTCAGCTCAAAGTTATTTGGTGCCTCTAGGCTTATTTGTCAATCACTTTTACACTTAATGCTTTCTACGGGTGTATTAACTACAGTAATCTGCACTGAAACGACTAAATACATATTCAGGTGTTGGCCAACTTACAATATAAAGATAACGATTGTTTTCAATCTTGCTTAACTGCTTGATGGCAACCTGCAACAAAAAAGAAAGTTAGTTTTAAATGTTTTGATGCATTCAAGAGCAAAATGAACAATTCAGTCAGATTTACCTTTTTGCCATCAGATTTGCGTGTTCCCTTGTACACGCTGCCAAATCCTCCGGATCCAAGCATCTCTCCCACATTATAGAGAGACTCAAAAGACTCTGAAAAACAAACAGAAAAATATGAAATATATGACCAAATTTTTTTTTTTTTTTTAATATTTCCTCAAAAGCCATGAGCATTATTTTCAGTGAAAAACAAGATGACAATACTGTCTAAAATGATGTTGGAGAAATAATGATCAGCGATTTACCATCATTTGGCTTGACGGCGGAGTGATCTGACGCAGATGATGATGGCTCAGGATCAGGGGAAAAAGGCTCCACAACATCCACAGCACTACTGAGACAGCAGCAGACAGGACTCTTCAGAGCCTTCCATACCCTCGTGAAGAAAGAACGAATTCTTTTCCATTTCCCACATCCTGGAGGATTTTCTGAAATTAAGATTTTCATTTGAATGACGTCAAATTAAGCAACGATATAATGACATGACTTACATTTTACTTTTAAATTCTCATCTGTAATGTTATATATCCAAAGTAAGGGAAATACTTCCAAGCTATCCTCCTGACTTCTAGATAACGCCTGCATAAATGTCCCAAAATCTTATTTTACAAATATTAGTGGTCACAATATAGTTATTTTTCTTGCTTTATCTGATCTTTTTGGCTTCATTTGACCAAATCAGTTCTGGTAATGGCAAATATAATATATTTATGTTATATTAAATACAATATATTTAAATAAACGTTAATTTTTTAATGCATAGCTGTGTGTTATTTATGCCATAACCGACTCTGTAATATGACAGCCAGTTTGACAATGTTCTGTGTATTTGACAATTCAAAAGCAAAAAGTCTTGAAATAGAATTCTACTGTGGATTGTTTGCCGTCTGAGAAGCGGCTTTCTGTGCGCATGTTTCGGGTGTGTGTCAGACAGCACAAGTACCACTGAGTTCATGGCTTATTGAGAAGTAGATTTTGAATGTTCTCTGAATGTTCTGAAAATGTTAGACGAATGTCCAATTAAAATATTTCTATTTCAGCGAAGTTGTGCTGAGCAACAGTAAATGTGAACGGACATTACCATGATAAAAACTTGAAGCAGTTATGCATGAATTTTCAAAATCTCTGTCTGTACACTTTACACTGGCCAGCCTTATTTCAGTCTCACCTGTTGAGGTCTTGTTCAGGGGAGAAGCCTCCATGGCACCCTGAACATTTCGGCCATTAGAAGTCCCCGTTGGCTCGACAGGAACTGGACTTGGCAGCGGAGGGCATGACCAATCAAAGCTGTCAGACCTGCCCTGTTCGCTTCTGCTGTCCAATCCATCGCCACTCCACCTCCAAATGACGTTGAATGAGCCTCTGCTGCTCAGGGACAAGGATGACATGATGCCCAGCGAAGAATCTGTGGAAGCAGTTCTTCTGGATCCGAAATGGCCTGAGTCGGGAAAATTTCAGATATCAAATCAGCCATTGAAAGCAGAAATAGAAACGGAGCCATAACTTCTTTATTAAAAGCCTATTCTTACCAATGCAAGAGCATTTAGATGAAGATGAAGATGAGGAGAATGGATGTTCATCATCATCTGAGCTCTGTTGGCTGCCGCTCTGCAGCGTCCTGTCAGCCTGACCTGTGGACACAGAAACAGAAAACTCAGACAGAGACAGAGGTGCTAAATGTCTACAACTGAATTCTCACTGGTAAAAAGGCCATTATGACTAGTAACACTGAGAACAATTTAAGATTGCTAATATTAAAATTGCTAATTTAATCTTAAATACTATCTTTCTTAAAAAAACGTTTAACAGATTATTTAAATTAACAGTTTAGCTAATCTGTCATGTGCCGATCCGGACTGAAATATTACGGAGGTAGAAGTGTTAGGAATATTGTGTCGTAATAAAACAAAATTATCCAAATCAAATTATCTTTAGGCTATATGAATAAAATAAAACTTCAAAACTTTGCCTTCACTTTTCCGATGGATTCTTTAAAATCAAATCAAAGAAATACATCTGCATTAAACCTTTCTGGATTACAATCTGCCATCAAAATGACAAGTTGAATTATTCCAGCCGCTGTGAGTAAAGGCTATAAATGATCCGCCACCTGCAGCATCCTCACATGCGATACTACTACTAGCCGGACTCCTTCTTTATACAGATGTGACGTAATGACGCAACGACATGCTCGAATTTCCAGCGGAAACCCACCAGTACCACTCAAATTATAAAACATTATTACAAGCTCACCGCTGTGAATCGGACTACGGTAAGAAGATCATTTTGAACACTGGCTGGTTATGAACTTGCTAAAAAATTGATTTTGTTCTATTGAGAGCGTTTTGCTAACATTACCATTAAATTAGGAAAGCGTTATTTCTAAATGTTCCCTGAATGTTCAAAACGTCCAGTTTTTTTCAATGTTTCAAAAATGCTTTTCTCTTGGTTAAAGGAACATTCTATTTTATACTTTTGCATTATGGGAACGTTACTTTTCAATTTTTTATCTGAATGTTCTGACGAATGTCCAATAAAAATATTTCTAAAAAAAAAGAACATTTCAGCGAAATTGTGCTGAGCAACAGTAAATGTGAATGGACATTACCATGATAAAAACTTGAAGCAGTTATGCATGAATTTTCAAAATCTCTGTCTGTACACTTTACACTGGCCAGCCTTATTTCAGTCTCACCTGTTGAGGTCTTGTTCAGGGGAGAAGCCTCCATGGCACCCTGAACATTTCGGCCATTAGAAGTCCCCGTTGGCTCGACAGGAACTTGACCTGGCAGCGGAGGGCACGACCAATCAAAGCTGTCAGACCTGCCCTGTTCGCTTCGGCTGTCCAATCCATCGCCACTCCACCTCCAAATGACGTTGAATGAGCCTCTGCTGCTCAGGGACAAGGATGACATGATGCCCAGCGAAGAATCTGTGGAAGCAGTTCTTCTGGATCCGAAATGGCCTGAGTCGGGAAAATTTCAGACTTCAAATCAGCCATTGAAAGCAGAAATAGAAACAGAGCCATAACTTCGTTATTAAAAGCCTATTCTTACCAATGCAAGAGCATTTAGATGAAGATGAAGATGAGGAGAATGGATGTTCATCATCATCTGAGCTCTGTTGGCTGCCGCTCTGCAGCGTCCTGTCAGCCTGACCTGTAGACACAGAAACAGAAAACTCAGACAGAGACAGAGGTGCTAAATGTCTACAACTGAATTCTCACTGGTAAAAAGGCCATTATGACTAGTAACACTGAGAACAATTTAAGATTGCTAATATTAAAATTAAATGTTTCCTCAAATTTTAAAACGTCCATTTAAAAAAAAAAAAAATTCTTGGTTAAAGGAACATTGTAGTTTATACTTTTTCATTATGGGAACTTTACTTTTGAATGTTCTCTAGATGTTTTGAAAATGTTAGACGAATGTCCAGGGCCGTTTCTAGCCTTTCTGGCACCCTAGGCGAGATTCATATGTTGCACCCCCCCCCCCCCCCCCCCCAAAAATTTGATTTCTATGATCTACATATGTGTATTTTAAGATGTTCTGAAGGCCAAAAAATTAGATAACAATAGCTTGAAAACCATGTCACTCGGCGCCGCTGCGGATTGAAGAACACAGTGAATCAAAGACTAAAAGACGGGACGAAGCAGTAGCCGAAGCCTTGCGCCAGTTTCATGTTTTAAAGGTTAATCACATATTTTTTTAGGGGGGGGCTGATGCATAAGTTCATAAAAAAGGGCCTAGTGACGCCCATGGTTATGACAGTATTAGCCTACTTGATCAATTTACACTAAACAGCTATCTCTGATGTAAAAAAAAAATTATTCAAATTAACTGCTATAATGTTCTGCACCTGAAATGAGCATGGCGTGTGGTCCGTCCAGTACTAATATTCAGTGTAATGTTTTGCTCAACATTATGATAGAGGGACCAGCTTAGTAGAGAACAAGTAACCAATAAGTAGGCTATACCTGTATATTTCGCTTTCTTTTTACGATACTGAGCCCCTGATGGCTTTGACCTTTTCATGATGATGAAACTAAAGCACGCTGTAACGAGTAGAAATATAGTGTGGCCCCTTTAAGAGTTGCGAGCGCTCCCTGCAAACGAAGTCTGCATTTTGTGAATGTGCGCACTGAGTCTTGAGCTCCCATGTGTGGGGATTATTTTTTGTTTTCTGTTGCTAACAGTTATTTTGTTTTATTAAGTAATGCTGTGGATGGAAAGGGAGTTTGTGATGAGAGTTCAGCGGGGAATAAAGTGCGATCTGTTTGATGTTAATCGCCTCCGTGTTTGCATCCACTACAGTTACATTAAGTGAGCTATCCGCATTTTTCACTCGGACACAAGCGTTACAATGCCACGGATGACGACGTTCCCTGCCGCCCTCTACATGATCTCATTTCATTACAGCAGCTCCACTATCACCATGGCGACTTCACTCCAATAATCGCAACTAATCATAATGCCTTGAAATAGAAAAAGTACGAAATATTAATAATAAAATATATATGAAATAACTAAAAAATCTTGTTGGGGCGGGGGCTCATTGACGCCCCCCAGCTGTTGGCGCCCTAGGCGACCGCCTAGTTTGCCTATGACTAGAAACGGCACTGCGAATGTCCAATTCAAATCTTTTCTAAAAAAAACGAAGAAAATCAGCAAAATTGTGCTGAGCAACAGTAAATGTGAACGGACATTACCATGATAAAAACTTGAAGCAGTTATGCATGAATTTTCAAAATCTCTGTCTGTACACTTTACACTGGCCAGCCTTATTTCAGTCTCACCTGTTGAGGTCTTGTTCAGGGGAGAAGCCTCCATGGCACCCTGAACATTTCGGCCATTAGAAGTCCCCGTTGGCTCGACAGGAACTTGACCTGGCAGCGGAGGGCACGACCAATCAAAGCTGTCCGATCCACTCCTGGATCTGGAGTGACCTGAGTCTGGAAAATTTTAGACATCAAATCAGCCATTGAAATTAGAAATAGAAATGGAGCCATAACTTATTTATTAAAATACTATTCTGACCCATGCAAGAGCATTTAGATGAAGTTGAATTGAGGGGATGTTCATCATCATCTGAGCTCTGCTGGCTGCCGCTCTGCCACGCCATCTTTCTCCTGTCCGCCTGACCTGTGGACACAGAAACAGAAAACTCAGACAGAGACGGAGGTGCTAAACATCTTGGAATCGCCTGGATCTGGGTCAGGTCTGGCAGCAGATCGCGGTCATCAGAACAGAGTCTCCAAATCTCCTGACCAGCCGTCTGAGAGGAAGCAGCTCTTCTGGATCTAGAGCGGCCTGAGTCTGGAATATTTCACACATCACATAACATTCGTTGGTAATGTTTCGATAATAATCAATAAACAATGTCAGTGATCAATTACAAATATTGTTACTATAGTTACATTACTCAAATTGAAAAGTTTTATTTAATATGCAAGGAATCAAATACATGTGATCACTAAGCTGAGAACATTGGGGGATTTTTAACCTTACACAATTTTCTTCACATTAATGTAGTCAATCATTGTACAACTTCAAACCATAAACAAGTGAAAACCAAAAGCACACTCACCTCCTCTTTCACCCATCATGTGAGCCATCGACATCCTTCGAGTCCAAACTGCAATAAAAAACACAACACAATACAAAATACAATACAATACAATACAATAACCTACAACTCTCCTTAGAAATACTCCTCCCAAAATAAAATAATAATAAAATAAAACAAAAAAATTAAATAAAACTCCAAACTCCTGCTAAAATAAGAAAAGAACAATAAATGAAAAGTATCCTCTAAGATAATATGAACAAAAATATAACTTTATAAAGGATATTATCTTCCAATGTTCTTCAAGAATAATTCTCTCAGAAATTTCCTTCAAGATCGCAAAATCAGCAGCACAGAAAATATTCTGCAAGTTTGTGAATTGGTGAATCAAACCAACAGATAGAGATCGGTTCGCGTGGGTATATATTCATTCAGAATTCATAACACGCGTCGCTATAGCAACTAAAATGCACATGCATGTCTATGGTATATATTCATTCAGAATTCATAACACGCATCGCTATAGTAACTAAAATGCACGCAAGCACATCTATCGTACATATGCATTCAGAATTCATAACGCGTCGTTATAGCAACTAAAATGCACGTGCATGAGTAGAGCACGTGATCACACATCAAATCGGAATACTTTATTAAATAGCTACAGATTTAATTTTTACGTTTTTTAAATGAGATTTATGGTTTCTGAACAGTCATTATTATTATTAGACAATTATTTTCGGTGGAATTATTTTTCCACCGAAAATAATACAAAAATGATTAATTGCACAAACGCGTCCACTAGGCCTACAGTCTGGATTGAGTCGTTGCTTCTGTCCAAAATGCGCAAAACGGCAAAAGGGAGGAAAAATGTGGACATAATCTTATTATGAAGTCTATTAATTTAATTCGCCCTTTACTTTGGCAAGCCAGTTTATCTTAAATTGTTCCCAGCGTTATAGTAATTGCATTTTTACGGGTAAGAACGGATTCAGAGAGCTCTACAATTGAATTATCACTAGTAAAAATACAATTACGACTAACACTGGGAACAATTTAAGATTGCTAATTTGATATGACAAAAAAGTTGTTTAATACACCAGCTTCCATGACTCATAGCTTGAAAGTTTGAAATTTTAAAAGTCACATCAAAGCAAAAAATAAAAGGTTCTTAAAAATCAAACTAATAATCCAGAAACAAACGGAATTCCCCATTAAACATTTTCAACCAATTTATTTAAAAAAACAAACATTAAACATTTAAACCTCCTGTAGAGAAGACTATGACTGTATTGAAGATTTCCTGCTGTGTTCCAATTCGTTTTTCCATTTAAATTTAAAAAGAAGAGAGTCAATAGATTTAGACTCTTCTATACCAGTGGTTCTTTTATAGCTAGCATCCTACATTATGAAAGTAACCCCATTTGGAGCACTACAAATCCAGATTTGCAGAGCTCCAGCACAAAAATAAGAAAGATTACCTGATTCTGGATAGCAAAACACGGGTTTTCCAAATCTAGACCAAACTTTTGAACAACTGGGTCCTGGACCGGCTTGAGAAGGATTGTTCTTGGGTACTGTGCTCTGTCAAAAGCTTTTCTTGGTGCATTCAGTTAATTTTTCCTCATTGAAATGCAAGTTTTATACTTTTTAAAGTATACTTTATACTTTAAACATGTAAAATCATCATGTGCAGTACATGAGGTAAAATATAATGCCTAATATCTATCTAAAATATAAGTCACTTACTACCGGTATTCACTTTTTTATTGAACTGAAACTCAACATTACATTTTCAATCATGCAGATGTTCAGAAAAAGAGCTTGAACAAGGACATAAATAATATAAAATGTATTTGATTTTTTTTTTTCACTGCTAAAATATACCATGTTTAAGTGCCATTTTTTGTTACTGTTTTGCAATATTTTTACAATAACACGACAGTGGGACAGGTATCTCACTGTAACTTATACAATGGTGAACAATCTGAAGGTATAATGAGCGACAGGACCAGAATGAACAGAACTCAAGAGATTAAAGGCATTCAACATACATTCCTAAGTTCTAGGAGAACATTTATGCAAGAAAGCATTAGACTTTAGGTGAAAATCATAACGCAGAGAAAACGCAGCTTTACAGTTCAAAAGATACTCAGAGAAAGGGCAAAAGATTTACCAATAATCTTCTGAATCTCCATCCAGTAAACTCTGATCATATCACAATCCCAGAATACTTGCATTTGTGTGCCCTTAGATAATGTAAATTGAACATGACAGTTTTTATTGATAAAATGACAAAATAATGAAATCTAATTCAAGACAAATTGACACACTTAAAACAAATATTACCATGTCTTTATTTAACAATTTTAAACATTTAACCAATAAACTTTAAAATGATCTGAGAATATAATACAATAAAAGACTTTCACAATAGAAAACACTTCATGGTTTGTGTACAAATGTTTCCAAACATCAGTGAAACCTGAACCAAAAAGTGAAAATTCATGATGGAATTTAATAATGGTGCAAAGAGTGATTAATGGTAAAAACCTAAACAACCACAACAAAACCAACACTCTATTAATGGTCTGATTGTCATAAAGAAAATGAACCATTTCTGTTCACTGTGTGAAATGCCAAATACATTACATGGATAAAATGACAAAAAGCTGAACTCCTCCTGCACTCAATTGAAGGGTTTGACGATTTTCATGGAGATGAAGTTCTGAAAATAAATAAACACAAAATAATTAGCATTGTACATCTTAAGTCTAAACATCACCTTTGTGAAAGGATTGATCAAGTGTGTCTTTACTGGTAATGAATACAACAAGATCCCAATGAATAATAGCACTAAAGGTGCCTTTACACAGCCGAGTTAAGGCGGCTCTAAAGCGGGTCTCTGTCTGCTCAAAATTCTGTGTAAAGACGCAAAGCAGACTTAAAATATGCCGGGTCTGACCCACCTCGGCCCAAAGGCGATGTAGAAACGGTTTTGATTCAGTGTAAATGAACGCGAACTTGTGCCGCCTTAAACTACATCATTGTCGTGACAACCGCCAGTCAGCCAGGGCTGCGTTTCCCAAAAGCATCGTAAGCCTAAATCCGGGTGCACACTGTGCGATTTTGGCCACGATTTGGCCGTCTGAGACAAATTTAGCAAATCCTAAAAGATTCCTCTGATCCTAGGCTAAAATCTGAAGTCTTTGGTCGTTAGTTTGACATGTTCACCGGCAGCCGATTAATGAGCACTGCGATCAAATTTTACCTCAGACGAAATTCTGGCAGTGTCAGAAGATTTGGCACACAATCCTGCAGTGTGACTTCTCCTAAGACGACAGTCAAATATCTCAGTTTTTCAAGACAAACTATGACCAAAACGAGTACTAGAGATTTCTTTGTAGCCAGCATTTCAGTCCCGCGTGTAATGCAGCTCACCGTCACCAAACGAGTCATTCATTGATGATATAAAACTCCGGGTGAGTTTCTTGCACGCGTCTGTTTTTAGCGTGCCTTCACTATCGTGCAGTCTGACATTAGTGTCAACTGAGATCTTACAGTGTGACATGGCGATCATGTTCGTACAGTCTGACAAGGGACATTCGCAAAGGATTTTGAAAAATCACACAGTGTGCAGGACCCATAAGTTGATCGTAAAAACAATCGTACGAGTGATCTTAATATTAAGGTCTGTTTCCCAAAAGCATCGTAACTAGGGCCGGGACTTTAACGCGTTAATTAAGATTAATTAATTACGGGACTTTAACGCATTAATTAATTACGCAAAAAAATAAATAACAATTTTAACCACACTTATTTTTGCACCGCGGAACGTTTTTCAATGAATGAGATTCGACGGACTGATTATACTGAAACACCAACTAACGCGCATGAGTCACGACAACAACAAACCACAGTGAACATGAACGAAGAAGCTGATGAGACCGCTTTGCTTGGCCCCGTGGATGGGAAATTTTGTTTTAAAAAACGAAAGGATATAAGCGTCGACAAGAGCATGGTTGTGTGCAAGCTATACAACAAGGAATTTGCGTATCACCGCAGCACATCGAGCCTCAAATATCACAAATATGCTTTTGCTACACTTAATGGCAAACATTGCGCTGGTCTGCTGGACTGAAATAAATAAACAATATTTTGTTGATTAAGCTTATGTATTCAGTCATTATTCAATGGTATACTAAAATCCATGTGAAAAATTACTTCTCACTGTTCTCAGGTCAAAAAATTTTATGCGATTAAAATGCGATTAATTTCGATTAATTCATTACAAAGCCTCTAATTAATTAGATTAATTTTTTTAATCGAGTCCCGGCCCTAATCGTAACTTAAGTAGCACTTGAAAATGATCGTAGATCTACGAGTGCTCTGGAGTAATTGTAAAGCTCTAAGAAGAGAGAGTTATGAGGTCACCTACAGGACAACCGGCAGATTACACCTTTAACTTTACTCAAGTGCATCGTGATAATGCTGCAGTGCCCTCTTCCTTTGGCTTGCAAACTCCTGCCATTTCTTGCAGACCTCTTTACCCGATCTTTGAACTAATAATTTAACTTATAACTTTTAATTTGGTAACAATGTCCTCCCAGATGTTTTGTTTCTCTTTGTTTGTACGATGCCCTTTAAATCTGTTGAAAATAATATCTTTTCCCGCTCCACCTCCTCTAGAAGGATATTGATTTCGTCTTTTTGAAAGGTATCATTTTTGTTGGTGCTCTAGCACGCGAGTGACAATCACACAGTGTGCAGAACACAATCCTGGCTCCCTCTGTCTCTTTAACAATTTCTTCCGTCATAATCTTTTTTCTTTTTCTCCACAAATCAGCGCACATACAATTTGAAGCAAACCTTTTGCAGTTTATCGTTTTTAATAACAATTTTAATAAAAGTTTAATAAAAAAAAATAAAAAAATGAATTAAGACAGCATTTGTAACTTTTGAAGTGCATAAACAATATGTTCCCAGCATCCACGGCCTTTGTTGTTATTGTGACATAAAAGTAGAAAGTTTATAGTCTATAATTAGGCTATGTATTGCACCTAGGCTATCTGTAGCCTATGGCAAAAAATTACAGAGCGAGTTGTTCCCGCTGTCCTAAAGGAACAAAATGCGCCGGCGCTTAATTTCGTTGGACAAAGGGTTAAAGAAAACGTAGCCAATAATGTCATAGTTAGGCTATGTTTAAATATTAGCCTATAACATTATTTTTTAATTAAATAGCCTAACTGTCTGTAGGCTATATAGGCCTATTTAATAAATAAGAAGCGAACCAAAATCGTCGGTATGGATTGACGTGTGTAACGTTTTTCTGTTCACAATTAAACAGAATTGTCCAATATTCGGGCTCATGTTATACGAGCAGAGAACTAAACTTTGTTTTGGGGAAATATTACATTCCTGACCACTTTTACAGTCTATGGGCTCAGAGAGATAGGCTGTGCAGCCTGATGCTATAATGGAGAGTCCGCGCTCTTCTTTGGTCAGAACCACGGAGAACGACCGCGGACAGGTCCGTCCTATGCACCGAGACTTTTCACAATGCAACAACATATTTAAAGAGCATTAAGCTATAAAATATCTATTATGTAAAGGGAGGGGAAGCAGCCGCAGCGAGCGCAGACACAGAGCGGCCAGAGAAACGGAGGAGCAACTGCAGTATGGCTGTGGTGTGGCAAGCAGCGGGGCGAGGGACCGCGAGAGCGGGCCGGTGATTAACGTTCACGAGTGCCAGCTGCGTGGCACACCGGTCTCGTCTCGCGGCCATGTGACGGGAGCATATAAGGAGGAGCAAGGACAGCGGAAGATGAGAGAGGACCAGGCCTGGAATTTTATGTTATGTTTTGTTTATGTGTTTGTGGGCAGTCGTCCGTGAGGGGCTGCCCACGTTTTATTTTGTGTGTGTTTGCGGGCAGTCGTCCGTGAGGGGCTGTCCGCGGTTTTACTTTCGTTTTGTTTCTTTATTTTGAGTTAATAAATGTTTGAAACGTTCGCCGGTTCCCGCCTCCTTCCTTCCCATCTACAAACCGTATTACAATGGCGTTTGTGGAAAACTGCGGAAAAACTGCAGAAAAAGAGCGGGTGTTGAAACCTGTCACCGGAAAAAGTGTGGGTGTATCCCCCACGGATGCGACACCCCTGAACATTTGTTGTGACTGCTCTAAAGTGACTTTCTTTTAAAGTCCACTTTCAATCCTGCGGTAATCTACCCGTAATAATGTTAAAAATACTTTATTTATAGCATTGTCAATCAAGCACAATTTTATTAAGAAATATAAAATAACTATAGAATACCGTAGCCTAAAATAGACGAATTGCAGAATTACAGTAGGCTAGACCAGTGGTTCCCAAACCTGTCCTGGAGGAACCCCAGCACTGCACATTTTGTATGGCTGTGTCTCATTTCAGAAGGCTGCGTCCTCCGGAGGTCGCATTTGAAGGGTGCATACGTCATAAGGCCGTCTCATTTCAAAAAAGTGAGAAGGACTCTCCAAACGCGACCTTCGAATGCGTCCCTTCTTTCACAGGAATTCGGAGTATACACGAGGAGTATCCTTCACGGCTGGAGATAACCCACAATTCTTTGCGTTTCCGTTAACAACCGTCATATTTTTTTTATATTATGTGAAAAAACGGCACCACCGCCAGATATACATGCGAGCGTAGGTGTGGTGTTTAAATTAAGTAGTTCAAGCTTTTTTTGTTGTTGTTTTTTTAAGCTCTATTACCTCAAACAGATAGTTTGGTAAACAGGATTACAACTGTTTATTGCATTTTAAACGTTTAGAACAGTACATTGCTGTCAAGACAAGAAACATTTCATAGTCATTTTCAAGTTATAAATAATTTTCATTCATAAAACATGGCGTGAGAGCGCAACGAGGCTGAACTTGTTGGCATAGCAACGTGATACTTCCTGCCTGTGTGTCCTACGAAGGACGTCTCGTTTCATTCTGATTGAGGACACTCCGTATACTGCATCCTACACAGCACGTGTTTTTTTATTTTAGGCCTATTTTTATACATTATTTCATTATTTGTTTTAAATTAATTTATAAAACTTTGTTAAAACTGTAGTTTTAAATAATGTTGACGCATTGTTACCCGCGATTTTAATTCCTGTGTAAATGCATTTATGCCGCTTCAGAGAAGGATTAAACGGTCTGTGTAAATGCACATTTTTGTGATTTTATGCTCCTGCAGAATCGGTTTCGGTGCCGCGTTTGCTGTGTAAAGATGCCTTAACTGTCCAATACCCACAACGTATTGTAACGTTAACGTTAGTTCATTTTCCACAGCTGCTTAACGTTGTTACAAAAGTTAATGTTATGCCTAGCTTGGAACAATACTACATAAAGTTTAAACGACACCAACAACAAATATAAGTTGATAATTCAATAAATAAAACAGGAACAGTAACAAATACATAGAGCATCTTCACAAATATCAGCTAAATTTGAGAACATACTGAAAGAATCTAAAATATTCAAAGATATTTGATATTTTTCTTTGAACAAAGACATTTGTTTTACTGTGTTTCACACCCCTCTCTCTTATCAGTGGGGCTGTTTGGGATTCCTAAAGACAAAGAGATGTTGAGGGCCTGTAGGCCAAATGGTGCCACACCTGTAGTACAGTGGGGGAAGTCTGGTCTGACTGGTCAGTTTGAATGTCTCAGGGTTTCAGTCACATGGTCAAGGGATGTATAAAAGAAGATTGCAACTGTTGCTCGAGGTCTTTCTTTTCTCTGGGTCTTCTTCCTCTGAAGGTCTTCTCTTTTTCTCTGGCTGTCTCTTCTAGGGCCTTCTTTGGCTCTTCTCTTTTCTCTCTCTTTCTATCTTTCTATCTCTCCCTATCTCTCCCTATTTCTCAGGTAACATTCTACACATGCTGGGTACGATTAATGGTATAAGTTTGATCATCTCATTCATCTATTTTGTAACTATTTTAAGTGTAACCATAACCGGATTTTGTCATTAAATTCTTTCAATTATAAATGATTTGCTAACTAGTTTTGGTTTGGTATTGACTTTGAAGTGCTCCCTATTGCAATACAATATAGTCACATTAAAGCAACGCTCTCCCACATATTTTGCTATTGTAACTGCGCTTATTTCCGTCGTTGGTATAAGTTGCAGTGGGTGGTTATAGACAAGAAATGTACAGTTTTCTACCATCACGCTGATAACATTTCTTTAGTCGTTCGGCAACCCTGCAGTCAGAACCACCGTAGGCGATCCACCCTTACAGATGGTGCCGAAAACCCGGGATCCCTTGCAGTGAATTGTCTGAAATTCATCAGAATGAGGACATTTTTCCACAATTGATCTTGTGTTTGGATTAAAGCTGGCCTTCTGACTAAGGATTGGGTAAGTCTGTTTTCATTGTTTATGAATTGCATGAAACAGAACTTTATCCAAGAAGAAGGTCTTAAACAGCTGTAACAGTCCCATTACTGTACATTCAGAATATCACCTCGGGATGGAAGGGAACATTTTTGATAAAAGTGAGATATTGTTTGCTTTATGGAGCGAAAAAGTTGAGCCTATCTTGTCCAAACTTAAGAAAGAGGATATTGGAATCAACAGTTCAGATGATAAAATGCTTAATTGGTGGGACATAATTGGCAAACACCAAAAGAAATCAAAACATGGTGAAATAATTGAGGCTTTAAACTTCATAAGTTGTAAAAGGCTACATAATGTTGTGACACCATTTCTATTATCAAGTCTAGAGGCTAAATGTAAAGAAGTGCATTCTAAAAATGCTGAAGCAGAAAAGTCTGAGGCAAAGATTCAAGATCTTCAAGCACAGCTAGATAAATTACTAGCGGATCAGTTAGCCCTGACTGAGAAGTGTAAAAATCACAAGGAGACCATTGCAGATCTCAAGGCTAAGCTAATAGCTAAAAAGTCCATCTCCAAAATGCTTAACAGCGATGGGACTAAAACGCATGTTCAATCTAATGAATCTGAAACGTTTAGTTCATAAAATGCATGTGCAACTCAAGGAAGTGTGCCTATTTCAGTTCTTAAGGTGATGCAGCACCGCAATAGCGCAGAGTCATGTACCAGTACGCTTCGTGTTCAAGCATTAGAGAGTCATAAAAATCCTCCAACTCCAGGAGAACATAGCAGACTACCCTATGGCAAAGAGAACAGGTTTTGCAGTTCCTGTCAGAAAATAGGCCATTCAGAGGTAAAATGCTGGTCACTGGGCCGAGGTCGACCTCCACCTTACTTTCAGAAAGATAGGAAATTCCTTTCTAAGGGCAAAGATTATCGCTCATTTGCAGGTAAAACTCTCAGTGAGTTAACTGCATTGTTCATGCAAGGCCTTCAACTATTAACCTCACTGGCTAGTGGGCTAGCAGCCTAACAGCAGTGAGTTTAATAGTTAAACATCCAAATTGCAATGATCCTGTTTGTATTTTCAAATTTGTAATTGTATTAACGCATTGTGCGCATTGAAAACACATTATAGTTGTTTGTGTTAATAAATACACATAGACTCGTTAAGTTTATTCTTTAAAACACATGATTGCTTTACTGTAAGTGTTCTATGAAACACTTAGGATAAAGGTTGTAGATGCTATGCATTCTAGACCATGTATCTTGTGAAAATTGGAATAACTTTAGTACTTGAATTGTAAAGCAATTTTAAGTTTCATGTGTTTCTATGTTGAGTTTGTTTGTCTCCTAAGTGGAAAACTCTGCTATTTTTCATATAGCTGAAGTGAAACCATGTACAGGAGCATAGAATTGCCATTTTGGCTACAGTGTAATTTACAATTGTATTAACCATGAAAATGTTTTCATCACAGCAGGATTCAGTCACTCTGACGTTTGCACTTTATCATGCTCTCTAACTCAAACATTGGTGGGGGGATATGTTGAGCCAACCACACCTCACTCACACACTCATGCTGGCTGCCTGTTCAACAGGACCAAATTTACATCACAATTGTAAACCCTCCTCACCATGTTTGGGCATGATTCACACATAGCCACAGCTAAATGAATTCACATAGATTTGATCTTCACACACAAAGTCAAATCTATATCTGCCTCACACAAATTCTTTACATCTAGACTGTATTATAACTGTGAATTTCTTCCAGTTATTGTTTGTTTTGTTTTTCTTTAGATTTACTAATTCAGTTAGTTATTATTTGTCTCACCAAGTTAAATATATAAATTTACGTTAGTATTTCTCTAATTTCTCTACCTAAGTGCAAACATTTATTTTATCATTGTATTGTAACAATGAATTTGATTTGAAACATTTCTGAAACGTATTTGATTATTTGTATTTCGTCCATTTGACTTGCAACAATGTTTTTGATTTTGAACTTATTTGATTATTTGAATTTTGTCCACTTGATTTGGAACAATGTTTTAGGACATCCATTCAATTGAATCTCTGTATTTGGTTACACTGAATACTTTGTTGATACTCTTCATGAAAAAAGGGTTTAAAACCAGCAATGATTGTTGTTTTGTTATAATGTAAATTATTTTTAATGTTTCCAGAAACAATGTAAGAGCTTGTGAGATCTTCTTTTATTCTCAACCTTGACCACTTTATTAAGTATATCGATTTAATGGCTTATTGCCAGAGACCATTTGAATCTGACCATATCAAACTTCTCACCAATGACAAATGCCATGTATGCTTTTGCTCTTTGTGGTGCTATATGTTCTTTTAATCACAGGATACCTGCTGGACAAGATCACATCCTGTGTCCTCAGAAAGAGGGACAAGCGTTTGCTCTAACCTTCAGTGACTGTTCTCTCGAGGTGTGAGGTATTCAATGGACGTTTTGCATATCAAAGAAGGATGCAACACCATTTGATGGAGCCTTCCCTTTGCAGGACTGCAATGAGAACAAAGACCGAACTGGCAAACTGCTTTTGGAACATTTCTGGACGACAAGTCTGAAGATGACATCTACACACAACTGGAAGAATGTCTTTGTGTTCTGTGTCACCTCTGGACACTTTATGAGCGTGGCCAAAGGTGCCATGGGAGGACTGAAAGAATCTAAAATATTCAAAGATATTTGATATTTTTCTTTGAACAAAGACATTTGTTTTACTGTGTTTCACACCCCTCTCTCTTATCAGTGGGGCTGTTTGGGATTCCTAAAGACAAAGAGATGTTGAGGGCCTGTAGGCCAAATGGTGCCACACCTGTAGTACAGTGGGGGAAGTCTGGTCTGACTGGTCAGTTTGAATGTCTCAGGGTTTCAGTCACATGGTCAAGGGATGTATAAAAGAAGATTGCAACTGTTGCTCGAGGTCTTTCTTTTCTCTGGGTCTTCTTCCTCTGAAGGTCTTCTCTTTTTCTCTGGCTGTCTCTTCTAGGGCCTTCTTTGGCTCTTCTCTTTTCTCTCTCTTTCTATCTTTCTATCTCTCCCTATCTCTCCCTATTTCTCAGGTAACATTCTACACATGCTGGGTACGATTAATGGTATAAGTTTGATCATCTCATTCATCTATTTTGTAACTATTTTAAGTGTAACCATAACCGGATTTTGTCATTAAATTCTTTCAATTATAAATGATTTGCTAACTAGTTTTGGTTTGGTATTGACTTTGAAGTGCTCCCTATTGCAATACAATATAGTCACATTAAAGCAACGCTCTCCCACATATTTTGCTATTGTAACTGCGCTTATTTCCGTCGTTGGTATAAGTTGCAGTGGGTGGTTATAGACAAGAAATGTACAGTTTTCTACCATCACGCTGATAACATTTCTTTAGTCGTTCGGCAACCCTGCAGTCAGAACCACCGTAGGCGATCCACCCTTACAATACAAAACGGTTAACGTGACGGGTCTGACAGACGAGTCAGATAGCACCTATTTATGTGACAAAAGAAACAAAATACAATTCTTAATGTTTACCTCAGAAGCGGGAGGTTTATCCTACTCCGAAATCTGACTGAAAGTGATGTTGATCCATGCATGTAATGGCGATAAGTGTGTGTAAAGAAATTTGTTTGCCCCGCTGACTGAGGTTCTTGCTCCCACAATGCAACGCAACTAAAAATCAAGGGGGTAATCTAGCACTCGGAAAGCGTTCCACCCATAGGGGCTGCCATTGCTAACCAAGCCATCACCTGCTGTTAGCATCCCATTGACTCCCATTCATTTTTGAGTCACTTTGACAGTGAATAACTTTACATCTGAGGCGTTTAAAGACTCCATTTGTCCATTGTTTATTTCTAAAGAAACACGACAATGTATAAAAGGTTCCGTTACCTTGTATCTTACACTATCGCCCCGCAGAAGCTGTTTTTGTAAAAATAGGCTAACGATTGCGTCATAACCAACGCGACTCTGTCGCACAGTTGAGAAATTACCGTATAGACCTGAGGAGACGCTCGCAGGCAATCTTTTACTGTCTATGAGACAGTCGGGGGGACGTGGAGACATAAAGTCTGATAAAGTCAAGGGGGAAGAATGGGGAGAAGCCCATAGTGAGCCAAAAGCAACGGGAGAAAATATTTAAACAACGCGATTCAGATTTCACTTTCCACATCTACTAGAAGACCTACAGCTGTCAGACAGGAGGCTCACGTCACATCTACGTCGTCAAGCTCAGTCTGAGCCTGCGCAGTTCGCTCAGCCATCAGGAAGTGAGTGCCCCTAGGTTGACTTCATTCTTTCGCCGTTGACGTCAATGGGAACGCTCGGTCCATTTCTTTTACTGTCTATGCTAAAAATATGGAAAAAGACCTGTAAAACACAAATACGGAAAATTCCTTCAATGCCGTAAATGCATTTATGCCGCTTCAGAGAAGGATTAAACGGTCTGTGTAAATGCAAATTTTTGTGATTTTATGCTCCTGCAGAATCGGTTTCTGTGTAAAGATGCCTTAAGACTAGCACAACCAGGCCGATGAACAGCCACTTAAATTTGCGCCACACTATGAATTTGCACGTCTTGCATGGACTTGTGAACCAAAAGAAAGAGGTTTCAGGTCGCCTGAGAGGTTTAAAAGAGAAACAAATCTTGTAATCATCTTCTGTTAACACACAGAAAAATAAACTTATTTAAGCGAGAGTTCGATTACTTGGGAGGATGGAGTTTTGGATTCATATTGGGCTCATCTCTGCCTTTTCCAGCAGGTCTCTCATCCGCTTCTCATTCACAATCTCCAAAGTCAGCTCCACCTTTCCCTGAAAAAAACACAATAAAAAAACGATAAAAAAGGCCCAATTAAATCAAGCTCAACATGAAATGACATCCACAACCCATTTGATCAAACCAAGTGAAGCGTATTCAAAGGGGTAATTCACTGCTGGCAAAATGGGATTTAAATAAAAGTTGGCTGCCTATGCAGTAGAAAGGCTTTTAGGCAAACAAGTCAGAAAACTTCAACACCCATAATGCACTAAGCATGTTGCCGTCCAAAGCAACTCCCGATCTGCTCCTACTAAGTCAAATTCTGCCTTGCTCGAGAAGGAAATACTTTTGAGCAAACTTTTAGTAGCCTCTCGAGGAGAAAATACAACACATGAACACAGCTCATACAAAGAAACTCAGTGACATACACGGTTAAAATTTGTTTTTATATATATATATATATATATATATATTTATGAATTTATTAATCTGTACAGTGAAAACTAGTGTTATTTTATATTTGATAACTTTATTAGATGTATTTTGTAGGCCATTACCTGAACAGTAATGTTAGACCTTCCTGAGATTTAAGCACTGTATTTCATTTGTTTCTTTTATTGTCTATTTATTGTATGTATTTTACCATTTGTTTGTACTTTGTTCTTCTTCTTATTGTATACATATGAAACACAAAAAAATGGATGTTTTATATTAGTATTGTTCAAACATTGTTGTTTATTTTGCTATAGCCTAGATATTTTACATTTTCAGATTAACTATGTTCTTAATTGTTAACTATGTTCTTAATTTTTCTGTTTATTATAAAAAAGTATAACAAAAATAACCGATAAGAATACCGCTAAAGTACCGGATCGATGAGCAGTATTGGTAAGGGTAGTAATACTGTTAAAACCTTAACGATACCCATCCCTACGTACAGGCAAGAAAGCTGTTGCCATAGTATTCCATTTTATCATAATGCTGTATGAAAAGTATTTGAAAAGTGCACATATATGAAAAGTATGATAACATTTTTCAGGGATAAACCTATAGAGTGCTGCAGGTATGACATCACCTCGTAGGCCAAAATAGAAGCGAGTTAACATTTTAGCACTTCTGGTCCCCTCGTCCCAAATTCAATAGGTTTTTTGAACGGGATTGTGTTTAAATGGCTGAAATAAGGTCTGTGGTGAACAAGCTGTGAAAGACACTTTCAATTTTTACTCTACAACATAAAATACATCAGTATTACCCCGCTCGTGATTTTTTTAAGCTGTTCCGTGTCTGGCGGCTGCTAACAGGTGGCTAAATGGGACTACAGAGGCTGTCGAGGAGATTAAACGTCATCACGCCCAAAAGGTAAGATCAGTTTACAGCCTCATTATGCTCATAATTGTGCTCTAATAAACTATTCTAACTCAAACATTCTGGGAAAATGTTTTTGAATAAAACCTGAGAGATGTCAGAAGCTTAGTGATGATGACGCTGAAGTTGAGCGACCGTGGTGTAGTCCGTTTATAGCCTACTTTTAGCTTTTTACTTCTTCTTTTTTAAACTGTATTTAGGCTTCAAAATTAATAAAAATTGTGTTCATCTGTAATAATTAGCTTGATGGAAAAAAACCTGTAAGTATCAGACCAAAAGCCTACAGGAAAATCCTATTTGGATTGTATAGAGTTTTACAAGTGTAATGCTAGTTCCCTGCAAAGTGACGTCATACCTGCATCACTCTATTCTTACAATAATTTTCTTAAAAAAACTCTGTCAATTCGTCGGTCCGTGGGCGGGGATAAAAAACCCTGCTGTCAAAATTTTAAAGGAACTGTATGTAATAAATGTATTTCAATTAATCATAAAATGGCTCTGATATGTCACTAGACATTAAGAAATCATGTTAATTTCAAATACTTATATCACTGACAACAGTAGTCCGGCCAGGATATTGTCATTTAAAAGTTGTTGTTGCAGCCCTCAACTGATGTTGATGTTGACATGTTGTGTTTTGGCCTTGAAGCTCCGCCCTCCACCTATCTACCAATCACGAAGTCAGTGGTGTTTCAGCATCTGGGTTGCCAGATCTGCTCTAGTTACCACATCTGCAGCTACAAACGTTCCTGCTGGATCCTGCAGCTTATCTGACAACCTCGAGTCAGGGGGAGGGGGAGAGGGGATACACCGCTCTACAGTCCATTGAAAGTCATTACAGTACCAATTTTTTCTAGCCAAGAAATCTAGACGCACCCTAGTGGCAGCAAATCTAATCTGCCCGCGAGTGTCGTCTAACAACTCTCAATACACTTCTGAGCTGTAAACACCAAACTCTGGTCGGGCCAATCACATTGTGTATAGAGTCGGTGGGCGGGGCTTAACATAGTGACGACGGCCAAGTTGTGCTTGGGTGCTTCTAGTTATCACAGAAACATCCGAACGGCGGTCTTTCGAATCATCTTTGACCGCGACTCTGGAAGACTTGGAGTTAAAGTTTTCTCTGAGAAAAGAATAAAGAACAGCACTGAAGTCATTCTTAAAAAGGGAAGATGTGTTCGGAGTTTGGCCGACTGGATATGGTGAATGTTTAATCTATCAACAAGCTCCGTTTCACCTTCGTTGCTCTGGTTGGTTTTAGCGCTATCCAATCGTGTGCAGAGGGAGTTTGAAAAACAAGTTGTTTGGATCAAATAAATGCAGCCTAGGTGAGCAGAAGAGCCTTCTTTAAAAACATTTAAAAATGCTACTGGTCTGAAACTTTTGACCGGTAGTGTAGCCTATGTATGTATTTCCTTCACATTCATGTTAAAAATAATACTAGGACATAGTATGACGAGACATAGTATGAGGAGATTTAATGTTAATGGACACAAAAACTGTAGTTTACTATTACTTCAACCATACAATTTTTTATTATTTTAAAAATATATTAATGAATGTGTAACATGTTGTAAAGTGTTTCCCATTTGACTGTATATTCAGTCATATTATTTCTTTCACGTTCATGTTGTTACACATAATACTTAGACACAAAGAATGTGACATTTAAAATGTTCAAATGTCAAATAAAAATAACCATTTATTATAAGGCCTTGAACAAGTGAAACATGTTTTTCTGCACGAAAACATATAGGGAAAATAATAGGTTTAAAACATTTAAATGGCTGAACTTGTGACTCTTATGCCCATATCATGGCATTTCTGCAGAAAGACTTGATAGGATTAGTCTTGTCATCCATGAAAACGAAATTAATACGTTTTATTAATTAATAATTGTTTAATATTACGACAAATAATATATTTTGACAAATGCAAAAAAAAAAAGTATGTTTAGCTTTCATGATAAAACGTGAATTCACTCACCACATCAGGACAGAAATTGTCTTATTGGCTTAAATGCGTGTTTCAAGGATATGAAAAGAAAAGTATGGTGACTTTATTAAAAAGTATTCTTGTTAAATATTGTAGACATCGTTCCAATTAATATCCTTGTGAAAACCGCCGTAAAAAGCTTATATTTAACGAAAGAAAATCACGTGTATGGGTAGCGC
Source organism: Pseudorasbora parva (assembly GCF_024679245.1). Taxonomy (NCBI): domain Eukaryota; kingdom Metazoa; phylum Chordata; class Actinopteri; order Cypriniformes; family Gobionidae; genus Pseudorasbora; species Pseudorasbora parva. The sequence continues at coordinate 26,224,606 of NC_090184.1, forward strand.
TGCTCACTTCCGGTTATGTGGACGACGTGGTTCCGAAACTGTTGCGTGCTGTAGCGCGTTCTTCATCGCGTCACTCTCAGCTCGCTCTAATCCGGTGTCATGACTAATCCCTGTCTGCCTATGAAATTGTGTCCGCTGGTAGAGGTTTTAAATCGCTGATCAAAAGTTGTTATACATGGTTCTGGACAAGCAATTGTTTAAAAATAAACTATGAATTCATTGCCATACTACACACATACACACGCAAAACATTTATTTGAAATATGTAATTGATTGCTAATTATTTTGACTGATGCACTAAGTACGTTACCAGTACAAAATCATGACATAGTAACGTAATGTAAATAATAAAGAATAAATAAAAAAACCCAGCAACAGAACAGGTGCACAAAATAAATAGATTATATACGAGATATGCTTATATATCTTATCATTAAAGACTATTTTAACACAATTTAAACAGCAAAAATCAAAACGCGATTTTGTAAGAATTGTTATCAGGCTCTGAACAGATTACCTATTAAAATTTCTTTCAGCCAATAGAATCGCTCTGCGGGTCCCGAATGTGTAATTTAACCTCTTAAACTCCGTGGACCCTGTACAGGGACGGGAATGACATATACTTTCCATTTTAAATGTCTGTGGAAGAGCTATGATGTCAAGATGATTTGTAAGCTTAGAGTCTCTACTTTCTGGAGATATGCATCACTTTGACATTTGTTTTACACAAAGTAATGTACACTAAATTACACTGGTACCATTTCCGGCTGGATTTAGCCTACCCAAATTGAAAAGCCTCCCATACACACATACAGTGGTCAAGGTTCAAAATGTTGGTGTCATTTTACAGGAAACCCTTTAAAGTTACATAAAACACTGCTAAAAGTCATAAATATGTAAGTATATGTTGAAAGCTGTTATAACCCCCCGAAAATTAAGTGCTTTTAGATTTTTTTTATATGAATACATTTTTGAAAGTGTGTAACTCAAGCCCTGTGTGCTCTAGGACCCTGCAGACAGTTTGGGCTGCTTCCAGCATATATAATTAATTTAATGACACTGGGATATTGCATTTATATCACTATATATGGTGGTGGAGGGGTCGGGGGAGGGCGGAAAAGGGGGTCATCCCTTCAGATCTATTTGAATAAATCTTGCATACAACATGACACAGACAAACTTCTTTTTTCCTCTATTTTCTGGAATTTAGTGGAAATAGCCCAAACTGTCTGCAGGTTCCTAGAGCACACAGGGCCTGAGTTACACACTTTCAAAAATGAATTTATGGGGGAAAAAATCAAAAAGCGCCTACTTTTTGGGGGGTTATTACAGCTTAGACAACATATACTTCCATGTTTATGACTTTTAGCCGTGTTTTATGTAACTTCAAAGGGTTTCCTGTAAAATAACACCAACATTTTGAACCTAGACCACTGTATGTGTGTATGGGAAGCTTTTCAATTTGGGTGGGCCAAATCCTGGCGGAAATCCCAAAAGATGTCCCTGAGTGTAATTTAAACTGCAGTGATAAAACACCACTCTGCCTCTTTTCATTTTCATTTAAAACAATCTTAAACATATTAATAACCACACAGATGTGGTTCAGGTAAAGCGTACCTTTATTATCTTCACTGCATGTATATTTTTAACAAAACAAAATATAAAAAACAACGCTGCCGCTTTTTGTTTACTTTTTTTTTATTAAAAAATATTTGAAATATTAATATGTGGTTCAGACAATAAGTGTGCATATATCAATGCAATAAATTAAATATGACATAAAAAAGCAACAACTGAGTCTTAAATGTCAGTTTATGTAAGATCAAATAGCCATTATAAAGGTATAAGAAGCTATATAAGAAATAAAGCAAACAATCCAGTCAAACGACAAGGTAAAATGACAAGTTCAAAATATTCCAGCTGCTGTGAGTAAAGATCGGTCGTATATAAGGCGCTATATAAATAAAGATGACTTGTCTTGATGTTTAAAATCAAAGCAAATGTGGCTGTGATGATTGATGACTTCTTCCCAGTCTTGCAGTCTCTCGTGTTCTTGCTCAGACGTGGACAGGCTCTGAGTTCCCAGTCAGGTTGGGGTTGGACATCAGGCTTCGGCTCAAGTCTCGAGCTCAAGCCCTCCACCAAGGACAGCAAGTATGTTGTTTCCTATTCAAGATACAAAGATTATATGAACAAATCAACTCATGAATGATTTTTAGAGTTTATTACTGTATATTTTCCTGTTTATTACAGTAAAGCCGCTTTGAAATGATCTGTATTGTATAAAGCACTTTATAAATGAAGGTGACTTGACTATAACAAGAACGCAACTGTGAAATAAGACAACTGATAATAATCCTACTCTGTCTGTTACACTTCCTCACACCTGCTGAAATCACTGATCGAGTGAATCTCCTGAACTTCTCCAATCTACAGTAGGTCATCTCATCCATTTATGTTGTGACATCTGCTCTAACGTCGGCCGTTTAGTTGGATCCCGGGCTAGGCACTGGCTAATCAGATCCCTGTATTCTGTACAAATTTTAATAAGGAGTTAGTCATGCATCTCTGAAAACAGCATCTAAAACATGATTATTATACTGTAAAATGTTCTTTAGCTTTACTTTAAAAGTGAAGTATGTAGTTTCTGTGACACTACAAAATAAATTACAAAATAAATCATATTTTCGTCAAATCATTACGTCTTCCCCAACATCACAAACACAGCTCTCGTTTAAGGTTCAACATATTAGGAATACTTTTAGCTGTGTTGCATTTGTCTTTATTAAAATGTATCTTTCTGAACGGGAGCATGACTATGATATATCATCAGCTCTGTTTCTGTTCAGTTTTCTGTGTTGGTTGATTGTTTGTATTATTCTATATTTTTACTTGTTATTCATTTTTTTAATTATTTTTTCCCTTTGTTGCACTTTGAGATTCTTCGGAATGAAAATTGCATTATAAATAAAATCTATTATTATTATTATTATTATTGAAGCGTGCTTTGTATCACAATGCTTTGTTCACTTTGACATGTTTGTGACCTGTTTAAGGTATAAATGCAGCGAATTTTGGCTTTCGCTTCTTTAGCTAAATTTCTTTTCCCATGGCTCCGCCTGCTACATTAGCCACGCCCCAAACTCTCGCTATACGTTGAGCTATATATAAAAAATCTTACATACTTCATCTTTAACTGTTTCTGTTCAGAGCCTTTGCTTTGTGTGTGTGTGTGTGTGTGTGTGTGTGTGTGTGAGTGTGTGTGTGTGTGTGTGCGTGTGTGTGTTATCAATGTTGTCAATATGATTCACTCACTTTTGGATAAGTTGTAGTACATAAATGGAATTTTGGCTCGTCTGATTTCTTTCGAATTGGCAAAAGGATGAGATACGTGCACCATAGTGTACAACAGCACTCCTAGAGCCCAGACATTTGCTGGTATGGCGTGGAAACGAGGTTCTGTTAAGATTTCAGGTGGATAGTAATACGGCAGTCCTGTAAAGAAGAAATTTGCACATTGATGAGCTTTTTTTTAAGCATTAAATAATAATAAGTCACTACATTCAGGTTTTCACACTCTCAAAATGCTCACCAATGTATGTTTTGCTCTCGTAGCCATCATTACTAAATAGCTGACCGCAGCCAAAGTCGATCAGCTTGAGCTCCAATGTCCTTTCATTTACGAGGAAATTCTGCGCATGAATGTCATTATGAAAAACACCATGCTCGATGCAGACCTGTACTGCCAGCAGAGCCTGTCGCATGATGAACCGTGCTGTGGGTTCATACAGGACGGGTTTACGAACGATGTAGTCCCGCAAGCTCATGCAAGGCTCGGGGAACTCCATAACAAGAGTGAATTTTCCAGGATGTTCAAACCACTCGTATAGCTGTATGATGAGCGGGCTTATGGGTTTTCGCCTCATCATCAGCAGCAGCGCCACTTCTGTAACGAGAGGTTTGGGATGCCCAGGCTAGAGAAAAAAAGTAATCAGAAGGTTAGCTGAGTAAAAATCTGAAGAAAACATATCAAAGTATCTTTGAAAAAGTCCTTTTTTTAAAAGTATATTTTTAGATCCGTTCAAAAGAGCCTTTTCAGCTCAAAGTTATTTGGTGCCTCTAGGCTTATTTGTCAATCACTTTTACACTTAATGCTTTCTACGGGTGTATTAACTACAGTAATCTGCACTGAAACGACTAAATACATATTCAGGTGTTGGCCAACTTACAATATAAAGATAACGATTGTTTTCAATCTTGCTTAACTGCTTGATGGCAACCTGCAACAAAAAAGAAAGTTAGTTTTAAATGTTTTGATGCATTCAAGAGCAAAATGTTTGAACAATTCAGTCAGATTTACCTTTTTGCCATCAGATTTGCGTGTTCCCTTGTACACGCTGCCAAATCCTCCGGATCCAAGCATCTCTCCCACATTATAGAGAGACTCAAAAGACTCTGAAAAACAAACAGAAAAATATGAAATATATGACCAATTTTTTTTTTTTTTTTTAAATATTTCCTCAAAAGCCATGAGCATTATTTTCAGTGAAAAACAAGATGACAATACTGTCTAAAATGATGTTGGAGAAATAATGATCAGCGATTTACCATCATTTGGCTTGACGGCGGAGTGATCTGACGCAGATGATGATGGCTCAGGATCAGGGGAAAAAGGCTCCACAACATCCACAGCACTACTGAGACAGCAGCAGACAGGACTCTTCAGAGCCTTCCATACCCTCGTGAAGAAAGAACGAATTCTTTTCCATTTCCCACATCCTGGAGGATTTTCTGAAATTAAGATTTTCATTTGAATGACGTCAAATTAAGCAACGATATAATGACATGACTTACATTTTACTTTTAAATTCTCATCTGTAATGTTATAAATCCAAAGTAATGGAAATACTTCCAAGCTATCCTCCTGACTTCTAGATAATGCCTGCATAAATGTCCCAAAATCTTATTTTACAAATATTAGTGGTCACAATATAGTTATTTTTCTTGCTTTATCTGATCTTTTTGGCTTCATTTGACCAAATCAGTTCTGGTAATGGCAAATATAATATATTTATGTTATATTAAATACAATATTTTTAAATAAACGTTCATTTTTAAATGCATAGCTGTGTGTTATTTATGCCATAACCGACTCTGTAATATGACAGCCAGTTTGACAATGTTCTGTGTATTTGACAATTCAAAAGCAAAAAGTCTTGAAATAGAATTCTACTCTGGATTGTTTGCCGTCTGAGAAGCGGCTTTCTGTGCGCATGTTTCGGGTGTGTGTCAGACAGCACAAGTACCACTGAGTTCATGGCTTATTGAGAAGTAGATTTTGAATGTTCTCTGAATGTTCTGAAAATGTTAGACGAATGTCCAATTAAAATATTTCTTAACAAAACTTTTGTTAAAAAAACAAAACAAAGAAAATTTCAGCTAAGTTGTGCTGAGCAACAGTAAATGTGAACGGACATTACCATGATAAAAACTTGAAGCAGTTATGCATGAATTATCAAAATCTCTGTCTGTACACTTTACACTGGCCAGCCTTATTTCAGTCTCACCTGTTGAGGTCTTGTTCAGGGGAGAAGCCTCCATGGCACCCTGAACATTTCGGCCATTAGAAGTCCCCGTTGGCTCGACAGGAACTGGATTGGGCAGCGGAGGGCACGACCAATCAAAGCTGTCAGACCTGCCCTGTTCGCTTCGGCTGTCCAATCCATCGCCACTCCACCTCCAAATGACGTTGAATGAGCCTCTGCTGCTCAGGGACAAGGATGACATGATGCCCAGTGAAGAATCTGTGGAGGCAGTTCTTCTGGATCCGAAATGGCCTGAGTCGGGAAAATTTCAGACATCAAATCAGCCATTGAAAGCAGAAATAGAAACGGAGCCATAACTTCTTTATTAAAAGCCTATTCTTACCAATGCAAGAGCATTTAGATGAAGATGAAGATGAGGAGAATGGATGTTCATCATCATCTGAGCTCTGTTGGCTGCCGCTCTGCAGCGTCCTGTCAGCCTGACCTGTGGACACAGAAACAGAAAACTCAGACAGAGACAGAGGTGCTAAATGTCTACAACTGAATTCTCACTGGTGAAAAGGCCATTATGACTAGTAACACTGAGAACAATTTAAGATTGCTAATATTAAAATTGCTAATTTAATCTTAAATACTATCTTTCTTAAAAAAACGTTTAACAGATTATTTAAGTTATTAACAGTTTAGCTAATCTGTCATGTGTCGATCCGGACTGAAATATTACGGAGGTAGAAGTGTTAGGAATATTGTATGGTAATAAAACAAAATTATCCAAATCAAATTATCTTTAGGCTAAATGAATAAAATAAAACTTCAAAACTTTGCCTTCACTTTTCCGATGGATTCTTTAAAATCAAATCAAAGAAATACATCTGAATTAAACCTTTCTGGATTACAATCTGCCATCAAAATGACAAGTTGAATTATTCCAGCCGCTGTGAGTAAAGGCTATAAATGATCCGCCACCTGCAGCATCCTCACATGCGATACTACTACTAGCCGGACTCCTTCTTTATACAGATGTGACGTAATGACGCAACGACATGCTCGAATTTCCAGCGGAAACCCACCAGTACCACTCAAATTATAAAACATTATTACAAGCTCACCGCTGTGAATCGGACTACGGTAAGAAGATCATTTTGAACACTGGCTGGTTATGAACTTGCTCAAAAAATGATTTTGTTCTATTGAGAAAATGTTGCTAACATTACCATTAAATTAGGAAAGCGTTATTTCTAAATGTTCCCTGAATGTTCAAAACGTCCAGTTTCAAAAAAATTTTTTTGTTTAAGGAACATTCTATTTTATAATTTTGCCTTATGGAACATTATATTTGAATGTTCTGACAAATGTCCAATTAAAGTATTTCTAACAAAAATAATAATAATAATTTTAGCAAAAAATTTCTGAGCAACAGTAAATGTGAATGGACATTACCATGATAAAAACTTGAAGCAGTTATGCATGAATTACCAAAATCTCTGTCTGTACACTTTACACTGGCCAGCCTTATTTCAGTCTCACCTGTTGAGGTCTTGTTCAGGGGAGAAGCCTCCATGGCACCCTGAACATTTCGGCCATTAGAAGTCCCCGTTGGCTCGACAGGAACTTGACCTGGCAGCGGAGGGCACGACCAATGAAAGCTGTCAGACCTGCCCTGCTCGCTTCGGCTGTCCAATCCATCGCCACTCCACCTCCAAATGACGTTGAATGAGCCTCTGCTGCTCAGGGACAAGGATGACATGATGCCCAGCGAAGAATCTGTGGAAGCAGTTCTTCTGGATCCGAAATGGCCTGAGTCTGGAAAATTTCAGACTTCAAATCAGCCATTGAAAGCAGAAATAGAAACGGAGCCATAACTTCTTCATTAAAAGCCTATTCTTACCAATGCAAGAGCATTTAGATGAAGATGAAGATGAGGAGAATGGATGTTCATCATCATCTGAGCTCTGTTGGCTGCCGCTCTGCAGCGTCCTGTCAGCCTGACCTGTGGACACAGAAACAGAAAACTCAGACAGAGACAGAGGTGCTAAATGTCTACAACTGAATTCTCACTGGTAAAAAGGCCATTATGACTAGTAACACTGAGAACAATTTTAGATTGCTAATATTAAAATTAAATGTTCCCTGAATGTTTAAAACGTCCATTTTCAAAAATATTTTTTTTTCTTGGTTAAAGGAACATTGTAGTTTATACTTTTTCATTATGGGAACTTTACTTTTAAATGTTCTCTAGATGTTTGAAAAAGTTAGACAAATGTCCAATTCAAATCTTTTCTAAAAAAAACTAAGAAAATCAGCAAAATTGTGCTGAGCAACAGTAAATGTGAACGGACATTACCATGATAAAAATTTGAAGCAGTTATGCATGAATTATCAAAATCTCTGTCTGTACACTTTACACTGGCCAGCCTTATTTCAGTCTCACCTGTTGAGGTCTTGTTCAGGGGAGAAGCCTCCATGGCACCCTGAACATTTCGGCCATTAGAAGTCTCCGTTGGCTCGACAGGAACTTGACCTGGCAGCGGAGGGCACGACCAATCAAAGCTGTCCGATCCACTCCTGGATCTGGAGTGACCTGAGTCTGGAAAATTTTAGACATCAAATCAGCCATTGAAATTAGAAATAGAAATGGAGCCATAACTTATTTATTAAAATACTATTCTGACCCATGCAAGAGCATTTAGATGAAGTTGAATTGAGGGGATGTTCATCATCATCTGAGCTCTGCTGGCTGCCGCTCTGCCACGCCATCTTTCTCCTGTCCGCCTGACCTGTGGACACAGAAACAGAAAACTCAGACAGAGACGGAGGTGCTAAACATCTTGGAATCGCCTGGATCTGGGTCAGGTCTGGCAGCAGATCGCGGTCATCAGAACAGAGTCTCCAAATCTCCTGACCAGCCGTCTGAGAGGAAGCAGCTCTTCTGGATCTAGAGCGGCCTGAGTCTGGAATATTTCACACATCACATAATATTAGTTGGTAATGTTTCGATAATAATCAATAAACAATGTCAGTGATCAATTACAAATACTGTTACTATAGTTACGTTACTCAAATTGAAAAGTTTTATTTCATATGCAAGGAATCAAATACATGTGATGATCACTAAGCTGAGAACATTGGGGGATTTTTAACCTTACACAATTTTCTTCACATTAATGTAGTCAATCATTGTACAACTTCAAACCATAAACAAGTGAAAACCAAAAGCACACTCACCTCCTCTTTCACCCATCATGTGAGCCATCGACATCCTTCGAGTCCAAACTGCAATAAAAAACACAACACAATACAAAATACAATACAATACAATACAATAACCTACAACTCTCCTTAGAAATACTCCTCCCAAAATAAAATAATAATAAAATAAAACAAAAAAATTAAATAAAACTCCAAACTCCTGCTAAAATAAGAAAAGAACAATAAATTAAAAGTATCCTCTAAGATAATATGAACAAAAATATAACTTTATAAAGGATATTATCTTCCGATGTTCTTCAAGAATAATTCTCTCAGAAATTTCCTTCAAGATCGCAAAATCAGCAGCACAGAAAATATTCTGCAAGTTTGTGAATTGGTGAATCAAACCAACAGATAGAGATCGGTTCGCGTGGGTATATATTCATTCAAAATTCATAACACGCGTCGCTATAGCAACTAAAATGCACATGCATGTCTATGGTATATATTCATTCAGAATTCATAACACGCATCGCTATAGTAACTAAAATGCACGCAAGCACATCTATCGTACATATGCATTCAGAATTCATAACGCGTCGTTATAGCAACTAAAATGCACGTGCATGAGTAGAGCACGTGATCACACATCAAATCGGAATACTTTATTAAATAGCTACAGATTTAATTTTTACGTTTTTTAAATGAGATTTATGGTTTCTGAACAGTCATTATTATTATTAGACAATTATTTTCGGTGGAATTATTTTTCCACCGAAAATAATACAAAAATGATTAATTGCACAAACGCGTCCACTAGGCCTACAGTCTGGATTGAGTCGTTGCTTCTGTCCAAAATGCGCAAAACGGCAAAAGGGAGGAAAAAATGTGGACATAATCTTATTATGAAGTCTATTAATTTAATTCGCCCTTTACTTTGGCAAGCCAGTTTATCTTAAATTGTTCCCAGCGTTATAGTAATTGCATTTTTACGGGTAAGAACGGATTCAGAGAGCTCTACAATTGAATTATCACTAGTAAAAATACAATTACGACTAACACTGGGAACAATTTAAGATTGCTAATTTGATATGACAAAAAAGTTGTTTAATACACCAGCTTCCATGACTCATAGCTTGAAAGTTTGAAATTTTAAAAGTCACATCAAAGCAAAAAATAAAAGGTTCTTAAAAATCAAACTAATAATCCAGAAACAAACGGAATTCCCCATTAAACTTTTTCAACCAACTCATTTAAAAAAACAAACATTAAACATTTAAACCTCCTGTAGAGAAGACTATGACTGTATTGAAGATTTCCTGCTGTGTTCCAATTCGTTTTTCCATTTAAATTTAAAAAGAAGAGAGTCAATAGATTTAGACTCTTCTATACCAGTGGTTCTTTATAGCTAGCATCCTACATTATGAAAGTAACCCCATTTGGAGCACTACAAATCCAGATTTGCAGAGCTCCAGCACAAAAATAAGAAAGATTACCTGATTCTGGATAGCAAAACACGGGTTTTCCAAATCTAGACCAAACTTTTGAACAACTGGGTCCTGGACCGGCTTGAGAAGGATTGTTCTTGGGTACTGTGCTCTGTCAAAAGCTTTTCTTGGTGCATTCAGTTAATTTTTCCTCATTGAAATGCAAGTTTTATACTTTTTAAAGTATACTTTATACTTTAAACATGTAAAATCATCATGTGCAGTACATGAGGTAAAATATAATGCCTAATATCTATCTAAAATATAAGTCACTTACTACCGGTATTCACTTTTTTATTGAACTGAAACTCAACATTACATTTTCAATCATGCAGATGTTCAGAAAAAGAGCTTGAACAAGGACATAAATAATATAAAATGTATTTGATTTTTTTTTTTCACTGCTAAAATATACCATGTTTAAGTGCCATTTTTTGTTACTGTTTTGCAATATTTTTACAATAACACGACAGTGGGACAGGTATCTCACTGTAACTTAAACAATGGTGAACAATCTGAAGGTATAATGAGCGACAGGACCAGAATGAACAGAACTCAAGAGATTAAAGGCATTCAACATACATTCCTAAGTTCTAGGAGAACATTTATGCAAGAAAGCATTAGACTTTAGGTGAAAATCATAACGCAGAGAAAACGCAGCTTTACAGTTCAAAAGATACTCAGAGAAAGGGCAAAAGATTTACCAATAATCTTCTGAATCTCCATCCAGTAAACTCTGATCATATCACAATCCCAGAATACTTGCATTTGTGTGCCCTTAGATAATGTAAATTGAACATGACAGTTTTTATTGATAAAATGACAAAATAATGAAATCTAATTCAAGACAAATTGACACACTTAAAACAAATATTACCATGTCTTTATTTAACAATTTTAAACATTTAACCAATAAACTTTAAAATGATCTGAGAATATAATACAATAAAAGACTTTCACAATAGAAAACACTTCATGGTTTGTGTACAAATGTTTCCAAACATCAGTGAAACCTGAACCAAAAAGTGAAAATTCATGATGGAATTTAATAATGGTGCAAAGAGTGATTAATGGTAAAAACCTAAACAACCACAACAAAACCAACACTCTATTAATGGTCTGATTGTCATAAAGAAAATGAACCATTTCTGTTCACTGTGTGAAATGCCAAATACATTACATGGATAAAATGACAAAAAGCTGAACTCCTCCTGCACTCAATTGAAGGGTTTGACGATTTTCATGGAGATGAAGTTCTGAAAATAAATAAACACAAAATAATTAGCATTGTACATCTTAAGTCTAAACATCACCTTTGTGAAAGGATTGATCAAGTGTGTCTTTACTGGTAATGAATACAACAAGATCCCAATGAATAATAGCACTAAAGGTGCCTTTACACAGCCGAGTTAAGGCGGCTCTAAAGCGGGTCTCTGTCTGCTCAAAATTCTGTGTAAAGACGCAAAGCAGACTTAAAATATGCCGGGTCTGACCCACCTCGGCCCAAAGGCGATGTAGAAACGGTTTTGATTCAGTGTAAATGAACGCGAACTTGTGCCGCCTTAAACTACATCATTGTCGTGACAACCGCCAGTCAGCCAGGGCTGCGTTTCCCAAAAGCATCGTAAGCCTAAGTTGATCGTAAAAACAATCGTACGAGTGATCTTAATATTAAGGTCTGTTTCCCAAAAGCATCGTAACTTAAGTAGCCTAGCACTTGAAAACAGTGTTGCCAACTATTTTGCAAGGAAAGTAGCTAAAGCCTGCCCAAAAAAAAAAAAAAAAAAAATCGCTAAATGTCGCTAGATGACGTCATGCGTTAATTAGCATATTAGTGACGTCATCACGCCGTCCTTGCGTTCAGCCTGCCTAACGTTTTTTCATTTAGCCTACTATATTTTAAAATAATATAATACAGCCGACTGTCCAATAAATGTTTTCATTTCCTATACCTTTTTGTCATACAATATATGATATAGTGAATTACAAAAAAAAAATGTGTAAAATCTGAATTGAGAAACTGGATGAACTAAAGCTCTGTGAGAGAGTAATATAAGCGCCAGTGTTTAGATAAACACAATGAGTCACGGACACGAGGAGCTGGTTAACACATGACTTTACTGGTGATCATCATCAGACTAATAAGCCATCACACATAGACCCAAACCCCACCCCACGCTGACGTGTCACACCACTGGAGATCAAACGTCACATTCCATACACGACACCGGGAATCAGACGTCACATCCACTGGCGCCACCCATTTTCCATAAGACCACACTACCTCTCCTACAGTAACTGCTGACCTATAAATCACAGTGAGGTGACCAGGATAGCTATGTGGCAACAAGAAACATCTGTTAGAATCATACAATACAGTGTACTCAACTATTAAAGAACACTAAATACAACATGTATAAACTTATTAAATAAATCTCCCCCCCACACCCCAAAAGGATACGAGTCAAGGCTATATGCCTACTGCAATTCGTAGTCCATCAGCTTAACAGGGAGCCGGCGAAGACGTCCAGACTTTCGGACTGTCGGCACCGGGCTGTGACAGGGGGAACTACATGTACTGCTGACCGGACTACCAGGTAAGGGTGCTGATGCATCTACTGTCGTAGGAGTGTCAGACGATAGTGCTGGTGCTGATGCCGCTGCGGGTTCGGCTATTGCCCTAGGAATGTCAGGAATCTGTAGGGAAGAGCTCACATCCCATTCCTCACTCTCAGAGTCCAAATCCTCCTCAACTGCTGCTATTTTCTCAATGCTAGACTCAACTTTGTAACAATCGCTCAATCGAACTCTATATGACCCACGTCGTAGCTGTGATCCTGTAAATTTTCGAATGTTGCACCACGTCCCTTCCGTATTAAGTACCAGATAACGACTCCGTGCCTGAGATTTATTCCGATCACTATACAAGTACACCAGATCTCCTGGGCCAACGTCTGTGCAAACTGCAAATCGGTTCGATGGTGCTTTGGCCTTACAGCTATGAGGATGGTTTGCCAGGCGTTGTATATGCTGTTGAGTAATTAGCTCCTGATCATGGACTGGTAACTGTTTAAGAGAAAACTGATCACGTTGGAACAGCATCTCACGGGCCGACATGCCACGTGATCTAATCCGACTGTTCAGCTGAGCAACAGCCATAGACAAAAGAAGAGGTGTGATAAACTGACAATGTGGCTCCAATCGCAAAACCTCATCCTGCAGTTCTTGAATAGCTTTTTCAGCAACAGGGTTTTTATTAACGTTTTTAGCTGCTCCCACTTCGACGACCAATCTATGCCGAGCAAGCACCTCGTCCTTTATTAATGCTGTAAATCCTGGTGCCGGGTCAGTCCTGACCACTGCCAGCGGACCATCAAGTGGACGTAAGCCAATGCACAGGCTTACAATGCCATCTCGCAATGTCTCCTTTCGCTCATCAGCGATTAAAAGGGCACTTGTGAAAGATGTCACACCCTCACGAACCACTAGAATGAGTTGACGTTCACGCTTTAAGACATCCGCTGCAAACGAAGATCCTACAGTCACTGGCGGATCACTACTGGACTGTTCCACCACAAACGAAGGGGACTTTGCTAATGCAGCACACTGATGGCAACCCTTATTGGTATGTTGAATAGCAGCCTCCAAATCCAGTGCATAGAAGTATCGGCTAACCACGAGTCTCAACTGATGGGCAGAAGGGTGATTCAACCTGATGTGTAATGACATAAGTAAGCCATGCAACACATTCCTTGGAACGACAATGCACTCAGATGACCTCACCAGTGGTGTATGACGGTGTACGACTAGGAGCCCATCCTTTGCTAAAGTGGTATTATTCAAATATCGTTTTACATCTCTGACATTGGTTACTTTCTTAGAGGGGCGTGTACCTTGACGAAGATGTGCACATACTCTACGTAGATCTGAACACGCTGCTTGTATGGACAGCCATGACGCTCTATTTGAAAAAGGTACTTTTTGTACTCCCTGCAAAATATCACCAATCTCAGACCGGCGTACAACCATATTCGTACACTCCTCAACGAATCCACACACTTGACAAGTTGGGCTGTTGCACGCTGCAGCATTGCGACTAGCATGATCTGATGGAAGAATAGCAGCTCCAGCAACGTGACGAACAGACACCTGGAATCGACTTGCAGTTGACAAGAACGTAGTGACACGTGGACTTGCCGAGAACTCGCCCCTGCACAGCTTCTCAAAGGCTTGTACACACGGTTTGCTGTCAGTAAGAACACACGCCTTCTTTGCTGACTGGATGACAAATGGACCAAAGTGCTTTAATGCAGCCGCTATAGCAAGAGCTTCAATCTCACATGGAAGCCAATTGATCTGATTTTTCCGAAGTTTAGCGCTAAAGTAGCCAGCTACCATTAATTTTCCCTCCCGTGTTACGTACAAAGTTGCACCAAGGCCTGGCTCCCTGAAAGCACCGTCAGTAACGATCCAAAGTTGATCATCGGGTCGCGGTATTGTCACTGCACAGTTACTGGATAATGTCCTCTGAGCCCTGTGAAAACACTGGAGAAGTTCATCTGACCACACAATTGCACTCTTTGACTCACACCCAGCGACCATGTCGTCAAGGGGAGCAAGAACTGATGCACATCCCTTAAGTACACGTGCCAAGACTTTATAAGCACCAATAAAAGATCTCAAGCCTCTAACACACATGGGAGGAGTACATGAGGCTAATGTGGCAATGCGATGTGGACTAGCGCTGATGGTGCCTTGTCTCCATACCCATCCTAGGATGTTGGTTTGTGCGGGAGCCACCACTGTTTTGGCAGGGGATAAGCACAGACCACATGCCTGAAGAGCCAGTAATACTCTTCTCCAGACCTCAAGCAATTCCTCAAAACTATTAGCGCCACAGTAAAGGTCATCAGCAACTTTGACCACCTCTCCCTGCTGAAGAAAGTCACCGAGTACTCGACACGTCAACTCCTCCAGGGCAGTCTCTGATCCCGGCATTCCCATTGCACATCTAGCGTACACACGAATTCCTTTAAATGGTGTTACTACTCCGCAGTACTTCATGGAATCTTTTGAAAGGGGTATCTGATAAAATGCCTTTGTGAGGTCAGTTGCAATAATATATCTCCACTGAGCGATCTGACGTAAAGTAGCGTCGATGTTTGGCATGAGAGATGGCTGAGGCTTACTGTAGCGGCCTACGTCTGTGAATGCTGTCACAAGACGGAACCCTCCATTAGGTTTTTTAATAAGGAAGGATGGATTAACATATTCAACTGCAACACCCACATCCTCAGGTTTCTGAAAGACTCCCATCTGTTCTAACATGTCAAATTGAGCCTGTAGCTCCTGTAACTGGCCTCTTGAATACTGGGGAATTCTACCCTTCCGCTGTGGTGGTTGAACAGGGCCCATATTTACTCTAGCCTGACAGGGCCCAACAGCACCATTATAACCCTTAAACTGTGGGTTGAAGACTTCATCAAATTCTCGGTGGACTTCCCGAAATCTCTCTCTGATGTTTGAAGTCATTATATTATCTGGATCTAAAGAGACAAAATCAGAAAATGATGTCATTCTGGCACTATGGGTAACTGTCCTTGAGGTCTCAGGCAGACTCCGTACAGATTGCTCAGGCTCTGGGACATATGTCATACGAATACGACACACATGGTCATTTCTTTTAATGCCCTGCGGTGTGTTAGTCAAATTGGGAATTCGGATTTTACCTGATATTCCTGTATACAAGGCTGGTGCAAGCCACTGTGTAAAGGCCTCGTGTGGCTCAACGGCAAGCCTCTCATTCACATTCACCAACTCGGCAGGCAGTTCAAGCTCAACAAAATCACCCGGCCACACAGTATGTGATGAAGTAGCACGAAGGACATGTGCTCGTCGGACAACGTGCGTATTCCCCACTGATCGTCTAGAACCATACTCATACATATTAGGTCCTACACAGACCTGATGCTTTGCAGGGTGAAGGGAGATGTCATTCCATTCCATAAATGGTATGCCCGCAAGGATATCAGAGTCTAAATTTTCTACCACAAGCCCTTCAAAGTACAGCTCATGTCCATCTCTATGAAACTGGGTTTTTGTCTCGCCAACTACTTTTAAAGGGGATGAGCCATCTGCCTGGTGAGCTGACTGGGTACTACTGGTAATCTTAAGACCCAGTCTACTGGCACACGCTGTCCTTATCATATTTCCTGTAGCCCCGCTATCAATGGTCAACTTGACTGGGGCATACCCATGAAAAGCGTCAAGATACGGTGACTGCATGATATGAACACGCTGCACTGCCATAGGGCAATACACAGAGTCCTCCTGGCCATCATCAGATTCTCCCCCTGTGTGATCTAACGAGCCCACCACTTGCCGTGCTTTAGCAATGAATGCTCTGTCATGGGGAGGCAGATAGGAGCACTTACTGAGAAAATGATTATCTGGTCTGTGAGCCTCTTTACATAATGGACATGATTTCTTGAATCGACCCATAGACAATGGTTTCTGCCTTGGAAAGCTTGACACAGCAGTACGCATAGCTCTGGCATCCTCTGACGACTGAAGTTCGTCCAATAATGAGCTAAGAGCCTGTGATATCTCTGGTTTTATAGACGCCAGCGTACGCGATCGTAATTCAGTGCCATACCTCTGCTTTACAAGTTTTGGCAGCTCTTTATGTATAAGTCGTAGCCATGTGAGAACAATAAAATTCTCTATTGTGGGAGAGAGCTCTTCATCCTCTACAATAGCTACCCCTCCATGAGAAATGCCACAGTCTTTACGGAGTAAATTGTCTTCAACAAAGGCCATTAATCTCTGATATAAATCCTCCGGACCCTCACCAGGCTCTAATTTAATTGCAGTAAAGTCAATGAAATGGGCGCCTGTGGACTGAAATCCAAAATGTAGCCTAATTGTCTGCCATATCTGATCAATGCACGTAGAATTCTTAACAATAGTGTTGCGGGATATAACTGGACAATAATTTGCAATCTGTCCCAGCATAAGCTCAAGCATGCTAACCTTTTGTTGGCGCGTGCGTCGCTGAGCTGCAGGAATCTCCGCACCATCATCGGTGAAACCCCTATATGGTGACGTCCGCGTCCTCTTTTCCCACTTCACATCATCTTTTAAAAACGGAGCAAATCCCGCGTCCAATAACAGCGTGTAGACAAGATTCTGACGCCAATTCTCAAAGGAGTTCACTGTCTCAACTTTAGTAAGACACCACTGCTTCGGTGCTCTGTGTGTGTTTGCCATGCTTACAACTCGTGTCTTGTCATCAAAGTTACTCCCCTCCTAATTTTACAATCATTCGTAGCGTTAACTGTTCATCAAAAGCTCAACGAATGCATTGACGGAGTGGATTCGTAATCGCTGCCACCACGCCAGTGTTTAGATAAACACAATGAGTCACGGACACGAGGAGCTGGTTAACACATGACTTTACTGGTGATCATCATCAGACTAATAAGCCATCACACATAGACCCAAACCCCACCCCACGCTGACGTGTCACACCACTGGAGATCAAACGTCACATTCCATACACGACACCGGGAATCAGACGTCACATCCACTGGCGAAGTGATAAGCACAAGAGATGGAACTCATCATAACTAATTTATTTAAATATAAAACAAAAGAAGCAGATAAAATTAAGTGAGAAATTGATGGCAACCTTGTGTGCTCATGTGTAGCTCGCTCATTCACGTCTGTCAGCTGCTGTCTGTGTGCGCGTGCAGCTCCCCTCAGCCATTCACTGAAGGGCAGACGCAGAGAGAGGTGTGTGTGACAGCAGCATAGGACGGCAGAGGGGAAAAAAGACCTCGCGCTCGCAGGACAGTACTGGCGACATTTGTAAACTAAAGTAGCTGAAGTTTGTCCAAAAAAATCGCTAGATTTGTCGCTAGTCGCTTTTTTGAAAATAAGTCGCTAGAGGGGTCTGAAAAGCCGCTAAATATAGCGACAAAGTCGCCAAGTCGGCAACACTGCATCTAACGCTTCTAACACACTTCTGATTACATAATTCAGATGACAGACCTGATTTCTCTGTCATCAGACAAATCACTGTGGTGATTTGAAGGGAAAGTCCCTGAAAAGGATTAAGTTAACTAACGGTCGTCCGTCAACAAAACGAGTCGTGCTTTCACAACAGCGGTCAGTTCAGGATGAATGGTGGGTTCATGCATAACAATAGAGCTAAAATAGTACAGCTTTAACGCAGTTCTTAAGATTCACTCTGATTGGATGTTAGAGGGGGGTTGCGCCATCTATCTATCTATCTATCTATCTATCTATCTATCTATCTATCTATCTATCTATCTATCTATCTATCTATCTATCTATCTATAGTATAGTATACTAAGTATACTGATATATATTATTCGATGAGGAGGGTGTCACAGTGCTTGATGTCTGTGTTCACCAAAGCAGCTAGGTTTCAAACAAAACTTTATTAATAGTGTTTAACTTACTGGAGATGTTTTTCAGACGACAAAGCAGGGAATTTATTCGAATTAGTATGGTATTTAAGGTTTGCTTTAATTTGCATTATCTTTTCATACTACTACTGCTACAAGATTTTATTTTATGTTATTTGTTAACCAAGTGTTTCAAACTTTTGTCAAAAAGCCAAACTTCGTCCCATTCTATCACTGGCTGATGCGGAGAAGCTTGTCCATGCCTTTATCTCCTCCAGGCTGGACTACTGCAATGCGCTCCTTATTGGCATCCCTAGCAAAAATCTCCAGAGGCTGCAGTGTATTCACAATAGCGCTGCTAGGATCCTCATGGGGGTGCGCCAAGCCTGCAGTCTCCCTCTCATTTACTGAAGCTTTCGCGCCTCGATCGCCCCCCGGTGACCGGTCCCAGTATAGCCGCCCCTCTGTGATTTCTAATGGACACGAGGCAAACTAAATAATACAATTACACTTCAAAAATGTTTCCCCAAAGTTAGTATATGTCACTGAAGGCAGTTATCATCACGATGATTTCATTTCAGGTGTTCGTTTTAAAAATAAGTTTAGTTTGAGTTAGTTATTTGATGCTATAAAAACGGGGGTGTGACGTCATGATTGACAGCTGAGACTGACGGCTTCTCTGAGTGAAGTTGTCACTGAGGCACTAACGGACTTTTTTCGAAATTTTTGGGAGCAGATTAGAGCTTTAGCTTTAATTTCTACATTTCCATAACTGTTTATTTCACACCAACATAATTAATTGTTCTGCATCTGCGAGCGTGTGGGCGGGCTTTTGATATCGCGACTGTACTTCCTGCTCTACTTCCTGCGCTCTACTGCGCAACTCCGGTCCCGAAATCGCTACTGCGCAGACTCGGTCCCAAGATGTCCGCGCCGTGCAAGGGCGCCTGAAAGCTTCAAATCTGCCAAGCGGAAACGGATGATGTCGAGTCGTCCATATTTTTTTACGGTCTATGGGGTGCGCAAATACGACCATATCACCCCCATTCTAAAATCACTCCACTGGCTTCCTGTGTCGTTCAGGATCGAGTACAAGATCTCTCTCCTTACCCACCAGTGCATCCATGGTGATGCTCCCTCCTATCTCAAGGAACTCCTCACCACACAAACAGCCACTCGTAACCTCCGCTCTGTTTCGCTGTATCGCCTCAAAACTCCCACAGCCAATCTCCGTACTATGGGGGATCGGGCCTTCTGCTCTGCAGCCCCATAGAGTGCAGCCCCCAGTCTGTGGAATGCTCTCCCTGACCACCTGCGGACTCCACAGACTATAGATACTTTTAAGC
Organism: Pseudorasbora parva; assembly: GCF_024679245.1. Classification (NCBI taxonomy): domain Eukaryota; kingdom Metazoa; phylum Chordata; class Actinopteri; order Cypriniformes; family Gobionidae; genus Pseudorasbora; species Pseudorasbora parva. Next base: position 26,244,606 of record NC_090184.1, read on the forward strand.
GTGGTCTTAAAACCCACCTTTTTAGCAGAGCTTTTAATTGACTTGCTACTTGTTTAATTTATTTTATTTTTCGGTTTTTATTTATTTATTGTTGTTCATTTTTTTTGTGTGTTTTTTAAATTCTGTACCACTTTGAGATTTTGTTTAATATAAAGTGCATTATAAATAAAATTTATTATTATTATTATTATTATAAGTGTATTTGTCGCCCTCTGCAGCATGTCGCTGGTATTTTAAGCGGCGGTTCTTTTTATGTCCACAGGGGGGCGCAGTTAATCACTGCTCAGCCCAACTCATTTATCCAGCGCAGAAGAACAGAACGTAACGTTAGTCGCAATAGAAATATGGCGGCACCCAGGAAAGCAGCGCATGAGCTGCAATCCAGAGCTCGGACCGATGATGTTCTAAATAACGGCGGTGTCGAGTTCAGCTCTTTACTCCTCTCAAAACCTGTGCTCGATGGTTTATCTGCCTCTGGCTTTCAGAGACCGTCCCCCATCCAGCTAAAGGCAATCCCTCTGGGAAGATGTGGACTCGGTACAGTACCAAAACAAGCCTAAAACTACTTTTTTGTGTGTGATTAATAAAATATCAAAAAGGCTGTTCTTTGATGCAATATATGATTGAGTGTAGTATGACATTCCAAACATGTTGTTTATCAGTGAAAACGATATGCCTGTCATTTCAATCCCCATTTGAAGGAAATACTGTTTGTGGATGTTTTCTTCTATTCAGACCTTATTGTTCAAGCCAAATCTGGCACAGGAAAAACCTGTGTGTTCACCGCCATTGCTTTGGATTCTCTTATACTGGAAAACACAACCACACAGGTATTATTCTATGCATTTTTCTGGATATGCAACAATTTGTCATATTACTAAATGTTCTGTCCTATAATAAATGGGTAAAACTTTAGAATAATGGTCTCTGCTGTCCGTAACTTTTTTTGTGTTCAAGATTTACAAAAATGATATAGTGAGTGTACAACATTAATCCTTTTTCAAAACTGTGTTTTTATCTTACCCTGAATCATTATGGTACACTTATAAGTGTTTATATTGGGACTATTTCAGACCGGTCTTATAGGAACCGCTGCGGAGGAGCACAGTCCCTGTATGACTTGCCATAGACATTAAAGGGATTGTTCACCCAAAAATTAAAATTTGATGTTTATCTGCTTACCCCTAGTGCATCCAACATGTATGTGTCTTTGTTTCTTCAGTAGAACACAAATAAAGATTTTTAACTCCAACCGTTGCTATGTGCCAGTCATATAATGCATGTGAATGGGTAACAATTATAGAATTCTAGAGCAAATAAAAAAAAACATGTTTAGACAACATGCACAAAGAGGCCTGTGGGTCATGACGACACATTGATACCTTAAGACACAAAACGATCAGTTTGTGTGAGAAATCAAGCTATTTATATCATTTTTACCTCTAATACAACGTTATATCCAAAAGCCTGCAGTGCACTTCACTTCCGGGAAGGTCAATATACACGCTCTGGCGTTGTGTACAAGATTCAACTCATGATTCAGATCATATATACCGGAAGTGATGTCTTTACACTTACACAACGCCAGAGCGTCAAAATATCAATGTGTCGTCATGAGCCGCAGGCTTCTTTGTGCATGTTTCTAAGCGTGTTTTTTTTTTTTTCTCTCATAGAATTGTTACCCATTCACATGCATTATATGACTGGCACACAGCAATGGTTGGAGTTAAAAATCTTCATTTGTGTTCTACTGAAGAAACAAAGACACCTACATGTTGTGCACTGCACTGGGGGTGAACTATCCCTTTAAACAGAGCGAAGTAGCTCCGGGTACAATGTTCTTCCGCAAGACGCATGCAGTTCTATTTATTAACCATTAGAGCGCAAAAAGTAATGGACTGCAGCTTTAACATTAGTTAATGTATTAACTAACATGAACTAACAATAAGCAGTAATTTGTTACTTTATTTGTTCATCTTTGTTAACATTAGTTAATAAAAATACAGCTGTTCATGGTTTGTTCATGTTGGTTCACGGTGCATAATAATGCATTAGTAAATGTTGAAATTAACATTAACAAAGATAAATAAATGCTTTATAAGTGCAGTTCATTTTTAGTTCATGTTAACTAATGTTAACCAATAACCAATGAAGTGTTTTGGGTTGAAGACAGTACAAAGATTGCAAATTATTTTTTCTTTTTATGTCATCTTTTCATTTTAATTGAAAAAGAAAGCGTGCTTGTTTCTTTATAATGTGCCCTTCTTTTGTCCCATCAGGTGCTGGTTCTAGCCCCCACTCGGGAAATCGCAGTGCAGATTCATGCTGTTGTCATGGCAATAGGCAGCGCTATGGAGGGCTTGGAGTGTCATGTTTTCATTGGCGGTCGACCTGTCAGTGAAGATAAACTGCACCTGAAGAAATGCCACATTGCCATTGGTTCACCAGGTTTGAGCTAGTTAAAAACATGTTTTTGACAGAGATGTTAAGTCTGGAATACACTGTGGTACATGACTTTTGCTCAGTTTTTTGCCTCGATTTGCAATCTGGATTAGTAAACAATATTTTCCAAAGGTCTTCGCCAGTCTGCAGAGTTTGGTCCGTCGAATAGTGTATTATTTGCACAGACTCTGATTCCATCCAGTCGATAGATATCAAAATCTGGGGCTGTATTCACAAAACATCTTGAGGCTAAAAGTAGCTCCTAACTTTTTTAAATAATATAATGGGGTCTTAATTTTAGGACTCCTAAATGTTTGCTTTAACAGTATTTCACAAAGCATTTTAACGCTAAAACTTGCTACTAAATCTGTGAAATTACCTTGTAAGAAAATCTTTCTCTAACATAGTGTATATGTTTTAGATGTCTAGGAGTCTTGATGAAGTGGTGTTGTATTTGTAGGTCGTATTAAGCAGCTGATTGAGATGGGAGCCCTGATTACGTCCTCCGTTCGCTTGTTTGTTTTGGATGAGGCTGATAAACTGCTAGAGGACGACAGCAGCAGTAGCTTTCAGGAGCAGATCAAGTAAGCATTGAATTGATGAATCTGATTCAGAAACTCTTCTGTGCTGTAATTCAACTGGTTAGAGTTAACTGGTCTTTGTGTTTTCTGTGTTAGCTGGATCTTCTCCTCTCTTCCGGCAAATAAACAAATGTTGGCCCTCTCTGCCACCTATCCAGAATCTTTAGCACAAAACCTGTCAAGATACATGAGAGAGCCGACGTTTGTGCGACTGAACCCAACAGACCCTGGGCTCCTTGGTTAGTCTGCGGTTCTTTCTAGTTTGTTTCTTTTGTTTAAATACCCTTTAAATCTTTATTAATTCGGGTCACTTGACGTCACTGTAGCTTTGCGCCGCCATCTTTACGACCGACGGTCTCAGTAATGCCTGCAATATAATGTGCTGTTGGCTGCAACAACAGACGAAAGAGGAACCTTTTAAAAAGAGGAAGCTTTTACATGCACGTTCAGATTATGCCTAATAAGCTGTAAACAGCGTAAGCAAAAACGGGTCAGAATAGAGAGCAGGGAGTTTTTTTTTTGCCTCTTAACGCATTAACGCAGATTTAAATGCATCCAGACAGCGAGCTAGCGTTTTGCATGACATAATAACATATCGCAAACGCAGACTCTTTTAAGACCCAGAAAATTGTAAATATGTGTTCTCATCTTTTACAGCAGAAGTAGAAGAGGTTCAGTCAAAACGCTGCATCTGTAACTGCATGTGAGAATATGAGCCGAAAATTTTTCCGCTGACACGTCGCAAGCCACATCATATTGATATGCATCTGTACTCTTGAAAGCGATCTCCACTGTATTGGGAGGGGTTATGTACAATTTTTATTATATATAACTAGATTAAGAAAACAGGGTAACAAATAAGGATAGGAGCCAAAATAGACATTTTCTCCAGGTATCTCTGTCTCTCTCTCATTCAATTGTGCAGTATGGGTGGCCACCGGGCGAGATCGGTTGCAAATATGGCGGCGTTCTATTTGGTAGTGACTTAGGTGGCATCTATGAATTGAGTGAATTGCATGATAACAGTGTCGTTTTTGTGTTATACTCTCTCCTCTAGGACTAAAACAGTACTATAAGATTGTTCCGTCTCATTCACTGGCTCATAAGATCTTTGAGGAGAAGGTTCAGTCTCTTCTTGAACTTTTCAGCAAAATCCCATTTAACCAAGCATTGGTGTTCTCAAACCTCCACACCAGGCAAGATCCACACACACACACACACACACACACACACACACACACACACACACACACACACACACACACACACACACACACACACACACACACACACACATATACACACACACACACACACACACACACACACACTTCCAATTGTGCAAAACTTCCAATCATGCACATTTCTATTTAAATATGGCACTCTTTCACTAGCAAAACTTCATAGAGCAACAGAAAATTAATTGAAACTTTTACAGCACTGGTTCTTACTGTTCAAAGACTTCTATTACCAAAAGTGTTTCTTGAGAGTAATGAAAGACTGAGTTGAGTTTTTGTTCTGCAGAGCTCAGCACCTGGCTGATATCCTCTCCTCTAAAGGTTTGCCTGCGGTCTGCATCTCTGGTGAGTTTCACCTTGGGTCTCTTTAAAAACCTATTGTCTATTGCAGTCATTCTCAAACTGCGGTCTGCGGACCACTAGTGGTCCATGAGGGTAATGCAGGTGGTCTGTGGAAAGGCAAAATAAAATTAAATATTTTTATCATTTTACCAGGAAATTCCCATAAAAAAATAAAAAGTAAAAAGAATATGTAGGCCTATATTGATATAACATTTGTATTAAATTGTCAAGTTATTGTGCGGTTACTAAAATAGCCTATAACGTTCAAGTTCAGTGCCTTTGAAGCAGTCGATTCTGTTCTTTCTTCCCTTTACGCAAACACACTGCAAGTCACTCGTAGTTGCCGAGTTGCCATGCGTACCGTCAGAAATAACGGGAGCACGAAGCACAACTGGATGTACGGGAAGCCGAAATGTTCAAAAAGGTTTTTTTTTTTTTTTTTTTTTTGAAAACTGGTTTTTAGAAGCGCAGTTTAACCCTGCTTATTTCTTGTCAATTTTAAAATGTATTCTCGATTTCAATGTATTGTTTACTAAGGCTTTGGTTAGATGGTCACAGGTGTTTGCCATTGACATTTGGAAGTAGCGCCAACACTTTTGGCCTTTTTCGCTTTCCTTACACCCAACTGTGCTAACAGACATGCTTCATTGAGGGGGAACAGGAATTCCGGAAGGGAACAGAATCGACTGCTTCATGTTATGGATCGGTGGATAGCAACGGGTTCTCTGAAGAGAAAAGAGACAGGCAGAAGTTACAAAAAATGAAGAGATTGACAGTGAGTCGGTTGCATCTACAGTATGAGCCAGATTCATCATAAAAAAAACAAAGAAAAGGAGGGTGAAGAGAAAATACTGCGAAAGATATTTAGCATTAGGGCGCTTGAGTAAATAAATAAATAAAATCTGCTGCAGCCGTTGTGTGCAGTAAACTTTCCTTTAACAAGCCTGTTGTACTGTGATGACTAGTTATAGTTTTAGTGCTAGTAAGCCTATTTAGAGGTGCGGATTAATTCAGGCGGGACTGTGTGTAGAAATATTTTATCTGTTATGAGGTGGTCGGCAAAATGTTTTGATTACAAATAGTGGTCCACACACACAAAAAGTTTGAAAACCCCTGGTCTATTGAACATGCTTTTATTTTTGTTGCTGTTGTTGAATGGCCCTTAATTCAGATACACAATTAATTTCAATACTCTAATTCATAAAATTAGATAATATTAGCATAAAATAAACATGCCACAATATTGAGGAAAATATTTTCAGAGTATTTCTAATTTTATGATACCAGTTCACAACTCCTCACATTGCAGTCTGAAATGGCCTTCTAAGTGAAGGAAATATAGCCTGACGTGGTCATACTCAATTCTAGTCAGAATATGAGTCTGAAACAGCTCCATTGGGCTGTGATTATGGGGCACGTTTCAACCGAACCAGGAAAGACATCAACTGGACAGACCTACAACCAATCAGAACAACGAAGCAACGCCTTACATTAGTTGTCAAATGTCAGCAGAGCTCAACTGCACTGTGTTGCCAAGTCCGCATTTTTTTTCCGCGGGTTGTTTTCCATGTCCGTGGGTTGAAGCGACTATAATGTGATATATAGATGCATAAATGCGAATTTTAGCAGGCAACCTTGCCAAAATAACACACAATTTACCCCCCAAACGCCATTTTTTCCCAGAGAAAACCACTGAGAAGCTATTGTTTTGTGCTAGTAGTTGGCGGGTTTTGTTGTAAAAACTTGGCAACTCTGTACACATGCTGAAATAAACGACCTTTGCTGGTGTTGTAAAAAAAGAAAAGAATTTAAGGATACACAGTTACTTACCAACATGATCATAATTTCAGAGAGAAATAGTGAAGGTGAATGCATATACAAACAAGCTCTCCGTTTAGGATTTGAACAAATATAATCCAAGTGCCTTTGATGGCGTGCATGATTACGTTACTGTTTATCATCTGTCCATCATCCTCTAAAGCCCGCCCTGGTGAATAGATTGTTCCGAACAGTTTCTGTTCAGGCATTATCACTCCTCTATGGATCGAGTCCAGACCGAACTGCCCGTCCTCAAGTGTTGAGTTCGGCTGGCATCCAGGCTAAAGGAAATATTCAATGATACTTAAATTTGAATAAAATAAGGTGTCTTAGGACCATGATTAAGTTGCCTTTTTGAATTTTGATGTGTATAATGTCTTGCACTGCAGCGTAGGGATCTGCACGGGACTGTTTTTTTGCACCCGCTCCAAGTTTCTATTCCGCACCCACCTGCTCCTGCTTAAAATTCACTGTGTTCACCCGCTTGCTGCTTAGAATGATTTTCTTCCCGACCGATCCCGCTAAATTTAGACCTTGTTTCCAGAATCTCACATTTAAATTTCTCCTAAAGAAAGAGAGTGACTAGGGATAACAAATATAAAGTTTGGCTATACATTCATTTTATTTGGTATTTTGTCAACAAAAAAATCACTGTGTAAAATCAAATATAACATCTGTCACTCACCCAAAAAATATAAATAAACAAAAACTGTAGGCTTACTTGCTATCCTGGAAAATGTAATATTTTTTAACATTCAGGCAAGAACAGAATGACTCTGACTGGCAACGGTTTCAGTACAGAATGTGTCTCCTCAAATCCGACCACAAAGGCTGAATGTTCTCTTTGAAGGTGCTCTCGGGATGCAAAGAACATATGATGTTATTGCCAGGTTGCTCAAGGCAGGGAACTGTGTGAATGATATCACTGCAGAAGTTTTGTTCACTTCAAGTTTAAGCGCAGATACGTTGTTGTGAAAGGATGTCGGGAGCTGCCCGCTCCAAGTCCAAAATACACCAGAATTACTGACGCTAGCTTCTTTCGAAAATTTACTCCCACGCCACAAAAGACTGATTGCGGGAATGTAGACCTCAAATGCAGCATCCATTGACAGTTCACTAGGTTTAGGATCAGAATGTTTATTTTTAGGAAGTTTCAAAGTGTATGAAAGCCGTTATGTTTAAACCCTTTGTGTTTGTTTTGTATGTAGGTGGTTTAAGTCAGGACCAGAGGTTAGAGGCGATGTGGAAGCTGAAGCAGTATCAGTGTCGAGTTTTAATATCCACTGATCTGGTGAGGATTACAACTCATTATAACATCTACACAGGAAAATACCCAATGTTCTTTTAAATTTATTTTAAGGATTTTTCAAGTTGAAACACAAAACAAACAGCATTGGCTCAGACTAAACACTCATACACACACAAAACAAATATAATAAAATAAAGTAAATGAAAATACTCGGTCCAATATACAAGAGTGCAGCAGTCAAGTTGTCCAGATGGGGTGCATAAACCTCAGCCTCAGAGGAGTCACTGGGGGCTGGCTTGACAGCCAACTTGTCCGAATGTCCAATAAATGGACCCCAGACAGCAGAGAACTTTTCACTGGAATCAATACTCAAAAGCCGGAGTCTCTCCATTTGTATAACAACATCCAATGTTTAATACCCAAGTAGCATTCCTTTCTTAAATGTCTCTCTTCCACAGACGTCGCGTGGTATTGATGCTGAGAAGGTGAACTTGGTGATTAATCTGGATGTTCCTCAGGACTGGGAGACCTACATGCACCGTATTGGTCGCGCCGGACGGTTTGGTGTGTGCAATTATAAAACAATTAAGCACCAATATATGTGAAGCCACATCTGTGGTTTTAATTAATGTGTGTCTTAGGCATTTACCGGAGAGCGCTTAATCAGAAATCATCTGATCTGAGACAGTCCAGCAGGGGTCAGAGTCTGAAAGGGCAACTACAGCAATCAGTTGCATAATTAGCTGCTAAACACAAATTCATCAAGAGCTTTTTAATGACTGCAGCACTCCAGAATCAGGATTCATAATTGGAACCTAAACGTGATGTTGTTGTGGGTGAACTCCGTTTTCATCCTCATCAGAATTGTAAAAATGGACACGATCAGCACTCTTTCATTTGACTGTGACCTTGCTCTATTGTGTTTCAGGCACTCTTGGGGTTGCTGTGACCTACTGTTGCCATGGAGAGGAGGAGAACAAGATGATGGCCATTGCTCAGAAATGCTCTCTGAATCTCACTCATTTACCAGGTACAGAAGAAGTAAAATTTTGTCTAAAGTCTAAAATCTATCGTTTAAGAAATATTCCAGGTTCCATGTATGTTAAAGGGTTAGTTTACCCACAAATTAAAAATCTATCATTCATTATTCACCCTCACGTCAACCCAAAAACCCTTAAGTCCTCTGTTCATCTTAGGAACACAAGTTCGAGAGCTTGGGAGAGAGGTTGGAAAGATGTCGTTAAAATAGTCCATGTGACTACATTTGGTTCAAAATTAATTTAATAAATTAATTTAATTTAAAAAAATGTACAACTTTTTGTGCGCCAAAAATAACTTTATTCAATAATTTCTTCACGTCTGTGTCAGTCTCCTACGCTGTTGACGTGTAAATACAGTGCAGTGCTTCCGAGTTTCGTCAGAGCTACACCAGAATGCCAGCTTAGCATTGACTAATATATAACATATAAAATGTATATACAATTATAAAAAAAATATAAACTGCACACTATAATATAGCCAGAAGACATTATCAATATGTGTTTAACTGGATTTTAGTGTGAAAAAATAAATAGCTATAGTTAACTTAATACAACACAACACCATCAAAATAAAAAGGGCTTTTATTAAATCCTCTAAAAAGTTTATTTTTCCAAAGAAAATGTGTAATAATTATTTGTGACAATCAACATTATACCTCAAATGCTGTTGATAACTTGTCTTGAACCTGGAATATTGCTTTAAGTGAAGGGTGTTAAACATGCGATTTTTATGTTTCTTTTACAGATCCAATTCCTCCAGGGATCATGGAAGAGGCTTGTGACTGGGACGTGATCATTGAACCTCCTTCAAAACCCACTCACAAAATTCCTCACATTGCCAAACCAGAGAAGAAGAAAAAAGCTAAATCTGAACAGACACCTTCTAAACCCTCCAGAGAGCCTCACGTCTCTGCTGTCATCACAGAAAGGGCGACAGCTGATAAGTCCTACCGTGGAGCTGAAACCAAGGCTAAAAATCACTCTTCCAAACCTGAGAGGCAAAAGCCATTACCATCTGCTACAAACCTCCAACATGACTCAACTCCTACTCCGAGACAGCAGAATGACAGCCTTCCCAAAATCCCTCCACTATCCTCCTTTAAGTTGCATGCACAAAAGGTTATGACCTTCAACGAGGCTGTGGCAGATTATGAGACCTTCATAACAGAAGGTCTGGGAAGGTCTGTTGAAATCATTCACCAGTATGACAGTTTCAGCAGGACTCAAGATGCAGCTAATGGACTGTATAACCACCATGATGATGAAGCTTATGAATCGTATGTTGTAGAAGAATCACAATCCTGTCAAGATCTTCCTCCACCCCAGGAGGATTCTGTGTTGTCCCCTGAACAAAAGACTGCTTCTGTGCCATCCAATGATTCCTCTTCAGAGTCAGAGATGGAGGTAGAAAGTGAATCAAGCTCTTCTGTCCCCAACAGGTCTTCAAATCACACATTTGCTCTTCCAGTCAACAGAGTCTCACATGTACACAGTGGTCCGGAATCGAATGAATCTTCTTCACCTTCAGCCAGAGAGTTACAGCAGTCCAGCAGAAACAAGCAAAGGCCTACTAAACCTCAATCCCATAATCCTGCTCGCCACCACAGCCATCCCAAGAAACACAGACCAACCTCCAAATCCAGCAGAAAGGCTGCCTCGGCAGGACAGAAGTGGAGAAAGGACGAGACTGAACTGGAAGACGACGTGCCGGGGCAGGATTATTGGAGTTCATACAGAGCCTGGGTTGAATATTACAATTCATATTATCACCATTCACCATATAACTGGATGACTGCGTTTTGTATGAATTCTGTCTACATGAATGAAATGATGAAGCACTAAAAGTTATCATGCATGTGGATTTGGGCTTTTGTACGGTTACAATTTGCATTGTGTACATATTCATGCAGTTCTCTAATAAAAAAATAATTCTTAAGATGTTGTGCGGTCAAATCATTGCAAATATTTTTATTGTCCTTTTATTTTATCAAGTAAAAACTTTGCGATTAAAAATCTCTTTTTTTCAGAAGTGACCTGGGGGTAATTCCAGAAAGCTAGGTTATCTTACTGTCAAACATCCACTAAACTCTTGGTTTATTAACCCAAACCTTGCTTACTTGGGGTATGCAGGTTACAAATACACGTCCGGGAGTAGCCAACGCAGAGTATGTTCACGATTAAAGGTTTAGTTCACCCAAAAATTAAAGTTCTGTCATTAATTACATAGCCTCGTGTCATTTGTGATACCCGTAAGACATTTGTTCATCTTTGGAACACAAATGAAGATATTTCTGTTGAAATCCGATGGCTCAGAAAAGCCTCTGTTGACACCAACTTCATTTCCCCTCTCAAGACCCATAAAAGGTACTAAAGATGTCTACAAAGTACAGTCTTGTTCAAAATAATAGCAGTACAATGTGACTAACCAGAATAATCAAGGTTTTTCGTATATTTTTTTATTGCTACGTGGCAAACAAGTTACCAGTAGGTTCAGTAGATTCTCAGAAAACAAATGAGACCCAGCATTCATGATATGCACGCTCTTAAGGCTGTGCAATTGGGCAATTAGTTGAATTAGTTGAAAGGGGTGTGTTCAAAAAAATAGCAGTGTGGCATTCAATCACTGAGGTCATCAATTTTGTGAAGAAACAGGTGTGAATCAGGTGGCCCCTATTTAAGGATGAAGCCAACACTTGTTGAACATGCATTTGAAAGCTGAGGAAAATGGGTCGTTCAAGACATTGTTCAGAAGAACAGCGTACTTTGATTAAAAAGTTGATTAGAGAGGGGAAAACCTATAAAGAGGTGCAAAAATGATAGGCTGTTCAGCTAAAATGATCTCCAATGCCTTAAAATGGAGAGCAAAACCAGAGAGACGTGGAAGAAAACGGAAGACAACCATCAAAATTGATAGAAGAATAACCAGAATGGCAAAGGCTCAGCCAATGATCACCTCCAGGATGATCAAAGACAGTCTGGAGTTACCTGTAAGTACTGTGACAGTTAGAAGACGTCTGTGTGAAGCTAATCTATTTTCAAGAATCCCCCGCAAAGTCCCTCTGTTAAAAAAAAGGCATGTGCAGAAGAGGTTACAATTTGCCAAAGAACACATCAACTGGCCTAAAGAGAAATGGAGGAACATTTTGTGGACTGATGAGAGTAAAATTGTTCTTTTTGGGTCCAAGGGCCACAGGCAGTTTGTGAGACGACCCCCAAACTCTGAATTCAAGCCACAGTACACAGTGAAGACAGTGAAGCATGGAGGTGCAAGCATCATGATATGGGCATGTTTCTCCTACTATGGTGTTGGGCCTATTTATCGCATACCAGGGATCATGGATCAGTTTGCATATGTTAAAATACTTGAAGAGGTCATGTTGCCCTATGCTGAAGAGGACATGCCCTTGAAATGGTTGTTTCAACAAGACAATGACCCAAAACACACTAGTAAACGGGCAAAGTCTTGGTTCCAAACCAACAAAATTAATGTTATGGAGTGGCCAGCCCAATCTCCAGACCTTAATCCAATTGAGAACTTGTGGGGTGATATCAAAAATGCTGTTTCTGAAGCAAAACCAAGAAATGTGAATGAATTGTGGAATGTTGTTAAAGAATCATGGAGTGGAATAACAGCTGAGAGGTGCCACAAGTTGGTTGACTCCATGCCACACAGATGTCAAGCAGTTTTAAAAAACTGTGGTCATACAACTAAATATTAGTTTAGTGATTCACAGGATTGCTAAATCCCAGAAAAAAAAAATGTTTGTACAAAATAGTTTTGAGTTTGTACAGTCAAAGGTAGACACTGCTATTTTTTTGAACACACCCCTTTCAACTAATTGCCCAATTGCACAGCCTTAAGAGCGTGCATATCATGAATGCTGGGTCTTGTTTGTTTTCTGACAATCTACTGAACCTACTGGTAACTTGTTTGCCACGTAGCAATAAAAAATATACTAAAAACCTTGATTATTCTGGTTAGTCACATTGTACTGCTATTATTTTGAACAATACTGTATATCTCACTACAGTGGTTCTACAATCATTTTATGAAGCGACAATAATAATTTGTGTGCGCAAAAACAACTAAATAACGACATATAGTGATGGGCCAAGGCAATTTCAAAACAAAGCTTTGAACCGTAATGAATCAACGTATCGATTCACGATTCGGATTGCGTCGATTCGCATGTCAAATCTCCAACTTCTGAAATCACCTGACTGCCGATTCGAATAATGAATCGATACACTGATTCATAACGGTTCAAAGCTTTGTTTTCCATCATTATAAAAGTAATTTCGTTTTTTGTCAACAAAAACTATTCTCGTTGCTTCATAAAATGATTGTAGAGCCACTGTAGTGAGATGGACTTTGTAACAACGTCTTATGGGTCTTGAGAGAGGAAATGACATTGGTGCCAATGAAGGCCTTTCTGAGCCACCGGATTTCAACAAAAATATCTTCATTTGTGTTCTGAAGATGAACGGAGGTCTTACGGGTGTCGAGCGACATAAGGTTAAGTAATTAATGACAGAAATGTCATTTTTTGGTGAACTAATAACCCTTTAACACGCAATACATTCTTAACAGAGTGATGAGTCATTAAAAGGCATGATGAGAAAAGGTGCGCTATATTAACTTATTTCTTTTGTTTAATGCCAATTTACATTCTTGATGAATATCGCCACCTATTAGGTTGCACTCAGTATTTTCTTATAATCTTTTATTCTTAATAATCTTCACTGTGTTTGATGGATGCTAATTATATAATCACAGATTAATGACTGAGATGTTATGCTTTATCAGTGTGTATACACACACATACACACTCACTGATAAGGCATAACATCATGACCTCTGACAGGTGAAGTAAATAACATGATTATTATAATTAATGATTATTTCTTCATCACGGCACCTGTGGGTGGGCATGTTAAGCAGCGCTGCAGCAAGTTAACATTTTGTCCTCAAATTTGATGTGTTAGAAGCAGGAAAAATGGGCAAGCATAAGGATTTGAGCGAGTTTGACAAGGGCCAAATTGTGATGGCTAGACAACAAAGGCTAGATGGCCAGAGCATCTCCAAAACTGAAGCTTGTCGGTTGTACCCAGTCTGCGCTGCTATCAAAAGGGATCCAAGGAAGGCACAGTGGTGAACAGTGGCATGGGCGGCCAAGGCTCATTGATGCCCGAGTGGTCTGATCAAACAGACGAACTACTGTATTAGCTCAAATTGCTCAAGAAATTAATGCTGGTTCTGATAGAAAGGGGTCAGAATACACAGTGCATCACAGTTCGTGCATATGGGGCTGCATAGACGCTGACCCCTTTCCACTGCCGAAAGCAGCAACAGTGTGCATGTGAGCATCAGAACTGGACCACGGAGCAATGGGAGAAGGTGGCCTGGTCTGATGAATCACGTTTTCTTTTACATCACGTGGATGGCCGGGTGTGTGTGTGTCCAGGGAAACCTGAAAGAAATAACAGAATTTTAATTTTTGGGTGAACTAACCATTAGTTTAAGCCTTGAACTAATGTTTTCAAAACGGGTATGTTATTAGACAATCGAAGTAAGAGTCTAGATTTCAGTATATTTCACATGAACAATAAAAAGTGATTTAAAAAAGTGTTGCAAATTTAACCTAAATAACGTAAATTACTGCCGTAATAACGGCTCATTTAAAATGTTTGTGTTTTTCTTCTCTTTCTTTTTTGAACGGTGATAAAAGCTTACTTTTGTAAATACTTTCCAGAATTTCAGTAATAAAAATATAGGCTAGATCTTTAAAATGCATCCAAATTACAGCAAAGCACAACGATACGGTGCTCTGCAGTGGTCAAAAGGACATTAACAGTTAATTTTGAAGCGATCTCTTCTTGAAAACTCAAAGATGTGGAATTTGACGGCAATTAAATTACTACAAGACCTTGGTGTTTGTCAAAAAACAGTAGGTAATTGGGTCAGGGATTTTTACGCGGGTGGTGGGAGAAAAACACTGACATTCTGGATTCGGACGGCCCCTGTAAATAATAAAATACCTTACGACCCCACGAGAAACAATTACCGTCCGAATAGGGCTTTTGTCAAAACAGTTACCAGAGATATCATTGAAAGACTCCAAACTCCTTTGGATTCATTGTGTTGAACGAAATGAAAACATCTATTCAAGTAGGCCTACTTGCAGAATTATGAATATCTAATGCGCCTGTGTGAAACTCGTTTGCACAACTCTTCAATCAGCAATCAGTCCTCATCCATCCATAAACGATGCCAACTCTGTGTTACTACTTGCGAGCATGGATCAAACAGGCCAAAGGCCGGGAATGAGAGTAAGAGGGCATGGCAGAGGGGTCCGAGAAAGAGGAGTTTACATGCGTGGTGAAGGAGCTGCAGTAAAGACACAATCAAGCTCAAGTTTCAAATGATTTTCAAGCAACAGTTATTGACTATGTCATCAATCATGGCTTGTCCTTTAGAGAGGCTGGACAAAGGGTCCAGCCCGTTCTGAGTAAGAGCACTGTGGCATCTATTGTCAGACTTTTTTGGAATGAGAACAGGTAAGTCACAATGTTACTGTATATCACTGTGCATTTCAGCTTTGCTGTATTGCCTTGTTCCAGTAGCAGAACAAACTGTCTACAGTAATGCAGATGTATCATCAATCCCGTTTATGTGACTTTCATAATGTCAATCGAAATGCTTTTTGCTTTTGCTTTATAGAATTCACACACTACCGCAGAAAGATCTTTAGTGTTAAACAGGAGTCTGCCATTCCCCATTGTAGATATGGTTGTGGCAAACAATGCAGTAATTGCGGCAGCAGTAGACTAATTGTGGATCATGGAGTATCTAGAAATATAAACAGTGTGAGTTTGGCAACTATTTATCGAGTCCTTAATCAAAACCATGTCCGAACGAAGCAGCTTTACAGAGTTCCATTCCAAAAAAACTTACATTGTAAAGGAGGTAAGATTCCAATATGTGCAGGTACAGTTTTGTTATTGCAATACCTTGTTTTACCATACCGTTACATGCAACTGAAATAATTTGCTTAATAAAATGTGCTTTTGAAGGGGCATGTCACAAGTTAATTTATGTGGATGAAGCCAGTTTCAACCTCTGTAAAGTGAGGAGATGTGGGAGGAACAGCATTGGGCAGAGGGCCACTGTTGAAGTGTCAGGTCAGAGGGGCAACAATATCATGACCGCTGCCATCTCCAATGATGGTGTCCTTTGCCACATACCAACTATCGGCCCACGATACAGAACACTTCATCACATTTCTTGATGCACTGAATGAAAGACTGGTTCCACTTGAAGAGAGAGGGCTGTTGAGGCCTGGCATGATGTCATCATTGTCTGTATGTCATCATTTGGGACAATGTTGCCTTCCACCACTTGTCTTGTGAACGAATGGTTTGCAGTACATCCTTGTAAGATGATGCAATTCCTCCCTGTACTCCCCTTTTCTTCTCTGCAGTTCTTCTCTGCTTGGAGATGGAAAGTGTGATCACCGGCCATATGAGCAGATGTCCTGGAGGCAATGAGTGCTGCTTGCTTGGCAAAGGAATGCCAGGGATGGATACACCATTGCACAGAGGTATTTCCCTCACTGCATTGCAAGGGAAAATTCAATGCACCGTTGATGAGAACCTGTGGCATGATTGTCAGGAGCGAATGGACTAAATGTGAAGTTCTGGGTATCTAAACATTATATTTTAAGATATTTCCACCCATAAGTTTCCTTTGGTTGCTTTTTTTCTTTCCAGCATTTGAGATTAAGTATCATATTGATAGCTGTATTTTGTTGTCTATTGTGTGATGATTGATTGAAAGAATAAATTGATTTGACCACAAGTTGTAGTGTTTGATGGAAAATTAGCACATGTTGCATGTTTTTAATGTTTTGTTAATGTTACAGCATTTAGCTTAAAGCTGCACTATGTAATTTTTCCGTCCACTAGAGGGCGTCTATTCAAAACAAAGGTGTAGTTTGATGACGCCAAATTTGAGCTCAGAATCTTGGGACATGTGGTTTTCACCTCACAGGTGTTGCCGAACAAACGGCTCACGAGCAACAGGACTTTTATTATGACGGGACAGTTGCAACACAGCTCTGTTTATCATATTAGATACATTTAAGTGTGTTAAAAAAATTATGTCATAACGTTACTCTGTACGTTCGCTCAGAGGCTGCTGTGACATGATGCACACTGCTAAGAGTAAAGACTTTCTGCCAAATAAAACCGGAAACTGAGGGTAACGTATGACGCAATTGACAGGCGACTCCCTCAGACGTCCCGTCTCCTTGATTAAAATAGCAATTTTATCATAATTTACAAATAGCAAATAGTTGGACACATTTGGGATATTGTCAACTCAACGCAACAAAATATATAACACTGGCCAGGCGGTTTTTGGATATTTTACTGCAAAAATACTACATAGTACACCTTTAACTGTTTTGCAATTGTGATGTCAGAGTGGACAAATGTGTTTAAGCAACCGAGAAAAACTACATAAATTAGCAATAAATTTATAATAATACATTTATTGCAACTGTAGTTGTGCTGTTTTCTAAAACCTGACAGATTGACAAAATATTATGTTCAACTAAATATGAAGACAACTACTCCCTGATTAGAGTTTCTAAACACTTTGACACAAAATACAAAGTTAAGAAATCAGCCTTTAGTTATGTTTGTAGGATTTCCTTTTAAAAATGAAATAAAAAAAAGCAGATTTCCAGAGATTTGTAATTTAATTTATACGCAAAGGAAGATTAAAAT
This sequence comes from Pseudorasbora parva, assembly GCF_024679245.1. Taxonomy (NCBI): domain Eukaryota; kingdom Metazoa; phylum Chordata; class Actinopteri; order Cypriniformes; family Gobionidae; genus Pseudorasbora; species Pseudorasbora parva. The sequence continues at coordinate 26,262,106 of NC_090184.1, forward strand.
AAGTCAAAGCGATGGCAATAAAATCTGCAACCAATTTTAAGAATAACATCCAATAATTTCAGAGCTTTTTGAATCTGACAAAGTAAACCGTTTAAAACTAAGATCCAATAAATGTCTCCCTCTATAATCCATGTGACTCATTTCTATAGTTTTATGTGCCTGAAATCCAGCAGCAACAAAGTGCTTATTAAAACAAAGCATTTCTCTTTATCCAATATTTTTATGGAGTTATCCATTATGTATGGAGGAATCTCTGCAGTCTTTTTGTCCCTAAAAGAGTTATTTTTTTCAAAGTATCATAGGCTTATTTAAGTTATTTTGTCAGCTACTGCAGTTATATTGAAATATTTAAAACTAGCATTATTGGAATATAATGTAGATTTTGCACATGGAAAAATAAAACGTTAAGTGTTCTTATAGCTGCAATCAGGGAAGCCACGCCCACTAATCTGAATATCCTGCTGGATGATGGGGCTGATTAGCAGTGATTAAACTCATGCTCTCCAAATCAAATCAAAGACCTCCAGCACAAGCAAAGAGACTAAAGGCTAAATTACCTTTCTAGACCAGTTTATGAAAATATAAGGATCGTTTGAGCCGTAGTATGTGGCTCTCTGGAATAATTGATTATGATTGGTCATATACAACATGACAATACTACTATTGGTCAGTAGACAACATCCACTTGCATCTAGCACCTCCGCTCTGTCTGTCCTGTCTGTTGATCCACAGCCTGGGACCTTCCAACATATTTCCTGCTTCTCCATCATCACACAGTGCAAGGTTGAGGACATCATCAGAAAAATGAATCCATCCACCTGTGCACTGGATCCTTTCCCCAGCCTTGGTAAAATCTAACCTCTATGTCTTAAGTCTCTTTATAACCAAGATCATTAATCATTCCCTCCAGGCTGGCCATGTTCCTTCATCACTAAAAACTGCTATCATCAGACCACTTCTTTAAAAAAAAAAACACTTTAGACCCAGATGTTATTGACAACTACATACCCATCTCCAACCTTTCATACCTCTCTAAGGTGCTGGAGAAAGTTTTGCTGCACAGCTTCAGGTTCATTTGGAACAAAACAATTTATTTGAGAAATTTCAGTCTGGTTTCCGCTCAGGACACAGCACAGAAACAGCTTTAGTCAGGGTCAAAAACGATCTACTGATGGCGGCAGATGCTGGTTCCCCATCCCTTCTCACCCTCCTGGACTTAACTGCAGCTTTCAATACTGTTGACCATAACATCCTCCTTCACCGTTTACATTCCACCATCGGTCTCCCTGACTCTGTTCACAACTGGTTCTCTTCTTATCTGTCTGGGAGAACTGAATATGTTGCAGTGGGAGAAGCTCCATCCCTGTCCCACCCGGTTCAGCCTCTACAAGCTCCCCCTTGGCCGTCTCATCAGCCGGCATGGGATTTCTTTTCACTATGCTGATGACACTCAAGTTTACCTTAGGACAAGTTCATCTCCCTCTGCTGACCTCACACCATCCACTTTGATCACTTGCCTGGATGAGATAAAGGCGTGGATAAAGCAAAACTTTCTGCCGCTAAACAGCTCCATGACGGAAACAATCCAAGTCGGCACTCCACTTTAGGTCCGGAATTCTGTTATCACCTTTTCTATTCATGTATGTGTTTGGTATGAAAATATGTAATGTGTGAAATAAACACAGACAGGTTGATAATTAAGTTTCTGACAAGCAGTCAGTGAGTTTCTAGAGGCTTTTTTTCTTCTTTTCACAACAGAATTTCAACTCAAATGAATATTTGTTTGTTTGTTTGTTGGTGTACTTATTAATTTAGTAAGTAAGCCATGTAATAAGGAGAATAATTGTGAAAACTCTTTGTGAGAGTAATAATAGCTTATAAAGACATTGACCTAAAAGGCCTTTGCTTCATATGACCTTGTGCAAATTGTTGCTTTATGGAATAATTGCTGGTCCACTTGAAAATAAAGGTCAGGGTTGATGAGGAAAATAGGAGTGGAGTGGGGTGGGGTGGGGGAAGTAAGAATGGGGTGGGGGAGTCAGAAGGGTCTTAAACTCCTAAACGGCATTATTGAACACGCAGGAGTCAGACATGAAGGTAACTATTGAGCAACATGCAGGTTTATGCGATGGGAAATATAACCAATGTGAGCAGGCCTACTACAACATACAGGAATGAGCCAAGCAGCATGCGCTTTCTGATCTTTAATTCCTTTCTCCTCAGCTTGACGTTTTTATTGGGAACCTCAGGAAACGTGCTGGTTTTCTGTGCGGTTCATAGAAGCAAAAGTTTGCAGACATCCAACAACACACTGCTTGTGAATTTATCTGCCGTGGCTCTTCTCAGATGTTCTTTAGATTCTCCAGTGTTTTTAGTGTCTTTAATCGTAGGAGACTCGGTTGGGCTCTTTCAGTGTTGCCTGCAGCAGTTCACGTTCTCTTTGTGCAGTGGTGTGCAGTTTCTGACGCTCGTGCTCATAAGCCTGGAGAGATTCTTGGCCATCGGCTTTCCTTTCAAGAAGAGGAATGAGAAAATAGGAATCTGGATTTAATTCATCTGGGTTTGTGGGATTTTTATCGCAGTTTTGTCGCTGACAATGTGCGATAATTCCTGTTATGTGATGTGCCAGCATTTACAAAGATCACCACGCATAGACCCCTTTAGTGTGTACGTGCTGCTTCCTGTCTGGGGTTTATCTCTGATACTGATAATCATTCCCTATTTCCTAATCTTTTCTATTGTGAGACAGCATACCAACAAAATAACTGACACAGGTGTGCAGTTTAAACCTTACTTCAGAAGACACCTCCCTATATGGGACCGTGTGGCTCCTTCAGCAACCGCGCGGCCTCACAAACCTGACAGCTCCTCAGATCCGTTCTCACCAACAAGGAATCAGCACGCCGCACCACACATTGCTGGTGCGGTGTGTATTCTGACTCCAGTGGCCCGCGAGCTGGGAAAGAAGAGGTTGGAGGGCCACGTGGCAAAGAGGTTCGGCTACGTCATCATCACAGCCACTGTGTTTTGGGCTCCGCTGTTTGTTATCCTCGTGCTGACCATGTGCGAGGAGGACTGCAGCCAGAATCAAGTGAGATCTCATTTTATCCGATATAGAGAAGCCCGGAAAATTTTGAGAACACTCAAAATTACTATTTATTTGTTTTTTTTCTTTGATTCGAAAATTAATACAATGTTTAAGATAACAGCTTGTCGAAGTGTCCACATTTTTATTGTATTTAAGTTTTGACTGAAGCTCATAATTTGATTGTTTCTTTAATTCGAAAATTAATGTTTAAGATAACAGCTAGCCGAAGTGTCCACATTTTTTATTTTATTTTATTTAAGTTTTGACTGAAGCTCATAATATAATTTACATTAATAAATTATTGAACCCCCCAAAAACCTTTTGTTAAGAAATTATGGATTTGTCTGTGTGTGTATGTGTTTTGTAGCACTGGCTGTTGCGCGAGCTGCGCACGTGTGCACTGGTTGTGACGTGTGTCCCTGCTGCTTCACAGAGAGTTGCTTTCACAAATCCACAAACTACTGCCAAACAAACACTGTTAAATACCAGCCTACTGGTCAACCTGAGAAATTAAAGCGATGGACCTCCTTGATTGGAAGCGTTCTTAAACGCTATAAGTAGCTAAATGTTTTTCTTTTTCGTGATGCGGAATTGGACTCATTAGTTGATGTACAGTCAAGTGTCATGGTAAAACTTACGGTGGCCCAGTAGTGCAGCCGTACTAAATTAAACCACAACACAACGAAATTGCCACAACACAACGAAATCGCCACAGCACGACGGAATCACCACAACACAACGGAAATGCTCTCGGAGTGCAATAAAGTTAGTCTTGGCCAGTCTTACAAAGATGTAAACACCAGTCATTTTTAAGTGTGTAATCATTGTATATCGACATGAAATATCAACTCAAAATCACCTACAGGCATTATAGCTGCATATTTATACTCGAAAACGCTTTTACACGCTGCCATGGCGCTTGATGCCCAAGGGAACGTCTGCCAGTTCCACCATACAGTGAAACATGTAATTTGAATGAATTAAAATTACTTTTAACATTCAAAAAACAGACATGTTAAAATCCCACACCTTTTTGTATTCTAAAAAACTGACTCAATGCATAACATTAGAATTAAAACATTTAAACAAAACAAAATTTATTTAATAAAATTATACGTTTCAATCACTTGGTGGAATTGGCAGACGTTCCCGTAGGCATCAAGCGCCGTGATCGCGAGTAAAAACGTTTTTGAGTATAAATATGGAGCTATAATGCATATAGGTGATTTTGAGTTGATATTTCATGTCGATATACAATGGTTCCACACTTAAAACTGATCGTATTGTTTATATCTTTGTAAGACTGGTCAATCTATAGAGCAATGGCAAGGAAAACTAACTTTATTGCACTCCAAGGGACCCCTCATGGACGGGAGCATTTCTGTTGTGTTGTGGCAATTCCATTGTGCTGTGGTGATTTCGTTGTGCTGTGGTGATTTCGTTGTGTTGTGGCTCGCTTCCGTTGTGTTGTGGCGATTCCATCGTGCTGTGGTGATTTCGTTGTGTTGTGGTGATTCCGTCGTGCTGTGGTGATTTCGTTGTGTTGTGGCGATTCCGTCGTGCTGTGGTGATTTCGTTGTGCTGTGGTGATTCCGTTGTGTTGTGGCGATTCCGTCGTGCTGTGGTGATTTCGTTGTGTTGTGGCGATTCCGTCGTGCTGTGGTGATTTCGTTGTGTTGTGGCGATTCCGTCGTGCTGTGGTGATTTCGTTGTGTTGTGGCGATTCCGTCGTGCTGTGGTGATTTCGTTGTGTTGTGGCGATTCCGTCGTGCTGTGGTGATTTCGTTGTGTTGTGGCGATTCCGTCGTGCTGTGGTGATTTCGTTTTGTTGTGGCGATTCCGTCGTGCTGTGGTGATTTCGTTGTGTTGTGGCGAGTCCGTCGTGCTGTGGTGATTTCGTTTTGTTGTGGCGATTCCGCCGTGCTGTGGTGATTTCGTTGTGTTGTGGCGATTCCGTTGTGCTGTGGTGATTTCGTTGTGTTGTGGCGAGTCCGTCGTGCTGTGGTGATTTCGTTTTGTTGTGGCGATTCCGTCGTGCTGTGGTGATTTCGTTTTGTTGTGGCGATTCCGTCGTGCTGTGGTGATTTCGTTTTGTTGTGGCGATTCCGCCGTGCTGTGGTGATTTCGTTGTGTTGTGGCGATTCCGTTGTGCTGTGGTGATTTCGTTGTGTTGTGGCTCGTTTCCATTGTGTTGTGGTGATTCCGTCGTGCTGTGGTGATTTTCGTTGTGTTGTGGCTCGTTTCCATTGTGTTGTGGCGATTCCGTCGTGCTGTGGTGATTTCGTTGTGTTGTGGCGATTACATTGTGCTGTGGTGATTTCGTTGTGTTGTGGCGATTACATTGTGCTGTGGTGATTTCGTTGTGTTGTGGCGATTACATTGTGCTGTGGTGATTTCGTTGTGTTGTGGCTCGTTTCCGTTGTGTTGTGGCGATTCCATCGTGCTGTGGCGATTCCGTTGTGTTGTGGCGATTCCGTCGTGCTGTGGTGATTTCGTTGTGTTGTGGCGATTCCGTCGTGCTGTGGTGATTTCGTTGTGTTGTGGCGATTCCGTCGTGCTGTGGTGATTTCGTTGTGTTGTGGCGATTCCATCGTGCTGTGGTGATTTCGTTGTGTTGTGGCGATTCCGTCGTGCTGTGGTGATTTCGTTGTGTTGTGGCGATTCCGTCGTGCTGTGGTGATTCCATTGTGTTGTGGCGATTCCGTCGTGCTGTGGTGATTTCATTGTGTTGTGGCGATTCCGTCGTGCTGTGGTGATTTCGTTTTGTTGTGGCGATTCCGTTGTGCTGTGGTGATTTCGTTGTGTTGTGGCGATTCCGTTGTGCTGTGGTGATTTCGTTGTGTTGTGGCTCGTTTCCATTGTGTTGTGGCGATTCCGTTGTGCTGTGGTGATTCCGTTGTGTTGTGGCTCGTTTCCATTGTGTTGTGGCGATTCCGTCGTGCTGTGGTGATTTCGTTGTGTTGTGGCTCGTTTCCATTGTGTTATGGCGATTCCGTCGTGCTGTGGTGATTTCGTTGTGTTGTGGCTCGTTTCCATTGTGTTGTGGCGATTCCATCGTGCTGTGGTGATTTCGTTGTGTTGTGGCGATTCCGTCGTGCTGTGGTGATTTCGTTGTGTTGTGGCGATTCCGTGCTGTGGTGATTTTGTTGTGTTGTGGTGATTTCGTTGTGTTGTGGCAAATTCGTTGTGTTGTGGTTTAATTACGGCTGCACTACTGGGCCACCGTATAAAACTAACATTAATATGTTGAAAGTACATGTAGGCCTACTTATGTTAAGCACTACGTAATATCTGTGGCTTTTTAATCAACTTTTCTTAGTGTTTATCAAAGGCAAGATAAATGAAACTATAAGGTGTAAGTTTATGCTCTTAAAGGAATAGTCCAACCAAAAATGACATGTCTTTTATAATTTGCATCTTAATATTGTTACAAATCTGTATGACGTGACCTGTATTCTGTGGAAAATAAGATTTTATTTTAAGAAACATTTTAAGTCAATAAAGCTGTTTGGTTACCAACATTCTTCAAAATGTCTTTTTATATTCCACAGATGAAAGTCATACAGGTTTGGAACAACATGAGGGAGAGAAACAAATTTCCATTTTGGGGGGAACTGTCCCTTTAAGGTACAGTTTTATAAGCCTTCAAAAAACACAATCATGTAAATCAAATGTAAACAAATATTTCAATGAATCTGCTATGAATCAATGAAGCATACTGTAATCTGCATCATAAAAATGTTAGTCGATATATTAGGTAGATAAAAATAGATTTACACAAAAATGTTAGTCGCTTAAAGGTTTTTTTTTACTAATGGAACATGTCCACAAATGTACCTACCTATAATGTATAGGTCCTGGATAGAAGGTATTTTTTCCCTACCTAAATAAACAAAAACTCCCCTGATGTTACCACATTTGCATGTGGCTAATGTAACAAAAAGAGGCAATTGGAATGGTGGCATGTCATATTGTGCTATAAATGATGGATGATATTTTCATATTGAATGATTTATTGTAAGAAGCAAATTATATGTTTGAGGTAAAGTGCAAGATAAAGTGTTGGACGAGTGTAGGTTTAAAAATATTTAAAATGTCCTTTTTAGCTTCAGATTGTTTTTGTATCCTGTCTTAAGATCTATTAAATTGTGATGTCAAATCTATACTTTATTTTAGCTCCAAAATATTGTTAAGAGTTCATGTGATTTCATCATTAAACTGCTGTCAGATCACGGTTCAGCATGGCCAGAGGAACTGAAGAAACAGCAGATGGGTTTGTGGCAGATACAATTCATTTATCAGGCGTTTCACAACTGTGACACAAGACAAGATCATAAATAATATTTAACATCCGACAGTGAACAGGAATCTGCTGAATAGAACAACATGACTATCTAAAAAAACAAAAAAACAAAGCGAAGAGACTTAAAGAGTTAAACAAGCACAGACACACAGAGGAAGAAAGAAGACCCTCGACAGGTATGCAGATGCGCACATACAGATCTCCACTTGGTAATATATTCAAAACAACCAGTTCTGAATGGACTGCACAAATGAATGATTACAAAGCTGTTAGGATTCTAGATTCACTTCTATTACATTGATGGTTTTGTAGTGTCCCCTGCTGGGCTGGACGGAAAGACAAAGCAAAAGAAAGTAACTCGGAACACATTACTGCTCGCCATTGACCACAGGTGATCCAATACTCAACATTTATTATCTTAAAATTTAGAATATATTGGCCACACCTTCTTCTCTGATTAATTAAACATTAGATAATTTCCATATTTCCCATCTATTATGTACACTTATGTAAATCACAAAGGGACCAAACATCATTTGGGACCATAAAAAGAGGATCATTAGAGGTTTGTTATGGATTGTATGTACAGCAAACAGGATAGTCATCATATGAACACATGGTACATCAAAGAACATTTTGGTAAAATTTTCACAAGAATGGTGTGGGCCGGATACCCTGATATTCCTAAATACCACAATGTGCTTTTTCCCTGTAATACTGCTGTCATGTCTTTTCACGTTTGTGTAACTGAACATCCACTTCAGCTTTAAAGTTCAAGTATAGGTTATTTATCTGTTATGAAATTATTAAATCAGATTTTTGTTTCCTTTCTGGAAAATATGGCTTATTGTTATCTAAAAAGGGGCCAGAACCAAGATTAAATGTGTTGATATGAGGCCTAGTGTGTGTTTCATTGCACTGAACACTAAAACTCAGTGGCCCTGGAGCAATAACATCCTGAGGGGAGGGGGTCATTTCCTATGTATGCTGGTGTAAGAGGCACAAGTGAGTGGGGTTTAAGGCAGGGCCGTAACCACCATAGACATCGAGGGGAGACAAGTCCTCCCGAATAATTAGAAATTGCCAAATTGTCCCCCCCAATATTTGATATTCTTGATGCTGTTTGGCTGTACTCCCATTACACACCACTCTTTTTGTTGCTAGGAGGACAAAAGTAAAATGTAACTTTTTTAGGTTGGTCTGCCTCAGTGGTCTAACAGCACTTGTCACTGTCACACACGAATAAGATGGCCAATCAAATCAAAGAAGGCGTGGCTTATTGTTAGTGTGAATTCCAACGCGGCGCTTTAGTTATAGCAGTGCGTCGTAAGATGTAAGTAGCTAAACATTTAATACTATGAAATATTTCATCGTCCAACAGTAATATCAAGTGATGCAAATGACTATTTTAAATTGAAAATATGACATATGACATATTTATGTAAATCATAACTGAATTTGTAACTTAACATAACAACTTTAAAGAAACCAATAAAACCAATACCCCCCCAATGCAAAACCAAAACAAACTTAGCCCCCCCCCCCCCCCCCCCCCCCCAATGTCTAAGACGTGGTTACGGCCTTGATTTAAGGGGATGGGTGGGGTTTAGAGTCCTGGGATGGGGATTATGTTACAAAAGGCAGAGCTCAGGGGGACATGTGGTTAATTGCTGGCAGTTTTAATAGGATTGGGAACTGTAAACAACACAGACGACGTCTTTCCACTACATGACAACAAATTTGAACTATCTCATTGGCAGTGCCATTCTCCTGAACATGGCTGACAAAAAAAGAGACAAAGACAGAAAAGGAGGGAGTTTAGAAGGAGAAAAGAGGTGGAGAATATCCCTAATTGGTTTGTACGGTTGACGGTTTCTCCTCTCACACTCACAGCCACGTATGACTGAAAATCTAGAGTTAACGAAAACATTCACTGTTAATGAAAAAAACACAAACATCAAAAGTTTCCTACCCATGTAGTTTTACGCAAACTAGACATATTTTTTTTAACTACCCATTGAGCGATAATGACAATAACACTTAGATCAGAACAACTACAGGAAGCAGGTCAGCAGTGGACAGAGGAAAGGGGGCGGGGCAGACATAAAAGGGCGGGGCGGACGAAAAGGGGCGGGGTAGGCAGCTGCTCTGGTTTCGCCAAACAATGGCTAAATATTACAAAATATTCTATCAACAATATTCACAGTTAAACCAAGGCTTGATACACATTGTAAATCACAAAATCTCAGCGACGCCTTGTGCTTGTAGTCACAGAGTTTTTAAAAACACTTTCATGATTCTTTCTCTCTTTTTTTTGGTTCTATATTACATAGTAATGCTTGATAGGTCACAGCTAACGTTACAAAGTCGGCTCAACGTTTTGGACTCGGGGAGAGACAGTGGCTTAAAGAAGAAGGAAACTCTCTTCCCCCTGAGAGGCACGAACTGTGTGAGAGGCTGAAAGTTTGAGGGGCGATTCAGTAATTCACACACGCACACATACACGCTGGGCAGAAACATTCAAGTTAGACCTAACTCTGACCAAATATTCCAAAAATAAAAACTTAGCATGGTCTAAGAAACACTGTCGCCCTCGGATGTTCTCTTATCCTTCAGGAATTACTCTAGATCAAAACAACATAATTGGGATAAAGAAAGCCAAGGCTTTGAGAGGCTGTCTGCGATGCTGGAACAGATTAACGGACAGATAATAAACAAACAAAACAAAACGCTTGACCTCTTGCCTCCATCTCTGGTCAAAATATTAATCTTTTCGGCGATTTAAAAAACAGCATGACCCAACATAAAACTAAGAGGAAAAAGAAGAGGAAATGTTTTATGCACAGTGACACTGCAGTGACACCCTCATCTTTATCAGTCCTGATGGAGAGTGATTGAATACTCATGGTCGTCCTTTCTCTCTCATTTACACAGATGCTGTTCTTCTATTTCTTTTAGAGAGTCTGAGTCAGTGCACTCCTTCTCCCACTAGGGGGCAGGCTACTCATCAGTTTCTCTTCCTGAGTTCTGTTTTCTCCTACAGCGCAGAGATTTTCACCACATCAGAGCCGGGGTTCGGAAGAGGCGGAGCGTCTGGGTTGGGAGGGGGCGGAGCGTCGGGACTGGCTCGAGAGTTGTTTGAGGGAGGGGTTGGGATACTGATGATTGCCGTGGTAACCAGTCCACTGCTCTTGCAGTTCAGACTCCCTGATTCATCCGACATCAGATTGAGACTGGAACGACTGAGACAGAGAGAAAGAGACAGAGGTCTTAGAACTCTTTTCAGACCCTACTAAGGCTACCTTCATATTAGCATACATCCTAAACACAAAGGAATACAATTATTGTTGTTTTGCCTTATTTGATAGAAATGAGATACTGCTTGGAAATGACATACAAATATGCTGTTCATGTGATATTACCTTTTAACCCTCATATTCTGTTGAAATTGACTATACCACTACTTTTTAATGTTTGGGGTCCCATGATACCCTAATACTGTTTTGTTTGTTTAAATTGTCATGGATTTCACATTTAGTAATTCATATTTTTATAATGGATTTCCATAGTTTTAACATAGTAAACAATCAAATCTAAAGCATTTAAAAAGTAGGCTATGTTTATCACCATGAAATCAAAATGAACAAGTCTTCTCTTTTTTTTTCTTGAGTAGCTGTTTCACTCGGATATAGTCATGTCACACCTGAACTAGAAGAAGACTATCGCAGCTTCTGTTTCATGTCGACTTTTTTCTAACAGCTGTCATGTGACCTCAATATCATATAAAAAAGTTGAAGTCTGTTAGTTCCTGTAGAAATCAACCCTTAGGACATTTGTATGGAGTCTTTATGAGGAAGGAGTGCTAACCTGGTGTTGAGAGGTTGCTGTTCCCCACAATGGATGTGTAAGGCGCTAAGCTCCTGTAGGTTGTGCGTGTGTGAGTGTGTGTGTGTGGCATTAAGAGCTTGGATGTTCTTCTTGGTTCTCCGAGAGCAGCAGGTGCCTGTGACGCCTTCTTCACTGGAGAGAGATGGACTCTGCGATGGGAAGTTCTGCAGTGCTGTCTGCAGGTACCCCTGTTCATACAGGCGCTCGTCCACAAACTCATGATTCTGTTTACAGAAACACACAGATTATTTCAGTTCATTGGTTTCTAATGTTTTATTTACAAGCCCTTTTCTTGTAATTGCCTTTACTTCAAAGCCTTATATGTGCATTTTAATATTGGCATAGAGAATATGAAACAGCATTGGGTGCATTTTAACTTCTGTAATGTAACAAATGAGAAATTTTTAATTTAAAAAAAGAGAAACTAATAATTTATGTCAGTTATACATTGCATAAGACAAGTTTGGGGATGTAATTAGGGAATTCAAATAATATGTAAAAGGGAATATTCTCTGGTTAATATGGACTTGATTTGATTGGGGAGAGGTGAAATATTATTTACAGTGGGTGCAGAAATTATTCAGACCCCCTTAAATTTTTCACTATTATATTGCAGCCATTTGCTAAAAACATTTAAGTAATTTTTTTTCTCATTAATGTACACACAGCACCCCATACTGACAGAAAAACATAGAATTGTAGATATTTTTGCAGACTTAATAAAAAAGAAAACCTGAAATAATCACATGGTCCTAAGTATTCAGACCCTTTGCTGTGACACTCATATATTTAACTCAGGTGTTGTCCATTTCTTCTGATCATCCTTGAGACGGTTCTACACCTTCATTTGAGCCCAGCTGTGTTTGATTATACTGATTAGACTTGATTAGGAAAGCCACACACCTGTCTATATAAGACCTTAGAGCTCACAGTGCATGTCAGAGCAAGATTCCTAGAGCTGGCCACCCGGCCAAACTGAGCTATCGGGGGAAGAAGAGCCTTGGTGAGAAATGTAAAGAAGAACTCAAAGATCACTGTGGCTGAGCTCCAGAGATGCAGTCAGAAGATGGGAGAAAGTTGTAATAAGTCAACCATCACTGCAGCCCTCCACCATTCGGGGCTTTATGGCAGTGTGGCCTGACGGAAGCCTCTCCTCAGTGCAAGACACATGAAAGCCTGCATGGAGTTTGCTAAAAAAAAAACACCTGAAGGACCATGATGGTGAGAAATAAGATTTTCTGGTCTGATGAGACCAAGATAGAACTTTTTGGCCTTAATTCTAAGTGTTATGTGTGGATAAAACCAGGCACTGCTCATCACCTGTCCAATACAGTCCCAACAGTAGCTGCATTTCCATTACAGATTTGTGAAAAACTTTTGCGATATTTCTTAAATGTCGATAAAAAACTGTTGCGAAATGACAGCTTTCCATAGCTGCAGTTATGCGACTAAAACATATTACTTTCCTCTCACGATATGTCATTCCAAAATGATGGCACTTGGTAGGTTTGTATATACCATCCACCACACTAGCCATTATTTTTATTGGAAGGAGACGTGTGTGTTATCCAAGCATTAATGGCAAGGAAAGCCCCTTAGGTTACTTAAGCGGCACGAATATAAGGTGTGTGTGTGTGTGTGTGTGTGTCAGATCTGCTTCAAGGTCTTCATGATAATGTAGCATTTCTGTGTTTAGAATCCAGTATTACTGTAATCCTATATTGTCTTTTATGAGTTTAATAAAGAACTCCGTCTCGTCTTCTCTCCAAACCGAACCATCATCTGTAAAGAATGATCAACTTTTACACGCGGCAGGTTGACGCATATAGAGTAGAGCGAAATGTTTGAATTTGCATGTTAACTCAAATGTTTTTTTTATTTTTACCACTTTCGTTATTTTGGCTAAATATTTCGTTTGATGGGCATATGAACTGAATTTAGAAATGCTTTGGAAAAGAAAAAATGGCATTTAATAAACAAAATATTTTTTTTGAAATGAAGACAGCTGGAGTGAGTGCATGCAAAATAATTAGTTCCCTGAGTCCACAAATAAAAATAGACAGTTTATAGTTTATAATTATGTCTTGAACTTATCTGTATAGCTAAAAATGACAAGAGTATTGTAAATTGTTTCATCTCTCTTAAAGGAAGAAGGAAAAAATGAGAACGTCGGCGCTTTTATCGGCTGTGGGTTAAAGAAAACATAGCCTAACTACGAAACTAAATAGGCTACGTTTAGGCCTAAACATTAGCCTGTAATATTAATATTTTAATTTATATGTTGATTATGAAAAGTGAGCAGCATGCGCAAGAATCGCAATATGTTTGAGACCTGAGGAGTCACATGCTTTTGATCACTTCGAGTTTTATTTTCTAGAAAGTCTTTCTTAAAAAAATATTTAGTTTTGTATGAATTGTATTTTTATTTTGATCGATGTTTCATAAATTAATTGCCTGTTTAAATAAGAAGCAAACTAAGATCGTCTGGAATGGATTGACGTGCGTAACTGGCCTGTTTCCTCGGCCTTTGAGTAAGGCTGAAAATAAAGGCTGGCTCTTTCTGCTTTAATACATTTCTTGAATATATGTCTTAATTACAGTATATATAGCATGTAGTCCTTATTAGGAGAAAATATATGTCCTTTTAACTACATGATCTTGTTATTACGACGCAATTGAGTGGAAAATATAATATATAGGCCCTATGGTGCAGCAATGCATCACAGCAACAGGTGACATGTAAATGCAAAAAAAACGTTTCCATTGCAGTTTTGCGAAAATGTCCTTTTTCGAATTGCCTGAAAAACCACCTCATGAGAGCGTAAAAACTTTTTTGCGATATATGGGAGTTTTTGCGAAATTGCCGCGTTTCCATTGGGCGTATTTTCAAATCGCAATTTCAATTTGCGCATTTTGAAGGGTAATGGAAACGCGGCTAGTGAAGCATGGTCGTGGCAGCATCATGCTGTGGGGGTGTTTTTCAGCTGCAGGGACAGGACAACTGGTTGCAATTGAGGGAAAGATGAATGCGGCCAAGTACAGGGATATCCTGACCTCAGACTGGGCCTAAGGTTCACCTTCCAACAAGACATTGACCCTAAGCACACAGCTAAAATAACGAAGGAGTGGCTTCACAACAACTCTGTGACCTGTCCACCAACGTTAACCATCCAGCCTGACAGAACTGGAGAGGATCTGCAAGGAGGAAGGGCAGAGGATCCCCAAATTCAGGTGTGAAAAACTTGTTGAATCTATCCCAAAAAGACTCATGGCTGTATTAGATCAAAAGGGTGCTCCTACTAAATACTGAGCAAAGGGTCTAAATACTTAGGACCATGTGATATTTCAGTTTTTCTTTTTTTATTAAATCTGCAAAACAATTCTGTGTTTTTCTGTCAATATGGGATGGTGTGTCTACATTAATGAGAAAAATTAATTGATTTTAGCACATGGCTGCAATATAACAAAGAGTGGAAAATTGAAGGGGGTCTGAATACTTTCTGTACTCACTGTATATTTCTACCTGTCCTTGTCTTGAATTTGTTACTGCTAAGAACGGACATTGGGCAATGTTTGGATGATTTTTTTTTTTTTTTACCAGACTCCATACGATATAACGCAGAACAACACTTTACATTTTGTATGTCGTAGGCCTATAAACTGATCTCTATATAGATCAGTGGTCGGTCATACCTCCTTTTGAACATCAATAGGCTATACCCCTTTTACTCTTTCCCCTTTTACTCTTAGTTTTTGAAAAAAGTTGACAGTTTTTAACAAACCTGTTTTATATAAGCTTCATGCTTTACTTTTTTATCAACACTTGTTGGTAAGTTTCATAAAATGAGCAACATTTGAGCAAAAAGCTGAGAAAATCACGATTACGTCTTGATCGAATTAAGAATGATGATCAAAACATAGATGGAGTAGCTAGAACTAGTCCATCAACACCCCCAAAGCTTTGCAGTCCTATCTCGCCCTAGATTGACATTTCATTCGGTAACATTAGGCAGTTTTGATATGCTGTTTGATCGTGCTATTTTATATATGTAGCCTATCCAGTTTGGATGGGTTTCATTCTAATCGTTCAAGGACCCTAATTCTTTTTATAACTAGTAGATTATGATTCCATTAATGTGGAAAGTAATGAGTTTACATTTACATTATTATATAAAATTACCTGCTACAATCATCCATATGGGACTTTTTTCTTTAGTTGTTGTTAGATGTAAATGTTTTTTGTCATTCTATTTATTTATTTTCATTTAACTTTTTGATACACAATGCCCTGTTGGGTTAACTTAACGGCTGCACTTTGTATGTTCCACCACTTTAAGACACATGTATTTGTTGTTTCTTGTGTTTTATTCAAAAAATTATTTTATCTAAGTCATATTCAAAAGTTTTAAGATAGATGCAGCTTTTTAAAATTTGCATCAAATGTTTTTCGACTTTTATATTTATTATACATTTGTTTATGAATAAAGATTTACCTGTATTTTGTATAAAGCAGTTATTTTGAGTTAGATGCCAAATGTTCTCCTATTCAAATTTGACATTGAAGGGGTGTATATATTTACCCAACGGCAACTATAATTGCCGCATACTCAAATATGATTTTCAAGGGAAAAAAAGAAAGAAAAAAATAACCCTTACGAAAGGAAAATATATTTACCAATATATTACTTGAAATATATTATAATATATTGTAAATACATGGAATAATATATTGATGGTATTATACAATATATTATATATTCCTGTAATATATTGCAAAATATACAAATGATTGCCGCTTTCATATATTGCAATATATTGGAGAATATAAATATTAAATCCTATATATGTGAATATATTGCCTAATGTATTACATGATATTTTCCAATATACTGCAATATATTTTTGTTTCGTAAGGGAACCTGGGGAAAATAAATGCAAAGCATGTTCACACAGGACACCATTTACATGACTATATCCAAGAAACCATTCAGAAAAATGTGGGCACAAATGGGTTAACATACTGCAAAAGTTGACACTCAAAGGCTGTCTGACTTCACTCATTTTCATTCACTCCTTCAAGGGAACTATATTAGTGGACTAACGCAGGGAATAGTGAATGAGGGTTTTGGGGGTAATTTCGAATTCATTCTCAGTGTTTGAAAGTGTGCAACACATCACAGGCTTTGGCACCTTCCAAAAGTGACCCAATCAGAGCCGTTGGCAGTGCATCAACTATAGACTTGGGCTGAATCCGAAATCACCCCCTTTACCCCCAAATAGGACATTATTTAAAGGGTTGGCCATTTGTAGTGGTGTTCAAAACCATACTGGATGTTACTGAGTGCACTCATTCAATCCCACATTGCACCGCAATAACAAGTGTACGGCCGATGTACACACAACGGCTGTCTGAATTCTCTCCTTTTCAATCACTCCTTCAAGTGAACTATAATAGTGGACTAATGTAGGGTAATAGTTTAGGAGGTGATTTCGGATTTAGTCTTCGACGGCGTCATGTCATCACTGGGGGCAGGGGGGGAACACTGGAAATGCATGGTGTTAACCCATTATAACCTATATATATATAATCACTTCTGCCGCTTAACAGAGCAAGATAAATAGAAAAACTAAGCCGTATTGGGTTGGATTGTTTGTACAGTATCAGAATTTTTTTTTGTTGTCAAAATGCATGCTGCTCCCCCAAATATCACACAACATGCCTACTTAACATAAATCAAGACGCTTATTTAGTGTTCCTGAATTTAGTTGATTTAAATGTTTGTATTACATACATTTAATTTTATAAAATTATCATAAATTGTGTCTTGTGCTATGAAATGTTTTTTTTCTGAGTATGCTGTGTGCAATGCAAAGGTTGTTTGTTCATGTATATGTTTGGGCTAGAATATAAACATGAAATGTGCAGACTGCAGAGTATAATGTCAAACGTTAATTTACCGCAGTGCCACGTTTAAAGGTCCCGTTCTTCGCGATTCCATCTTTCAAACTTTAGTTTGTGTGTAATGTTGCTGTTAGAGCATAAATAATACCTGTAAAATTATAAAGTTCAAAGTTCAATGCCAAGCCAGATATTTTATTTAACAGAAGTTCCCTTTCAAAGCCTACAGCGAACGGCCGGTTTGGACTACAGCAGGAAGTGCAGGGATGTAATGACGTCACGATGTAATTGTTGCTCTCCCACGTGGAGAAGAGCGCACATTCAGCGCTTGCATCTCCCCGTTATGGTAAGAGGCGGGACCTTTCCAGGCAAAGTGCGCTAAGCTGCTGTCCAATCACAATACGGGAAGCACTGGCCCAATCAGAACTCGTTACGTATTTCTGAAGGAGGGACTTCATAGAACAAGGAAATCATCAGGCCGTTTTTAGGAAAGAGGAAACAGCGCTGTACAGATAAGTAAATTGTGTGAAAAATACTTTTTTTACATGCGAAACATGAATATTGCACACTGTAAAAATTATCAAAGCTTTGAAAACACGTGAAGAATGGGACCTTTAATAAACATTTGTCAAAAGCCTAAAATCCAGTTAGCCTATATTATTGGCCTATATTTGACATCAATGACATGGGTTTAGATTTAAATTTAGACAATGGTCAGTTTTCTATTGTCTTGTAGCTTTATCTGTTATTAAATACTTTTTCTTGTTAGTACAGCCCATAGGCCATAAAAAAATATGGACGACGCATCTTCACTACCTTTCACTCCGGTCCTGAGATAACTACTAAACAGACTCGAGACTCGGCCCCAAATCTGCGCAGTAGAGACCTTGTGAACGCAGTCTGCGCAGTAGAGAGCCGGAAGTAGATGCACAATATCAAAATCCCACCCACACTCTTGCAGATGCAGAACAATTCATTATTTTGGTGTGAAATAAACAGTTATGGAAATGTAGGAATTAAAGTTAAAGCGTTCTCCAACTGAAAAAAGTCTGTTAGTGCCTCAGTGACAACTTCACTCAGAGAAGCTGTGAATCTCAGCTGTCAATCATGACGTCACACCCCCTGTTTTTATAGCATTAAAAACTAGCTAAAACCAAACTTATTTAAAAAAATGAATGCTTGAAATGAAAACATTGTGATAAAACTGCATAAAATGACAGAAGCCATCTTTAGGAAAAAAATATTTGAAGTGTAATTTGATTGTTTAGGTTGACTCGCGTCCATTTGAATACATTGAGGTGCGGGGGTTATGACCTGTACTGGCACCAACCACCGGGGGTTTCTATAATATTTATTATTTTTTTCATGTATTTTACAACAATTTGCAACATTTTACCAGATTTAGTGCTACACGTATCCCCCCCACACACACACTAAATGTTTATTAGTATCACTAATAATAATCTGCTGAGTGTCTTCTTTAAAACAAGATCAAACTTAGGTCAATATTCCAAAGCATTCTTGAATTACAACCATGTAAGTTCGGGTAGGGCATTTAGTTAATCTATTCTCAGAAAGGGGAGTGACAGTTAAATGGTTAAATATTAAGGTTCTGTGTTCTTTTATTAATGTGTATAGTGTGGCCATTAACTATCTTTCTTTTTAACTTATCCTTTTTGTATTGTACATGTATTAATCCATGGTGGAAACACCCGTTGGAACTTTGAGATGTTCAAAACAGAACGACGAAGCCTTGCTTGCTGATATCACATGACTCTGCAAGTTTGATAGATGCTTTGAACTGTGGTTTCGATACAAAAGATCTGTAAAGTTTAACAAAGCAGTGTTTGGAAAGTGCCCATCACTACTTCTAACTGACCGTAGTCTTCTCTAGGCAGTGCAGAAGATGGTGATGTTGACTCTCCAGCAGAGATGTGGTCTTTTTCAGTTGCTGGTCTTCCTCTAAGGATCCCTGCAGAAACACACACAGACATTGATTTTTAATGAATCGTCAGATTATATGCATGAATAATGAAGTGGAGAGAGGGACAGAGTGTGTGTTGTTTGGCTCAGTACCTGTGGTGAAAGTTTCATCTTGTAATAGGGGAGCTGCTGTTGTGTAAGAGTGCGAGGGAGAGACATGGAGAGTGGTTTACTGCTTTTGGAAGGAACTTTATCCATAACAGAGCAGCACAATATATCATCCATAACTTTAAATAAACAAAGCCTGAGAGAAAGGAAGGACGAGGGGCCTCAGAGGATTGGGTGAATCAGAGTGATTCCACTTCCCTGTTTCACAAACCCGTTGGTACGGTTACTAAAACTCCTCATATCTGTCTCTTTTATTCTAGCACTCTGCCTGGGAGCTTGTGCTCGCACACCGGGCCCTCCGGCTGAACGCACATACACTGCTCCACATTTTCGCCATTTCCACAACGTCTTAACACAACGCCAGCACCAAAATAACATGAGTGAGTCAGTTAGTGATGTGTAGGAGGAGAGAGAGAGACAGAAGAAAATGAAAGATATTGATAGAAATGAAGAGAGAGCAAAATTAGGCGTTTTACAGTTACAAACCCTGAGTGCTCTTATTTTGAGCAGACTGTTTGCATGTGAACTGTGTGGTATTTATGAGCTATTCAGACAGGCTAACCTAGAGCCGGCTTTTCTATTTGATGCAAGTCAGAGCATTCTTGCGTGAATCGCATTAAGAAACCTCAAATTAACCCTAAAATCAAAAGACTACTTATTATAAGAATACTTTGCATAAAGAAAATTAAGCCTATTTTTAAGACCATTACAAATTTTTCCATTGTGACGTTTCCATGCCAATTTTTTACGGCTTTCAGTGTTCTTGTGATTCACCCTTCAAGGCCTCTTTTTTAAGAGGAGAAATCCATATGCGTATTTTAACCCTAATTTTTTTTATTTTGCTCCTTTTTATAAAAACTGCAGTAGTATTTTGAAAATAATAACTTATTTCTTTCCCAAACTTTTAACAAAATCCTTTAATCTGATCAAACCGACAACAGACAGATAATATTGATACCATAGATATGTATGTAAATGCCTTATTTCAGATCTTGCAATGGTGTCCTCTCTCACAGTAAGAATCAATGATGCCACAGTATTATGCAGCTTCTGTTTATGAACTCAATATCACGTTGTACTGTTGGACTTTAAATGTTTTTACTTTTACTATGGTGACTTTCTAATTTTGTGTCAGCTAATGCTTTCGTCTTGTGTTGTGTTTCACAGATATTCTTATGTGTCTAACTACAGTTGCAGACTCTAGCCCTTTTTAAACAGCAATCGCGGTAAATTGCTAAAAAAAATACCAGAATGACTTTACTGGTAAATACAAAAATATGCAGTTCACACAAACAACGACATTCTGGCATTTTACCGGTAAATTCTGTAATGTCAGTCATCTTTAAAGGTTAAAACGCTGCAACGTTGTCGTCATTCGCATTAGTTTCACTATCTTTTCAATTTGAGCATATTTTGACATCTGAGTGACAGGCATAACGGATGATCAAACAGAACTTGTGTTTGCTCTTAAAGACACACGATCAGGCTAAACTCAGCTTGATCTGCCGGCAATTTGATTTCGCTCGGCAACTCAGTCTGAAAACCTGTACATTCATTTCTACTGCTTCTGTTACACTTTTGCGGAAACCAATCACAGACTGGCTTATCCATCTGGCTACTGGCGGGTTTAGCACGATGACAGATAGAGAAACAATAGGTCGTTGAGTGTTGATCACGTCTCTTGTGGTCTGATTGGTTAAAGGACTATCCAATTGCAAACAGAGTCATTTAAATAATGCTCGATGATCACACCTCTTGAGCAGTAGAAAAAACAGAGCAGACTCCCCAGACCAATGTTACATTTGAATTGAGCTTGGTCTGGTGATAGCCAGACAACGACAAGTGTAATATTGTCCAACTGCAGAACGCAGTACTGATGAATGGAAAAGAAGGCTGGATTTCGAATTCGACACATCGATTAGCACATATTTAGCACATTTAGCACAAGTAGAAAAAATATTAAAAAGTAATCTCCATAAAAATGTATGATTGGCCCAAAGCAGATGTCTTACTCCAGCGCATTCTGACTTCATATGTGAATATACCGGTTATCTTCATTCTGTGTTCACACAGCCGTAATTTACTGGTAATGTTACAACTTCCATTATTGAAAAGGTCCTGTTCACACGTGATCTGTTACCGGTAATTTACCAGTAATTTACCGGTAATGTACCAGTAATTTATCAGTAAAGACTGTATGTGTGAAAGGGGCTTATGTCAACTTGCTCTCAGCTGTTCACGGACCGCTCCAGTATGGCGGATGGCTTACGTATAGCGGACCATTAAAACGGCTGCTAATGAGGCATCTATGTCTCTACTACTCTACTCTATATCTATATACTCTACACTATATCTCTATATCTATATCTCTATATCGATACTTCCCTTTGTTTTACCAGTAGACATGCACTTTTCGGAAATGTGAGTTGTATTTAATGTTGTTTGGCATCAACTGGATCCCAGTAAAAAATATGTTGTAGAAAAGTAAAAGACTGGAGTGGCTGGAATATCAGAATCATGTAAAAATATATTTCTTTATATTTAAAATAAATGCTGTTCTTTTCAACTTTCTGTTCATCACATAATTTTGAAGAAAATGCAGCTCTCATCCAAGCAGCACAACTGTTTTTAAAATCGATAATAATGGCCTCCAAATTAGCATTTTCTAATGATTTCTGAAGAACATGTGACACTGAAGACTGAAGTATAATATATATTTATTTACTTTAAATACAGTATATTCAGTATTATATTCAGTGTGTGTATATGTATTTACACTTAAGTATATTAATTATTTAAAATATTCCACACTGTTAAAACTGTCTTGAGGTCTGAGAACAGAACATAAAGAACATAAGAACATATTGTCAGGTTCCCGTCTGCTTCACTCACTGGACCTCTCTGAGTATGTTCTTTAAAACTGGTTAGCTGTGGAGTGGCCTGCAATCTGTCTCTGTACTCGCAGTTCACTCTCACATCAGCGTGTCCCCATTCAGAAAATCTGTGTTTCTTTTTTCAGGAAGACATTTTAGCCTCAAACAACTGCAGTAATAAAGGCCAGATCACTCTTTCTCTCTAATGAGGGTGTTTAGCAACACATTAAACATTTTTTTACATCAGTTCATCACTCTGTCCTGATAAATTGGAGTTAATTGAGCTGATGTTTGTGCAAATATGCAAACATGAAAATCTCATAATCGCTCTAAAGTGCAGAAAATCGGATCACTGCATGTGAATCTCTAATAAAAACTTTTATAGCAAAACAACACTTTTACCTCCGCACTGAAGCTCTGCCTGATAGATCTTGTTAAAAAACCATGAATAATGTATGACAAATGACAAGGGAGCCAAACAAAATATGGGGGAAAAATTAGCTTGAATGTGTGTGCTTTTGTATTTGTGCAACTATATGTGTGTGTGTGTGTTTTTGTGTGTGCGTGTGTGTGTTTCTTACCGTTAGCTCCATTGATTGGTTGAGTCCATTTCGTTTGCTATGCAGGAAGGCGCTAGAGCTGCCACTCTTGGAAATTCTCATTCGGGCCAGTCGGGCTTTCTGTCAACACATACACACACAGGGGAAGTTACAACTCAGTCTACCAGTGCTTTTCCATCACAAAGGTCTGAGTCTCAATCTGATCCCTGTTGAAAGAGCAGTTCAGATCAAAGTACTTTAAGAAACAAAATGGATTTTCACATAGATTGCTGTCTGTCATGACATGATGAAAAATGCAAGTGCCTTCAAAAACCACTGAACCAATCCGAACGACCCTGATAGCTACGCAGTGAAAATGTGCTCAGATCAGGGTTGCTTGTGCGCACTACAAAGCATAAAATAATGATAATTTAGAGAAACGCAGCTGTGTACTGGTTAATTACAGTAAACGTCTTATGTAATGCTGAATTACGATTAGCGCAGCTGTGTAACAATAAGTGATAGAGCAGCGGCTCACATTCCCTCAAGTCTATGTCGTTTTTATAGGCACAGCATGGATGATGGGTGGAAACCAGCAGTGGAATTCTCTGTGGAACGTCAAATTTTAATATTTACAATGAATAAGAGTATTTTAATCTTCTCAGATCCAGAGGCATCAAATTATCTGATTTGTGCTCTCATTCTCTTGTCATAGAAAACTGATGCTTTCTCATATTTTGCTTCCATTAAGAATATTGACATGATAAAAAGGGTAAATTTGCAAAGCATTAATAAACAGCATACACTAGATTTGTACATTTTCTTGAACATGTTGCATTGTGGGTGTTCGTCAGGGTGTTGCTATGTGTTCACTAAGACTGTGTTGCCACTGCATGTCTTAATGCACAGATCCCATCTTTTGACCATATCTGTTTTTTTGTGTATTTTTTTTTGGGTCATCCTGTTTACATTCACTTCAGACACTACTGGTATGCAATATCTGTGTTTACATTAATTTCGCCGAAAATGATTGTAGGTGATCATTTTACTATGTACACGGTAGACCCTCTGGATTTATAAATGGCTTTATTATTAAAATTATTTATATAATTCATTTCGGGCGGCCATGGTTATTTGTCAGCATGGACAAGATAACTGTCACGAATGTTTGACCGAAGAGACAGGAAAATTATGGTAACTTTTGTTTGTAATTTTGATGTTTAGATCTATAATTCTGAAGTGAAATTAAGTAGCGCTGTAAGATAATTTTTTTTTTGAACAAATTAACAAGAGCGAGAGATACATGAGTGAGTAGCCTTAATTGTGAAGCCTTTTGGTCCAATTACAGCAAAGTTAGAAAAAACAAGCGAATAAAATATAATGTAGCTATGGTTAAATATATGATCTGCTTCATAAAATGTTATGCCTTTATCTGCTTCATAAAACATAAAAAAGCCTTGTTACCTTGTGGTGGCTTGGAATTCAAAGGGAAATTGGATATGTGTTTATACGTAGGTCGGATGTCCAGATATCGGATATGTATCGGATTTAAAACCACATTTGGAAGTGGCTCGGATCGGATGTGAAAAATTCTGATCTTGTGTGGACTGTACACTAAACCCTCCTGTGTTTACATGTATGCAACGAATTCTGATCTGTGTTTGTTTTAGTTTTTTTCAGATCTGTTTTTTGTGCCAGTGTTCAGAGTGTTTGTTTTTAACCATAGATTATGACTGTAACTATTAGTGTTTTAATTATCTGGTTTATCTGTATTTTCATTCACTCAAACACAGAGAATTTTGTGTGGCCTCTATCAGGTGTGTAATAGGACCATGTAGGTTGATTTTCTTGTTCATGGAGCTTGTCACCTTCACGCACAAAATAAAAAGCCTTCATGGTTTGGACTGTTTATAGCACAGTTAAATGCTGGAGATCAGCTCCACGCGTATAAAACTGGGGGAGAAAAACCGTGTTTTCCACGTCCACATGAATAACAGCACTTCTTGTCCACTGTGGGGGGTCACTGACTCAGCCTCCACAATTGATGTAGACCAATTGGCTCTTTCTTGGATGCTGATTCAAGACTGCATTTCACCCCAAATAGGGCTGCAAGATATCAGATTTTTCACTACGCCCAAAAGAATTTATGATAACGATACACTTCGATATCTATCTATAGAAATCTTGAAAAAATTAATAGCTATCAGTCAAATTTATCTTGATTTTTTATTTTGTATTTTTATGAAGAAACATTGCATACAAAAGGAACAATTAAAACTTAATGGCAACCAGTTTGAAATAACTTTCTGTGCACTGATGTGGCTTATCACATAATGAAGCAGTGATGATATTACTTTATAGTATTCCATACAGTGATAAAGGCTATATAGATACATTATAAATATACATTCTCCTTATGAAAATACCTGAGAAGATGGCTTGATGAACACAGATAAACCATATATTGTCACAATGGTGTGTTAATTCTCATCTCTATGTCTAATCAGTTAAAATGTCTATCTGCATTTTATTCAGCCATTTGATCAGCAATCTCTGTGTTTGTCCATATAAGGGACAAAGTTTTATAACTTCTATGAGTCTCACTTGTGGACTTTCTGCACAATGGTGCCCTCTGGTGTCGAGTATGAATGAAACAAATTACAAACCCGATTCCAAAAAAGTTGGGACACTGTACAAATTTTGAATAAAAACAGAATGTAACATCTGGGGACTGAGGAGGTAAATTGCTCAAGTTTAGCAATAGGAATGCTGTCCCATTCTTGTCTAACACAGGCTTCTAGTTGCTCGACTGTCTTAGGTCTTTTTTTGTTGTGTATTCCTCTTTATGATGCACCAAATGTTTTCTATGGGTGAAAGATCTGGACTGCAGGCTGGCCATTAGACAGCCATGATGTTGTAATTGATGAAGTATGTGGTCAGGCATTGTAATTTTGAAAAATGCAAGGTCTTCTCTAAAATAGACGATGTCTGGATAGGAGCATATGTTGTTCTAGAACTTAGATATACCTTTCAGCATTGATGGTGCCTTTCCAGATCTGTAAGCTGCCCATGCCACACTCACTCATGAAACCCCCTACCATCAGAGATGCAAGCTTCTGAAATGAGCGCTGATAACAACTTGGGTTGTCCTTGTCCTCTTTAGTCCGGATGACATGGCGTCCCAGTTTTCTAAAAAGAACTTCACATTTTGAGTCGTCTGACCACAGAACAGTTTTCCACTTTGCCACAGTCCATTTTAAATCAGCCTCTGCCCAGAGAAAACACCTGCGCTTCTGGATCATGTTTAGATATGGCTTCTTTTTTGACCTGGTGAATGGCATGGTGGATTGTGTTCACAGAGTATTCCTGAGCCCATGTTGTGATTTCCATTACAGTAGCATTCCTGTATGTTATGCAGTGCCGTCTAAGGGCCCGAAGATCATGGGCATCCAGTATGGTTTTCCAGACTTGACCCATTACGCACAGAGATTGTCCCAGATTCGTTGAATCTTTGGATGATATTATGCACTGTAGACAATGATAACTTCAAACTCTTTGCAATTTTTCTCTGAGAAACTCCTTTCTGATATTGCTCCCCTATTTTTTGCTGCAGTATTGGGGGAATTGGTGATCCTCTGCCCATCTTGTCTTCTGAGAGACACTGCCACTCTGAGAGGCTCTTTTTATACCCAATCAATTTGTCAATTGACCTAATAAGTTGCAAAAATTGGTGTTCAGCTGTTCCTTATATGTACATTTAACTTTTCCGGCCTCTTTTCCGGCCTCAATAGTACAAGTGTGAAATCTTGTGGAATAGATACGGCAAAATGAGTTTTGGCGTGCAAATGCTACGCAGTTTTTCGTGTGCATGTGATACGCAATTATGGCGTGCATATGACACGCTCTTGGGTAGGATTAGGGTGGTCGGGTGGGGGTTCGTACGTATAATATGCCATAAAGTGTGTATTATGCATGCGAAAAACCGCGTACCACATGCACGCCAAAACTCATTTTGGCATATACATTCCACGAGATTGCACACTCGTACTATTTATACGCATTTTCGTGAGATCTGGCTCCTTATTGCTACCTGTCCCAACTTTTTTGGAATGTGTAGTTCTCACGAAATCAAAAATTTCAAAATGTCTCACTTTCAACATTTGATATGTTATCTATATTCTATTGTGAATGAAATATAAGTTTGAGATTTGTAAATGATTGCATTCCTTTTTTTATTAACAATTTGTACAGTGTCAACTTTTTTGGAATCGGGTTTGCACATGTCAGAGTTTAGCATTCAACAATGCTTTATTTTCAGTAAAACTATAAAATAATACTGCTCTCTAAAGACATTTGAAGCAAACATAAGATAATCCATACGTTTTTATCCGAAAGAGCAAACCTTTGGAATAAAAGCCCTGTAGGATGTTAATATAATAAAATATAGAAAGACGTGGAATAGCAAAATAATTGCAATGTACTGTCTATACAGTGGTCAAATCCGCAAAATAACGAAGGCAGAGGTGGGTGAACAGGTCGGCGTTATTGCCCTCTTTTTTGCTCTGTTTCATTTTGTAAATATCATGATTATCGTCAATACTTGTATATCATTGCACCCCTAAATGAGCATTTGTATGTTTGTTAGTTTTTAAATTATTGAAGAGGAACGAATTGTGTCTCAATAGCATCAGAGACCTCGTCGAGATCAAACCGGTATTCTGATGTTCATTAATTTCTCACACACACTTGAACACAGATTGAAAGAACACACACCATCATTAAAACCCTCACACACAAACACACACACAAAAGTCCCTGTGGGTGAGTGGAGTGCTAACTCTGCTCTTTTCACAGGAGATTGCCATCACATAATGGAATCAGTTCGGGCCTCTGAGACCGTTTGTGTTTCCAACAAATGCTGCAACAATTTTCGACTATCGTGGAAAAAAAAAGGGAAACATTTTTCCTGGGGATCTGCCCCTGCAGAATGTGAGATGGGTAACGTCCGCAGTAATGACGAGGTTCTTTATCATTGTGACACAGAATATCGCTGCTGAGAACAGTTGTTCAGGACTCGGCTGACGCACTGTGCTGGGATCAGATACACTGAACAAAGCAAATCCAAAGATTACATTTCAGTTATACACATGCAGTTTTATAAAGCCCACTGTGACACCTTATGGCACTGGCGAGGCCAGAAGATCTCTGTTGTGTGCCTGATAACTCATTTCATCCTGAATATGATGCAAAGTCCTTTACGAGGCAAATTTGTGGTCTGTGACCCATTTCAATTCACTGTAATCATATCAAAGTGTTCCAATTTGAAATAATTCTAAATTTTCACACTATGTATTCAGGAGAAATATGATAATGTGCAATAAAATGCAAATTTGTTTTATTTCCAAGCTATTGTTATTTCTGTAGCTTTTTTTGGGTGGACAAGACCTTGTGAAAAGTAAGTACAGTTTACATGTATGTATTACAGAAATATTATTCTTTAAGACATATACTTAAGTGCAAACTGAATTTAATATTGTTGGACACTTAATTGCATTTTAATTTCAACTTAATGAAAATGTATTATAGTTAAGATTTATATTAAATGCAATTAGCAGAATTTTAGAGCTTTTTTTTTACCCACTTAAGTAAAACTTAATTACATCTTTATGACCTGGTTTCACAGACAGGGTTTATAGATTAAGCCAGGATTAGGCCTTAGAAACTGGGGGAAATTGTAATTTTATAATTACCTAGACATTTTTTTTAACAGGATTTGAAGTACTCTACGTGTGCATACAACTTCTGAGAGCTGAGATAATGTGGGTATGGAGATAGTGGCATGTCACTACTGGATAATCCCTACCAATATTTACTGATCACAGTTACATTAATACTGTAGCTATATTGTAAATAATAGAAGTATTGCATGTCATGTTTTTTATTTGATCAAAGTAATTAATTCCCAATATTAATAAAATAGTTTCTAGGGATGCTGTCTAGATTGCAACATGCACAAGTTGTTTATGCTTGAAGCATTCGCTGTAGCGTAAACCACCAAAGACTGGTGTGTTCTGTGTGTTCTCTGAAACAACGAGCAGCAAAGCAGCGAGTGAGAAGGCAGCATTTGTTGAGCTATACATTTACTGTACCTCAAGGGAATGTTTTACAGGGAATGCAATAAAAGAACTGCATAACAACCTGAATTTTATTTTAATAAAGTTTGGACGATTCCATTCAGTATAGAAAAGTAGTGGACAAATACTCAAGTCAGAGAAGTTGGGCAAAAAATTTAACTTTAGCTTGTCACCCTAAATAGTATACATTTGTACCTGATCTACACCTTAAGGGTGCACATAGCAGTAAAGGCGGCCGTATAACTTTTCAACTGTATAATGTTCAAACCTTTTTTTTACTCCAAGACCCAGTATCTAATAGCCCAACTAGAATCTGTAAAGTAATTTGCAAGACCTGACTTTTCACACGTTTCAATTTATGCCTCATATACACAGAATTATATATATATATATATATATATATATATATATATATATATATATATATATATATATATATATATATATATATATATATATATTTTTTAAATTATAATATGATTCATTTTTAATACTTGCTATGTGTAATGATTTTAAGTAATTTTAAGGCCCCACTGGAAGTTTGCTAAGGCCTACTAACCCTCTGGTTGAGATCCACTGCTTTTTATGCACAAGAACAACTGATGAGCTGTAAAATATATGTGAAAACATTTTAATTTTAATTTTAAAACCTATGTTGTCTGGGTGAGGAAGAGAATGATACCTGGATCTACAAAACTGCAGGACCTGAACAAATAGGCTATGTTAAGCTGTGCATCAGTTCAGTGACATACATACCTACATCCTTCTACTTTACAGTAGTTTCTACATTGAAAAGAACATTCACAGAAATAGAAGCTCAGGGAGCTTAAGTGGATTATATATGCCAATTAAACAAAATCTATCCACTTTCAGTGTTTGCTGTAGTTCAATCCATATCATAGACCAGATAAGAATTAGATGGCAGTGTTGTGAATACATTTGTGAAATAAATACAATGTTAGAGTGTTAGCACACACCCCTTTCTAATGTTTGATACCTGTCAAGCACCCTCACCACCTTATTTTGGTTAAACATCACATTTTTAATAGCAATAACTAAATACAAATATTCTCTGTATATAAGAAAAACTCAACATTTCGGTTTAAATATATATACAGCATAGAGTTAGGGGGGTTCGGGGGCATGCTCCCCCGCTATTTTTTTGTAATTTTCTGATCTACATATGATTTGAAAGCCAAAAAAATTATGAGAAATAGCTTTAAAACTTAGTCAGTGGGCTGTAAATTATTTGTCAATTCCTGCTCTCTCCTCATCTCCATCACTCCTTATTTTGCCCTGTCTCTTCCCCTCCTAAAGCATTCAATAAAACATAGGATAAATTTATAGTTACAATATTTTTTTATCTGAAGAAAACATATTCATTAATGTTTCTTGTCCTCTCACAGTATAGTTAATTATCACATTAAATTACATTATTAATTAAACAAAGGTTTATTAGTTTGCCTAATCATTTTTATCGGTAGTTTAACATTTTAATCCTGCTTAGAATTTTAATAATGCTTAGTTTAGCTACCACACTATACTTGGAGGAGGTCCATATTCCACGAGTAGGAATATAGTGTGGCCCCTTTAAAATATGCGCGTTCCCCATGTGTGTGTGCGCCGAACTGTGCCACGATTCACGTAAGCAGTGAGAGAAACACGGACTCCAGAGCGCTGTTGTTCAGAAAAGTAACCTGCGTATTAGTTTTAGTCGATTGTAATTTATTTAGTTCAATAAAACATATTTACTCTAAGCAGTGATGGTGTTAATTATTTACCTGAGTGAGAGTGAGCTTGCAGTGAATCGCGCTCGGACTGCAGAAAATGTGCTCAGTGAAAAAAAACACACTTTTCTTTCGACCTAAAATGAAAATATGATTTACTATAACTTACTACAGCTTGTAATGTGAAATTTGTATTTATCAATAATACTCTGACATGTGAATTTTAACCCAAGTTAGATACGTAAAAAGAAAAAGAAAAAAGAGACAATTTTCTGCCATTACAAACATTCTCTCGCGCACCCCCGGTGGTCAGTCTGCGCACCCCAGTTTGGGAACCGCTGCCTTAAAGGGTTAGTTCACCCAAAAATGAAATTGATGTCATTAATGACTCACCCTAATGTCGTTCCACACCCATAAGACATCCGTTCATCTTCGAAACACTCTGAACACATTCGGATATTTTATAGTCTATGCACACTATACTGTCCATGAAAGGAAAAAAAAAAACATCATCAAAGTAGTCCATATGTGACATCAGTTAGCTCATTAGAATCTCTTGAAGCACCGAAAATACATTTTGGTCCAAAAATAGCAAAAATGACGACTTTATTCAGCATTGTCTTCTCTTCCGCGTTTTTTTTTTCAAACCTCAAAAAAAGATTCAAACGGTCATGAATCAGCGGATTGATTCATGATTCGGATCGCGTGTCAAACTGCCTAACTGAAATCACGTGACATTGGCGATTCCAATAATGAATCAATCCGCTGATTCATGACTGGACATGGACAATATAGTTAGAATACAATTAGATTCGCTGTCGGACTAAATATAAAATATCTTAAACTGTGTTCCGAAGATGAACGGAGGTCTTACAGGTGTGGAACAGCATTAGGGTAAGTTATTAATAACATAAATTTCATTTTTGGGTGAACTAACCCTTTAAGATCCTTTTTAAATAAAAGTCAACGTGATTTTTATTTAAGAAGTAAGAGCACTTCTCGTATGATTTGTCTTTAGCATAAACAGAGCATGACGAGTTACGTGTCAATCAAAGCTCAATATTTAGAGTGGAAATACCTGCACACCACTAAGTTAAAATGCCAAAACGAATTCCAGATCATGTTCCTAATTGCATTGTGTGTGTGTGTGTGTGTGTGTGTGTAAAGCAAGTGCTGAATTAATAATGAATAAGTCATTAACATTCACTAAAGTAGAACAGCTAAGTTCTATTCTCAGAACTAATGAATCAGCTCAATTACTGGACCAACTTTGATCAAAACTGATTTCTGAACTATAACAAAACTCAGACCTTTGGATCAACCATGAGAGTCTGAGCATCATGGAACGATAAGTCATGAAAATGGTCTGTTTTCTAGACTTTGTAAATTTATATTAGTTATTAATAAGGTGTATGTATATCTTTCTGTAGTCACTTAAAACAACAACGGCAGCATGTTTGTGAGGTCATGCACAATGAGCCCCTGGAAGAGGAAATTAGCATATAAAATCTGAAGCTTTGCAGGCTTTGATCATAATTTCAAAGTGATTCTCACTTCGATGGTTCTGCATCAAACCTAGCTGTCATGTCTGCAATGTTCTTAATGTAGAATCTTCTGAAAAGCCCTTAAGTGCTCTAGAAGTGAGCCAAAGCCCTTGAAATTAACATCTCAGTAGTACAGAGGGCTCCTCATGGTCCTAAAATCTGTACCTGACTCGAATTGACCTGAATCACTTATTACCTGAATCAAAACCCGTGCATAAATAACAATTAAAACAACTTGACCTGACACCCCTAAAAAATAAGACCCGAGTCCAGTGGTATGACGCAAATCAAAATCAGAGACAAAAAAATAACCTTAAGCCCAAAGTATACTTTCCAAAGTATACGCCATCCGCGTCCTCGCATCATCTTAGAGGTCCGCGTACAAAAGCGCATGCGCCAGTCCAATGATTCACAACAATTGTACTGTGTATTTGTCGAACTTAGCCTTCCGCTTATCTGCAGTTGAGTATACGTTGAAAGCTGTGTGAACACGACTGTGCGAGACGCATCCGGACGTGGATATTGAAGTATACCCAGGGCTTAAGAAACACCACGGCAGGTGTTGCTTTAAAAGAACACACATCTTCCTACTTTACCTTTTGATAAAATTCATTCTCAGAGCCTTCTTCGCAACATTTACATTAGCTATGATTTAAACCCATGTTGCCTGGAGGGTTTGGTAATTTACACATAGAAGCACGTATTAACAGACGTTTTTTCATAGAATTATTTTATATTTATTTGGATTCACAGTTTGTTCGGTTCATATTGTTCGGACCAAAAAAAGAATAATGTAAAAAGACATTTAGTCCTGCTCCACTAAGCGCTCAGATTGGCATTTTTAACACAAAAAAATATGTGCACAACCTGATCGGTATTTGGCCTATTTTGAGATGGAACTTACCGATCATTCAAATCAATGCTGTGTGCTGGGATAAATGCCCTTGTTGTGTGTGCGTAGCCTATTTTGACCAGCTGAGAACTCGTAAAGAACTGATAAAATGTGTAATTAGTCAAAACAGTGGCCGGAATCCCTCTGTCACACAAACGAAGATCTGCTGTGAGGATATGCGCTTCTGAAAACTGTACCAATGAAACTGAACCTGTGATGGGCAACATCATGACTATTATGAGAAAAAAACAGGTATGCTTGAGCATTCTGTCCTTTTTTAGGGTCCCATCTGTCTTTAGTCTGTGTTGCGTTCATATTTCATTTGAACCGTACCAGAGTTTGTATTTCTTTGGTCTGTGTTGCATTGATTTTTCATTCGAATCACACCAAAGTTCACATTGACACAGACTGAGGCTCATCATTTCTTTGGTTAATTTGAACTGCACCGGAGTTGTGTTAACGCCGCACCAACAGAGCAATAGCATTAGGATACAACTATGAGTGAGGAACAAACTAAAATTGAAGCCGTTATTCCATGTAAACCGATGTCTGATTTTGGATCAAAAAATTGTTTTCATTGAATCAGTTCATCTGAATCAGAAAAACTTGATTGAATGATTAATTTATCAGACGGATTGGGTTGTTAAGTCATATCATTTGTACATCACTTGGTGTTTTTTTTTATCCTTTTGGAAACATGAAAGCTTCAGTTCCTATTCAGTGTAACTGGATGGAAAAATGTGACCAGGACAGTCTACTTTTTGATCCAGGGAAGAATGACATAGAGGTTTGGAATAGACTTATGATACCATAACTTTCACTCCGGTATGATATTAACGTCCAGATTAGTGATAGCTGGTGCTATATGGGATAAGTTTTGCTGCACAGTTGCCTGGCGGCACAAGGCAGTTTGACTTTTTCACTTTGAATTTTAGTTTTATTTATTATACCTGTGCCAATGAGAGGTGACAACATCATACGAATGCTAATCTATTTGTTGGGATATTGATATAGGAGCTGCTGTTGTCAATTAAGTTTCATTCATTATGTTCTCCCCCTTAATCCGGTATAAAATCTCACTACCAGTTGGGAACAACAAGCACTGCTGCTTTAGTACTTAAGTAGCTTTAAATCTGGCCAACATTGTGAGCCAAATATAGTTATTATTATGATTATGATATTATAAGTAAGTAAATGTTTGTAAAGACCTTATAATGGTGTCATAACAACAGCAATTAGTAGTTGGTTATAGTAAATACACCCACATATACATGTAAAATGCACTTCTAACACCCCCTCATTGACTTTTTGTTTAACTGTACTCGATTAGAAGCACTAATTCAGTTCTTCAGTTCATCACATAATTTGATTCCAATCTATAGTTCATCCACTAATATTAGAGCTGTAAAATTGAACTTGCAAGTGTTTTTTTTTTTAATAACAGTCTAGACGGATTACACAGTTTTGGTGCAGTACCAGTGCTGTATTTTGGCTACTGGACAACAGGTGAGACAGAGGAAGGTCACCTACCAAAACTGACTGCTGGAATAAACAAACCCCTCCCTAAAGGTCTCGTCTGGGCGAGCTATTTGTGGAAGGACTGTCATTAGGATGAACATCCCTTCTGGCTCTCTTTCCCTCTCTATGTCTTACTCTCTCTCTCTCTATCTCTCTCTCCCTCTCTATGTCTTACTCTCTCTCTCTCTCTCTCTCTCTCTCTCTCTCTCTCTCATGTCCTTTGAACAGTAAGCACAGCTGTTCCTATGGTGGAGGTTAAGTCTGGGCTTGAGGCAGGTTTGTGCACTTATGCCACTCTGTTATTAGTTAACTGGAATGTGTTTAAAGTGACACACCCACACACAGAACAAATTTTTTAAGATGGTCCTCTGAGGTTTGGTCTCATCTGGCCGCTTTAGTTTGGACTCAAAACTGAACTTGCATCCCCTGCGGCCGAGCTGAGAAAGAACAAAAACATTAAAAAACTGTTTAGGCTGATCCGAGCCGAGATAATGTGGAGACTGAGCACTGCTGCAGTGTGAACGCAAAGAATTCTGGGAAGTAATCTGCCATACTGGATAAACTTTAAATTAACACTAAGTAAAATGCTAAAGCCAGTGGAAATCTTGCCTGCGGAGACAATGCAGCCCTGTAAGCTCACCAAAACCTAAGCTTACATTAATTCCTCATTAGCATACATGAAATCCATGACTGCAAGCATAACAACGCAGAGTGCAGGAGCTCACGTCTCTCTCGCCACACACAGGATGTCATAGGAGTGGCCTCGGTGTTGTTTTTCTGCGATCAAGCTAATCTCCAGTAACATTCGCAATTATTAGCATAGCAAAATCAAGCTGAGAGGCCTGTGGTGATTTAACAGATAATTACGCCTAAACTAAATAACCTTCAGACAGAGATATAGAGACGTTTCGGAGCAGGATGGGGAGGGATGGAGTGATAGATGGATAGACGCAGGGCATGTAACCCTGCTGGGATCTCATTCTAGTCTAGACTTAATCTTTTGACGCCATGCTACCATTAAACGAGTGACAGGTCATCCCTTCATTCCCCTAGGGAGAAGAGAAAGGCTTAATTTAACATTAAGGCTGTTTGTTTGAGGTGTTATTTCGTACGAGGACGGAAAAGGATGGTGAAGTAGTACTATTATCCTTCATGCACCCGGAAACAAACAAGTTTAATAACCTTATTCATCAGACAAGGAAAAAGAGCAGCAATATGGCTGAGTGGATATCAACAGAGAAAAGCCATAAAGAACTATAAAATACCAGTGGTAAGACAACAGGCAAATGCGAGAGAAGACAGTTTGAGCAGCTGAGGCGGGTTGTATGGGAATATCAAAGCTTTAAATCTAAAAGTAGATTTGGGATTTTCTGTGAAGGATTAAGTCTTTTATTGCGAAGCTGGAACAAGAACATCAAGGCCCTGACAGTAACAACAAATGGCCAAAAGCTACATATACCATGGTAGTACCATGATATGCTATGTACACTCACCAAAAGGATTATTAAGAACACCTGTTCAATTTCTCATTAATGCAATCATCTAATCAACCAATCACATGGCAGTTTCTTCAATGCATTTATGAGTGTGGTCCTGGTCAAGACAATCTCCTGAACTGCAAACTGAATGTCAGAATGGGAAAGAAAGGTGATTTACGCAATCTTGAGCCTGGCATGGTTGTTGGTGCCAGACGGGGTGATCTGAGTATTTCACAATCTGCTCAGTTACTGGGATTTTCACACACAAACATTTCTAGGGTTTACAAAGAATGGTGTGAAAAGGGAAAAACATCCAGTATGCGGCAGTCCTGTGGGCGAAAATGCCGAGGCCTACCTGAGCATTGTTTCTGACCATGTCCATCCCTTTATGAGCACCATGTACCCATCCTCTGATGGCTACTTCCAGCAGGATAATGCACCATGTCACAAAGTTCAAATAATTTCAAATTGGTTTCTTGAACATGACAATGAGTTCACAGTACTAAAATGGCCCCCACAGTCACCAGATCTCAACCCAATAGAGCATCTTTGGGATGTGGTGGAACGGGAGCTTTGTGCCCTTGATGTGCATCCCACAAATCTCCATCAACTGCAAGATGCTATCCTATCAGTATGGGCCAACATGTCTAAAGAATGCTTTCAGCACCTTGTATAATCAATGCCACGTAGAATTAAGGCAGTTCTGAAGGCGAAAGGGGGTCAAACACAATATTAGTATGGTGTTCCTAATCCTTTAGGTGAGTGTAATCATTCAGTATCTTGATATACATTACAGTTCAAAAGTTTTGGGTAGGTTGGGTTTTTCAAGTTTTCTTACCAACATTGTTTATTTGACCATCTGTTGTCTAATTTAATACATGTCATTTATGCCTGTGATGGCAAAGCTGAATTTAGGGCAGCCATTCCACCAGTCTTCAGTGTTTAATATTCAATATTATTATTAACTACTTTATATTTTTTTGGAACATTTTTTCAGAGTTTTTAGATGAATAGAAAGATAAAATAAAAAAAATAGAAAATTCAAAATAAACTGCATTTATTTAAAGTAGAAATCTTTCAAACATTTCAAACATTTGAGCAGTAGTGTTTATAAGAATCCCATAGTATTAGCATCTTATACCATCATAGTGCCACCACAGAGGAAAGATGTCTGTCACCTGATTTTACCCACAAACCCGCTGGCATTTCTTCACCCTTGACTACTTCACCCTCAAATCAGCCCTTGCGACATCAAAACAATCACTTCTCTTTAGTTAAGCATAAGATGGATGTAATTTAACGGGAGCATTATTCAGAGGTAAACACTAGTGACCTGCTTCTCCGCCAAAGCTGCTCTGTTTAGAGGAGACGATGCCCCTCGGGGAGTTTTGAGCCCCACAGACCTGAACTTTCTGAGCCCGACGCTTGTCCGCTCTCTGGTTCTGATGGTAGATGCGACTGAAGTTGGAAACGATGACGGGAACAGGTAGAGCGATGACGAGGACCCCACTGAGGGAACAGATGGAACCAAAGATCTTCCCTGCTATGGTCTTCGGGACCATGTCTCCATACCTGCAGAGAAAGAGCGAGAAATAGAGACATTAGTCACTGAATATGGACAACCTGCTTCTATGCGTTCTCTCTTGTTTAACAGACCAGCAGCAATAAAAAAACAGACAGATACATATCACGCCTACACAACTCCAGCTTGTAGTAATAATTATGTTCCATCTGTTTTTATTATTACGTTTCCAGTAATGAATAATCATAAACTCTTACTAAACATATTTGTATGCGTTTAGTCTTACTGCAGATTGGCACTTTCACATGCCAACTAATAGTACCCTGTTGACAAAGTAGGAAAATTATTGTGATGCTGACATTAGAGGTGCCAGATTTTAAATGCAACAAATGATTATTAAAGCAGCTGACAGAGGCGTGAGTGGGATGACACTTTTATATCCAGTATAAAGAGCCATTTGTCTGCAGAGCTGTTGTTTGGAAAGTCTTTTATTTTGTAAACAGCTTGGAAAGTCTTTTATTTACTAAATTTGTTAGGAGAGTTTTGAAAATGTTTTGTTTAAAGTATCTTGAAGTTTGTTTTGTATTTTATTGAGAAAGCTATTTGTTTGGGAAATCTACTATTTAGAGAGCAGTTTGTTTGGGAAACTTTTCATTTCAAAATCTGTTTGTTTGTAGAGTCTTTTATTTACAGACTAGTTTGTTTGCGGAGTTTTTCGTTTGTGAGCTGATTTGGTTATAAAATCTGTCCCAAGGCCATTTGTTTGGAAACAAAGTCTTTGTCTAGAGAGCGGACTATAAATCGAAAACGTCCCTTAAAAAAAAAAGAGATGAACTGCACAAAACAGGAGTAAAAGCCAGCAGAGAACGAGAAAGTCATTTAAGATTTTAAATTAGAGCATTTAAATCCCTCGAACCAATGCCCTGGCCACTTCAAGGGCATCAAATACGATTCGATACAGTTGTTTAAAATGGAAATATAATTACATGCACCACTGTAGTCGATCTTCCTCTGCTTGTGTGATGGCCTGCCATATGAATTTCAGCAGTGAGGAAAGGAAATACTTTTTTTTTAAGATAAGAATGTTGCTGACCAAATATCAATTTAAACAAATTGGATGGATCAAGGTGGCCTCAGCAAAAAGAAAGACATTAGTTTAAAAAGTTACGGACTAAAGTAATTGGATTCTGATGGAATACAGCCACAAAGTAGGTGATAAAATAGACACCCGGTGGAACGGAAACGATGGCAAGCATAACCATAAATTATAGACATGTATGCATTGTTTTAAATGCATATGTGCATATGTTCAGAACTACAAGAGTTTTCTTTTTAGCCAATTCAAACCCATGCAGGGACTGCCAGTGAGGATTTAATTAACAATGGATAATCCTGTTCTTTCATTAAATTAGTTTTGTGCGAGTGAGGCACAATTCAATCAAACACAATCAGAAAACATGTAGCCAGCCTAGGATTTGTAAGGAGACCATAAAGTTAGAATTTAAATGTCTCAAATAATCAAAATGACTCATTAGGAGGCAATGCTGATGTGGGTCGTGAAAGCAGTGGAAATATTCAGGGTTCAATACGAGTTAAGCTCAATCGACAGACGAAATCAAGGTTGAGGTGAAGCACTTAATAGGAGTGAATTGGAGGAAATGTATTGTGTGCGTGTACATTCATTCTCATGATTAAAGCTGTGTATTATTTGAGCCGAATGAAGACATTCTAGACATTTTTTATGGTAATTTTAAGGTTTTAAGAATAATGTTGTCATGACAGCAAAGTTGTACTCTTTTAAACATTAAACACATCTTACCGTATTGCTTGTGTCTTGTGGATTTACTATTGAAAAGGTATTGTAACGTTTACGGATTGGACCCATTCACTTCCTTTGTAATTGCCCCACTGTAACCCAGATTTTAGCTTTTTTTAAAGAAAAGGACAGACAAGTCGAAATACATTTTTGTGGTAATCAAAATTATGCCACCAGTGCTGTCGACTGAGTTTAAGTTGTATTGAACCTGGAAAATTCCTTTAAATAAGGATGCTACTATACACAAAGCCAGAGCTGCACATTTTCACTCCAATGACCTAATATTGGAAACCAAAATCAAACTTTTCAACACCACAACTTTTCCTTTTGTATGGAGCTGAGAACTGGAGGATGAATGCGGACATTATCAACAAAGTCAAGACCTTCTTCAACACCTGTCTAAGGAAAATCCTCCAAATCTGCCGGCCAAGCACCATCAACAATAGGAACCTGTGGCACAAAACATCACAGCTCTCAGCCCAAGATGAAACCACAAAAAGGCTGGATTGGCTGCATCCTCCGGAAGCCTACATCAAACATGACCAGGCAAGCTCTGACCTGGAATCCTCAAGGAAAAAGGAAAAGAGGAAGGCCAAGAAACATTTGGCGCTGAGATCTCGAGGCGGATTGCAAAAAGATGGGTTACATCTGGAACGAGGCTGAGAGGAAAGCACAAGACAGATGCCTGGCGAGCCCTGGTTTGACCGCCTCTACCCCCAAAAAAGGATGAAAAGGCAAAGTAAGTAAGTACTGTAAACATTCAGAGAAAAGCCCTGCAGTCTGACAGCTAAACAGGTTAATCACTGTAGGCAGATGAGGGATGATTCAAATAACACTTCGTGAATACTAGGAGAAAGAAAGAGCTTATTCACAAATCTGTGTCAAAGCTAATATTTGTCTTATTATTTGAGGCTTATTTAACACAGTATCCAAAACTAATTTCAAGAGTCGATTAGAGTATCATTCTAAGAGGACTGGATTGTGCCCATGTGGGAATATTTCTGAGTAAGAGATCTCACGTTGTGTTATATAATCTAACTTTTTTTATATAATCTAATTTACACTTTACACATGCAATATACACCATAGAATAACATACAATAAAATCTGGGACACAGAGATGATGGACACAAAAAAGACACAACTAAACACCCGGCAGGATAGAGGGCTTAACAGCTCTGACTACACAAACTACAGGCCGAACAAAAGCTCCCTCTGGACTGAGTTAAGGATTACGGCTTACTTCTAAATGGCTCGTTGTATTCATGAGCAAATTCTGTATTCCCATTGTGCTTTGATCTGTGAAGACAAATGTGTCTGTGTCTAGTACTTTGACAAATTATTAGGAAGTGTATTTTTGACTGTGTAAACCTCAACAACCTGGAGCGAGTCACTGTTCGCGAGAAGAATCACACCTGAACAGTGCGT
Organism: Pseudorasbora parva; assembly: GCF_024679245.1. Classification (NCBI taxonomy): domain Eukaryota; kingdom Metazoa; phylum Chordata; class Actinopteri; order Cypriniformes; family Gobionidae; genus Pseudorasbora; species Pseudorasbora parva. The sequence goes on from NC_090184.1 coordinate 26,302,846, forward strand.
CTACCCCAAAAGACAAACGCTATAATTGCTTGAAATGGTGTCTGTATAAAATATTCAAATTCTGGGATTGGATGCATTAACACAAACAGCATAATTCAGCTTTTATTTCAGTAGCATATTTTCTAACACAAATAAATGTCATATTAACGTAGTTAATTTTGAATTTCATTGCTCAGAAATAATATCACAGAAAACTGCATTTCAAAGAGGCATTTGTAATGCAGCTAAATGAGAAATTGGTTAAGGGTTTTCTACTTTTATAAGTCATTGTGTATGTGTGCATATGCTTAAAGCAAACGCTCTTTGATGTGAAAAATAGACGTGCAGGCTCTTGCCTTAACCAATTGTGTTTGTATGGGCCGTTCTATCTAATGCCTCACTTAATATACACAGACGCTGCAAGTATTTGAGGTTTCTGATTAGGCCGCTGTAGGAGATTTAATGGTGTTTGTAATCAAGGCTTTGACCTTTATTCATTCTGCTGAATGTCAGATTAGACAATAAGATCCACTACCATTTATTGAATTTAATTAAAATCCTTCACAGTATGCAGAATGCCAGCTCACACACGTACAATAACTCACTTCAAACACTAAAACTCTTAAAACACAACGCAGACGCAATCTTTTTTTCTGCTTTCTCTACATTCCTCTCTGATCTTGAAATGTATCCTACTGAGGTTTTTTACCACATCTCAATGTCTGCTTATCTATTTATTCCACACCTTCAGTGCTTTGGATCTGACTGAAAGCATATTATTAATAGTAGAATGAAAACAAAATAGAGAAACAAATGAGTGTTGGTTGTTTTGACTGTCAGAGCAAAGCTATCCACTAGCTAGTACACTGAAGCTTGAGCTAGATGTTTGTTTAGAGATTTCACTGAAATTTTCTTTCATTTATAAAACTAATAAGGAGCTCTGCTCTTCTTGACATCAGGGGACTTATTCAACCTTACTACAGAACACAGAGAAGTTACTCACATTATCGCTTATTGTGTCTGTGGAAGCAAAATAATGGGGGTTGGTCGAGACTCCAGCTGGTAGATGCCATAAGTACACCATTATAGAGGCACAAAAGAAACTTTGTATACTGATGGGATAATTATTTGCTGGCAAAAAATACATTGTAAATATTATATTTTAATAGAGGTTAAGAACGTGTTTGTTAAGCTTTTTTGTCTCTAATACTTATCCTGGCTGCATTTATTTGATCAAAACAGTAATATTTTGAAATCACAATTTAAATGAACTGTTTTCTATTTTAATAAAAAGTGGGTACGGGGTATTCAGACCTCCTTAAATTTTTCACTCTTTGTCATACTGCAGCCATTTGCTAAAATAATTTAAGTTCATTTTTTTCCTCATTAATGTACACACAAAACCCCATATTGACAGAAAAACAAACAGACTTGTTGACATTTTTGCAGATTTATTAAAAAATGAAAAACTGAAATATCACATGGTCCCAAGTATTCAGATCCTTTGCTCAGTATTAAGTAAGGCACCCTTTTGATCTTATACAGCCATGAGTCTTTTTGGGAAAGATGCAACAAGTTTTTCACACCTGGATTTGGGGATCCAAAGCTCTTTAGGCCCCGTCCACACGGAGACGCGTTTAGCTGTATACGTATACATTTTGTACCGTATCAGCGTTTCGTCCACACGGATCCGGTGTTTTAGAAGCATGAATCCGATATTTTCTTGAACCGGGTCCCAAAGTGGTTAAATCTGAAAACGAACATCTTCCGTTTTCGTGTGTACAGCGAATCCGTATATTTTCTGAAACGGTGATGTCATCACACTACGTCCATCACGGTGAAAGAGCTAAGGGATTCAACTACGGGCACTGGGCATGCGCACATCAATATCGCGTCATTTAATTAACGTATCTGCATTATTGTAAGGGTATGTTTTGGGTTGGGGTAGGTGTAGGCATTAATAAAACACATCTGTTAAGTAGCAAATGTATTTGTTATTTTATTGTGAGATTTTGCCTCGCCTCCGACCACTGCTATACCCCTGATAGCCACAACTCTTCTTCTCTGTTTTTAGTGTATTTCTGTGGCAGAATTACAGCGCCACACACTGGCCTGGCATGCAGACTACATAGTTTTTAGTCAGTTTCGGTAATCTCGTGTGGACACAGATATTTCTTGAAACAAGGGGAAAAAAAAGATTGGATTGGGAAAGCGCTGGCTTTGTGTGGACGGGGCCTAAGAATGGTCCTGGTCATCCCAAACTTCTTCCATTCAAGGATTATAGAGGCCACTATGCTCTTAGGAACCTTTTTTTGTAACCATGGCCAGATCTGTGCTGTGCTACATTTCTGTCTCTGAGCTCTTCAGGCAGTTCCTTTGACCTCATGATTCTCATTTTCTCTGACATGCACTGTGAGCTGTAAGGTCTTATATAGACAGGTGTGTGGCTTTCCTAATCAAGTCTAATCAGAATAATCAAACACAGCTGGGCTCAAATGAAGGTGTAGAACCATCTCAAGAATTGATCAGAATAAATCGACAGTACCTGAGTTAAATATATTAGTGTCACAGCAAAGGGTCTGAATACTTAGGACCATGTGATTATTTCAGGCTTTCTTTTTAATAAATCTGCCAAAATGTCAACAATTCTGTGTTTTTCTGTCAAGTCAATATGGGGTACTGTGTGTACATTAATGTGATTTTTTTTTATTTTTTACTTAATTTGCTAAAACGATTTTAGCAAATGGCTGCAATGTAAAAAAGAGTGAAACATTTAAGGGCGTCTGGATATTTTCTGTACCCAATGTAATTTTTTTCTTCTTCCAGCAGCCATTATTTCAATCTTCAGTGTCACATGATCCTTCAGAAATATTTATAATATTATGCTGTGTTTAAGAACCATTTGAACACCCAGGTGTCTTGATAACAAAAAACAGCATCCACATTATTCATGATTTTGAATGGAAACCAAAAATTATAGCGTCACAAAAAGGACAGATTTGGAACAAATGAGAGAAGTAGTGCAGAGACAGATCACTTATACAAGTGCAGGTTGAGTCAAACCTTTTCATATTAATAATTTTGTTCCATGCCTTACTGAAAAACAGTTTGTCCATGAAACTGCAGAGCATATCAAATGAGAAATTTTGATAGGACTTTGGATCAAATCTGATGTCGAACTCTGCTTCAGAGTCTCATGAGCTTTTAAGCTTTACAAAACCTCCAGGATCTGTTGCAGCTGTCATAAAGGGAAGAATCTGAACGGCACATGGCGTTAGCGTCTCTTACACACGCAGTCACATACAGTTTCTGTCATGCTTGACGACCGTTTGATTTGACTGCTTTTATTGCCACTGCGACTCCACTGGTGTGGTAATGAGAAGAGGGATGTCGTTAGCATGGAGAGCGTGTCATTAGCTTTTTAGCGCTGTGGGCCACAGACTCACAGTTAGCGCGCGGTACGTTACAGCCCGACTGCTGTTACACAACACGCAAACTCCCAAACCCAAACTCCCATCCCACTCACATCTCAAGCTCTGCATCTGTCCCATCCTCCTCAATCCTTTCTTTCCCTTTTCCCACCCCCTCACGCTTTCAGATCCGCTTCCCACGGTGAGTCGGTGTGACCCGCTTGGAGCCACGATTCCCTCCGAATTTCACGAGCCCCAGTGATGTCTGAAACAACAATTCGACTGCAGATTAGCTCAGTTCATTCACCAGCAAATCTGCTGTTATGTGCACAGAAGGATTCCACTGAATAAACTGAATTCATACCGCCAATCGCCTCTACGTAAACAGCCTCCGCTTCTGTGAGGAATTGGACCAGCTGTGGGGCTTCACATGCATTATTGAGCTTTTGAGCAAGAGCCTGTTGTAGGGTTGTTGTCACGATACCAATATTTCAGCAGCTGATGCTTACACCAGTAAAATGTCATGATTTTCACTGGTTTGAGGCTGCTTTTTTGTCTTTAGGCCCAATTTTTATTCAAGACCCATGCGTGGGTGTTTCTCTTTTTTCTCATTAATATTGTTCTTGATTAATATAATAAACATAACAGACAGTAGCAGGCCCTTAAGCTGCATTTACACCGCAAGGCTCGTTGCACAGATTCAATATTTTGACACATATTGAATTTTTGTGTTTCGCCTGTTCACTTCAGACACATTACCAAGGCGCTTGTAGGGATTGAAAGCCTGTCAGTTAGACCAGGAGTACAGAAATGCTGAGGGTAAACAAAAAACAAAATTAAAGAAGTGAACTGATAAATAAGATATTCATTCAAATGTGTTGAATGCAATAATTTGTACATTTTCAGAATTTGATAATATTATTTAATTAGGTTATTGATATTAGCTAATAAAACCAGTCAAATGTTTGGACACTTGAAGTCTCTTGCAAGATTTGGGGATCATTTGGGGTTGGGGATCCTTTGCACTAAAGAGTTTGAAAAGCCCTGTGCAGGTATCGAATTCTGTCAGTACTCGGTATTAACGATGTTATAGAAAGAAACTGGAACTTTTGAAGTGGAGCTACTGAAACTGGAAGTGAAGTACCGCTACTTTTGACATTCAGTTTGTACCGTGGGTTCAGGCCTGACAGACTCCATCACGTCGGACTCGGTACTCTGGCTAAAGGGAGCTAAACCCTAAGGTAGCTCACACACCCTCAATTAAACTTGCCACCTGCTCGGTTCCAGGGAAGTGTCAGTCGCTGGCTTGATTTCAGACATTCACACATATACACACACTCTAACATTTGGCATAGATTCAGCCACAAACATTCCTAAAGGATTCATCAGCTCATCTGAATTCCACCTCCCGCTTAACTTTTGAAGTTTGTAAGTAGGTTGCTGAAGAAACTAGGCCACTCCTCCTCCACCACCGCCGTGCTCCAGACGCGATTTTTCTTCCTTCTCTGTCCTCAGCCGAGGAGACCTACCACCCCAGTTTTTATTCACCCCATTACACAAATACACACGTAAACAATCTCAATCTACTCCAGATGTGACATTCTGGAAGATAAAAAACCTTTGCAATACAGAATGAAAAAAAGATTTTTACACCTGTACACACAGATGAACACAGCCTACTCCACATGAAACCTTCTTTATTCATATTTTTGTCTTATTTACCAATAAAAATGTATTTGCTTATGGATTATTTTTATTTATTTTTATTCGTTTTACTTTACTTATAGCACTTTATACAATACGGATGGTTTCAAAGAACAGTAATAAACAAGATTCGGTTATAAAATTAATACAAAGCTCTAAAGCAGCCCTAAAAATAGTGGCATTACTCAGCTCAATTTAGTTCAATGTTGATTCAATTAAGTTCAATAACACTGTAAATGTCGCAAAGTTCATTAGAAACGAACTCCGTTCAAGCAGTTCTACAGAAAATAATAGTGTCATTATTCACTTCAAGTCAGGTTAGTATTGAGTTTAGTTCAATAAAAGTGCAAAGTTCGTCACATTGTAAAACAAGCTTAATTTAGCTATAATCAGCTCCCTTAAAAATAAAGGTGCCAGTAAGAACCAAAAATGGGTTTTCATAGTGATGCCATAGAAGAACCATTTTTGGTTCCCCAAAGAACCATTTTGTGAAAGGTTCTTTAAAGAACCATTTTTTTCTAACCATTTTATAGTTCAAAGAACCTTTTTGCACTACAAAGGACCTTTTGTGCAATGGAAAGGTTCTTTGGATATTAAAGGTTATTTATGGAGCCAGACACCCTGCCAAAGAACCATTTAAGAACCTTTATTTGAAGGCAATAGTGCCGTTATTCAGGGTTAATTCAACTTAGTTCTATACGCGTCAATGCTGCAGAGCTCTACATAATCCAGCTCAATTTAATTTGTTTTGTTCTCATCCAATCCAATCCCAACCGTAAGCATAAATCAAGTAGATTTATGCTTGAAACGAATAAAATAAGGATGTTTATATGTTTTAAATGGAAAACAAGACAAAACACCATTTTTGTATTGCTTGATAAAGGACATTTTCTCCCTTGTTTTTATCATCTTCCCTCCCGTTCCAGGTCCAAGGTGAGAACATCACCCGTAACTTCAATTACTTATCTCAAATGATCAATCCGATCAAGGCTACCACACCCTCTCCAGAAAGCAGCACCTGTGTCTTATCAAATGCAGTTGCGTCACAGTCCCGATCTGCAGTATCATGACTAATTCATCTGTCTTCTTTCACTCAGCTAAATAACGCTGGCCTCTGACCTCACCGCGTTTCTTTCTGACGAGGGATCGGTTACGCGCCCAGGACTCTGTAAAGTGATACACGCTCCAGCTAACGCTGGGAAGGAAGCTAATATCCGAGGACATGCATCAGGCCAGTCAGAATGGAGATGTGGGTTAACGCAGGAATCGCCTGAGCGATGTGCAGTGCTAATTGATCTTTGACCCAGGCAGGAGCGCAGCATAACCCGGCCCTTAGCCAGTGATCGAATTCAGTGATTGGCTTTTAATGAAACCACAGACGGTCATCGATCCTAATCAAAGCAGCTTCAGTTACTGCTACAGATATGCAGTTAGCGCACCGGCACACACCTGATGCTTCTCTTTGTTCCGCTGCAGATTTCAGAGCTCTTAAACTAGCATGTAATTGGTGATGACAGCCACCTGTCATCTGCCAGTGTCTTTTATCAGCAGTCAGTCAGATTGCACTTATTCACAGAAGGGTTGGCCATTTTACGACATTGTGCACCTTCATGCATATTTCAAAAAACTGGCAGGCTCAATGGAACTAACACCAGGTCTCAATGACACGATGCAAAACCGGCCGCGGAATTAAACGTGCCCGAGGCTGATGATGTCATGGTGGTTCGTTTTAGTCCTGTTCATGTGAAGCACTCTGAGAACAACAGCAATCAAAATGCTCATTTGTACTTCCTAAAGAACAAACACAGACCAATACTTGGTTCAGAGAACATTTTCCATTTGTCAGCTCTTGTTGATCATTCAGTGAAGAGTTCTGAGCCAAACCAACCAATTCTGGGATGAATCACTACACTGCAGACTTTGATTTGAAGCAAAACATTTTTTTTTTTTTTTAGATATTCTGAGAAAGGTACAGTACTGTGTACTGTGTCTTTAATGAGGCAATGAACTATGTATTCCATAAAGCACTGCTAATATAATCAACTGACCATGGCATCTATTCAGTTCCAGTATATTATAAGTTTATTACTGAATATTGAAATTTCTATGTTGTTGTTTAAAAGAGGCTGACTCTGACATCAATCAAGATGCTTTATGGGAGGGACAATCACGGCTGAGCTCTTTTGGTATGGTTCTCTAGTTCTCGTTTTCATGGTATATTTCGTAAGGTGTTTATGAGTGTGCGTGTGTGTGTGTGTTTGTTTCTACACTGTTATTTTAATATTTATACAATATTATAGTTTTGGTTAATTATAACAACCCCTTTTCTACAGAAGTATGTACTATATATTTTTGATTTTAATGATATATGTAGGCCTAATCGCTAAACCTTTTAAAAAAGTTTTATGTGTCATTGTGAGTGGGATTATATTTTAAAGTTTTCCAAAGGGCTATTAATTTCTTTATGTGTCAGACTGTTTTAATGAGGAAAAAACTTGCACCTTTAACTTCAAGCCTCAAACCAGGATGTTTGAGGAATTGCCTTTTGGGCGCTGCATAAAAGGAGTTTGGAGAGGTGAGGTGTCTTTCTGCGGTGTACTGCAAGAAACATATCCCACTTACATAGTGTCACAGCCTCTCAATGTGGCATGATACATTTGGCGAATTTGAATATGCTAATTTTGAACAATGCAATTAGTTGCCAAGGTGACAGAATAAGACTGAAGGAAGACTGCTGTGTTGTGCTCTCAGAAGCGGCAGTATATTAGAAACATTTGTCTCTCTCTTTGATCTTCTACCTCTGCTTGAGACATTAACCGTGAAGGAAACGGGGGCAGAGGAACGTTCTCCGTCTCCCGTTTTCCTTAAAGAAAATTTCTCTCGACGTGGAATCATTACCATGACTCTGATACCCAGGGTCTCAAACACTGGGGTTAATCAATACATGTCTCCATGGTGATTTTAACAGCAGGGACCTCTGCTGAAACCTTCACATTCGTCTTATTACGCAAGCCATCATCTGTAATCAATGATGGCCTGTATCGTTCACTCATTCTTACTTTGATGTGTCTGTGTCCCCAGGTGTTCGTCTGCACGTGTGTGTGTGTGTTAAAAGTAGTCAAAGGTACAGCAGATGCCCCTTTAATAGATTCTCATCGATCGGAACGGAAAACGTTCCAGCTTCACCACACGCTGGCACCTGATGTCCTTTATCTGTGTCTTTCTTTCTCCTCGTTCTCAACCAAGTCTGTCTCCCTCTCTTTCAGCTCACCTCTAATCATCTTAGTTGCAGGATTCCCTCACTCAGGAAGAATGTGCTTGAGTGTGTCTGTCTCTGTACCCGTGTGTTTTTTGTCTTTCTGTTTCTATATTGACTACATTAAGCGGAAGGTGTTGATCTAGATGAATCATGGGACTTCGTGAAGTAACATTGAGGACACATAAAAAAGGCTGTGAAGGGTGTATACACATGTCCGACATACATTAGGATTTATAAAAACAAACTCAACTTGAGAATGTCCATGCAGCCTAGTGTGTCTGCATTTTAGTGACAAGAATGCTTGAAAAATGTACTATTTACTGCTAATTTTACTTATTCAACTGTAATGACCTCGAAGAATTATTTAATTTGTTTAATGTCTTTTTTATTGTAGATAATTTGTGCTAATGAAATGTAAAGTGGATAATATACAGAAAACCTAAGAAAATACTGTTGGGGGCGCTGTGGGAAGAAAGACTAGAGTGTAAAAAGATAGAGAAATAGCGCATGTAACATTGTTTGTGCTGCAGAAAACAAAAGAGAACAACAACCGGGGCAAATAAATCTACAGAAAAGCAAAAGGTTATTGTGGTCATTTTCCGAGGGGGCAACACAACTGACAGCAAGTATGCTGCAAAAAAAACACCAGGTGAAAATGTGTTACACTTCGTGATCAGAAAGCTTCTCGTTCCATAAAGGCAGGAAAGGCCATTTTGGAGAGGCATAGCAATAGCAAGCCAGATTTGAAAGCATAAGGCCGGAGACACACTGCAAGCGTGGCGTTTTCTATGTCTTTGCACACTAGAAACGTGTCTCAGGCAGCGCTGCTGCTGCTATGTGACGTACAGTAAAGGCCTATACTTCATGTATACTTCATGTTAAACATAAATATATAGTGATATAGTACCTACTGATACAGCAAAGACAATGTCGGCAGTATTGACCATACTATTGTACTGATGGCAAAATAGGCTGCAGATTATTTTGTTCTGTATTGTCGTGCAATATTTGAAAATATTATTATAATTTATTTAAATGATAGTTATATCTGCATTTATGTCAAACTTTCAAACATTAAGATGTAATTTTGTAATTACATTTTGTAATATGTAATATGCAAAATGTAGTATGTTTTCATGTCCAAATGACAACTAAACATCTTTTCCATTTTGCCTGGAAACGCTTCCAACGCGCTTGCATGTCGCGTGAAAAATAGGCGTCGGTTCTATTTCCAACATGTGCACGCTTTCTGAGACGCGCGAGTCACGCAGGCAGTGTCCAAGCTCTAACCTGTTAACATGGGAGCCGAAATAAAAATGGACACGCCACGCTTGCAGTGTGTCTCCGGCCTAAGAGGGCAGAGCACAGCCGGAGCAGAGTCTGCAAAGCATCATGAGAGATGGCATTGAATTACCTCATGTCTCAAAACACATAACTGGTGTGTCTGACTTCATGCGGGGCAGCACAGACCAGTCAGGGGTGGAGTTGAAAACAGAGCCGTCAAGTCCAGAGGTGGTATTTATGTATGGAAGAATATGGCAGTTGCCATACCTTGGCATTCAGACAATATGGGGCAAATAAACAGCTCATGATGCTGCTCTTAAGATCTATTCTTTGTGTTGGCTTTCGGCAGAAATTGCAGCTTTGAAAAGGAGATAAAAATGGCCTAACACTGCATCCTAACCAGACACAATACGATTTTCAGCAGCAAGCAATTTATCTGTCCAAACTTGACTGAAGACAGAACAAAATCAATCAAAAATCACAGCCAATCAGAAGAGTGTGTGGGCTGGCTCTCTCTGCAAGCACACTGCTTTGGCTACGAAGTACATTATCAAATTCATAAATCCTACACCATTAAATATACATACTGAGCGACTAAAACAATCTTTTTAAATCATAGAATACACTTATTTGTTCACCTTGAGTTGACAGTTTGATGTTTGCTTTAATTTATTTTCAAGATCTGAGGTGAATTAGACCTATCCATTGTTGCTTTCAGTGTCTACAAAGGTCACGAAAAATGATATTCAAAAACTCACATTAAATTCTTTTTACATAAAAAAGCATATAATCAACACCTGAGATTATTGCTTTCATACTTTGTATGTTGTTCAACATACCCTAGGTTTTTGTGAAACGATGGCACTGGTCAAGTCGGACAATTTCTGATTCCCGTAGTAATGCTTGCATGATTTTGTGTTCTTTATCACAGGCAAAATGGGTTAGAATCAATATTTGTCAAATACACAGATGTTTTCAAGAAGCAATAGAAACAATATCTGTACAAAAGTTGAACATAATACCAATAAAGTTGGTCTATAGACATGACACAATATAACATTATGGTTACAAGAAAATAGCTTATAATGTTATAAAAACAGATTTGTGAGCATTAGCGGTGTCAGAATAAACAGAAAACACACGTCATCGTTGTCATCAGAAAATCAGCCAATAGAACAGTTGTGTCGGCATCAGAGCTTGTGCAGCCGCTCTGGAGACATTCGGACTGAATGCAATAATTGGACAAACATTTTTTTTGTCCTGAGGATTACACAAAACATATATGTACAACATGTATGTAGAATTTATTTTTTTAATTTTATATTTAAATTTGTATTATTGATTGCTCTCAGGATCTGAAGAGAGTTTCAACCACTAACAAAAAATCATCACCTACTCTACCCTTAATGTACAACTAATTTGTAAAAACAAACTCAAGGTTAAGTGTGACTGGTTAGCATGGTTGGTAGACTGGTCATCTACTGGTTGGTAGATGTCATAACTAATGATATAGAGAGGATCTTCACTGTAAAAAAAAAAGAGGCAAATTTTGACAATCGACTTGGATGTTTAAGTTATTTCAACTTAAATTATGTTAAACTGATTTTACAAAATGAGTTACATCTTGTATAACTAAAAAAGATTTGTTGTCATAATTACATGAACATATAATTTTTTACAGTGTTTGTCCATTGACAGCCAATCAAAAGTAGACTTAGTAGTAGACTTAGACAAAATAGTGTTTTGCAAGAAGCATATACACTCACCTAAAGGGTTATTAGGAACACCTGTTCAATTTCTTATTAATGCAATTATCTAATCAACCAATCACATGGCAGTTTCTTCAATGCATTTATGGGTGTGGTCCTGGTGAAGACAATCTCCTGAACTCCAAACTGAATGTCAGAATGGAAAGAAAGGTGATTTAAGCAATGCATTTGAGCGTGGCATGGTTGTTTGTGCCAGACGGGCTGGTCAAAGTATTTCACAATCTGCTCAGTTACTGGGATTTTCATGCACAACCATCTCTAGGGTTTATAAAGAATGGTGTGAAAAGGGAAAACATCCAGTATGCGGCAGTCCTGTGGGCGAAAATGCCTTGTTGATGCTAGAGGTCAGAGGAGAATGGGCTGACTGATTCAAGCTGATAGAAGAGCAACTTTGTCTGAAATAACCATTAAATAATGAAGTATGAAGCAAAGCATTTGTGAAGCCACAACACGCACAACCTTGAGGCGGATGGGCTACAACAGCACCCCACCGGGTACCACTCATCGCCAATACAAATAGGAAAAAGAGGCTACAATTTGCACAAGCTCACCAAAATTGAACAGATAAAGACTGGAAAAATGTTGTCTGGTCTGATGAGTCTCGATTTCTGTTGAGACATTCAGATGGTAGAGTCAGAATTTGACGTAAACAGAATGAGAACATGGATCCATCATGCCTTGTTACCACTGTGCAGACTGCTGGTGGTGGTGTAATGGTGTGGGGGATGTTTTCTTGGCACACTTTAGGCTCCTAAATGCCAGTTGGGGATCGTTTGAATGCCACTGCCTACCTGAGCATTGTTTCTGACCATGTCCATCCCTTTATGACCACCATGAACCCATCCTCTGATGGCTGTTCCTAATCATTCTTTAGATGAGTGTATATCAAGTAGGATATATTAAATTATAATTTGTGAATCCAAATGAATATTTATATATTTTTAATAACGCTTTTCAGAATACACATTTTCAAAGCAGCTTTATAGAAAACTGTGTAATATTTATAATATCTTACTATTTCTCATTTAGCAAATCAATTTTTTTTCTCAAAGTACTTATGTTTGACGTCTTTATGCTGCTTGACTGTGAAGTGACAATGGGAACTAATTAAAACCTGTTTCTCACACTAATCACCAATAACCAAACGGTTCATGTATGAGACCCTGTGAGTGTGTGATGACACGTCTTTCTGTGTTCACTCTTTTAATGATCATTCATTCATGACATTATTTCTTTCTGTTTCTTTTCCTCTTCCAGGCTTGTGTGACTGAAAGCTAATCAATGAGACAAGGAGTCTCTTGAACACACAAACACCTCGACTTTTCCCCCTTTCTGCCCTCTGTTCATTGATGTCCCTGTCTGTGATCTCGACTGATAGAGAGAGACAGGAAGAAAGAAAGAGAAAGAGAGAGCATGAATGTGGCTTTTAATAATGCAACAAAGAGCAGCCACACCTGTGGAGTAGAGGCCACAGCAGGATCAGAGCCCGGCGAGGAGCCACTCTCCTGTGTGTAAAAATCTCCTCCCTCATATTGACCTTCAGAAGCTCAGCAGAACACATACTCAGAGTGTATAAGCAAACACAGTCTGCCGGTGCTAACGTAACCTATTAGTGAATATACATACTCACAACACGTCACAGGGTGCTGGTGAGGAGATGGTAAATTTTACAACATTCTCTCTTTTCACTGCCATAATCCGTTACATTTTTGTTTAAAATAAACGTTGTTCTTTTAAATTTTCTGTCAGGGTTTCCATAAAAATATGAACCCAACACCAACATTGCTAATAATAAGAAATTTTTATTGCGCACCAAATCTGTATCACATGAAAACATGACATTTAATCATAATAAAACTGTTATTTTAAATTGTAATAATAAACCACAATGTTACAGTTTTTATTGCATTTTTGATATGCAGTTTTGGCGAGCATAAAAAAAACCCTTCTGAATTGTAGCATATATAAGATGATGCATATTTAATGATGATTTAACTGCAAAAATGACCATTTTCAAGCAGCTTTGCTTAGGATTTCTGTATTTTTGGTGCAGAATAATTTCTGAGCCACTGATGAAATCTTTCTAGACTCATAATGAGTCAGAATCAAACTGTAGATTCTTATGACTGGGATATTACCCAGACAGATATGCTTTTTGGGCTAGTTGTAATATGAAAAAATGTAAAAATGTCTAGTGCCATTAACATTCTATCAATCCTCTATCACTGACCTCAGCTCTTCATGCTGTACTAGTTCAGCACAGTTAATCTCATCTGCAACGTTCCAGTATGTTCTAGTACAATGTGAATGCGATTTCAAAACCAACGCGCGCACACACACACACACACACGCACGAACACACACACTGCTCTTATATCAGGTTAATTATATTTTCTATGGCCTAACCCAACCCCTACCCCTACCCAAAACAATAGATTTAAATACTGGTAGCCACCTTTCAGCTATACTCATAAACTTTCTTATATATACGAAATGGCATTTACAAAAGATAGCTTTTGTAATGTGACAATAACAACAATAAATTCAATGAGTATACATGTAAGACAGGACTTAAAGACAACTGAATTGGACCCATACATTAATAGTTTGTAGTCAATAACACATTGTACTTAACGACAGCCTCAGACTTTAACAAACGATAAACTACATACTTGGAAAACACAAAAATACACACAACCTGACTTTAGAGAGGTACTGAGAGGATAGGACTGTAATTAAAGAGCAACTTCCTGTCAAAACATTTCAGCATCATGGCTTGAAACCCATCAGAGTGAATGTGTGAGTGTGTATGTCCTGTCTCCATGCCTGTCCTATGGTGGATTCAGACAGGTGTCAGTGTGTCCTCTCTTTCTCGCCTTCTGTCTGGATATTGACCGACAGTCTATGGAAAGTGCAGCGAGCAGTAAATAATTTAGCCACTGTCTTTAAGAATCAGAGCATACATACAGGAAACATCAAAAGATGAGAGTGACAAAGCAATTTCATGTCAGTTTTATTTTGAAATGTGGGATATTTAACTCACACTTCCTGTTATGTTGTTCACTAGCATCGAAATTAATCTTTAAACTCCACATATCACCATTTCAAAGTTAAAAACAAAAGGTTTTGGGAGTACATTTTACAAGAAAAATCTATTTTAGTCTTTCTACATCCACATTTTACATTTAATTCATTGTTTTACTTGCTGTTTCTTTGTAAATATTTCTGAAATGTACTAGCAACAACATAGTGAAAATTGTTTTCAGTGTAGTTTAACATACAAGGTACAACTTATATCCAGGGCCATCCTAAAACTTTAATTATGTTTTATAAATATTAAGAATTATATTTGTATTTAAATAGATGTTCTGCCCTTTTAGCTTAAGTAATAATAATAAAACATAATGTCAATGTTTTATTTTTCTTCAGTTGTGACTTTATGCTCCATCATCTTATTCTTATATCTAACTAACCATAAAATCTGCACTATGTAACTTTTCCGTCCACTAGAAGGGCGCCTGTTTAAAACAAAGGGTAGCTTGATGATGCTGACTTTGAGCTCAGAATCTTAGGACATGTGGTTTTCACCTCACAGCCGGTGGAAAAGAATCGGGATAGGACTCTGGCAGAAATCATGTTCATGGATGCGGTTATTAACGTTACTGTAGAATGAAGCAGAGCAGGACCGAGTGTTGTGGAGCTGAGCACGGCCGCTGGAGCGGTTGTTACACAATACATGTCTTGCGAGCCGCGGGACTTTAATTATTAAGGGACACAGTCGCCGGTGCCATTTCCGCTTTTCTGGGCATGAGTATGCGGTAACACATCTCTGTTTATTATATCAGATACATTTGAGTATGTTTAAAATGATGTTATGACGTTACTTTGTGCTTTTGCTCAGTGGCTGCTATGACACTGGTTGCACACTGCTAAGAGAAAACGTGTTACTGCAAAAAATCCTACATAGTGCACCTTTAACTCTGAATCCAGTTAAGCCCAATATCCACACTGGTATATTGCTGCTCCAGATTTAGTACTTTATAATTCCTTTGAATCATGTGCTAAATATCACAAACAAACAACATTATCAGTGGGCGCAGTTCATTCATGGTAAATTCCCCCTTAACGTCCTCCAATAGCAATAGAGAGCAGTCCTGGAAAAACAAATCTTATTTTATGGTGAAAGGTGAGAGGAAGGGAAAAAAAGAAGGGTCCAGCAACACTTCCAGCACGTTCGCTTTATGTCAAGAGGTTGGAAATCCAGTGACAGGGAGTCAATACCAGCAGCTGTAAATAACTTTGCCATTTCCTCTTTCTATCTATCTCTTTCTTCCTCCATCTCTCTCACTCTCTCTCCCCTCAACCTTCTTTTGAGAGATCCATTAACATGCAGGACAAAGAGCAGAATGTTCCTGTGGAATGTAATGACATTGAAGTGAGAGACTGAAGCTAAAACTAGCAGCTTAAGGTTCATGAAGCCCAGGTGGGAACTAAAACACTGTTCGGATTTGGCTCTTTACAGAGAAGCAAGACAAATGTGAGCCAAAACGCTACGTTTCACGGCTCTTTTACAGACGTGTTTGGAGCAGAAGAAGTTTAATGTTTCATTTTTGAACATAAGAAAAAGATAACATTACATACAAGATGAAAGCAAAGTATATTATTGTAATCTGGAAACTCTTTAAGTACTAGCCATCTCTATTGTCTTCAAAAAACAAACAATTTTACTCATTCTCAGGTTTTTAATCTGTTTTTAATCCTTTTTATATTTTGTGAGCAGCTGCATCCAGGTGATATTTCTATGAAGCGATTTCAGTTGGCTCAGAATAGATTACTGGTGACATTTAACTGAAATGTTGGCTAATTCAGTCAAGGGGTTTAGAGAGCCCCAGACGGGCCTGGCAGCGGACCAGATTCGCACAGGACCGCAGAGCTCAGGGGCGTCGGGACATTAAGAGAATCTGATAGAACCCGTCCTTATTAACCTAGCAGCTGAAAGGGAGCAGTGGAAGCTGTTTTCCAGGATTTTCATGAAAAAATATATCTTCTTGCTGACTACCAATGAATTATGAGTAAAAGCTTTTACTGTGATCTTCTGCTTACACTGGAGATTAACAGTCTGAAAGCTGATTCACTTTGATAAATCTGACCAGTGCTGGAGTGGTTTAGCAGTAGGAGTTTATTTGCATAGGATATCTAAATCGTAAAAAAGTTCAAAAGTTTTCATTTTAAACGGTTTAAGTTCAATCACCTTCTTTGTTTGAGGCAACAGTTTATTGTGCAAAATTGTCAAAAAATGTCTTTTTCATCATTAGACACATACGTCATTATCGCGTTATACAATATCTGTTCTCTTTTTTGACTTTCCAAATCTCTAAAGCCTTTTTTAATCTTTAAACTCCACATATCACCGTTTCAAAGTTAAAAACAACATTACATTTACAAGAAAGTACATTTTACAAGAAAAATCTATTTTAGTCTTTCTACATCCAAATTTCACATTTAATTCATTGTTTTACTTGCTGATTCTTTGTAAATATTTCTGAAATGTACTAGCAACAACAGTGATCTCATTATTATTTTTATTTTTTTAAATATATTATTTGAAATAATATTAGACACCAAATATATGAAGTAAACTCAAATGTATGCACAATCTGCTAAAATCGTTTACATTCTTAGTTTTGAAAACAATGATTTAAAGGGGACCCATTATGCAAAATTCACTTTTGCTTTGTGTATGTACACAACCACCAGATAATGGTTATTATCAACTCCTCTTTTTGAATCCGCATAAATTATAAACAGCGTCTCAGAATAGAGAGCCATTTCACAGCCACATTTCAATTGAATGCGATGTCACATGTTTAGGCCCCGCCCTCAACTGCTAATAGTGTTTGCGCTATTGGCATAGGCCCCGCCCAGAGTGAGCTGTACACAGTCTGCCATGTTTATTTCCTCGCCAGAGCATTTAACAGCAGCATACAAGTAAGAAATGAAAATCTTAATAAAGCTACTAGTTATTTCAATCAAGAGCAGTGAATGATTTTCTGTCATTCTTTTGTTGTTTGATTCATATTGAAAAGCACCGTGTATCAAGCTGCTTTGACTTTAATACACAGATCTAATATACACATGCAATTTCTTTACTTTCTGTTTATTCACAGACGTAACAGACTGTGTTTATGTGACCTTTGTGTGTTTTTGACATAATCTTGTGTGTATTTGTAAGTTTAAGTACAATAACACGTGAAAGAGAACGTTTAATACTCACAGTACACGCCGTCTGACATTCACCTTTCTGTGCGCTCAGAAAACCATATATCAGAAGTTTAGAATGATAAGTCTTTAAAACGCATGCAGATAATAAACTTTCATGATAAATAACTGCAATGTCATTTGAGGGTGACCCTAAAGGAGATGATAATCAAAGCCAAACAGATGTTTTCATTTTTGGCAGAGTATCCGAGGCACAAGCTGTAAAGGCTCCGGTAAAGCTGTAAAGGGGGTGGGGAGCAGCGGCTCATTTGCATTTAAAGTTGCATGCACAAAAACAGCATGTTTTTCCTTCCACTCAAAAAACGGGCATTTAAAACATGGTATAATAAATGATCTGTGGGGTGTTTTGAGCTGAAAATTCATAGACACATTCTGGGGACTTACATAACATTTTGTAAAAACTGCCATAATAGGTCCCCTTTAAGATGTGTAGTCAGTTGTGTTCATTAGTATTTAATTACTGTGTACCAGATAGACAGTCAAGTATTGTATACAAAAGGACTAACAAATACAAGAAGAATTTGACCGATTTGTGCACTAAAGAAAGAGAATGTGTGTGTGAGAGAGAGACAGAAGGACAAAGGGAGGCTTGGATAACCAGACTTAGACATGGACACGAATCCTAACAGGAAGAAAAGACAGATCCTACAAGTAAGTAAGTAAGTAAGTAAGTAAGTAAATTGTATTTATATAGCACATTTAACCATTGCAAAGCTATCCAAAGTGCTGTACAGAGTAAAGAAAAAATACAGACTAAAACAATAAAGATAATAAAATAAAGTAAAACAACAAAACAAACAATAAATAAATCAATCAAACAAACAAACGGTCAGACAGAAATATAATACTATTCAAATGCTAGGCAAAAAAGGTTTTCAATTTTGCTTTAAAAGTAGTAATGGAAGGTGCAAGGCGGATATCCAGGGGCAATTGATTCCAGAGACGGGGGGCAGCAACAGAAAAAGCTCTGTCTCCCTTAGTTTTTAGACGAGATCGTGGGATGGATAAAAGAGCCTTGTCTGAAGATCTTAAAGATCTCGATGACGACTGTGGAGTAAGAAGATCTTTAAGATAGCGTGGAACTTGATCATTAAGAGCTTTAAAAACAAACAGCAGGAGTTTAAAATGAATTCTAAAACGGATCGGCAGCCAATGTAGCGAAGCCAAAATCGGGGTGACATGGTCATACTTCTTTGTCCCGGTCAGAAGCCTTGCAGCTGCATTCTGCACCATCTGGAGTTGTGTAAGTGACGAGTACAAGCCCCGAGTCCAAATGAATAAACTCAGAATGAAAACAGAAAACCTAAAACAGAACTGTCTGTCTGCAGAACGTAAGACACCACAAAACATAGACTGAGACCAACAGGTCGGTCGGTCGGTCGGTCGGTCGGTCTCTCTCTCTCTCTCTCTCTCTCTCTCTCTCTCTCTCTCTCTCTCTCTGTGGGAAGCCATGACCTTTCTGTTCCCAGTCTCTCTCTCATTCTCTCTCTGAGTAGACTCCCACTTCTGAACCATTCATCAATCTTGCTGTTTGTTATTTTGTTTTTTTATTCTTCATGATCTGCTCCTGTATTTTAGCTTTTTGCTTCTGCTTTGAAATATAGAGACAAAATCTGAGACATGAAATCATAGACAAAATCTGGGTATGGTACATATAGAACTAAAGAAGTTCATACAATATTATATACAACAATTTATGATTTAAAATTCTAATGACATATTTTCATTATATTTAATCTTTTTGACACATTTTAGGATATTATTTGAGCTTTTTATGATTTCAGTTCAGCTTCAGCATGTGAGTTTAGGCCCAGATCTGCACTTTTTTATAGGTAAAGCTATTTTCCGCCCGTAAAGTGCACGTTTATTGGCAGGTGAAAATAATGATAAACAAAATTGTAATTTTATGAGTGATGGGTAATTTAAATGTTCCTCTGATGATACACAGACACATGCACATTCAAAGAATGCTTTTTTCTCTTTCTAGCTCTCAGGTCAAGTCTTTTTCAAACCAAATGCTATTTTATTTGCTTGACTGTCAAAACACAACACTGCAAAGCACTGTAGCGTAATCTATGAATTAAACAGCAGAAATAATTGAATAAATAAAGTAAATATAATGTATTCACAAGCATGAAAAGAAATAACATTAAAGGGAGAAAAAGGCTAATATGTTTAGGGAACAAGTTGTGAATGCACTCTTTGAGATTATGTATGCAGTGTGGGAGTAGAATAAATCTTCACAAAGGGATTTTGTATAGTTTAGAAATTAAGTGGTGAAAGTCAGTTTTAGAAAAGTTCCTTCCATACCAGGATTAGCACATTTGTGGCTATTTGTTCGTAAATTGGAAAGCTCAGAACTGAAATGTTTGTGGTGGTAACACCGCCGGTGAATGAGTTCAGTACTCGCACACAGTCCCATAGCAGGACTCTCATTTATCAATGACAGAGAAACCTTGCCCGATAAAGGGATCTTTTTAAAGACCAAATTAATTTATAAATGAAATTCAAATGGGACTCACAAGTCATTTGCATTTTTGTATAGCTGAATATTGCGTTTCACTCATTTACTGATTTGTGTGTGTTTTGTCACAGTGGTTATATGTCAAATTAGACAAATGTGCTAACTGTGTTCACTAATTGTAAAACCTTAAAAAACATTCAATGTCACTTATTATAAATACAACAAAATGGTTTTGATATTATTTCCTCAAATGATTTGCATTTATACATTTCTATGAGATCTTTAATACCTCGATATTTTATGCTTCAGCGTTTATTCAAACATAAAAATGTATGTGTGCTAATAATACACTTTACATGCCAATACCTATGCATTCAAATGAGATCACGTTGTTCTGACAGACAGAAGTAGGGTAATAGAGAGCAATATAAGGCTAATAGAGATTCTGAACTGTCTCCAGTTTCTTTTAAATAGCATCGCCACTATTACCTCCGCTCTCTCTGTCTAACAGACGACTGTCTTTCTCGGTTTCCTTCTTTCTTACGGTTTCTGCCATGCATTTTACATGAAAGTAAAGTAACCTCTGTTTGAGTTTCAAATTGAACACTCAGCTCTTTCATCTCGATTAGACTGCACTGACTTTTCTTCTTTGACCCTTTTTTATTCATCCATATTTCTCTCTCTCTCTCTCTCTCTCTCTCTCTCTCTCTCTCTCTCTCTCTCTCTCTCTCTCTCTCTCTCTCTCTCTCAATTTGGCTTTAACTCTGAGCTGTTCTCCGGCGTGTATGATTATTTTTTATTTTTAGTGCTGTACCACTCCAGTAATGTGTGTGGCTGTGGAGGAAATCATGGCCTATGGCTCAATATTAATCCAATAGATGAAAACATTCGAGCAGCCCTGCATTTTCCTGCTTTAGCTGTATATGAATGGAGTGTGTGTGTGTGGGAGGACCAGAGCACAGAAATCTGAACTGAAATAAATCACACACCGCTTACAGCTGCCAAAAACACACGATTGTGAACGTGAGCTTACATGCACACGTGCACAAGCTCGCACAAAAAAATAAAAAGTGCGCTAAATGGTGGATGGTTTAAGCCAGGATAATCACTACGGGAGAGAGAATTTCACAGATTCGGTTTCTAGCCTGTTAGTGTGTCTCTTGAATTTTTATTCATATTTGCAGTACCAAGGGGTTTTCGATTTCTATCAGATCAGAAGATTGCCGTAAAACAGACTTTTCCTCAAGACATTACTCAAATTAGCCATACGCGGAGCATCAGAGAGCTGTGCACGTGTGAGAAATGTGTAATGAAGAACACCTTTGTTGGAGACGTGATATTCTGCAGGTGTTAAACAGGTGTGTGTACTGTATGTGTTCTGTGCTTTGAGGGGTGTGAGAGCAGCTTGAAATATCAGCAAGCTCTCTTTCAGCACAGATGACATCATTATTCTCAGTTTTTAAAAATACGAGTGTGTCTATATTTGTGTGTGTGTGTGTGTGTGTGTGCATGCATTCAGACAGGGAAAAAAGTCCCTGAGAATCCATTGTTCTTACTACATGCATTATTGAGGATGCATAGATTCCACTGCACTGTTCTTGAAGGTTTACTGTCATAATTTTCTTAGCGCTTGTTATATTTATAAGTGCTGGTTCACACAGAGTTGTATTATTCACTAGTGATTGTTTTTAGTCTTATAGCCTATAACATGGCTTACTAACACAGAGACGGAAAAAGCTGCCAAGCACATGAAGAGTCATAAAATGTAATCGGACACTTAAGGCATACACATAAAATATATAAATGTCATTGATTCTCTTGTGGAAAAAGAAGTACATTCTAGCACACTATTGAAAAGAGTACTTATTACTGAAATAATATGCTACTTTAAAAGTATATACTTAAAAGAGTACTTCATCGCTGGCAAAATGGGCTTTCAATAATACTTGGCTGCTTATACAGTAGAAAGGCAAAAAACAAAAACAGAGGGGAAAAGGGGCTGTTGTCTTCCCTTTTGCCAAATAGGTTGGAAAATTTCAAAACCTATAATACACTAGTCAAATCCCGACTTGATTTAGTAGAAAGTACTGCTTAGCAAACTTTTAGTCATAATGGTATTGACTTGTATAATGGTATTGACTTGTATTGTTCTTGGATGCAATAATTCAAAGAGTAAACATTTAGCGGAAGTAAGCTATTTGGTTTCCAGTAGGCAGTGGCTAAATGCTGCAAAGAATCATAAATACGGAAAGAACACCCCAACAGAATATATGAAAATCTATGTGTTTGTAGGCGACATAAACTGGATGATCAGGAACACTATTTCGGGACAAAATGGAGGGGAAAACCTGAAAGAAACATTTTGTCCGTTTCGCCTAAAGCAAAACGACACTGCGTACAGGTAAGAAAGCTGTTGCCATTGTGTTCCATTTTTACCATAATGCTGTTTAAACAGTAGACATAGTATGATACAATTTTCAGTGATACACCTACCCTTACGATAATTGTTCTGTTAAGAGTAATCCATGTAGTGGTCAGTATCAATCAAGTGGTCCAAGAAAGGAACAGTGGTGAACCGGCGACAGGGTCAAGGACGGCCAAGGCTCATTAATGCACATGGGGAGTGAAGGCCGCTGGTCCGATCAGACAGATGACCTACTGTGGCTCAGATTGCTCAAGATGTTAAAGGGTTAGTTCACCCAAAAATGAAAATGTGATATTTATCTGCTTACCCCAGTGCATTCAACATATATGTGTCTTTATTTCTTCAGTAGAACACAAATGAAGATTTTTAACTTCAACCGTTGCTGTGTGCCAGTCATATAATGCATGTGAATAGATAATAATTCTATGAGAGGAAAACATACACAAAAAAACATGCTTAGACAACGTGCACAAAAACCCTGCTGCTCATGACGACACATTGATGTCTTAAGACACAACAGATCGGTTTCTGTGAGAAACCGAACAGTATTTATGCAAAAAAAATCTACCTAATTTCCCAACGAATCTCATATAGTGTTCCAATCCATCATTACTTCCGTCTGATAAGGTCAAAACCGGCGCGATCATAGATATATAGTATGTAGAATCCTCACTCGACCAATCTGTGCAGGCACTAATGAGGAATCTATATATATATATATATATATATATATATATATATATATATATATATATATATATATATATATATATATATATGATCGTGCCAGTTTGACCTTATCAGATGGAAATAATAGTGGATGAGAACACTAGATGAGATTCTTTGGGAAATGAGGTAAAAAAAAAAAACATAAATACTGTTCGGTTTCTCACAGAAACCAATCCGTTCATGTCTTAAGACATCAATGTGTCGTCATGAGCAGCAGGGTTTTTGTCCATGTTGTCTAAGCATGTTTTTTTGTTTGTTTGTTTTGCTCTCATAAAATTGTTGCCCATTCACATGCATTATATGACTGGCACACAGCAACGGTTGAAGTTAAAAATCTTCATCTGTGTTCTACTGAAGAAACTAAGACACCTACATGTTGGATGCACTAGGGGTAAGATAGACATCAACTTTTAATTTTTGGGTGAACTTAGGCCGGGGACACACTGCAAGCGTGCCATGAGCGTCTCGGCTGCGTGGCGTGTCCGTTTTTATTTCGGCTCCCATGTTTACCGGTTAGAGCTTGCATATTGCCTGCGTCAGCCGCGCGGTCCGAGCCGCGCGGAAAACGCGTGCATGCTTCAAATAGAAGAGACGCCTATTTTTCACGTGACACGCGAGCGTGTTGGAAGCGTTTCTAGGCAAAATAGCATAGGAAAAGATGTTTATATGCCATTTTGACACGAATACATATTAATACATGACATTTTCATGTTTGAAAGTCTGTAGGTTAACATAAATGCAGATATAGGCCTACTTGTAATAATAAAAAACAACATAATTATCGATTTTGAAATATTAAACCTGTCAATACAGAACGAAAAATTCTGTAGCCTATTTTGCCGTCAATACCATATATATGTATGGTCAATAGGCTACTGCCGACGTTGTCTTTGCTGTATCAATAGGCAATCTATTTATATTTAACATGAAGTATAGGGCTTCCCAGCAGCAGCAGCGCCGCGTCAGACACGCTTCTGGTGTGCAAAGACAGAGAAAACGCCAGGCAGCCGCCCCGCGGATGACACGCAGCAGAAACGCCACGCTTGCAGTGTGTCTCCGGCCTAACTCTTTAATGCTGGTTCTGATAGAAAGGTGCCAGAATACACACAGTATGTCCACTTTCGAAAGTTCCAACAGTGGGCACGTGAACAACACAACTGGACCATGGAACAATTGATGAAGGTAGCCTGGTCTGATGAATCATGTTTTGTTTTACATCACGTGAATGGCCGGGTGTTTGTGCATCGCTTTTCTGGGGCAACAGGATGCACTATGGAAAGAAGGCAAGCCAGCGGAGATGTTTTGGGCAATGTTCTGCATGTCCTAAGCAGTGTTGCAGATAATGTACACCCTTTCATGGAAACGGTATTCCCTGGTGTCTGTGGCCTATAATGTGGATAGTAAAGCAGGATAATGTGCCCTGCCACAAACCAAAAAATGATTCAGGAATGGTTTGAGGAGCACAACAACGAGTTTGAGGAGTTGACTTTGACTTCAAATTACCCAGATCTCAATCCAATCAAGCATCTGTGAGATGTGCTGCAATGTGGTCATAATGTAATGTCTGATCTGTATATTAACTGAAAACTCAAAGTGCCATTGAAAGTTTCAGACAAAAGGTCTAGAATCATGTGTTTGCAGATGGCACTGTATTTTATGTAATGGAATGAAAGGCATACATTTTAAATTTGACTTTCAAAAGTGTCCAAATACTTTTTGGGGCCACTGTAAATCACACCATTGTCCCTGCGGTATGACAGTAGGATATATTCTCCAACCGAGAGGCTGTGCACTGCAATAACCTGTTGAACCTTTGGTTAATATCCCAGACTTCAAAATCGAGTTATAACTAAACAGCACCCATGAGAAGTTCCCTGAAAATATTAAAATGGCTCTGGGAAAGAGCAGAGTGGAGATGATGATGACTCTTCTGATGGCAGTAAATACCTGATGGATTCATTTTACAGGCATCTATTTAGTTCAAGCTTCAAGAATGAGTCTCTGGCCAGAGGATGATTCAGCACAGAAGATTATGTGAACAAAACCCACACTGTCAAGGATCTTTCTGCTGTCAGGTTGGGCTCTGGAAATGATGGGTTTAAACATGATTTCTCTGTTAAGAGAGAAGGGTTGGTTCCTGTCCTGAATGAAACCACTGCTGTTAGCACAATGTGAGAGTGGCACTTACCTGGATAGAATTTTAGATGAAACAGAAAACCAAGACATTTATTTTTTACGGTCACAGGTTTTATTCTGTGAATGGAAATAAGTTGTAGAACTTGTTCTTTTGAGATGTGATTACTTTTTTTTTTTTTGTAGGTCCATGCCGCTTTACAGTTCACCAACAGTAGGGATTATGTAAACATACGTTTGAGTGTGCAACAAAAGAGACAGCATGTCATAATCACATCTTTTTGTATCTGTTTGTAGTTTAAAGCACAAAGGGTTGTGGGCAATATTAGCCATTAGAGTGTGCATTGATCTGCCTTTTGAAACTCCACCAGAAATAGAAGACATACTGAGTATCTTTGGGATACTCATTTCAACATACTATCATTTGGGACACAGTAATTCTATTCTCGGATACTATTTAGGGCGGATAGAATGTGAATTGGGACACAGGGCCTTTTTTAAGGCTTTAGTTACATCACAGCCATTAACCATTATTTTCAGTTGCAGGTGGTATGAGGGACATTACCATTTTAGAGAGCTTTTGATTGGATAGTAGTGCAGGATGAGTCATCAGTATTTGCAATCCATGTAGATACAAACCCGATCCCAAAAATGTTGGGACACTGTACAAATTGTGAATAAAAACAGAATGCTATGATGTGGAAGTTTCAAATGTCAATATATTATTCAGAATACAACATAGATGACATATCAAATATTTAAAACGAGAAAATATATATTTTTAGGGGAAAATAAGTTGATTTCAAATAACATATCTCAAAAAAATTGGGACAAGGCCATTTTTACCATTGTGTGGCATCCCCTCTTTTTTATAACAGTCTACAAACATCTGGGGACTGAGGACACAAGTTGCTCAAGTTTAGGAATAGGAATGTTGTCCCATTCTTGTCTAATACAGGCTTCTAGTTACTCAACTGACTTAGGCCTTCTTTGTCGCATCTTCCTCTTTATGATGCACCAAATGTTTTCTATGAGTGAAAGATCTGGACTGCAGGCTGGCCATTTCAGTACCTGTATCCTTCCTCTATGCAGCCATGATGTTGTATTTGATGCAGTATGTGGTCTGGCATTGAGCCTTGGCCCAGAGAAAACGCCTGCACTTCTGTATCATGTTTAGATATGGCTTCTTTTTTGACCTATAAACTTTTAGCCGGCAACAGTGAATTTTTAAGATGGATTGTGTTCACTGACAATGTTTTCTGGAAGTATTCCTGAGCCCATGTTGTGATTTACAGTAGCATTCCTGTATGTGATGCAGCCATCTAAGGGACCTTACGCACAAAGGTTGTTCCAGATTCTCTGTATCTTTGGATGATATTATAGATGATGATAAGTTCAAACTCTTTGCAATTTTTCTGATATTGCTCCACTATTTTTACGATGTGTATGTGTATAACGATATTTGTACAAAACTGGTCAAAAGTTTGGAATAATGACTTTTTTTATTTATGTTTTTGAAAGAAGGCTACATTTATTGATGTAATATTACATTTAAAACAACTGTTTTATTTTTTTATTATATTTTAAAATGTGATTTATATATGTGATGGCAAAGCTGAATCTTCAGCAGCTTTCAACAACCAATTCTTTCAGTTTCTCTTTAGGTGGTCTAGTTTAATCGCCCCATATAGGCGATAAGTGCAATTAAAAAATTTAAATGTTTTGCTTTTTCATGGACTGAGATAGTCAAAATTATGTTATAGATTAAATTATAGAGCTTAAAGGGATAATTGGGCTAAATACAAGTTGAAGGGATAGTTCACCCAAAAATAAACATTCTGTCATCATTTATTCACCCTCAAGTTGTTCCAAACCTGCATGAATTTATTTGTTTACACACACACACGCACACACGCACGCACGCACACACACACACACACACACACGGTATTTGGAAGAATGTTC
This sequence comes from Pseudorasbora parva, assembly GCF_024679245.1. Taxonomy (NCBI): domain Eukaryota; kingdom Metazoa; phylum Chordata; class Actinopteri; order Cypriniformes; family Gobionidae; genus Pseudorasbora; species Pseudorasbora parva. The sequence continues at coordinate 26,330,246 of NC_090184.1, forward strand.
GGACGTCATTGGGGACCATTAACTGTTTGGTTATCGATATTCTTCAGAATATCTTATTTTGTGTTCAAAAGAAGACAGAAACTCATACAGGTTTGGAACAACTTGGGGGGGGGGGGGGGGGGGGTGATGAACTATCCCTTTAACTTGTATTTAGCCTGCAATATTCCTTAAATTCAGAAAGTGTTCATCCCACACATACTACTGATCCCCAAGCAGTGTTACATAATTTACACTGGATTTATCCCATATTACAGCACCGCACACATAAACACACTAGCAAGAGTTTGTAAAAGAAGTGCAAGCACAAGGTGATTTCAAATACATTCTCAGAAAAAGACTGGGGTAAAAAGAAGAGGTTCACAAGGTATGTGATTTAAGGCATTTTGTTTCTGACTAAACTCCAGAGAAATCACTTCACCATAACTGATTTGACTTTTTCTGATGAAAGATGAACACAAACTTTCTCCTCTGGTTCTACTTACATGTTACATCAACAGTTTTGAGAATATTCGTAACAGCCTGGCATTAAGTGAAAGATAAAATTCAGCTAAATTTCACTTCTTGTCTCTTTTAAGCTATTACCAGAATTGGAAAGCCTCTAACACGCTAGAGTGGATTTTGCGTAAGACTTAAGAGTTTTACCCATTTGACCCCTTTAAAATCCATGTCTTTTGTATCAAAATCAAATCTGGGAAACTGTTTGGCTCAGTTGCGAGCAGTGTATGCTAACTTGCAGATTACTCAAACCATAAGCTGTCCATTTCAGTAATAAAAAATAAAAAATGAAAAATCAGCCATGTCATACAGAGATTATTGTCAGATCTACTCAAAACAGAGAATGCTAGAGGCAGAACCAGCGCTTACATGCTATCACTACAATATAAGTGTTATTATATTATAGAGTACATTAATTATATTATTAATTCTATTTTAAACATACATAAATGTATCATGGGATAATGAAATTCAGACCGTAGACAGATATTATTATAAGCAAATCACAAGCTGTTTACAATTTAATTATTATAACATAATGTAATATAATGTCATATATTTATGTACATGAAATAATACATCTCTAATTCCACTTTATAATTAAAAGCTTGCAGGATTGTTCCCTTTTATGCTCATTAGGAAGGATAATTAAAAACGGAATAACTTTTAATGACAGAAAATAAGGCTTAGTCTCCATGTGTTCACTATTGAGCATGTCCTCTGGGGCACTTGAGAGACTTAAGAGAGCATGACGACATTTCCAGTTAGTGAATACAGGGAGCAGCTGATACTCACTGCCTTTTTATGGTGCATTCTGGGAATTTCTAGAGAGCTTTTTGACCCCAGAAATGGCCGACTCCCGAGGCAGTGCACTTACCACTGAACTAGGGAGCTGATTGAGACACCCAGTGTCTCGCAAGACCTCTGTTACGACTGTCAACAGCTCCGATAGCACTCATACATCACTTAGATGTCTATCTGATGTGTGTTTTCATCTGGAAGATGTTATTTTTAGAGCATGTGCTCATGTGCAATACGTCACTACACCACTCCCAGTTGACGTTAGAATGGCATTCAGCAGATGTTTACGCAGCATTCATGAATTAGAATGTGTATAAATTTTCTGTTTTGACATGACTAGTGATGTACCAAATCAGAAAATAAGTTTTAATTTAGGTGAATCGCTCACGGGTTGTGTAGAAATGTAATATGCAGCTCTGGAGATGTGCTAATTAAACATATAGCTAATTAAGCATATTACACACAGCTGAAATTTGGTGCGTCACCAATTATGATGCATCAACTAGATTTCAGTGCGTCTCTTTATGTGTTTATACTTAACGGCAGAATGAAACGTCAGGTCTGATTCTGAATGCAGTGACTGAATGTGGCTATTCCCACTCATGTTCATGTTAACCGCCTTGCCAGACAGAACTATTTTTGAAGTGGAAATAGGATGAGACACAGTTATCTTTGTGTTCAGCATGAGGGCAATACAATTCCAGCCTGTACCATTTCCCGAACCCATCTTTTCCCATGGGCCTGCTGCTAGTGAATATGAAGTACTGCATGTGTTGGGCTCTGTCAGGCTGCGATAATACTGACATGTATCAGTCCGTCTATCCGGACGCATTTCATTTCAGCTTTTGTCTGCACACAAGCCTCATTTTAAAGATGAGTATCTAGTAAAGATGCTCAGAGGTAAATATACAATAGGTCAGAGGTATTAGCAAAGCACTCCTCCCGTCTTCCCGAGAAGAAAGAGAGGGACATATAAAAGGAAAGCAGGCTAGATCTGTGCTATTTTTAGCTTAGCCTATCATTAGCATGTTCTTAACTCTCAAAGAGCACAAGTCTGAAATAAACATCCTCAAAACCCTACCATTCCCTCTAGAGATCATACACTTCACAGAAAAAGAAAAAAGATCTCCGTTAATGCCTGCTGCACACTGTTCCCCTCTTCTTTTTCTGATTGTCGCTTGTCAGATTGTGCGATATGACCTCAGTGAGATCGCGGGTAAAAAGCTAAGGCAGACTATTGCACATCAACGCTCTTTTGTGTCAGACTGTACGATACACATCTCAGGGCTACGGTCACGATTGACACCGTCGTCTGGGCGATCAATTGTCACATTCAGACAGCCTCATTTACACATGAAATTAAAATGGTTCCATGCGAATCCAAACAAGTCCTTGTGCTAATGTTTTGCTTGGAAAAGAAAACATAAAGATTGTGAATGCAATCAATGTGTTTTGCATGTCGGATGGGTGAGCTAGAAGAAAAGTTTTTTTTTTTTTTACTTGATTTTTGTGCAGGCTGCTGTTCAATTAAATGCACATGATTTTTATTAACGATGAATCTATATCAGTTCTTCTGCAGTGATAAAATCAGACAGGTTCTTTAGCAGATCAAGAGCTCTATTATGAATACAGATGAGTATGACAGTGAGAGGTTTGAAGTTTGGAAGTTCAGAGGAGTCAGTGATTATTGCAACACTGAGAACAGAGATGCTCTGTGTTTGCTCTGAGCTCTTTAATGGGCCAAACGCCAACCAAAGACAGAGACTGATGAAGGGGTGACTGCTGTAGAGGAAATTCATGTGTAGAATTTCTGAGCCGATGGCATGCAATCTGCAGTGCTACACAGGGAATGAAATGTAAAAGTCATGCTGCAATTGCAGTTGATTTAAGTTTTCAGATACCACTATTCTCATACTTTAGGGGTAAATAGATAATCATAAAAATCTAAATCTTTGTTGTTGCTTTTTTAAATTTGGAGTTAGTTCACCTGGAGTTAGTTCACCCTAAAGTGATTCTTTACTCACCAGGGTGTTGGTCTAATGTCATATGCCCTTCTTTCTTTTTCGGACCACAAAAAAAAAAAAAAAAAAAAAAAAAACATTGTGCTTTTTCTGGGCGAGTTGGAGTAAACTGCGGTGCTAATCAAGTCATATGAGTTTGCAATAGGGCACAGAAGACCAATGGCCAAGGTCAGGGGTTAATGTTAGATAATACATTAAATTTCAGTTTGTTTGTCAAACTCTATTTTATGCCCCATATTGCATAGGACTACTCTGGGATACTTTTGCATCTTTTTTTTAAGCTTGATGCTGGTCGCTGTCAGAGGTGGGTAGTAACGAATTACATTTACTTCGTTACATTTACTTGAGTAAATTTTTTGGGTAACTTGTACTTTTAGAGTATATTTAAAAATGGGTACTTTTACTTTTACTCAAGTACATTTCTTGTGAAAAAACTGTACTTTTACTTCGTTACATTCGGTGGCGTTCCTCCGCTACTGTCAATGGTGATAATTAATTATATATTTTAAAATAAGTTATGACTTGTTCGCAAGTCTCGCGAAACGTTGGAGAGTCTGCTTCGCGAGAGGTGGATATTGTCACCCGCATAAAATAAGCGCGCGTTTAGTCAGAAGATGATGGCCGAAGCAGAGGGAGATGTGTGTGAGCTACGGCAGATCACCCGTACGTGGCCTCAAGTTCAGCCTGTTTTCAGTCCAAGATGTCAAAAAGAACAGTTTCATAATTTAATGCATGCTGTGTTCACCAAAACGAACTGACATCTCAGCATACAATAATTCCAGCTCCAACCTAAAAAAACAGCGGTAAGTGTAACAATGATGCCTATATTTGAACACTATTAATGGTATTTGGTAACTATGGGCACTTTTCCTTTATTGTAATACTATTTCACACATTGTCCGAGTGTTTTCCTCATATGCGCTCTTGTGCAAGCATTGACAAATCGTTTGAATCCTCCGAACACACGTCCACAAACAAACGTTCACATCTGCACATTTACATATCTTTTTTTTTCTCACAAAACGAGCAACCTCATTGGCAAAATGTACCCGTGGCAATGTTTTTGCAAACCACAAAATACGCACCAATACACACTGCAGGAATTCCAACAGAAATGAACACTATAGGCAGAAAAACTGCATTTTTTTAGTCTGGTTTGTAAACTAAAACATTTTGAATTTTGCGTCACAGACAGCTCCATGTTCTGCTTTTCTGATTCACCAGACTTGCTCGATAGCTCAGCTGATACAGATTTGTATTTACAATGCGAAAAGCTTGAGAACGAACCCCATGAAGAACGAGTCATGATAAAAGAGCTCAAAGACGAGTTCTAAACACAAGCTAAAAATACATGGACACAATTTTATTTTTGTCTCATTTGCTGTTGTTAACACTTTCGGGTAGGTTTAGTGTGGGTGTACGTTAAAAACACAACGTAACAAAACATGTCAGATTCACGCAAATCTGTTCTGGAAAAAAATAAGCTTTTAGCGCCACCCAGTGGACATTTCACTTTGAAACTGTCGCAATATGTACATATTGGTACATACTTTGTGGTTTGCATAAACGTTGCCATAGGTACTGATGAGATCAGGCTAAAAACGAAACAAATTGAATAGCCTAATGTGACATCTTGCATTTATACACATATCCGGACAGACAACAGTCTGCAGTGTATACATACATTTAAAAATGGGACTGTATTTTTAAGAATGCATATACTTATAAAAATATAAGAACAAAGTATGTTTTAAAAAGAGCTGTGGTTAGCCCAGCACACCATTAATTTACACTGTTTAACCATTAAACACACACACACACACACACACACACACACACACACACACACACACACACACACACACACACACACACATATATATATATATATATATATATATGGAGGTGTGTGAAAGCTCTCTAAGTAGTCTGAAATTCAGGGTTTTTGGATCTTATCAATCAGATCGAAAGTAACTAGTAACTAAGTACTTGAGTAGTTTTTTCATCTAATACTTTTTTACTCTTACTCAAGTAACTATTACGATTGTTACTTTTACTTTTACTTGAGTAAATATTTCCGTAAGTACTTGTACTTTTACTTGAGTAAAGATTTTGGCTACTCTACCCACCTCTGGTCGCTGTTCACTGCCATTATATGGACAAGCGCAAGCAAGACATTTTCAATTTTTTTTCCTTTTGTCATTCGAAAAAGAAACAATGGCAAACAACACCAGGGTGAGTAAATGATGACTTTATTTTAATTTTAGGGGAAACTATCCCTTTAAGTAATTTATATAAATATATATAAATATATATTCTGAGATGGCAATGGTCAGTTTTCAGCAATTACTACAGTCTTCAGCATCACATGATCCTTCAGAAATCATTTGAATACGCTGATTTGGCAATCAAGGAAGATTTCTTATTATCATCATTTGAAAATAGTTGTGCTGCTTAATATTTAGGTTAAAAAAACTGTGATGCTTTTTTAGGATTCTATGATGAAGTTGTAAAGAACAGCATTTATTTAAAATACAAATCTTTTGTAACATAATATTTACTGTCACTTTTGATCAATTGAATTCATTCTTGCAGAATGAATCTTGCAGTATAAATATCATAAAAAGTAAAAATAATTTAAATCACTAGGTTTATGTTAGTGGAGAGATGACAATTAATGAGTTTGAAAAAGAACATTTCCTATCAATGAACGTTATCTTTCTTAATATTTTTATTTATTTTGTAGCCCACTGCAAATTATAGAAATATAGAATATAAGTAAGCACTAACAAATCTTTTGTTTGCTTTCAGGTCACACAGGAATAATTTGAAGATCTGAGCTGAATCAACCTCTATATTTAAGATTGAAAGTTTACATGAAACTTTTAGATTTTTGATAAATAGGTTCTTGTAACCCATCTTTATTCAAAGGTGTAGGTAATTATCTTAGCGTATAAAACATGACATTTCAAAATTGCATCTTTTTAACATTTGTTCCGCTAAATCTGACAAAATTTAGAAATTTGTTTGCAGCACAATCCATCTTTCATGTCTCATACGTGAGCTGCACACTTAAGTAGAACATAACGCAGTGACTGAAAATAAAACACCTTTTTTTTTTGCAGATTTATTTTCTCCTGTGGCAGTACTATTTTTCAGAGTCAGTTTGAAATGTCCATTTTTATATTACTATTGACTCTTGTTTATGTTACTACCTATTTTCTTTTGTATCAGTTTTGTTGTGCCAAAGGTCAAAATGTAGATTGATAGTATGCCAACACTCTCAAAAATGATTGAATGTCACTGGCTAATTCTGAATTGTGTCTAATCTAATTATAGATATATAACGGTAATGAAAACATATTTATATAAAAGTCTCTTCTCTTCTCTTATACTTATAATCATACTTAACTTTATTTGTCCCTTTTCTGGCATGAGCAATGTTTGGCCTTGATATCTAAATGTATAATATGTTAATGTCAAAAACAACCCTCCTGCAGTAAAGACACATGATTGGTTGTAATCTGTCAAGTGCACCATCAGACAGCACAGTGTCTGACGTTGAAACAGCCAGAGTTGAGCCAGAGTTGCCTTGAGCAGAATGAATTTACCATAATCTAATAAGAAAGTTATTACATTTCCTTACAACATAAATCACTGTTAGCAACAGCAGTATCAACATCCCTGCAAACACACACACACACACAGGCAGAGGAAATCATCTATGGAGAAAACGTGAACCCCTCTGTGAATCTCTGCTGAACAAATGAGAAAGAAACAGCAAGATGTTACAACTGTGCAAACACGCACTGGCTGAGGAACATCAACAGAGCAAGAACAAATGAGATTTCATTTCTAATAACAGTATTAACTGATATGAGAAGAACCTTCCTGATCTCTTAGAAGAGAGATCCATCTGTATTTCTTTCTGATGGGGAGCAGGGGCTATGGGGTGGGACACACGTGCTTCTCCAGAGGGAGAGCTGAGGGCATGCAGTACAATACCTCTTTCAACATGACCGACATGACAGGGTTTGTGCACCATTTAGAACTGAATCAAAGGGATATTTCACCCCCAAATTAAAATGCTGTCATCATTTACTTATCCTCATGCTGTTTCAAACCTTTATGACTTACTTTCTTCTGTTGAACATAAAAGAAGATTCTGTTTTTTTCAACCCATATAATGGAAGTCAATGGTAATCAAAACTGTTCTTCAAAATGTCTTCTTTTATGTTCCACAGAAGAAAGTCATACAGGTCTGGGATGACAAGAGCACTGTAAACCCATGCGCAAAATAATTAATTTGCTTGAGTAGGGTAAACTTACATTAAGCAAATTACTTCAATCAAATGAACTTTTTCTTTTGAGTTCACAAAACTGACACATGTTAAAGGGTTAGTTCACCCAAAAATGAAATTGATGTCATTAATGACTCACCCTAATGTTGTTCCACACCCGTAAGACCTCCGTTCATCTGAACACAGTTTAAGATATTTTATATTTAATCCGGGGGCGTTTCTAAGTGTATGCACACTATACTGTCCATGTCCAGAAAGGGAATAAAAACATCATTAAAGTAGTCCATATGTGACATTAGTTAGTTCATTAGAATCTCTTGAAGCATCAAAAATACATTTTGGTCCAAAAATAACAAAAACTGCGACTTTATTCAGCATTGTCTTCTCTTCCTTGTTTTTGTTCAGTCCTCAAATAAAGATTCAAACGGTTGTGAATCAGTGAATCGATCAATGATTCGGATCACGTTCCAAACTGCCAAACTGCTGAAATCACGTGACACTGGTGATCCAAATCATTGATCAATTCACTGATTCCTAACCGTTTTAATCTTTATTTGCTTCTCATGGGGATGAAAGACAACAATTCCCAGAATGCTTCGCTGTCCTACAAAGCCACTCCCAAAGCCACCGCTACTGAATCACTGTGACTGGATCGCTTTCCCCACCGTGTTTTTTCACAAAATCAGTTCAGTTAGAGAAAAGACACTACAATTAAAAACTGAATGTGTCTGTTCAATATAATGTGAATTTGATCATTCGAATATACTCCAGGGTTTCTACTGATAGAAAACCATATGCTAATCGCTGAAGTAACCCTTTAAGATTACACGATCATTTTAAGGCCAATTCACACCGCACAGACAAACTGCAACAAACACCATCAAACAAGTCTTTTGGAGTTTGATGGATCGGTACTGGTTACCCATTGCCATCTGTTGCCATTGCTCGGAATTTGTTTTCACCTGACGAACATGTTCAATCAGTGTTTGGGTCGTGAAATGTCTGAGCAGAGTGGTAGGATCTCCCAACAAACTCTGATGTACTCTGACCTGGACACGAACCGTTGCCATGATGACGACGTGCTTAGTAAATTATCCTTGTAGTGAAAAGGGCAGGTTTCTGGACAAATCAGAAAACAATTTTAGAACAAGGAGATATTCGCGAGAGCACAAAGTAAAATCTGAGTGAGAGCAGAGCCATATTTGAAAACGCGCAGCGTCCAGTGAAAGAAATCTGCCTGCTAGCCGGAGAGATTTTTTATATAATAATGTGCTCTCGACAGCATGGAAACGGCCTTAAATTAACTATACAACGCAAAGAAAGTTGTGTCTGAAAGCTGCAATCTTTTATTTTTATAGGTTAAAATTAATGGATAATATCTCGTGTTTTTCCGAGAGTGTTCGAGTACAAAATAAAAATGTAATGTAATGGAATACCTCAAATATTTTGAGTTTTGCCAACTTATTTGGGTTTACAGTGAGGGTGAGTAAATGACAATATTATTTTTGTAACATCTTTTTTGAATACATAAAAAAATAATATTTTATTATCTTAAATAATAATAATTACAACAACAATAATAATAACAACAATAATAATAACTGTTTATAGTAAAAGCCAGTACACAAATTTGAATATTTAAACTATTCAGTTCTATAGGTTTTATAATTTGTTTGAAAATTCAAGTTCTCATGAACTTAATTCAAACTTTTAAACTGGAAGTGAGACAATTCTTATCCTCTGACTTTTGCCCAACGCTGCTTTTTTTCATAGATCTCAGCTGGCCCAAAAATCTTATTATACCATGTATATGTATATCTGACTGTGAGATGCATAAAACATGAGAGAGCGCTTCAGGTGTTTCTGAGGTTTCCATGGTAACCATCTTACGCGTGTCATCTATTTGTCGCATTGTTTGGGTGCATTATGCGTGTACCTTTTGTGTTTATGTATGTGCGATGATATTTTGAGAGACAGTGAGAGGTAATGAGAAAACAGTAGGAAAGATGCACGGAGAAATGAGGGATAAAGAGTTTGCAGCCAGGGCAATAAGAAGACGAGATGAGAAAGGGATGAAGGAAGAGAATCCAGCAAACAGATGGACAGAAAGCGACAGCGTTATTGCTCTGGATCTGCGGCCGGTGTGACATGTCTCCTCATAACACTGGAGCACAAAGCCAGAAAAGGAGAGGTTGACCCTGGATCAGTGCTTCAGGACATATTCCAGCTGTATGATCCCTGCAGCTGTCTGGCGGTCAGGGTTAATGTGTGCTCTATAAATAAGCAGCGTTTGGCATTTGATCAACATCTTCTCTCAGAGGTATGTGATCTCGGCAGGGCTCCAGTCATTACAAGACCACAGACAGACGCGCACAAAGACAGGTACACGCTCGCAATCCGTGCGCGCGCACACACACACACACACACACACACACACACACACACACACACACACACACACACACACACACACACACACACACACACACACACACACACACACACACACACACACACACACACCTCACCTCTCGGAGAGCACGACAAACGACCAAAGCTCCTCTGGGAACGCCTGTTGCTAGGACATGAGAGATTACCAAGCAATCAGATTTACAAAATGACATAATAGCTTTATGGCAGAGAAAAAAACATTAAAGGAGACAGAGAAAGCGGGAGAGGGAGAGGAAAAAACCGACAATTTGTCTGTCTTGAGGGAGATGTGCCATTATGAGGAGATGTAATGCATGAGATGGATCTCCGTCAGAGCTTGTAAACCCACAGGATGACAATCATACCTCACACATCCTCTCCAGCGCCACGAGTTTGGGCACCTCTGCGCAGCTCTAGGCCTCCACGCGATTACTAAAGGATCAGTGGAGACCCTTTAGGGAGGTTCAGTTCTTATTCATTTCTTGGTATCAGATGATATAATCCCCAATGTACAAACAGTCTAACTGAACTCAGATAACTGGACAGTGCCACACATAGACCAGCACAGGCGTGACATGTAAGCTCCGTAAGCACCTTTAGGACACAGTGACAAAGAAATTCGCTTTTACTATCAAAAATAAGTCACTTGGAATCAACTATGGAAGAGTTTCCCAAAAGTTAAGCAAGACAAGAATATATTAAAGAAATGGTTAAACAAAAAACAAGTTCTTCTAATTATGAATGACAAAGATAAATGGATGTTGCGATCGATTTTTCCTTTTGTGATGTAGAGTGAAATGGTTTCTCGGACAGGAAAGAATAGGGTGGGACTTGATTTTTTTTTCCAACGGGAAATTATTGGATGGTTGTGGTTGGCAATTGCTGTGATCTTGTCTGGTTGTTTCGCCCTCACAATGGTTTTCATCAGATAAAAATATGTTGTTTCAAGAGGGCGGGGAAGTTATTTTGTTGCTTTAACTTAAAAAAGTAAGTAACCTGGTTGCCTTAAAATGTTGAGTTTATTGAAATAAAAAATTTGAGTTGATACAATGAAGGAAATTTGTTTAATAAATAAAAACTCAAAATATTATTGTATCTGAACCACATAAAAAAAGATAAATCATAAAAATAGCACTATTTGGTTTCACTGCGTCATCAGAAATAAAACACACACAATTACCCAATATGCTTACAAAATCTTTTAATAATCTTTTAATAAAGGTTGTCGAATCTCAAAAAAATGTTCATTGTATTAACTCCAATTTTTAATTTCAATGAACTCAAAATTTTAAGGCAACCAGGTAACTTTTTTTCTTAATAATGTATTATATATATATATATATATATATATATATATATATATATATATATATATATATATATATATATATATATATATATATATATATATATATATATATATATATATATTAGGGTCCAATTCTCACTATAAGCTAACTATTCTCACCAACTCACAAGTCCATAGAACTCGTTTTATATTCTGAAATCATATGATAGCTTTGAGTGAAGATTAATAAAAATACTAAAACTTTAAGTAAATGCATTAATAATTAATAAACAACCACCTTTTGTTTAGGGTCCAGTTCTCACTATTAACTAGTTGCTTATTAGCATGCATATTACTAGGATACTGGCTGTTTGTTAGTATTTATGAAGCACATATTAATTAACTTATCCTGCATGACCTTATTCTATAATGCATCACTTAATCCTACCCAATTCTTGGTAACAACTTGGAGTTTATAGAGGCAAAAGTTGTAGTTACTAGTGAGAATTGGACCCTAATCGGACACCCATCATCTGACTTAGCTTAGAGTTTTAAGGACCACTTGTGAGTTGGTGAGTAATGATGGCACAGTTTTGATTTTTGGAATTTAGAAATGAATATCTGCAAAATTCAAAATATAAGTCTTCCAAAAATTACTTCAAAATAAAGTGGCTACATACATAACTTTTTAAAATGATTATTTAAAAGATCAAAAGACCAAACTTAGCACTCACTCAAGCACCTTCATGAGATCTAAAATCTTATAAATGTCAAAAAGATTGTTGCCCTGAAAGCATTCTAGGTTCTGGCTGGTTTCCTCTCATCTGAAGCTAAAAGCTCATTACTCTAAATCATATGAGGAAAGTTAAATCTTGAGAAACAGGCGTTTGTGAGAGCGCCTGTCTGGGGGTGATATTTAACAGCATTTTAAATCATCAGACTAGAAGAAGTGCTATGGCCGCACTACAAATGGCCGTCTTCCAAATCACTAAATCACAGAGGAAATTTACTCGTTAGTCATACAGGCCACAGCATAAAAAAAAAGAAATACTGAACTTCACCAAACTAAAAAGCATCTGACTCAATGTGTTATAGTGGATTGTACTGTAAACACATCCAAGTATGTGTTGCGATATGTATTTAATATATTCAGACAGAAATTGTGGAGTTACAGTCATAAACTTAATGAACCTACATTAAGATGATCAACAAGTATTTCGTTAAGGGGGGGGGGGGGGGTGGTGAAACACTCAGTTTTCAGTCAATCTCATGTCAATCTTGAGTACCTATAGAGTAGTATTGCATCCTTCATATCTCCGAAAAGTCTTTAGTTTTATTATATTTTTAAAAGAAAGATAGGCTATACAGAGTCTTTCCACACAAAAAAAACGAGCGCCTGGAGGCGTCTCGTGTGAGCGGAGCTAAAGAATGACGAGCGCAGAGCTACAGCACGAGAGATTCTGAAAGCTGACATCGTGATGCCTGGAAAAGAAAACGCTACCCTAAATAAACCATGGCTATCAATCAGATTCAACTAATACATATATGATCCAGAATCAGATCCAGAGGCTGAAATAAATTGAACAGGAGAAGCAACAACAGCAGGACGTCCGTCTCTGTGGTATGTACTGTATTTAGTGGCCTGTCAACATTTGTGTTCGTTTACTCGCAGTTTATGAGGACATGATTCGGTTTATGGACTATTGTATGCGACTAAACCTTAGCAGAAGCAAGCAAAATGGTTTTGCATGCCAGACTGTGTTATAGTGTTACACAGAAAAACAATGGAGTAGAGCATTTGAATGTGCTTTGTGTGAACAAAGGTTTATGTTTGGGTGGTTTTACAATAAACAATCAGTCACCTTTAGTGGTCAGCTAAACAAATGTATTTAAACACATGCCATAAGTTACATTGCATGCTTCATTGATAAATTAAATATATGATCGTGTTGTTTACTGATGTTTACTCACGTGACGATAGCCAACAACATAGACACTTGAAGCAGTTTTACTCACCGCCTGCTTCCAAAGCACGATCGTGAAACTTTATCGTCACCGCTCCATCAAAAACACACTTCTTTGGTGATGTTGTTGATTTGGTGAAGTCCTGAGACAGCAGTGAGAGCAGTGTTCATGGGCGCCGTGCATTTGCTCTCAAAGGCTGCATTTACACTGCAGGTCTTGATGCACAATTCCGATTTGGTGACTATATCCAATTTTTTTGTTGACCCGCTTACATCATCTTTTCAAAAGCGACCCATATCCGATATTTGCATTCACACTGTACACTGGGAGCCCAACAGCCCAAGACATTCTTAACCGGTGAAAGGAAGTAAAACAGCGCGATATGCAGTGAACGCAGACAAAATGATTGTACAATGTTTTGCTGTCTGCACTGTTCCACACATCTTTAAAGTCGGCTAAACATTTCTCTCTTAAGGTGGAGACAAAGAGGAGAGCCCTTGACGGGGTTGCCAGGTTTTCACAACAAAACCCGTCCAATTGCAACTCAAAACTGTGTTAAAGTAACCCAATTCTGCATGAAAACCGCAGACTTGGCAACACCGGATCGCAGTTTGTGTCCACCTGAGTTGATGTCATTCGCCTCCGTCCTTTTTTCAGTGACGTACGACTCGCATTTACTGGGGAATATCCGATTTGACCGCTTACATGGCAGACGCTAATGCACGCATCCGAATCATATCGTATTTATTACCACATATGAGTGAGGCCTGAATCCGATCTGAGGATATCGGAATTCATGCGTTTTTTTACTGCTTACACGTTCACATGTCATATCCGATCTGTGCCACATGAGAGGAAAAAATCGGAATTGGGTCACTTGAACCATGCAGTGTAAATGGGGCCTAATGGTCGCTCGCGCTTGTGCGCACCCTTCCGGGAGAAGAGCCCGTACGGCCCAAACAAGGACATTCCGACCAGTTGACGTCAAGCGGACTCGTACTCGAAAAAAACTCTACCAAAACTTGAGAAACCGGAAGGAGAATTTTTGACAGAGAAATACTCCATCAAACGTCCAACTTATTTTTTTGAAACTTTGTCTATGTTTAGGATGGGAATCCAAGTCTTTAACAGTGTAAAAAGCTCAGTATGCATGAAACAGCATTTCACCCCCACCTTTTAAGTACAATAGAATGTCTCATACACAATTTCTAGACATTATATTTTTGACGACATGTTATATTGAAGATAAAATATTTTATGTTAGCCATTTTGCAGTTAACTGAGCTGTGTGTGCATTTATTTGGCTATAGTTTGGGGACAAAAATGCTGAATAAAATCCCAAATCCCTAGCTTACAAATATACAAAAACACATTTTTGTTATGGTTATGTGTTTTAAAATAGTGTTTCTCTAGTGTATCTGTGTTAAAACAGTAGAATACAACACCCTGCTTTAACACCTACTGCATCTTGTCTGATAAAACATTGAATCGGTTGCTTGGCAACCAAAAGGCAGAGCATGCAATATACAAAATGAGGGGGAGATAAATAATCAAAAAGCGGTTAAACACAAAAGGGAGCACAAAACAAGTGTACACAAATGTACACGCACATACTGTATACAGGCTCTAAAGTTCTCATGGAGTAAACAGACGCAATTGTAGACAGAGAGGGGCAAAATAAACAGAGAAAGATGTGAGATGATGGGCGGGAGCAAAGAGATAAAGAGATGGCACTAAGCTGGCTGTGCCCTTTAAATCTGAAGGGTACATCAAAATATCAGAGACCTGATGGAAAAAGAGGGACAGATAAAGAAGTAAGTATGTGTGTATTCAGGCACTCATCATAATATTTCTGGTCCCTATAATCTGTGGAGTTCTTTATAATCATGATAAAAGGACATGACCGCGCACCGGACTGCAAATGGTGCAGAATTGCAATGAATCTCAATACTTTGTGTGTTTACTGGGTCTAGCAACAACTTTAAGTAACTTAAGTAATTATTTTGCGATTGCTAAAAAAGTATGTTCTATATAGTTTGAAAATGCGCAGTATGAAATATGAAAGTACATAATTTGGATGTACTATCTGTCATGTTGTAATTCTTTTTCCCCAATACTCTCCAGTGGAATAGTAAAGATGCATCCTGTTCAGAATCCTGATGGATGTAGTAAGCCACTACTGTTTTATGAATACTGTAAATTCGACATACAACAGCAGTCTATTGCAGGTCTATAGCAGTCTATATTGTCTTAATGCACGGTGAGGAGGATAATTCAAGTGGACAAAGACTCTCCAAGGATCACAGATGGACAATTGCAGAGATTAGTTAAGTCTTGGGCTCAGAAAGCCTTTTTAATTTTTTTTTTTTTTTTTAAATAAAATCAAACAACCCCCATCTACCCCATTTTTTTTATGTGGTTCAGATACAATAATATTTTGAGTTTCTATTTATTAAACAAATCACCACATGTTGTTTGGGAGGGTTTCAAGAAAAATCTTCCTTGCTCATCCAGAAGCACACTCCAATATATTCAGTTGTCAGACACGACTGGAACTTTGAAAGAGATCTGGTTTTCTGGTCATAAAAATAAAAAAAAATTGCTTTTTGGCACCAAATCCACAAGCTGGAGGTCCTAGACATCTTATAATAATGGGATGTGGCTGGTTCTTCTATCAGAACAATGATCCAAAAGAAACATAAAGATGTGTCACTGAGTACAAAATATGAAGCTTCTGCCATGACCATCCCAGTTCCCTGACATACCCTATAGAGAATGAGTGAGGTGAACTGAAGGGATCTGAAGGATCTGGAGAGTTTCTATATGGAGGAATGGTCTCTAATCTCTTGCCAGGTGTTCTCAAAACTCATCAGGCATTGTAGGAAAAGAATCAGAGTTATTATCTTGGAAAAATGTGGTTGCAAAAAGTATTGAATTAAAGGGTGCCAATAATTATGGCCATCGTGTTTTGGAGAAAAACATTTATTTCTTAATGGGATTTACCCCCCATTTTTAATTATTTTACTTCAACGAAAGGTTAGGTTTTTGCATGAATGAGAGATCAAAAGGATAAACAATAATGCAGATTTATTTTTACAGCCATCTTTGATCATATTTACCAAGGGTGGCAATCATTTTTGCCATGACTGTATATTTATAGCATTTCTAAATGTGTGGTAGTGGCTGAGTCGCATTAATTTAGCACACATGCATATAATCCCTTGAGATAAGCGCAATCTGGCATCAGGAAATAACACCAGCCATTTGTGTCCAAACAAAGAAATCATTATGTGACTCTTGTAACTAATAGCTCCACTCAGTGAATGATGCCATAATCAGAGAGAAAACCAACACAAATAACTGTAACCTCTGACTTGAGCCATATGGTACTGCAGTCAATGTCTGAGTTAATGTGCAGTAGAGGATAAAATGCCATGTTTCTGTCTGTCATGTTGGATCTACATAAAATGAAATGAAAGGCAGTTCACTCGTTTATGCTCAAAGCATGAAACAGAGGTGAAGTGGTTTGACTGAGGGCACAGTCAAAAAGCCCATGCCACCCCGCCGTGAGGGGTCTGAACACAGGGGTCAAGCTTTAGTACGCTGAGCGCACAAACCACAGGACATGCCTGAGCGGCCTTTTAGCACAAAAGCTCATGCATAAAACAAGATGTGGCTCTGTGAGCATGTGTGTGCCTCAGTGTGTAGAGAGAAAGGAAACTTTGTGACCATAACCCCTTTTCCACCAAGGCAGTGCTGGTGCTGGTTTCGGAGCCGAGCCTAGTTTCAAATTGTTTTGTCTTTCCACGCCCAAAAAGCACCAGCTCCGAGCCAGAAAAAGTGGTTCTTAAGTAGCACCAAAACATTGCTGGTCTAGACGTAAGAACCGCTTGCGTCAGGGGCTGAGGGCGGGGTTACCAACAAGACAAACACAAACTTGCGACCGCTATTTTTGAAACATCGATAATATTCCCCGTCTATACAAATTACACTAAGCTGCACAAATGCATTAGATTCGCTGTGTTTTAATGCCGATGTAGGATCTTAAAGAGCATCAATAGTAAAACAACATTCACCATTGCTGATGGAAGTCTTGTGCAGAGCAATCGCTGTATAACATTGAAGTACAACATTCATGCTTTTGTGTGACTCTTCATGCTTTTGAATCGTTCATGCGGTATTTTGATATCATACGCAGATCGGTCTCCACAGCGCCGATGTATCTCAAACAAGCCTGGTGTGTTTCAGTGTTTGTGTTTCCCGCTGCCTCGCTAGCGTTGCTGCCAAAGATGAGACGTATACAGTGAGGCAAAAACCTGGCTCTGTGGTGTCTTTCTAGCCCGTGCAAAGGCAAACCGATTCTTAGAAGGCTCGACAGTCGTACCAACTCCGAACTGGCACTAGCACTGGCTCTGAACTAGCAGCCGGTTCATTCTGGTGGAAAAGGGGTACATGAGATGCACATGAAAAGTGATAATCATTTTTTAATCTTCTAAAAAAAAAATTGTGGGGGAGTGGATTCAAATTTCTTTGAAGAATCAGAGGGAGTGATAGCAAAGAGAAGCTCACCTTTCAAATAAAATGATCAAGGACTTTTTCTTGGAAGTTCTGTCTGAAACTGCTTAAAGTTGGAGAGACTGTAAGGGAGTATTATTTTTATATTTTCCTTCAAGTTTGATGGTTGGAATGTGGAATAATAATGAAGCGATAATTTCCATTCAGTTTTCACACAATATTATTTGTTTACATGCCTTTTGCATAACATTGCACAAGTTCATGCTTTTTTAAATACAATTTCTTCAGAAAGATCTTTCTTCCTCTCCATATTGCATAACATAAATGTGTAAAAATGTAGGTACAACAGATGTGCAACGTGTTTTATTTTATTTGTATGTTTATTTATTTTTTATGTGGACCTTTTGCGTCTCCATTTTGGCCAGGATTCTCTGGAAATGATATCTCAACGGGACACAATCATGGTAAAATAAAGGATAAATAATACGTAAATAGAGGACAACTTGTAAAACTTGTGGCACAGCTTACCCCATACTCCCCCGTGCTTTTGTGATCTAATAGCCTGAACGTGTTTGTTGTGTGGAGGCGAGATTGAGGTCAAAAGTCAGCTCTCCCTCATTAACCTTTGTTGAGTTGTGAGGCATTGTGGGATACAGTTATGTGGGTGTTTTTCTGAAGTGTCTTTAACCTTTTTTTCCACATTGGCAGTTCAGACCAGATAAACACAACACTCCTAACCTGGGCCCATCATTCAAACAACATTCTGTTCTACAAAACTTGAATCAAAGTGTAAACTAGAAATGTGAACCGTGATCAGTCCTTTGTAACAGTGTTAGCTCAGCATCTGTAAACATTTAGGTGCTAATTAGGTGCTAATTAATGGCAAACATCTGCTAAAATACCTGCAGATCTTACACTGATGTTATCGAAAAGACAGAAAGGAACTGTTCACAGTAAGAACACACAGAAGCGGAACTAAAGCCTGCACATTAGTTAAAGCGAATCGTAGGCCTTGCATTAGCGTGTAAGTGTTACCACAATGGCACATTAGCTGGATAAGCTCCAGTCCACTCTTGATTTCTCATTACTCCCTAATGCAGGGGGTGGGACTCAGTGATCCAGTAATAAATTAGTCGTGTCCACTCCGGGATGACTGCCGGGCTGTTGGGCATGGCGCCAGACACTGTGGCATCAGACTGTGATGGTGGTTTACAGTCACCAGCGGAAGCTGCTCAGTGTGAGAGCATTTCTGCGCTGTTGTACATGTCAGTCTGAACATAAGGGTCCAGATTGTGCAAACACATGCTGCTGAGCAGCAGAGCACTCTTCCCTGCGGGTCCTGTGGTGGTGACCACAAGACAACAACAAGAGACAACAACACGCAGGTAAAGATGACGGGTCTTGTCTGGAACCCTGTCAGTTTATGACCTCATTTACACTTCCCAAACAGATACACAGACATGCACAAACAACAGATTTTACCCCTGTATATTTGTGTGGTATAGTTATGATATTTACTGCTTTCAGATATTCTTTCATTCTTTCAGTAGGAATGTACAAGTATTATTATTATCTAAATAAGTCAATAACAATAAAATGGATGCTCAATTAACTACAAAAACAAAAACACATTAAAAATGCGTAATGTACAAATAAAATTTAATATTTTATGTGGTATTTTATGGTATCTCATCTCTAGTTTGAACCATGGGAAAGAAAGTTTGAAACAAAAAAAAAGGGTAAAAAAATTGACAGAATATACATTTTTGGATGGACTTTCCATTAAAAAGCCACACTATGTAACTTTGCACAGCTAGAGGTCACTTATTCAAAACAAAGGCATGGCTTGATGATGCAATTACATGGAGATTTTATTATGCCACGGACTAATACGTTCGGTTCTTCCCTTCATTCATATATGACCTGATCCAGCAAAATGAGTCATAGTGACCCAAATGTCAAAATTGAGATCTTGGTATCAATGGAAAGAGGAGACCATAAGCTTTAAAATGATACTCAAAGTCATACCTTGAATGGTTTAAAAGATATAACCATTTGAATTATGGTTGTCTTCCCTTTTTCCAATTAAAAACCTGATAAAAAAAAAGTAAAGTTTTTTTTTTACCGTTTTTTTGTTGATATCTTTGCATTTAAAGGTTTAAAACTATTTATTTTACAACTCAATTTGCCCAAAGTCATTTTTGTATATATGTATGTGTGTGTGCGCACGCGGCCATCCACATCCTTGACTGTTAGCTCGCACGTAGACACACATGTACATGCAGTCACTTTGCTTTCTTTTGACAGCGACATTTCTCAAACTAATAAACAGATCTACACAGTATACTACACAGTATTGAAGCATTTTTTTCTGAGGAAATCTAACTTGTTTAAACAAAGCACTGCTAGCCTGACAGGAGGATGGCAGGAACAATTGCAGTCAGTTGAAAACGGAGCTTTTTTCGTCAGATCAGGTCACATATGTCTGTTTTATCATATTAGATACATTTGAATATGTTTAAAATTGTTATAATGCTACTCTGTGCATTCGCTCGGAAGCTACTATGAGACACTTGTTGCTCACCGCAATAAGATATGTAGATGGATGTTAGATATTGGAAAATATGGTACTCGCTGTACAGTAAATCAAGAAAACGCGATTTAAAAAATAAGGCTAACTGTGTTGAGCTATATAACAATTTATTAGTTTTCTGTCAATGAATATATCCAAACAGCTGCTTACCTGTCTAATAAAACACATAAATTAAAAAATTAAAGCATTTTTGGTGTTTCCATGGTTTCTATAAAATAAAACCAGAAATTGAGGGTAACGTGGGTATGATGTCATTGAAAGGCAATGCATGGTCCATGTCCTGGATGAAAGTGCTTATTTCTGTGGATTTAAATATTTTTGGAAACATTTGGGATAATGTAGTACACAAGTCAACCAAAAATATAACATTGTTCTAGTGTTTTTTTGTTGTTGATATTTTAATCCAGAAATCTTACATATTGTGCCTTTTAAGGGAGCTTAAAGATGCAGACAAGTTAAGCAGATTTGTAGGGGATTGAAAAGACTGGAGCCCCCTGAATACAGTCTAGAATCACTAGAATAAAGTATACAGTTATAAATGCCATGTTTAAACGTAATGTAAAAATACACTGAATTACCATTATTAGGAATGAGGCAGTTTTATGTGACTGTTTGAGCCCTGCAATTTATGTCTCAGTTCAGCGATCTTTCAAATTATAATCAGTGAAGATGTCTATAATTCATGCTCACACAGTATACTGTATGTCATAGTGACACTGCTTCTTCACCTGGTTGGTAATGGGAGCGTTTTAGTTGTCTCATCGCTTGTCATGTCTATTGAATGATACACTGTCTACACTGTAAGCGAGCGTTACGGCATCTGGCGAATCCACAAGTGATGTTTCTTCAGAAATGATGTTTGTGTGCCGCCTGAGAAAGGATGTGACATATAAAGCATCAGTGGATCAGGCTTGCTTGGTTGTCTTTAGTGATAGGCCTGAAATTAATTTAATCGCCTCAGATTGGTCATTGCATTCTTGCATACAAACCAACATGCTTATGACTGGTTACATTGATGAATTGCTGTTGCAAAACATGTAAAAAACATTTAGATGTACAAAAGGTAACCTAATTAGAAGGTGGTATGAGCATCCTTCAATCGAACAGATGTATTTTTTGTTTCTATAAGTCACATTTCCTAGACCCTGAGCTGACCTAGTTGACAGGATCAGTGCTTGATATTATTGAAGGGTTACTTCAGCGATTAGCATATGTGACCAGTCATGGAAAGTAGGGACACAAGTCGGTTCTGGGGCATTTTGAGCTATTCACAGATTCTGAAAGGATAGTCTCCAATCTTTCCAACGATGTGTAACACATGAAAATCTGATAATATTTGGAGAAGTTGTGGCCATCTGAATGTAGGCCTTTAGAAAAGTTTAAACGAGAGAAAACAGCCTCTAAAATTTTGCAGTTCTCACCTGTTCTCACCTGCTGGGAGTGACAATAGGGCTCATTTACATCTCATTTAGATAAGCCACACCCCATGTAAAGCTGCATGGTTGCTAGTAACGACAGACGCAACAGGAAAAATCAGACCGCATACTACTACTAATAAAGATGCTAACATTACCATCTAAAAGCCCATTATAGTTATGTTTTTTGGGCAAATGATAGGATGCTACGAATTACAATTAAAACGACAGTTAAGAACAATAGGTAAGTATGGGAAGGTCTAAACATGAGATAACGTGTATCTGTTGTTAGAATGAACACAAAACGACAAACGTTGGTGTTTATGGAAACACCCTATAAGAAACAGAAAAGTATTCTTGCAAATCTTGTTGCCTCCAATGAAATAAGTCATTCGGGCACACTCTCTGTTTGCTGGGGTCTTCTTACTGTGTGTCTGTTTGAAGGGGTTAAAGACAGAGAAATGGGTCAAATCTTTAACCGTGGCTGTAGTGTAGGGGTAAGGTGCATGTCATCAAGTTTTAACGCAACTCGATCAGAGATTCGAATCTGCCTTTTGCCACACTCTCTCTACTCCCTTCTCCCATCACATATCAGATCGGAAAGGCATTTATTTTCAATAAGAATTGAGAAAATATTAGAAAAGTGGAAATAAAGCATCTAACATTCTCGGTTAGAGAGTGTGGCAAAAGGCGGATTCGAACCTTTGATCGAGTTGCGTCAAAACTTGATGACATGCACCTTACCCCTAGCCTGACAAGCCAGACCCACATCAAGATGTTTGGTCTGGAAACTCACCATAAACGGGGCTCAATCCGAGGGGCGGGATAAACGGTTGTCTTTCAAAGTCCCTCTGCACGCGATAGGATAGCGCTACACCAACCAGAGCAACGAAGGTGAAGCAGAGCTCGCAGACTGATTAAACATTCGCCGTATCCGGTCGGCTAAACTACGAACACATCTTCCCGCTCTTTGTTCTTTTCTCAGAGAAAAGCTTAACTCCAAGTCTTCCAGAGTCGCGGTCAGAGCTGATTTGAAAGACTGCCGCCGTTCGCCAGTTTCTGTGTTAACTAGAAGCACGCAAACGCAACTCGGCCGTCGTCATTATGGCCCCGCCCGCCGACTCTATACATGATGTGATTGGGCCGTCCAGATTTTGAGCAACACAGCTCAGAATGGTGTTGAGAGTGCCTAGACGACACTTGCGGGCAAATTAAATTTGCTACCGCTAGGGTGCGTCTAGATTTCTAGGCTACCTTACCCCTACACTACAGCCACAGTTAAAGGTTTGACCCATTTATCTGTCTTTATATCCGTCAAATGTTACTATCGATATAGCCTCTGATTTCTTACGGTCCAACTCGTCTGACGCCAGTCTGATACATTCTTCCTCTTCTTCATCTTCGCTCAGTTGTAGATTAGGGATATTATCCAGTCTTATTATGCCGCTTTCATCGTCACTTAGATCATCTCTGCAGCCGGCCATGAGCGCTGCATAAATAAATAGCCACGCGTCCCTTGGAGGGCGGGGCAATAACAAAAGCCAGTATGAAAATAGACACAGACAAAACAAGGCGATTTCAACCTCAAAATATACGCTTTTAAATATACCATTAATGCCATCTCAAACACGGAGAGGCTTCTTCGTGATTTCAACTAACAGATTCTGCAAAAAAGTGAAATTAACATAATTTGGAAAAAAAATGCTTCTTTCTCATTTTGTTCGAAAGTAGAGCTGCTGACATGTGTCCCTGGTTTCCGTGACGGGTCACATATGGCTTTGTATCAGTAGAAACCCTGGAGTATATAGAGGCTAAAGACTACAGCCAGCAGAGGGAGTCATTTCCGCATGTTTTCATCTCGCGCGTGAGGGATGGGAGATCACACTCGCAGCTGCAGCCTCAGGCATTCATGTTTAAACGGTGCGGCAAGCAGAGCAAAGTAAGTTTTTCAACTTCTCAAACTAATTCCTATGAAAGTTAAGCTTTCAAAGGCATGAACTGAAAACGCACCAGACTGAACATGCGCAGTGAATCTTGCCGCGGACGCATTTACCTCAGCTCTCATCACAAGCTCATCCATGACTGTCAATATATCTGACTCCTGCA
The DNA here is from genome assembly GCF_024679245.1 of Pseudorasbora parva. Classification (NCBI taxonomy): domain Eukaryota; kingdom Metazoa; phylum Chordata; class Actinopteri; order Cypriniformes; family Gobionidae; genus Pseudorasbora; species Pseudorasbora parva. The sequence goes on from NC_090184.1 coordinate 26,354,176, forward strand.
GCGTTTTGGACTGTGAGACTTCCTCAGCGGCCAAATCACATATTGAACAGACACGTCCAGTTTTTAATTGTAGTGTCTGTTCTCTAACTGAACTGATTTTATTAAAATTAACGCGGTCTTGGTGGGAAAGTGATCCGTGATTCAGTAATCTAGTAGTTGGCTTTGCGAGTGGCCTCGTAGGGCAGCGAAGCATTCTGGGAATTGTTGTCTTTCATCCCCATGAGACAAAAATATGTTTTCTGTCTTTTCTCAGTCTACAAAGCACTAAATAAAAAAAATATTTCACATTTCTACTACATTAATGACCCAGTTTAAATACAGATTCATCTTCCCAGCGCTGAAGTACTCTTTTAATAGATATCCTTAGCAGCTCATTGCACTAACATGGGTTAACTTAATGTTCATCTCAAAGACATTAAAATCATTGTACATATTTATAGCCAGAGAGAGAGAGAGAGAGAGAGAGAGAGAGAGAGAGAGAGAGAGAGAGAGAGAGAGAGAGAGAGAGAGAGAGAGAGAGAGAGAGAGAGAGAGAGAGAGAGAGAGAGAGAGAGAGAGAGAGAGAGAGAGAGAGAGAGAGAGAGAGAGAGAGACTCATGGCATTTGCTTTATGAATCACAGTATACCTGAGGAACTTCCAGGATTTCAGCCTTAGGGGAACTCAGGCGTGTAGAGGAACTTAGAGCTTTATGTGCAAAACAGACTTTTTTTTATTTATTAAATTAATTTATCTACCTCTTTGAAAGAGAGAACAAAATTAGGTTAAATTTTTTTATGTTGAATATAAATTTTTGGAGGAACTATCCATTTAAGTACTATTAAAGGTGGAGCAAACTGAGATTTGTAGGTCTGAATAAGGTCTAGAATTGCTACACTCTTAAAAATAAAGGTTCCTTTCAGTGTACCGGTCTGAACTCTTTCCTCGCCATTGCCAAAAATTTTTGTCTTTTCATGTTTTCACTGTTATATGGTAGGGAACGCTATTACATATCTCCGAAAGAGTACTGAAACTCCTGTTCAAACCACATGTGAAGAAGATACAGAAACAAGTAAATCAAAACTGCCTAATGTTACTGAATGAACTATTAACCCAGGGTGAGATAGAACTGTGACGTTTTGGGGGTGTTGATGGACTAGATTTACTCCATCTCTGTTTTGATCATCGTTCTTAATCTGGTCTGAATGTAGTTTATGACAAAAATGTGATTTACTTAACTTTTTTTGCTCAAAATGTTGCTTTTTTATGAAACTTGCTCACATTAAAGTGTTGATAAAAAAGAATGCATGAAGCTAGAATATTTTTTTTTAAGCAGAGTCTGTTCTTGTTTCTGATATGTTCGATGTTTAGATATTAATAGAACAAATATTCTGGGGTGGTTTGGGGGGTGGTAGTGGTGACCCTTTTTCCTTGTGAAGAATCATTTCAATAACATAAATAACCCTTTTCCACTATAAAGAATTATTTAAAAGATAGAGGATCTTAATGGAACTATAGATGCCATCAATGAATCTTACTTTTGAAAATAATTAAGTATGCAATCATATTTGCATTGCTATTTATTAGTTACAAATATTCACGTCACAAACACACATAATCTGATCATAGTTCTGTCTGTCCTTTCGTCATGTCCTCATTTTCCCTAGGCTGAGATTCTGAGTAATTACCTGCATTGTTTGGTAATTAATCAGAGCGTCCACTGACGAGTGACGACTGACTGTTCAGCTTCTGGAGCCCTGAAGGGATTTTTCTCTATTTTCCCTTGTTTCTGTTGTATTTCTATAAATGTGTCCTGAAATATTTTAACCACAATAATTGTACAGTAAGAGCAGAAAACTGAAGATGTGCTGAAGATGAATACGCTTTTTTGTTTTTATTTTAGGGAGAAACAGATTGAAAGACTAGAGTGGTCCTCAGCGTGTGTGTGTGTGTGTGTGTGTGTGTGTGTGTGTGTGTGTGTGTGTGTGTGTGCGCGCAGGAGGGTAGGTGTCATTAGCCGAGTGGAGAGCTTGTCTCTATCTATTTTTAATGAAGGCCGAGGCAAGCTTGTCTCTGTTAATAGAGAATTAAAGATGATCAGTCCAACACATGAAACGCCTCTGTTGCAGCACTGCTCGAAGCTGCACCCTCCTCCTTCATATGTTTAATGACTGTGGACTGACTTTCAGAGATGCACTGAAGACGGAAAACCTAGATTTTTTTGTTTTTTTTTGTGAAAGACACGGTAGGCTTAATGAAAAGTAATAGTCATGACTGAATACGTATCTTTATCTTCTCATAATGATGGACCAGCTTTACTCGGCAGCATCTCATAACGTTAAATCTCTCTAAAGCTTAGCAAGATCTTTGATCTCTCATCACAGAACTTCTGCTCCAGACGTCTTCAGAACTCACACCGTTATAACAAATGGCGTCATGGCAGAACGTGTATGGGTACAGTTCCTACAAAGCAATACGTCCTTCCAAGTAGCAACTCTGAAGGGAGTCTGCGAATTGGGAACACAATCTGCAGTCTTCTGGAACCCGCTACACATCACCAGAATAGAATGAAGGAAGGAGAAGACTTGACAGTGTTGTTTATTTAACGTGGGCACATGAATAATATGTGCTTCAGGTTTCAAAAGAGTAAAAGAATCCAAAAGTCGAATTATTTATTGATACGTACACTACTATTCAAAAGTTTGAGGTTGGTTTAAGAAATTTTTGGGAAAAAAAGTACCTTATGCACAACAAGGCTGTGTTTTTTTTTTATTATTAAAATATATTAAAAATAGTAATATTGTGAAATATTATTACAATTTTACATTTTATATGATTTTTCAGCAGCTGAGAAACAAGAAACATTTCTAATTATTATCAATGTTGAAAACAGTTGTGTTGCTTAATATTTTTCTGTAAACTCTGTAAACTATAAACTGATTTCGGATGTTCATAATTTTGAATAGGTAGTTCAAAAGAACTGTTTATTTTTTGTAACAATGTAAAAGTCTTTACTGTAACTTTTGGCCAATTTAATACATTCTTACCAATTAAAAGTATAAATGTCTTTTGAAAAGTAGCATGTTTGTACCATCATATAGGCCTACCTGTACTACATAATTTAAGGTGACGTAGTTACACGTTACTACATGTACTTACTACAGTAATAACAGTAAATTATACATAATTACGCATAATTAAACCTAAACCAAACCATAAATGTAACTCTATAGTAAGTACATGTAGTTAAATAATATCACTCAGTACTTATTTAAGTAAGTACATGTCACCTTATAAATCAAGTGGAATCCTGTTTTCTTCTATGAAACAAAAAAATTAGTTGCAATGGAAGTCAGAGGGGTCCAGTGTCATTTGAACCTAAGGGTAAGGGTGTTTATCAAGCAATTACTGGTAACTGTACCAAATATCAACAGAAAAAGGCAAACACACTGACTACCTAGTGTCTTCGCTCTGTTTCAAAGCAGTTCTCTGGGGAACTGGGTCATGTTCTAGTCCCAAGGAGCAAAACTGGGATGAAGTGACAAAAGCTGAGAAGTAATTGCTACCCATAGCTTTAAAAAGGGTTCAGGATTCCCACTGAGGAGCCCCAGCCACTTACAGCATATAAGTAAAACGAATAAGCATCGATGCTGATTATAAAAAAAAAAAAAAAAAAAAAAAAAAAAAAAATATATATATATATATATATATATATATATATATATATATATATATATATATATATATATATATATATATATATATATGCAGAACATTTGCAAACATACTGTCACATATCTGTTTTTGTTTGGACTTTTTTATTGGTATTCTGATATGTTCATGTTGTTACGATCCCCTTTTTGTCTGAATTATATAAAACTGTAACTTTTTGTGAAGAATCAACAACAAGTGGGACACAATCATGAAGTGGAACGAAATTTATTGGATATTTCAAACTTTTTTAACAAATTAAAAACTGAAAAATTGGGCGTGCAAAATGATTCGGCCCCCTTAAGTTAATACTTTGTAGCACCACCTTTTGCTGCAATTACAGCTGTAAGTCGCTTGGGGTATGTCTCTATCAGTTTTGGCACATCGAGAAACTGACATTTTTGCCCATTCCTCCTTGCAGAACAGCTCGAGCTCAGTGAGGTTGGATGGAGAGCGTTTGTGAACAGCAGTTTTCAGTTCTTTCCACAGATTCTCGACTGGATTCAGGTCTGGACTTTGTCTTGGCCATTCTAACACCTGGACATTCCATTGTATATTTTGCTTTATGCTTTGGATCATTGTCTTGTTGGAAGACAAATCTCCGTCCCAGTCTCAGGTCTTTTGCAGACTCCATCAGGTTTTCTTCCAGAATGGTCCTGTATTTGGCTCCATCCATCTTCCCATCAATTTTAACCATCTTCCCTGTCCCTGATGAAGAAAAGCCGGCCAAAACCATGATGCTGCCACCACCATGTTTGACAGTGATGGTGTGTTCAGGGCGATGAGCTGTGTTGCTTTTACGCCAAATATAATGTTTTGCATTGTTGCCAAAAAGTTCAATTTTGGTTTCATCTGACCAGAGCACCTTCTTCCACATGTTTGGTGTGTCTCCCAGGTGGCTTGTGGCAAACTTTAAACAACAGTTTTTATGGATATCTTTAAGAAATGGCTTTCTTCTTGCCACTCTTCCATAAAGGCCAGATTTGTGCAGTTTACAACTGATTGTTGTCCTATGGACAGAGTCTCCCACCTCAGCTGTAGATCTCTGCAGTTCATCCAGAGTGATCATTGGCCTCTTGGCTGCATCTCTGATCAGTCTTCTCCTTGTATGAGCTGAAAGTTTAGAGGGACGGCCAGGTCTTGGTAGATTTGTCTGATACTCCTTCCATTTCAATATTATCCCTTGCAGAGTGTTCCTTGGGATGTTTAAAGCTTGGAAAATCTTTGTGTATCCAAATCAGGCTTTAAACTTCTCCACAACAGTATCTCGGACCTGCCTGGTGTGTTCCTTGTTCTTCATGATGCTCTCTGCACTTTAAACGGACCTCTGAGACTATCACAGTGCAGGTGCATTTATACAGAGACTTGATTACACACAGGTGGATTCTATTTATCATCATTAGTCATTTAGGTCAACATTGGATCATTCAGAGATCCTTACTGAACTTCTGGAGAGAGTTTGCTGCACTGAAAGTAAAGGGGCAGAATCATTTTGCACGCACAATTTTTCAGTTTTTGATTTGTTAAAAAAGTTTTAAATATCCAATAAATTGCATACCACTTCATGATTGTGTCCCACTTGTTGTTGATACTTTACAAAAAATTACAGTTTTATATCTTTATGTTTGAAGCCTGGAATGTGGCAAAAGGTCGCAAAGTTCAAGGGGGGCGAATACTTTCGCAAGGCACTGTAAATTGTTCCTTTTCAGTCACTCCTTGTCTGTTCACCACTTTAGTAAGTGTGTGTTGCTGCCGATCATCTATTTGCCTTAATTATCATTAAACCTGTCATTTTTGGATTTATTATCTTCGCCTGTGTCTGCCTTCCTGCAACCACCGTGACACATACTAACGAGATCATACAAATTAGATCATATGATTTAGTAACCAATTTGCCAAAACGTGAAACAATTATGAATTGCTGTGCGAGTGTTGCTTAATTCAGATTTGTTCATTCATTCATATATTCATTAAAGGGTTAGTTCACCCAAAATGAAAGTTCTGTCAATAATTACTTACCCTCATTTCGTTTGACACCCGTAAGAACACATCTGAACACAAATGAAGATGGTGGCTAAGAAAGGCCTCCATTGGCAGCAATAACTTTCCTCTCTCAAGACCCATAAAAGGTGCTAAAGATGTCCTTACAAAGTCCATCTCACTGCAGTGACTCTACAATCATTTTATGAAGCGAGAATAGTTTTTGTGCACAAAAAAAATCTAGTTCTTATCTTCCGTCTGGACATCCGGGGGGTAACTCACAAGGCACCACGGCGGAAATACAAGAATATTGGATTTCAACAAAAATATCTTCATTTGAGTTCTGAAGATGAACGGAGGTCTTAAGGGTGTCGAATGACATGAGGGTAAGTAATTAATGACAGAATTTTCATTTTTGGTTGAACTAACTGCTAATGTACACAACTTGAAATGTAAAAAAATGAATAGTACATGTAAAAAATAGTATATTAATGTACAAAACCTTATTGTAAAGTGCTCTTAAATAGCTATAGTTGTGTATAAGATAGGAACTGCCTTCCACTCATCTGAACACAAGCTGAAATGCTGAAATGCAGACAGTGCTTATTGAAAAAGAATGCTGGTTGTTATTGTTTTTTTTAAATAAATAATAATTTAGGGCTTATAAATGTTGAATAATTGTTGAATAATAATGTCAAATTATTTCTCATTTTAACCCCAACATTTTCAAATGGCTCGAAAGGAAAATGGGTGGTACGAAAATAAGTGGTGCCTCATACCGAGAAGGTATTATTGACTGCTGCTACATACATACACGACCTAAACATTCCATCACAGTCGTGCTTTCTCTGCTGGCAACACGACACAGCCTCTAAACATATCAACTTCATGACATCAGCCCCCCGGAACCTAGTTTCCTTCCATCTGTTTCTATCTGACCCCCGACTCCTCCCGGTTTGAGTGTGTGACACTCTGTGATCAGTCCAAACCCGTTATTACAATCAGTGGGATTCAAATCTATTCATGCTGTTTCACACAGCAGTTGACCTCACTCTATTTGACTATTTTCTCCATCTCCCTCTCTATCTCTTTTTCTGATCAAGTCTGTGAACCATCTGTCTTAGTCTTTTCTGCCAAACGCTCGCTGTGCTGTATGAACCTGCACACACTCATTTAGGTCAGTATTAACCTTTAGGGCCCTTGGACTCAGGCTGCACTCACAGTAGCCAGATTCTTAAGCACTGATTCTATATTTAGTATCTGTCGGAAGGTCAGTCTTAGAGTGTAATTTTCAAGAGAAGAAGCTTGGATTTGATGGGATTGGAAATTAATTGGAGTTCATGACCAATGGAGTAAAACAGTTTTGATGATTAATTAACTAAATGTAGAGATACTTTTTCAGAAAAAAAGTTTTTTTTTTTCAGAAGTAAAAAATTCATTTTCAGAAGTTCATTACTGTTTTTCCAGTAATTATTTAAACATAAAAATCGTACATCTTGACGTGTATATTTCTCAATAAATTGTTAAGGTTTCGTTTAAAGAAGTACTGGCAACTCAACACTATCTGTATATTGTTTTACATTGTAAAAAAGTCACTGTACATTTTTCCTGAGCATTTCATTTTTTTTTTATTCTCCCAGATCTAAAATATATGCATACAACTTTAAAATGTTACTATATAATGCACAGCATAAATGAGCACAACCCTTCTGAACAAATACAAAATATTCATAATGAACACTATTCATGGAAAGATGGCAAAATTGAAATTTATTAAACATATACTTAATAAAAACAGACATCATGACAGCAAATATGTGTCATTAATATCTGTAAAATAAACAAATCAGCTAATTTTGTTTAAATGAAGGATGGCAGAAATGCATACAACCTAGATTAAATTCAACAAAAGTATACAATTCTAGTACTTGCACAATTATTTTAAGTATACTGCTCTGAGTTCAAGTTCATGACAGATTGTCACATCTGTCCTGTTTAACTCCTGGATGATGACCTTCTTAAATGCCCTTATCTTTAATGGGTAGTGTTGCACAAGTCGTCTCATAATCCCCCATATAGGTGCTCAAGAGTATAACGTTTGGGTGACATGTCCACAGATGGGTTTTCACCTTGGGAGAATGCATATCATCATTTTCATGTTCAAAAAATGTCCAACAACGCAGGGAATGAGAAGAGGGTAGCATCTTCTGTTTCAAGCTTTTGTATTACATTACAGAGTGGTGTGTGAATTCATGACAGCATTGATATAGCACAACTCCCTCATACCTTCAGCACTCATACATCACAAAATAAGAGCCTTACTACCACTGAACCACCTCCTCTATAGCAGCATGCTGTTATATCCAAAATGATTGACTTGGGTCATAAGTCCAGAGTATGTTTTTCCAGAACTCTATATTTTGTAAATATGGGCCTTGGAAAAGGCTAATTGACTTAATTGTATTTTCCAGTTTGGACAGCAACCGTGTCACTTCTACAGGCTGCATCTTACACCATGTCTGCACCAGACGGGGCCGTTAATGCATTGCACCACAACAGCTAGAAGATACACTGGACGTGACAAAGTGACCATTGCAAATCCATTTGTCCTTCTTATAAGAAATATTGTGAGTGCTTGGGATATTTCATAAATAGTGTGCATCCGTTTACTGTCTGGGATTTGTCGCAATGTGTCGTGTCACGACACATCCTGTGTAGACAACATGACTGATTTTAATGGGTTATATTGTCTATTGTCGCATCACATCGCGCCGCTCCTATCGGTGTAGACACGTGTTACTCTGTGAGATAAACAGTCACTCTTTTCAGAGCTTTTGCTGGCTCTGAGACACTCACTTGGCATTTATCCTGCTCTTTGCCTAGCAAAAAATCACTTATCACTAAATGAAAACTTCAAATGAAGGCCTGATTATTTTCAGGGGCCTTGTTACAAGTCCATTGTTTTTGAATTCCTGTGCTACTTTTCCTTTATTTTCACACTAAAAACAATGATTTGGTAATCCTCTTGTACCACTGTCCTCTTTTGTGCTAAGAAATAAGTCTCCTGGCAGTTCTCCCAAGTAGTTCCATTGTTGTCAGCATTAAGTCTGTGAGAATAATTCAGTGGGCTATATTACATGTTTAATTGCCAAGAAATTACTTTACTTTTAATGATTGGTTCAACATACCGTACTTACCTACACCTGAAACTTTTAGCTTTTAGTTTTATTTAATAACTTTCAGGAGGGTGTACTCATTTTTGCAAGACAACAATCTATCACTTAGATAAGAAAATCTTATTTTCCTGAATAATTTTGACATTCTTCTTTGGTAATTGATCAAGCAGACTTCACCACGGCACCTATTAGTGGGTGGGATATATTAGGCAGCAAGTGAACATTTTGTCCTCAAAGTTGATGTGTTAGAAGCTGGAAAAATGGGCAAGCGGAAGGATTTGAGCGAGTTTGACAAGGGCCAAATTGTGATGTCTATAGACGACTGGATTATCTGTGTAGTTTTCCTGGTGTGCAGGGGTCAGTATCTATCAAAAGTGGTCCAAGAAAGGAACAATGGTGAACCTGCGACAACAACGAGTTTGAGGCGACAGGACATTAAAAGATCTGCTGCTAACATCTTGGTGCCAGATACCCCAGCACACCTTCGGGGGGTCTAGTGAAGACTATGCCGCAACGGGTCAGGGCTGTTTTGGCAGCAAAACGGAGACCAACACAATATTAGGAAGGTGGTCATAATGTTATGTCTGATCAGTGTGTGTGTGTGTGTGTGTGTGTGTATACATATGTTGTTGTTTTTTTTACCTGTGAATGTTATGTACGAATACCTTAAACCATGAGAGTAGGCTCAAGTCATTTATCTGTTAGTCATTTATCTTTTCCACTAGGTTTTCAATTTGTATATGTAAATAGTTTTTATTTTATTAGTTCAGGTTTGATGTCACCCTATTTTACTGTAGAGCTTTATATCTGATAAATACTACGCTGATTCTTTTAAGTAAACATGAAACAGCATTATCTTCCTATTTTACTTCTGTAATGTGATGTATTTCCAACTGAAACAGGATATTAAATGGAGGAAAAAATGCCAGGATTTGATTTTATCGAGTGTGAATTGATTAAACTGTGAGAAGTAGGCGTTTCATATCAGAATTAAGTCAGACATGATTGTGGCCTGAAACACTAGCTGACCAAGACAGTGAGGCTTAAGGCAAGCTTGGCAGTTTTGCAACTAAACCACATCAGAACTGCTGTAGTGATATATATATATATATATATATATATATATATATATATATATATATATATATATATATATATATATATATATATATATATATATATATATATATATATATATATATATATATATTTGCTAATACCTTATATTAGCAAAAACATAATACCCAGCACAATGTTCAGTGTTGGTAAAATGGTGGAATGACTTCTATTATCCTCTTTATATCTCTTAGTCTCACTCTTAGACCAGTTTTACAAGGAGAAAGGGTGGGGTCTAATTTTATTTGATAGAATAACCAATATACAGCTCATTGGAAAATGTGGCAACTTTTCATTATTTTCATGAAGTCTTATTTTTGTATATTTCCTTGCACAATACTTTGTTATGATATCAAAACATTTTTACCATAGTGCATGATTTGTAAACTACAGCTCACCTGGAACATTATTGCACTTGACACTCATAGCAATCAATTAAAGAGCTCAAAGACTTGAAGAAGCATGCTAAAATGGTTTTTGCTTTTGTTAATATTATTGGTTAGGTTTAGGGTAGGGTTTTGTGTAAGTGGTACATTATTTTCTAATGCAATAGCGTATTCATCTTTTAGCACCACAATACATAGCACAACCGACATAATAAAATGTTGCAAGATTCTTGTTTATCTTTTTGGATAAAACTGAATGTGCTTTTAGCTCCACTCTGAAAGTGTTGTGAAACGTTCAAGAAGCAAGGTAATATCATTTATAACGTAATATCAATGTCCATTTAATTTGAACGTGGGTTGAGAACAACTTAATGGAAGATAGATAAAACCAGTGCGTACAGCATTTTTTGATGCAGTTTGTAAAGGTTTTTGCTTCATAAACTCCTGAACACCTCTGCCAGGTGCTTCATTGCTGGAGGAGAGTATAGCCGACTTCACCAGGCTGATTCTCACTGTACTGATTTTCTCTCTCTCTTTTTGTCAGGTTGTAGTAGATAGGAACCCATTAAAGATGCATGCTTAGGGAAATTGAAAAGTCTAGTGCATAAAATAAAAGACTTTAGTGCATAAAAATTAGGCTCTGTTATTTGGCTGTGAAGGAACACAAAGGAACAAGACTCAGAATCAAAAGTTAGAATGCAGCAATGAGATGCATTTTTAACATCTTTACCCCATCATTCACTCATCTTCACAATCAAAGACACTGAATGATTCTGATGAGATAAGTAATATCCAGGCCTAATTTTCATGTGAATGACTTAAAGCAGAATATGAATACCTCTTATATATTATGAAATGTCTCTATGTATATTAGCTGGAAATTTTTGTTAGCTGGATCTCTGCTTTAATTGCTTTAACATGTCATTGCATACAATTTTATTGTAATTTTACTAAATAAAAAATATTTTACCTTGTTTTTAGCAATTTACTTTTACATTTATGACTTCCTTTTATTTTGGTAGACCACGAAGATGATGCTGTTAGTGTATTAGTTGCCGTGTTTCTGTTACCCTTCGAAATGCGCAAATTGAAATAGCGAATTGAAGATACATCCAATGGAAACACGTGAATTTCGTAAAAGCTCCCATGCATCGCAGAAAAGTTTTTACGCTAGCATGAGGTGGTTGTTCAGGCAATTTGAACACAACTGCACTGGAAACATTGTTTTCGCATTTACAGGTGACATGATCATTCTTTAAATATGACAAGGTAGGTTTGGACAGAAGACAAGACAAGTTCTTTATTAAACTCATAACAGACAAAATCATTTTGGGAATACGGGATTCTAGACAACAAAGAAATGCCACAATTCATCAAGACCTTGAAGCAGATATGAGGGAGAAACACCCAAAAACAGCTCATATGTGGCCGCTCACAAGTATAAGGGATTTGCCTTGCATTAAGTTAGGGGGTAATGTACATCCAGCCGATTGTTATTGCGGAATAAACCCTGACAGAGTGATAGCATCGGGGTCCCGCTTATTAAACACTCCATGTCTCAAGAAAATTAGACTCAAAATATTGTCTTGAGTTCAAATATTTTAGATGCTCTTCCACAAAGCTTCCGCAAAGAAAAACAGTTCCAAACTGCTTAAAGCCTTTATCTGTCGCTGAAGATTTGTTTATGTTGAATTAAATGCAGAAAGGGTTAGTTCACCAAAAAAAAAAATTAGCCCATGATTTACTCAAGTCATCACGTGTGTATATGACATTCTTCTCTCAGACGAATACAATCAGAGTTATATTTTAAAAGTCCTGGTTAATCTGAGCAGTAGTTGTAGCTGTTTTTAAAGTCTGTTAAAAAAAATGCAGCAGTCCGTCAAATAACGTGAGAGAGAATAGAGGCGACTATGTGTCAAATTTGATTGATTGATGGGGTCATAAAAATTCCATAACCCCCCCTCCTTCCCCCCCTCCCTCCCACCGGACTGGACACCTGTTCCTGGACACAATTTCCGGACACCTGTTTTATGACTATCAGTTTGACCATCTGTTTTCTTACCACCCTCCTCCTCCTATACACCCCCCTTTCAAAGGAATTTATGACTGTTTTGGTAACTTTGTGTGTGTGTGTGTTTTCGTAACTGTTTGAAAACAATCAAAGAATGTTTCAAATGTACTCTTGAGTGGGGTTTTGGCATAGGAATAGCAGTGACAAGTATAAGATCATGGAAATCAGTTTTTATTAAACAAAGATTGTATTTCACATACATTTTAGATGTTTTTTAGATGTTTTTAAAAAACGTCTCTGTTAAATACAAGGGTATGGTATGTTTAAAGATAAAGACAAGTTAAAGTTGTTTTTCTCTTTGACATACATACAGCTTGTTAAAAAAGTCAATGTTCAATCATTTTAAAAAAGTAAATATAAAGTTATAGAGTAGGTTCAAAAAGGTATATGTATTAAACATATCAAAGAAAGAAAGTACGAATAATGTTATTTCACTTACACGGGTTTTCTTTAGGAAAAAAACAATGTTTTCTTATGGAGCTTGGTGTAAAAGCGTCCTCTCTCTCCGATGGCAGAAGCGGAATGAGCTGTGGGAGCGTGTGTAAAGACACACCCCCAGTCTCCGCCCCTAACACTCCCATTGATCTGGTACAACGAATAAAAGTAAAATAAAAAAAAAAAGCTAAACAAATAATATTAAGTTGTTTCACATTAGATTGTAATGTTCCATTTTTATTTAGTTTAGACAAAACAATGTTTTCTTATGGAGTTCAGTGCAAAAGCATCCTCTCTCTCCGATGACAGAAGCGGAATGAGCTGCTTGAGGCTGCGTAAAGTTCCCCACCCAGTCTCCGCCCCTAACACTCCCCCTCAATGCTAGAGAATGCATCAGTTAGAGTTCAATAATAGTGAATAAAAGTTAATAATACTTATTTTTGTTTTAACATGTGTTGTTTAGTTCAATGTAGTTTATTTATTTGTTCATGACACTATCAAGACTAGTTGTTTCAACACACACACACACACACACACACACACACACACACACACACACACACACACACACACACACACACACACACCCACACACACACACACACACACACACACACACACACACACACACACACACACACACACACACACACACAGCAGTGATTAAAATGAATAAAAAATAAAAGCAAAATAATATTAAGTAATTTTCACATTACATTTTAACGTTACATTTTTATTTAGTTAGACAAAACAATGTTTTCCTATGGAGTTCAGTGCAAAAGCATCCTCTCCCTCCGATGGCTAAATCGTCAGTGAGAGCCAGGGGTACGTGTAAAATCCCCCCCAGTCTCCGCCCCTAACACTCCCCCTCAATGCTAGAGAATGCATTAGTTCAATAAAAGTTAATAATACTTATTTTTGTTTTAACATGTGTTGTTTAGTTCAATGTAGTTTTATCTTTAGTTATTTGTTCATGACACTATCAAGACTAATTGTTTCAAATCTCTCTCTCTCTCACACACACACACACACACACACACACACACACACACACACACACACACACACACACACACACACACACACACACACACACACACACACACACACACACACACACACACACACACACACACACACACACACACACACAGCAGTGATAAAAAATAAAAGCAAAATAATAAGTTATTTTCACATTACATTTTTATTTAGTTTAGACAAAAACAATGTTTTCCTATGGAGTTCAGTGCAAAAGCATCCTCTCCCTTCGATGGCTAAATCGTCAGTGAGAGCCAGGGGTACGTGTAAAATCCCCCCCAGTCTTCGCCCCTAACACTCCCCTCAGAGCAGAAGAAAACACCCAGTCTATACAGAGGTGAAGATCTAAATAATGGTAAAATAATTAAAAACAAATAACACTTAAAATAATGGTAGTTTTTAGTTAACATTTTTGTTTAGTTCATCATAGTTTTATCTTTAGTTATTCACTCTTAACTCTTTCAACTCTAATTGTAGTTGTAGTCTCTCTCTCTCTCTCTCTCTCTCTCTCTCTCTCTCACACATACACGCACACACACACACACACACACACACACACACACACACACACACGCGCGCGTGCGCGCAGAGGGGGAGAGGGGGACACATGCTGTGACGGGTTATCACACCTTAGCAGGCCTGCGTATAATTATTTTCTCTTAGATATTCTAGAGATGGTTCGTGACATAGTGATTGGGGTGACTGGTCGGTCAGTGGCCGGTGAACTTTGACAAGGGTTCGGATCCATAAAACCAGTCATCCGAGTTTATCGTAGCAAACACCCGCAGCACACACACACACACACACACACACGTGTAAAATCCCGTGGTGGGTTTTTGCGCGGGGAAAAACGCTGTCATTTACGACTGCAGATCTGGCATGTGTTAAAATTTAAAGGGTATAGCTGCAATCACGATAAGCTGTAATTTAAAAATATCTGTTGCTGGTCTAGTGCGTTTTTGCGTGGGAAAAAGAGAGCATCGTGAGCCTTTTAAACAATAAACTAACTACGAAGGGGAGGAATGGGGTGCCAGGTGATAGTAGGGGGTGTTAGAGTTCTGGAGAAAGAAAAAAACTTTATGACAAGCTGAAAACCTTTAAAATGTAAGATAATGACCTATAGACATTACAACAAATTCGATCTCAGTCTCCCGTGGGTGCAGTCGTCTACTCAAAACTCCAACATCATGGCATCAAATTCTAACGCAGGTATAAACATTTTTATTTACATATTTATATCGTTTGTGTCTGTTATACATATTTTAGATATTCGATGAATCATGTGTGTGTATTAGACCTAACATTTTTACTTTTCAACATTACAGATGTGTCCGAATCTGGTCTATATTTTGATGAAGGCCTTGAAATAATTCTGGACGAAATATGTAAGTGTTCTTCCACTATCTATTAAAAGAACAACCATTGCAGAATCTAATAACGATACTTTTTAATAACGTGTATGTCTTTTATAGTTGACGAAGCGTTGTTGGTCGGGGATGTCGTTCAAGATATTATTAATGGTGAGAGTCCGTAGGCCAGCGATTGTTGTCGTTATATTGTAAAGGGTCATTTATTGTTATAATAATATATTTGCTATATTTCAGTGGCTGGAGATGCTCCATCAGAGATACAAGGTGACGTACCAGATTCCAGCTCGAGCAGCGTCACTGAAGACGTCATCGCTCCACAGCAGGTGTCAGCGGGACCAAGCAATTCGTCCGCATTACCCGATGATAGTGCTATACCGACAACATCAACCCGTGGGGAAAAGCGACTCAGGGAAGTTTATGGCGATCGCGTGTACCCTCACGGTACACAGCGTTTAAGAACATCAGAAAATAACGGTAAGTTATCAATGTGTAATCATAATTTTTTACCTAGCCTAATATATATATATATATATATATATATATATATATATATATATATATATATATATATATTTAATAATAATAATAATAATAATAATAAATTATATGTATATATATATTTTTTTTTTTTTATTTTTTTTTTACAGGACAAGACTACGAAGATAGAGGACTGGAGTTATTTACGAGTTCCCAGCTGGACGCGTGGAACGGCGCTGAATTCTCAGACTCAGCCGAGTCAAGTTCTGATGAGAGCGATTCGGGCCACGCGGAAATACAGCCGCTGTTCAACGAAAGAGATCTACACAGGTTGTCTTATGACACCCTGCGTCGTACGAATCGTAATTTCGAACGTATATTAGATCTTGTGGGGAGACCCTTGTCGTATCAAGAGACCGAGGAGATCGTGCGTGCTTCTCAAAGCACCATCGCCGCTAATCTACAAACCATAATCGACGCTCAGATTCAACACCAACAAACGCTAGACCGGGCGATTGAATTCTGGATGAATAGCCACGAGCAGATTATTCAGGAAAATCTTGGACTACGCACGGAACTGGCCGGTGCATTACACGAAGTAAGAGACGAGCAACAGCTTTCAGTAATAACACTGTCATTATTTAGCGAGAGATTAAACATTATTCAAAGAGTGTTGACTGATTTGTATGATATAATTATGAGGGATAGAAGATGATAATATTTTTGTAGTTCTGCTATTTCGCTTGATGTAGTAGCAGTAACTGATTTGGTTCATTTTTGTTGATGTAACCGTTTGATTCATCTGTATTTCATTTATGCATTTTTGATTCGTTTACAATATTTTGTACCGTCATTATTGGGTATTTCTATGTATTACATGTGTACTTGTTATTTGTAAAACACTTGACATTCATGTATGTGTATGGCAACGGGGGCACACGTTTTGCTATAATATAAATTTTGTCTCTTTACAATAAAACTAAAACAAAAAGCAAAAACAATGGCTTCTAAAAGATGTTATAATTTACAAGACGGGGAAACTGATGGGGAACCAGAGTCTAACCGATCTAGAAGCGGTGAACTGCGTAATCTGATAAATCACCAACTAACCATGATAAACCCCAATATCCTTAACAGAACTGAAACGTTACAAAATCTCATAAGCAACCAGCATGAATGGCTGCAATTGACTACACAAAATAATAATAATAATAACGATCAGGTCGGGGGCGTGATCCCATCAGCTAGAGAATCCTTAATGCCTAATATTAATTTAAACCAAGACGAAATTCGTAGACTTGCCACAGAAGGGGGCACTTTTGGAGAGTTCACAGTAGTAGCACGTCCAAGATTCAATGGTCTAGAAATTCACAGAACTTTAAACCCGGGCGATATAGCTACTACGGACCTAGCTGCCTATAACATTCTTCTCAATACGATTTTAGATGAAATCGTTACATTCTCCAGGTTAATGGCTGGGGATACGGGGTATATCAATATTTCACTAACAGGGGCCAATCTACCTACGGCTATTAATGCTGTTTTAACGCCTGAAAATAATCACAATGCAGATTTATTCATAGATCAGATAGAACGGGCTGCTCAAAGTAATAAAGAGGTTTCAAATGATACTCAAATGAATTTTAGGATATCGATAGCGATGGATAGATCTGGTGGCGTCCGCCGGAAAATTACAGATTTGGCAATCACCGAAACAATCCGAAAGAATAAAATGAATTTATTCTGCCCCATAAATGTCGAAGACAACATGTGTTTTAGCTACTGCCTAGCACATTTCTTGAATCCGAAAGCTCCCGACGATGAGCTTAAGAAAATAGCCGAAGAGATACACACTAGGGCTGGTTATACAACACAAACCAAAATAGGTTTTCATGACATCAGTATCTTCGAGAGATTTCTTGACTTGAAAATAGTTGTGTTTCATAGAGACTGCTCAGGGAAATTGTTAGTGTACAAAAATAGTGATGAATTGCACCCAAAGACGGTCCATTTATTCATTCATGAATCACACTACTATCTGATCAAAAATCTCAAAGCATTCATAGGCAATAACTTTGTGTGTGAATTCTGTTACAAAGGGTTTAACGACATCAGGCTACACAAATGCAAGTACGCATGCGATATTTGCCTCGACTCTGAATGTCACACGCACACTAAAAAAACCTCACGATGCAATGATTGCAACAGAATTTGCAGATCTGCATACTGTTACGCAAAGCATAAACAGTCTCGAGTACCCGGTGAGAGGCCACAGTGCGATGTGGTGAAATATTGTGACAAGTGCTGTGTGAATTACAGAATGACAGGTGGCGGAAATAAAAATAAAAAAAAGCACAAGTGCGCCCCCAAGCGTTGCATACATTGCGATGCAGTTTTGGCACCTGAAGGCGTACATAATTGCTACATACAACCTGTCAAACCGGATGAAACTGACGAGAAATACGTATATTATGATTTTGAAACGATGTACGAGGGAGGTAAACATGTACCTAATTATGTCTGTGCAATAACCCACGACGGCAAAGAGTTTACAGCGGCTGGTACAACTTGTGTGGAGAGCATGATCAAACACTTTCGACGTAAAAAATACTCTAATTACACATTTTTAGCCCACAACGCATCAGGGTTTGACTCGCACATATTACTGGAATATTTCGTAAGCGAAGGGATAGCCCCCAAGATCATTATGCAAGGTTGTAGAATAATTTATATGTACGATACGGCATTCAAACAGAGATATATAGATACACTGAGTTATATGGCTATGTCTCTGAGTAAGATACCCGCCGCGCTTAATCTTCCCGTAAGAGATAAAGGTTTTTTCCCTCATTTATTTAACAGAATAGAGAACGCTGATTACGTAGGTCCGTACCCGTCTAAAGAACTTTACGGGTATGACAAAATGAGCACTGCTGATCGTTCCAAATTTGATGCGTGGTACACCTGCGTACAGGGTGGCGTGTTTGACCTTAAAAAGGAGTTGGCATTTTACTGTCGCAATGATGTAATCATTCTGCGGGAGGCGTGTATTAGCTATCGGGCAGAATTTGTGGAGTGTTCAAAAATTGATCCGTTTAAATGCATAACGCTGGCCGGTACCTGTATGAAGGTGTTCAAAGCTAATTTTCTGAGTCGAGACACTTTGGCGTTGACGCATAATAATGCATACGTCAATCAGTTCAAGACATACTCCAACACGTCAATCCAGTGGTTGGAGTACATTAAAGAAACGAAAAACGTGGATGTGCATCACGCATTAAATTACGGTGAAGTTAAATTTGGGCCTTATCATGTGGATGGATATTACGAAAAATCTAGTGGTGAGAAAATAGCATTAGAATTCCTCGGGTGTTTTTATCACGGGCATGATTGTAGATTTAATCCAAACGATTTAAATCCACTATCAAACGTGCCTTTCGGTGTTCTCAGGAGACAGTCTGATAATAAACTGCAGGTTTTGCGTGACGTGTACTCCTTACGTGTGATCTCTTTATGGGAGTGCGAATGGGAACGTTTAAAGCAACGTGACCCGGGTGTTATGGCCTTTATGGCCTCTTACACCACTCCCGAGCGCTTGAGGCCACGGGACGCGTTATTTGGTGGGCGTACGAATGCCATAAAACTTTATCACAAAATTACAGAGGAAGAGCGCATTGATTATTTTGACTTCTGTTCACTTTACCCCTACGTACAGTCCCATAAAACATATCCGACCGGCCACCCGAGAATTATTTTTAAGGATTTTGAGCCGGTGGAGAATTATTTTGGACTCATTAAGGCCGAAGTGCTGCCTCCACGAAAACTCTTTCACCCCGTGTTGCCTTACAGATGCGCGAAAAAATTAATGTTTCCACTCTGTAGGACGTGTGCTGAGGGCGAGATTCAGACAATCCCCTGTAACCACACTGATGAGCAAAGAATTTTGCGCGGCTGTTGGGTCAGTGTTGAATTGGCGCGAGCTATTAAACACGGCTATGTAGTTGTGAAAATAGACGAAGTCTGGCATTTTTCTCAGACGTCAGACAGCTTATTCAGTGGCTACGTGAAGACATTTCTCAAAGTCAAACAGGAAGCATCAGGATTTCCCTCGCACGTAGTCACAGACGACGACAAACAGACATACATCAAGAATTATCTTGATAAAGAGGGGATTACGCTTGACATTGAAAAAATAGCACACAATCCGGCAAAAAGAACTATAACCAAGTATATGTTGAATTCTTTGTGGGGAAGATTCGCATTACGCCCAAATCAGCCGTCTACGGAGCTTTTGACAGAGCCCGAAGAGTTTGCGCAGTACATTTTTGGTACGGGGCGTGTGATAAACCATTTTTCTTTCGTATCTGACAAGGTTGCTTTGATACAGTGGTCGTATGCGGGGCAGGATGAGTGCCTGACACGTGACGTTAATGTATTTATTGGAGCATTTACAACTGCGTACGCGCGTTTGGAGCTTTACGAGCTGTTGGATAAATTAGGGGAGCGTGTTGTTTATACAGATACAGACTCTGTCATTTTCATATCCAAAAACGGGGACTGGGTTCCGGAATGTGGTCCATACCTAGGTGATCTTACGAGTGAATTAGAGCCAAATGATCTAATCCAGGAGTTCTGCTCTTCAGGACCAAAATCATACGGGTATCGAACCGCGAAAGGGCATGTTTGTCTTAAAGCTAAAGGCATTACGCTTACTGCTGAGAATTCCCAAATAGTGTCCCTACAGAGTCTGATTGGTCTGGTCCGTGGTTTTGTAGAATCACGTGACACATCGCACCTGCTGGCGCAGACAGATGCCATTGTTCGTGATAAGAGGAGATTCACACTTCACAATAGAACAATTGTAAAAAGCTTCAGAGTCGTGTACAACAAACGTGTGCTCCTGTCTGATTATACAACCATACCTTATGGATTCTAGTAATATTTTGAATCATTGTAACATGTGTGAAACCGATGATTTTGACTTTAGACTGCAACATCCCTTCTCAGCCCTGGTGTCAGGGCCGAGTAACAGCGGGAAAACCTATTTTGTAAAAACTTTGATGTATAATTCAGAAAAGATGTGTTCTGTAAAATTTGACAATTTTATATACATTTACAGCTGTTGGCAGCCACTATATGATGAATTGATGCAAGTGTTTGATATTAAATTTATTGAAGGTATACCAAAATCACTGAATGATGAATTTTTATTCCCTCCCCATAAGAAATCATTGCTAATCCTTGATGATATTATGGATAATGCATCTTCTAATACAGAAGTTCAGCGAGCGTTCACGCAATATACTCATCACAATTCAATAAGTACAATATTAATAATTCAAAACTTGTTTTTTCAGGGGAGATCTAGCCGGACTATAAGTCTTAATGCAAATTATTTAATTATTTTTAAAAATCCTAGAGATAAACAGCAAATCGGTGTTTTGGGGAGACAGATGTATCCCGGGGAAGCAAAATTCTTTATAGAGGCATATCAAGATGCTACAAAATTGCCATATGGTTATTTACTAATAGATTATAAAGCAAAAACGCCTGAAAGATTTAGGCTCAGAACAGATTTGCTCTCATCCAACCCAGTGGTATACATACAGAGGGGCAGAAAGTAGCAAAGCAGATATCACCATGAGTTCGAGGCTCTCCAGAAATTTACCTCTTTTAAAGTTATTATACAAAGGTACGCCCAAGCAAAGACGACTTATTTTACAATCGGCCTCTGATGAATTCATATTGGCCCTATGCGAAGCTGCTCTTAACGTCCTTCACGGTATAATACCTCTTACAGCGAATCAACACAGAAGATTAAGAAAGAGGAAAACTGAGATAAAATACGTAGCTAATAAGAAAATTAACATTAAGAGAAAAAGACGCATGATTAATCAAAGAGGGGGGTTTCTACTGCCACTCTTGAGCGTTGCCATACCATTTATTACCAGTCTGATAACGCCTAGATAGTGAAAAAGTATGGAGTATGCCGAGAAAATGTATCTCGTACCGAAACATCAGCTGGATAAGTTGCGAACGGGGTATCCCCGTGAAACAATTCATAAAGTTGTTGAGGACAACTTGGACGTAACAATAAGAGACATATTACAGAGGAATGATCTGGACGCACACGGAAAAGCTAAGCTTTACACTAAAGCTTTGCAAAGATTTCTGGCATTGGTTAAACAAGGCGACGCTGAGAGTAACTCATTAACCCTTACATTACCTCAACCCGATTCACGCTACGGTGACGCGCACACAGCAGGGGCTGAGGGCCATAATAGGCCTGACACTAACAGTGACAGTGTGAATGCAGAGGATGAAATTGTGAACGAAGTGTTAAACAATGTCCCTCAGAGGAGTTTAAAAAATATCAAATACATTCTAGATAAAATGGGTAAAGCTAAGGATGTGTGCTCATGGACAGACTCTGGAGAATTTGTGTTTAAAGGAAAACCCATTGCAGGATCACACATGCTTGATCTGTTGAAAAGCATAACAAGGCCTCATATGATACGTGATGATCGCAGACCAGTAGGCTGGCATGAATTTCTGGAGGCATTTGCTGGTTTAAACATACCATTCTCGACGATAAGTAATCATCATGTTAAACGTATGATTGAATCTTTTAAAAGCAAGTCGTCTATAGATGGTATTGAAGTTGCTTCACCTATAAGGTCTAAAAAGAAAAGACACAAGTCTGGAAAACAACCGTACCCCCCTCCATCATCACCCCTCCGAGGTAATATTTCAGATGGAAATGTATTTAATTCGCCTCTATTGGACTCGAGTCAGTGGTTGACTTTTTAACTCTGTAGGCCTGTGTATGGTCATTTATTAATTTATTAGTTCTTTTGTTTAAATGATGTATACCATAATTATGTGATTGTGATCACTCATTTATG
The DNA here is from genome assembly GCF_024679245.1 of Pseudorasbora parva. NCBI lineage: Eukaryota > Metazoa > Chordata > Actinopteri > Cypriniformes > Gobionidae > Pseudorasbora > Pseudorasbora parva. Next base: position 26,376,818 of record NC_090184.1, read on the forward strand.
TATGTATATTTTTATGCTGACAATAAATAAAGGAAAAAGAAAATGTAAAAGTTTTTATGAATCCTTTTTTATTTGTTAAACATGGGTATACACACACACACACAGCAGTGATTAACACATCATCTGAAACATTTTTCCAGTTTGTACACACTGGACACACTTAAATGTTTTACCACAGCATGACCCAGGCTTCAATTTCTTCACAAAAAGAGATACCATTAAGTCATTTTTAATGAAATCATCATTATACAACTTCATAACATCCTCATAATTGTAACCTCTTGATATGTGATACAGAAAAAACACACAATGCTGTCCACAAACATCAGATGCATAATCCTGAACTTGTTTGTTAGAGTACTGAACGTGCCGAGAGTTGTTTTTTAGAAAGTCTTGAAAGGATAATGGAAAGCACTCCGCGTCTGGTTTGTTGCCGAAACTGTCAAAAAAGCATCCCACTCCATCTTTGTTTAGATATACACAAATCCAGTGCTCGCCAGCCATGTTTGCGGGGTCGGTGTTTGCTATAAAATAGCATGGTAAGTCCATTAATGGCTCTTTGGGGAGGTGATCACATGGGAATACTCCTAAAAAATGAGCGTTACAGGAGATTTTCTCCATGACACCTGTCAGCTGTATCGTATTCATTTCACTCAGTAGTATTCAGCATGTACCTGTCTTCTGTTGGAAATTTCGATGATAGAATCAAAGATCGAATAAATGATGATATTAACGGTCTGTCTGAGAGGCTCTCGAAACCGTGCTTCTAATCTGATGTTACCTGTTTTAATTAGAGACACATGCTGACCACAGCCTTCATCGGGGCTAAGGTTAAAGGCATAGAGTGTGTAGCCGTTGAGGAAATCTTCACGGTCTATAGACATTGAATGATTCTTGAGATGTTTTCCTGTCGCTAGGACCAGCTGATAAAATTCTCTAACAGCAGACCCGTTATCGTACTGCGGCTGGAGCGGACGGGACGGGATGCTCACTCCGTCGACCGATAGAACCATAAATTCAAGAAAAAAATGTCTAAAGGCAAAGGGGTTTTTATCATATGCACCTGTAAAAGCAGAGTTATCTGTCATCGCCACGATGATAGATTTCGGTAGTGTCCCGAGAAAGAGATTTTCCTGATTAGACACTCGTGAGCCAGCAGGTATGGAAAAATTCTTTACACACACTCGTTCTATGGGGTACTTTGCAGTGGTAGATAGAAGGGCTTGGGCGTGGCCCAGACGCACTGCCGGTGAAACCGTCACTTTTTTCACAAAAAGAGATGCTGATAAAATATTGAGTTTATAAGCAACAGCGTCACTCCTCATTAGACAAAATTCATCTTTTGCCCTGGTCATACGAATCTTTATATCGACACCGTTTAGCAGTAATTTCTCCTGAAAGAAAATATCACTATGGATTGGGGCTAATAATTCTACGATGTTGCTCGCGTTTGTGAAAGCGGCCCTCTTCGTTAAACCGGCGTTTGCACCTGCAGGATCTGTGATGTCCATATGACCGGCCGTATCTTTGTAAAAAAGACCGGGTGAAAAGTTGCTCTCCAGGGTATCTTTTCCATAGTTCATAAGCGCTTCCACGATACACCTGTAAGGGTAAGTATTGGAGCTTTGTGAAACCAGACGGTCCCCCAAAGAGACGTCAACCTGTGAAAATATACACGCTCCAGGATAATTTATCAGACCGACAGGTGCACCGTCGGGTATGTTAGAGCCATCCGGTCCTGTGATTTTGACTCGTGTATATAACAGGGTATTATTCAAATCTGTGTAATCCTCGCCAGTACCTGCTATGAAAAACTCTAGTGGAGAGTTGTCTGTTATAGCCGTAATGGGCGGAACCTCCACATAGGTATTTTTTTCAATTGCCGTTTGCGTCAAAGGCACTGTAAAAAGGTCTAATTCCGATTTAATACATTCATCCGACATGCAATGTAACAGCGCCATACTTTTAGAAAATAGTGTTTGTGCGTCTTTTAGTTCTTGTAGATTTTTTCACACGACGACTCCGAGGTCTCTTTGCAACTGAGAGTTTTCTGCTCGTGCTTCTAGTCTTCTTCTTCACGTGACGGCCACTCCCCCTTCTCACCCGAACCCCCGGGGGCCTATAGCTTTTACGGGTCATGACCATCAACCCACTGCCGTCCTGTCCATTATTATTATTATTATTATTATAAGGCTTTGTTAGAGCTGTAGTAACAACATCGCCGAATATATTTTTCGCAGCCGTTTTTAAATGAGGTTTAGCTATACTGAATCCCCTTTTTAAGAACGGTAGGGCCGCACGAAAAAAACTTTTAAAAATTCCACCGATTCCAGAACCATACATTGCGTTCGACCCAATAAAACCCGGCAAACCGCTACCGGCCTGGTTCCGATAATATTCAACATATCGATCGGGATCGGGTCTGTATGGAGTGAGATGAGCCATTTTAAAACAGGTGATGTTTCACAGGTCTGAAGTGAAGCTTGGCGACTACTTTTCCGTAAGTGAACCGTACGTCTTGATTTTGGTCGTCTTTCACTTCAATTGTAATCTCTGTAATAGTGCTTTTATTAACACGTACGTAATGAGGCTTGTCGTATCTAACACTGACTATCTTGTTTGGCTCACCGTCTATATGTACGGTTGTTAATAAAGGAACGAATACGTCACCGACCGATTGATAATCTATAATGTCTGTGTACAGATATAACGTGTAAAATCCACCCCTTATGTCTGATTGGTACGGTGCATATACTATAGTCACAGCTCTGGGTTCTTGACCTTCATGGATGTGAGGGGTCGTTTCTATAGAAACCCCTGGCTGGACCCCCAGGATGACCGCCAGTTTTCCATAAAATGTTAATGAGATCCTTTGAGAGGATTTTAGAAAAACCTTATTCCTTATATGATCGTACCCGAGATGTGTTTGTGGAGGTAGCGACGCATTTATCTCCCGGAGCAAAAATGGTACATCCTCATAATATCCGGACTTTAAACTATTACGCAGCACGGGTATAGTTTGAGCCTTATTATCGATATGTATATTAATACCGTCACTAACGTTAAAATGTTCCCCGGCAACAGGCTGTAGCAGCTTTTGGTCACAGTTGATAATAAAGGAAGCGTCCTCTTCATTAAACGTATGCCATGATATGGGATATTCAAATTCAGCTAGAGCCACTTCCCACGGCCCCTTCAGATTTATAGTTTTTCCCAGTCGGGTTCTGTAATTAGATATTCTGTTTTCTGGGTAGACGACCCTCGATGCATTGCACGGTAATGTAATGTAGAAACCCTCTTCGATCATGATGAATAATTTTTTTCTCCTTAAATGACAGGTGTCTTACAAACCCTAAGCCTTTAAGGGCTTCTGTAAGTTCACCACCTCCTTTTCAGATACCCAGGAGTTAAATTTTGGGCCCCAGCCATACCACTTTACAAGAACCTGCATAGTTTTACCCCTACGACGTCTATCTAAAATCTTTTCTATTTTGAATGATTTATCATCACTCACAATAATTTTCTGTAGTTCCTCTTCATAAAAACACCCATCAATAACCTCTCCATCGTAGTCTTGTATCTTGTATACCGGTGGCTGTCGGGGTATACACGCTACTATAGTAAAGTACTCCTCTGTGTAATTCTGTTCATATCCTTTAGAGAATATATTTCTGACTTTAGACACTCTAACAACATCGCCTATCTTATAAGCAAAGACAGGTGTCTCTTTACGGAGCTTTCCGTACAAGTTGTTGAATACGGTTGTTTCATTTTCTTTATGAACATCAATTGGTCTCATTCGTATGGATTTATGATAACTGCAGTTATACCCGTCGGCTAGATCTTGTAAGATGTCGCAGTAGCGTGTAGAGTTGACGGCCGTTAAATATCTCCACATACGGCCTTTTAGAGTCCTGTTAAACCTCTCGACCACACAAGCTTTTAAATCACTGGCTGTGGTAAAATGATGTATGTTATACTTTTTTGTTAATTGCTGAAAATGTTTATTGAGGAATTCCTTTCCCTGATCCGTTTGGAGCTTTTCTGGCACCCGCTGCTCTTTTAATATCGATTCAAACGCTTTAGTCACCTCCTGTCCCGTCTTATTCTTCAACGGTCGCACCCATGCATATTTGCTAAATACATCTATACACGTTAGTAAGAATTTAATGTTATCGTTATCCTTTGAATAAGCAGACATATCGACCAGATCCGCTTGAAACTGTACATCTTTTCCGTACACTACAACTCTGTTTCGCTTATATTTTATAGGGGCCGTCCGATGTAATGTATAGGTATCTTGACTGGACAGCCAGTCGGTCACATCCTTATCTTTCAGACGTATACCATATTCTTGTAATATTGTTTGCTTTAATCTTTGTTTACCACCAAAAGCGCCTGGGCTTGATGGATTGTAATATATTTTTTTCATGAGCTCAGACATGTCGTCTATCTCTCTCTGCGTTTCACAAAATAATGATCAGATGAACGGTGACATACAAATTTTTATTTCAGAATATATAAAAAGTACATGTTTTTTTACAAGGACAAATTATATCTCGTCCAAATAAAAAAGAAAATTCACACACGTTGCATAATTTTTCACTAACATGTAATCAACCAATGTATCTATAATTTTACATACATCGTCAGGTTCATTTCTTGTCATCAGTATTACACATACATCAGTCACATAAGTACAAAGACATAATATGTTGCCTATTTTAAAGGATTCTTTACATTCAGGCATCATTTCGAGAATATTTGTTATAGTTGTACATGGTATACCATTGCAGCCAATAGCCATGTTTATCATATCGCCCCATTCGTTTGACAATCTCCTCACAACATTCATTTGGATCTTTAATTTCACTAATCGTCTACACACATCACTGTCTGTTACATTAACAATCTTGTACAGCAAATTTGATATTTCACACCTGACCCGTTGTTTAAAGAAATATTCAGACAGGCAGTTAGAGCAGAGAAGGTTTCCCATTGCAGGATCAGCAGGTAGAATCAACAACGGCAGCAGCAGCCTCGGCGGCTAACTTCCAGTTGTCAACGGCGTTGTAAATCACTTCCTCGCAGCTTTCATCCACAAGCTTCTGCCTCATAGAGGCCAGTTCTTCCACAATGTAGATCTCATCTCTTAGATCGCACAAGACAGATTCAACAGTACCTTGGATTCTTTGCAGATGAGGTGTTAGACCGAACGGCTTCAGCGTATTTGCTAAAATGTTTTTTAGCTCGGGCTTAAGCAGTTTTTGACTGATCTCGTCGTAACAGCCGTAAAAATAATAGGGAGCAGGTTCAAACAGACATGAGTGTCTTGTTTGCGACGGGTGATCCACTTCGCAGCCTGCACATTCCTTTTTCATTCGTTTATCGATCAGGTGTTCCAGAAGGACTGTAACGACGGCCTTAATGATTCTGTGCCCCGTTACACCAATGCAGCCATCCACACTATCCTCATCGGGAACCCCAGCGAGGGGTCCTGGGGGAGAATAGTTTGCGAGGAATGCCAGATTATTAAAACCCAGTTCTGTGCAGAGCGTAGTCAGCCAGGTGTTGCATTTTTGGTGATGACATCCATCTGTAGACAATGAAAGTTGTTCGGTGTTGAGAGGTGTAGCTTCGTTTTCTTGAGACATGATACTTGAATGCTGTAGAGGCTTCTTCTGCGGCAGATATTTAATGTTTGTAGAATGTGGGTGGGGCTACATGAACACCACGCCTACTAGGAACGCACCATTCAGGGTGAAATAGCTTCACTTTGACGTTGTTGTAGCGATCAAACGCTTCACACCACTTAAACATCCTGTCTATTTTAAAAAATACATCTTCCAGCACAGGTACGTCTTTCCACTGAAACATAAATTTAATGCGATAGTATTTCAAATGATCCGCCTCAGATATGGGCCACGTACGCTCCGGCAGTTCCTTTCCAAAATCGCTTCCGAGTATGTACACATAATCTTCGGGGTGTTTGTTAACATGATCTCCGAGCAGTCTGAATCTCGTCCCCGTCAACCCGTTCCACTCGGCTATAAACAGGGGCTCGTCTCCTCCGTCTTTCAAATCGCGCCACACTTGTGTATAAAATAGAATCCATTCCTTTTCTGTGAAAACCAGTTTTGGGTCATCCGGTGTATTCGCCGTGTATCTATCATCGTTGTCGATATTGATCAACCTAACCTCTCGTGCGTTTTTGTTAAAATTGTAACTACACACACGAGTGCCCGTCAAATGAAAATCGTATTTGACATTATCCAGCGGTTCATGGAGAAACCTGGATAGGCAAGGCCCATGTTTCTTTCTCGGGGCTAAAGATAGATGATCCATTGACTCGACAACGGTTCTCTCTGGAGTTTTAGGTGCAGATGCTTCAGCCATTGTTACAGAATAGTTTTCTATTTGAAAAACAAAAATAAAAACACAAGCTGCTTTCTGTGTTTAGATAGACTGCTGAATTGCCCGGCCTTTTAAACACACACCGCAAGGAGTGTGGGGGGAGCAGGTGCATTCTCCAGCGCCGATGGGCGTGTTGGGGGCGGGGACTGGGGGTGTGTCTTTACACACGCTCCCACAGCTCATTCCGCTTCTGCCATCGGAGAGAGAGGACGCTTTTACACCAAGCTCCATAAGAAAACATTGTTTTTTTCCTAAAGAAAACCCGTGTAAGTGAAATAACATTATTCGTACTTTCTTTCTTTGATATGTTTAATACATATACCTTTTTGAACCTACTCTATAACTTTATATTTACTTTTTTAAAATGATTGAACATTGACTTTTTTAACAAGCTGTATGTATGTCAAAGAGAAAAACAAACTTTAACTTGTCTTTATCTTTAAACATACCATACCCTTGTATTTAACAGAGACGTTTTTAATGTTTTTAAACATCTAAAATGTATGTGAAATACAATCTTTGTTTAATAAAAACTGATTTCCATGATCTTATACTTGTCACTGCTATTCCTATGCCAAAACCCCACTCAAGAGTACATTTGAAACATTCTTTGATTGTTTTCAAACAGTTACGAAAGCACACATACACAAAGTTACAAAAACAGTCATAAATTCCTTTGAAAGGGGGGTGTATAGGAGGAGGAGGGTGGTAAGAAAACAGATGGTCAAACTGATAGTCATAAAACAGGTGTCCGGAAATTGTGTCCAGGAACAGGTGTCCAGTCCGGTGGGAGGGAGGGGGAGGAGGAGGGGGGGTTATGGAATTTTTATGACCCCATCAATCAATCAAATTTGACACATAGTCGCCTCTATTCTCTCTAACGTGCTCCACGCGGCTCCGATGGGTTAATAGAGGCCTTCTGATTCGACTCGATGCGTTTATGTAAGAAAAATATCCATATTCAAAAGTTTATAAAGTAAACCCTTGAAGTCTTCCATTGTAACCCATGGCGGTTAAGTGTTTTACAGCCACAAGATAGCATATAAGTAGTACCGGTCAATATAACTCGTAGTACCCGGATGAGAGGTGTTATTGATTTTGGTGATTTGTTATCTGGTAATAACATACCGCGCGTTTGTTCAGAATCAAGTATTCTACAGAGCCGTGTTATAATGCTTGGATAACACGCATATGTATCCGTCGATTAAAAATAATGACTAATGCGGTGTAGGGCTGTCCTCGACTAAGGATTTAGACAATCGAATCAGAATTGTCGAATCTCTCTATGGTCGACTGATAGTCGAATCATCTGTGTGTGTGAATGGGTTGGGAGGGGCACTACACTGTCAGCAGGAGGGTAAAAATATTTTTTTTTTCCTTTACACACTGCACACAGCAACTTTTAATAAAGTGACCAAAACTGCCTGCCAACTGACAGACGAACTGACAATGGCTTTCTTATTTACGTTTAAATAGCCTAAAAGGTAATGTGGTGGATAAACATTAATAAACCGTTTTCTCATAACATGTTAAAGCCGCGATCGAAATACAGAACATCACACAAATATATAAAAGAACATTTTGATAAATAAACCTAAAAAAATACCTGCCTAGAGAGGAAAAGAACACTTTGAGTGCGTTTACATGCACGTTCTGAAGCCGATCGTGAAGGACGCGAAACCCAGCCCCGCGCCTCAGGATCTCACACCGCCACCTGACGCGCACATTATATACACGCAAGCTCAACTGTCAGTTGACAGGAACGGCATGTGTGTTGCAGTGTGACGACTAGTCATCTTTGCCACTTGCTTGTTTCTCCGCTAACTGGAGATGACTTACAAGAGTGGAACAGTAGCTCTCAGACAGCTGTAGTTGAGCTGATCGCTCCGCTCTGTTATAGCTGACTGTACGCACGAGTGTGTGCATGCTCCAAACTTTACAAATGTTTGAATCACTGCATGCATGAGGCTGTGCGCCATCGAATCAGATCACAAAACCCAAGGGTGTCCAGCCAGTCAGAGCACTGGGAAAGAAAGGCGATTGGCCAGTCAGTGCGCAGGAGCCTGAGGGTACCCGACCAATTCGCCAGAGCTTGATAGGAGTATTACATCACTCTGTGAACCGTATATCAGGCACTGAATAATGCAAAACCTGCCCATTCCAATGAATGAAGCAAAGGCAGAAAAACGAGTCCCCTTGGTCCGTTTTCTCAGCGAGGGAGAGAGAGAAAAACGAGACTGAACGACAGGATAATCCATCATGATTATTGTGCTGGTGACAGTATGACAAAGCCATGAATGTAAGGATGTTTCTCCTGTCTGATGAAATATGCAGAGGATTATGTAGCGATATAACATTCACACTGTATTGTGCAGGACATTTGAACAGCTGATGTAATTAAAAAGAAATCCTGCCTCAAAAAAGTAGTATGAAACTTCCATGCAGCACCACAAATTACACTGCTTGCTGACTGTGATATTTAGAATTCATATTAAAAATGTTTCTAATTGAATATGAATGAGAGGTTACACACACGCACAGACAGCAGTGAACTTTAACTGAGTCTTTAACACACATTAATTAAGACAATCAAGAAACAAAGAGAGAGGGAGAGGGATAGGGAGAGAGAGAGAAAAAGACAATACCGGTCTCTAAATGAGGAAAAGAGAAATGGGCCAAGACAAATCAATACTGGGAAAGAGCCAATGAAGTTTCAGCTCAGATTGCAGGACAGGCCAGACAGGTGGGTTTCAATATACAAATCTACTATTATATTCGGTATAGGGATACTTCATATAGTGGACACATTTTCTGACTGATCGGATCTAATATGACTTCTGACCTGTAATGTTGCCTGAATCATAATCATACACTGTTTGTTCATTTGGCCAGAGGAGAACCGAGCCTGGTTTGTCCCAGGATTTTTTTCTCCATTATGTCACCTGATGGAGTTTGGGTTCCTTGCCACTATCACCCTTATTGCCTTAGGCTTTTGGCTTGCTCAGTTGGGGACACAAAATATTTAATTGTGTTACTTTCTTTTAAATTCTGTTGCAATATTTTCCTGTTATCACCTTGAAGCTGCTTTGGAACAATCTTTATTGTAATAAGCACTTTATTAATTATAAGTTCTCAGGTAAAAAAAAAAGGTGTTTGGGGGGTAAAATGTGTGTTATTTTGGCAAGGTTGCCAGGTGAAATTCGCACTCATGGGTCTATATATCACATAATAGTCGCTTCAACCTGCAGACATGGAAAACAACCCACGGAAAAAAACGCGGACTTGGCAACACAGTGCAATTAAGTCGCTTTGTTACTCTGATTGGTTGTTGGTCTATCCAGTTGATGTCTTTCCTGGTTCGGTTGAAACACGCCCCATAATCACAGCCCAATGGAGCAGTTTCTGACTAGAATTGAGTATGACCATGTCAGGCTAGAATTTAGGAATCACAAAATTCCATATTAAAATTCTGATTAATAAAGTGATTATGAATCATGTTATGAATTATTTTCACATTATGGTCAAAAACTGAGAAATTGCCAATATTTAAATAATTTGAACAAATAAATGAAACGCTAAAAATTTAAATCAATAATTTTAAATGCTACAAGTGAATTTAGGCATCACAACATTCGATATAACAACTCTGATGGATTAGCCAATAATTATTTTCATGTTATGGCCAATGACTGATAAATGGCTGATATAAATTATATTACAATTGGCAGAAAATAAAAAATAAAAAATAAAATCAATCATTTTGAATGATACAAGTGAATTTAGAGATCACTATACTATAAAGTATTTCAAAAAAAGGAAATTCATTTTGGATTTTTATTACGAGTGTATTTAAAGATTAATTTTAAGTGAGCCTTAGAAAATGACAAAAGTAATCTGAATCTAGAAATAGTGACAAATGATCATGAATAATCAAATATTATATCCCGATATTGGTATGCTGTGTGTTATTATTTTATTTAGCACCTGCAGTACAGCTTCACCAGGTGCTAAATCCCCCGAAAATCGAATTTCCCTCATATTCACTCATGGTCTGAATAAATTTCCAGTGATTCTGTGTGTGTGTGTGTGTGGTGACTGGGTGAGAAGGTGCTAGACAGTAGGTTGAATAGATAGAATCTTCAGGACTGATGAAGAAGCATACGACCTTTAACCCTGACAGCGTGTGAAGCCGGAGGGTGCCGCGCTATTTTTGGCATCTGAAGAAAAATCACTCTGTGAGATAGCATGTGAGCATGTGTGTAAAAGACAGATAGAGAAACAGAGAGATGGTGATAGAGACAAAAAGAGAGAGAGAGAGAGAGAGAGAGAGAGAGAGAGAGAGAGAGAGAGAGAGAGAGAGAGAGAGAGAGTAAAAGAGAGAGAGAGAGAGAGTAAAAGAGAGATGAGAATGAAATACAGTAGAGACTAGGGTAAGAGGGAAAATGTGAATGTCCTCATCTGATGCAGTGAGTAGTTCATAAAAGACTTAAAAACGACAAAACGATACATTCAAAATAATGGAATTAGTCTAATAAGACTGGGTCCAATGGTAAGCGTGCGCTAGAGACTCACCATAAAATAAATTGAAAAAACTCAAAGCTGATTTGATGACCATTTTTATGCTGCAGGTGACTTTTATCTCTCTGGGATATTTATATTGATAATAGGGCACCACAGAAAAACCAGGAGTCTGGTCAACGTCTTCTTTTTGGTCAAAGTCTTTTTATAAGTTACTTCTTTAATATAAAACAAGCAACAATGAACAAAAAACACAATCTTTTTCCAACCGAGCCTCTGGTCTTCACTGCACCATTATTGTACCGTGTTAAGTAAATACATAAATGTGTCTTGAACAAAATGTTTTGACATTATAGATTTACACATTAGTTGTCAGCGTACTTAAAAAGGCACAAATGTTGTGCATAAGTCATGTGGACTACTTTTTAGATACTTGTATGGTGCTTTTGCGTCCATTTTAAGGCTTAAAAGCCTGAGTTAAAAGCACCATTTATTGTAACTGTCCTTAATTGTAAATTATCCCTTAACTTTGACCAAACAGGTTATTTATTTAATCAAAATAATAGTGATGGAATAATAATTATTCATAACATAGATATGTTCCAGCTTCTATTGGGAATACCTCCCAAAAATGTTTACTGTATGTGTGCATGTGTTTAAACAAGCAAGTGTGTATTTTAGTACCAAGGCCTGTCAGTGCTGCCCTCACTTTGCCATGTTTAATAGAGAGCAGTGAGATGATTGTATAAAACAGCCATCCTTTTAGCGAAAGTATCTGTCAGTACGCAAACACACACACACACGGTCCTTTTTTGCTGTGACTGCTGCAATGTTATCACAGACCCCTTCTAATTAAATACTGACAGCCGGGTTTGAATTACCCACACTTTCTGTCTCTCTCTCTCTCTTAGATACACATAGGCAGGAAGAGATGAAAAAAGGGAGAGGTAGAGATAGAGAGAGCGAGGGACAGACAGAAAGATGAGTGGGGTTGAGTGCATTGAGTTTATTCTTTGCTCCTCTGTGTTGCAGCACCTTTCATTCTCTCTCACTCTCACACACACAGACAGTTCTTGTGTAAAGTGATGCATGACTGTGTGTCAAAGATTGTGAGTTGTGAATTATTTTATGATGTATTGTAAATGCGTGTTCAGTGTTTAAATTATATATTGTGTATGAGTGTGAGAGACCTGAACGTAATGGGTTTAATAGGGAAAGTTCTTTCATTTTGATGTGTCACTTTCTCACCTAGAAGTAGAACTTGGATACCTTTTAGCATGTTTAAGCATGCCACACGCATTAATGCAACCCCATAGCATCAGAGATGCAGGCTTCTGAACTGAGCGCTGATAACAACTTTTATTGTCCTTGTCCACTTTTGTCCGGATGACATAATGTCCCAACTTTTCCAAAATTTTTGATTCGTCTGACCATAGACCAGTTTTCCACTTTGCCACAGTCCATTTTAAATGAGCCTTGGCCCAGAGAAAACGCCTGCACTTCTGGATCATGTTTAGATATGGCTTCTTATTTGACCTATAGAGTTTTAGCCAGCAACGGCAAATGGCACGGTGGAGTTTTCCTGAGCCCATGTGATTTCTATTACAGTAGCTTTCCTGTGTGTGATGCAGTGCCGTCTAAGGGCCTTGACCATTACACACAGAGATTGTTCCAGATTCTCTGAATCTTTGGATGATATTATGCACTGTAGATGATGATGATAAACTTTTTGAAATGTTTCTCTGAGAAACTCCTTTCTGATATTGCGCCACTATTTTTCGCCGCAACATTGGGGGAATTGGTGATCCTCTGCCCATTTTTACTTCTGAGAGACACTGCCACTCTGAGAGGCTCTTTTTATACCCAATCATGTTGCTAATTGACCTAATAAGTTGCAAATTAGTCCTCCAGATGTTCCTTATTTCACTTCTCCAGCCTCTCATTGCTACCGGTCCCAACTTTTTTGGAATGTGTAGCTCTCATGAAATCCAAAAGGAGCCAATATTTGGCATGACATTTCAAAATATTTCTAAACATTTGATATGTTTAGCTGTGAGCTGAGCTGTGAGTGTGATCTCCCATCCCCCATGTGCGGGTTGAAAACATGTAGAAATTGCTCCCTTTGCAGGCTGTAGTCTTTAGCCTTTGGCCAAAAATTCCTCCGATGATGCAAATATGGTCAATTTGCGTCATCTGAGGAATTTTTCCAGAAATAAAACGCATAAATCTCTTGTCTCGGGGGGATATGAAGGGGGAAGCACAATCATTTGAATATACTCCAGGGTTTCTACTAATACAAAGCCATATGCTAATCGCTGAAGTAACCATTTAAAGCATACACTCACATAAGGAATATCTAGATCTGTACTCTGTTATTACATATTCATAACTTGTCTTGTCTCTGCTTGTTTGCAATGCAAAGGTAGAACTGGAAATGTATTGAAATTTTAAGAACTGAATAATGCTTTATGTATCGGAAGCTAAGAAGATTGTCTTGGTCAATAGCATTTGTCTTCGAGTCATAGCCTGTGCGTAGCCTTTAATAACATGAGCTTTTGGCCAAATGACAGAAAAAAGTGTCACAAAGCAACAGTAAATGTTATAACCAGTAAGTTGACAAAAACATAATGTGATACTCTTAATGCCACATATGTAACTGTTTATACTGCCACATACAAACGTATGTATTCTCCGGTCAAAAAACTTGTAACTTGTTTGTGTGATTTTGGTAAAATGTTAATAATATAATGACACATGCAAGTATCAACTCTGACAACGCCGTGTTTAATTATTTAACAAATACAGTGTTTTTCCCATTCCATTTCCCCATGGGTACATGAGTACACTCTGCTTATTACACACAGCAGCACACAAACATTTTTAAATATTAAAAATAAAAGTAAATCCACTCTGGAGAATCATTCAGTCTTTCCACTCACGTGTAAATAGCGAATCCGCGATGGTGCAAGCACAACTGGCTTTTAAAGGGAATAGGAGATGGGGTTGTATTATTGCACGTTATGCCCAAAAACACACCCATGACTCATTAAGAGACTAGGTACAACCCTTTGGACCATGTGCCTGGCACGCTGGCCATTTTGTATTAAAATGGCAAAAGTGGATTTAGGGTGCGGTTACACTTGTAGTTCGGTTAGTTTGGTCCGGACAAAAAACAAAACAAAAGCAAAACATATAGTCCTGGTCCGCTTAGCGTTCACACAGGCATTTTTAACAGCGAACCTAGAGTTACCGAACCAAAGGCATAGGGAGTGACGTTAACAACCGGATTGGTCGGCTTATATGACGTAGGAGCTTGCTTACCGAACATTCAAAACAATGCTGTGTGCTGGATTAAATGCCATCATTTAATGCGTGTACATATGCCATTATTTTTACCCGCTGAGAACTCATGAAGAGCTAATAAAATGTTCAAAACATTCAAAAGAGCAGCAGCATTTCCTTCCGTTCTGTCGTCTGTACCTGCTAATAATGGGCAACACAGGTCCAGAATAACCAGGTATGCTTTTTGTGCGTTTTTTCTAGCATTTTCGAAACATGCTCATCGGACCAAGTATTGATGAGGCACTTCCTCGTTGCTCCACGTTTTCCCTCTAAATTTTAAGTTATTCATTTTGGATACACTGATCTTTCCGCTTCATCAAATAAGCCGACTATGCTTCGCATCTTGTGACATTACGTCCAGTTTTTGGTCTGTTTACATGTCTTTGGTTCGTGTTGCGTTCATATATCAATCGAACCACACCAGAGTTCATTTGGAAGCAGACCGAGACCAATCTTTTTAGCGGTCTCGGCCCGCTTGTTTGGTGCGCACCAGGATTCGGGTGGCAGCGTTCACATATGTTCAAATGAACCGCACTAAACGAGCAATCGCACCAGGGTTCGTTTTAATCGAACCAAACATGACAAGTGTGAATGCACCCTTAAACACATCCTAAGTGCACCTGCGAAATGTGCTCAGATCATTAAAATAGGGCCAATTGTGTTCAAGTGCTATGTGAATTTTTGTATACATATTCTGCACACAGCCAAATATCATTATTCTTATTTTTGTCCTGATTTCTGGTCAAAATATCTAAACATCCTTAAAAATAGATAATAATCGTGGCTGCTTCAAACAGCAGCATGGCCTTTCTGAGGTTTATAGATCTAAAATCTACTTGATTAGTTTCACCTGTGTCAAATAACTGAAGTTTTGTCAATAAATCTGACTTTGCAGCTACTGAACTATCCAGCAGAAGTCGAACTCAATTAGTAAGAGCTGGCTGTGGTTTGGCCACCTGCATTCAGAATCTATATAGTATGTGCATATGATGAGGCTAGAATTCATTATCTGGCGGTTTGTTACTCAGTTCATTATACATTTGCTATATTTCAACATTTTTGTAATCTGCCTAACATGATTTACACTATAGGTGGATCAACATCATTCCTGGATGATGCTAAACAAGGCACGTTGAGAAAGTTATTTGTTATATTTTCCCTTGATCTCAATGTAAAAATATATGTTCAACATCTCACCCTCATCCTGCAGACCAACATTTGATTGTAGCAGTCAAATCTAATCAGTTTGAGAGTCAATGAAAAGCAATTTACGGAGATTAAAGCAGAGATAAATAGGGGGAAAATCAATCAAAGGTTAACCAGTGGTGTCAGAGATGTTTCCACAGTCAAATAAGTGAAACAAGAGAAAGTTGAAACATAAGTCCATTCAGAGGATGCGTAGGAACAGCCTAAGCATTTGAAATATAGAATAATACCATTACTTTTCATTATACCAATAAACATTCTGCTCAAAATGGGAACAGATGGACATTAAGTATGTTTACATGCACTTTAAAAGCTTTAATTCAGTCAAACTAAAGCAATAATTTGTGTTTATATGTTTAGTCCAACTGAAATCTTACCAGTCTGGGTTTTGTGAAGTTGGACTAACAAGACTAGACCAATCATAATAATCTCACAACAAATGGCCTCGGCGGTGTGCTCCAAAAAACAAACAAACAGACGTGACAAGGTTATGCATTCAGTCCTTCGAATAATCATGTTACCATGATGTTAAGTTTCCTCAACATTGTAGATCACACAATGTGTTACACATTGTAAGTAACGGAAGTTGCGTAATCAGATTACTTTCAAGTAACTAGTAATTTAACACATTACTTTTAAATTTACAACAAAATATCTGATTTACTTTTTCAAATAAGTAATGCAAGCTACTTTGTTTTCCTAGTTTTTGACTGACACCTCTCCTGTTCCCATTTTGACAGAAATTGGAAGAACGGTGCAGAGGCGTTGTGTGCGCTGTATACATATGATGGTTATTGTAGTTCTAGGCTAAATGTGAGCATGCACTCATCTCACTTACACAAAAACAGATTCAGTATTTCTCAAAATTAATAAAAACTAAAATGATCTCATCTCCTGCATCTGCAATCCAGAATGGCAGTTGAAAAAGGTGTTTGATGAGACTTCATAAAAGCAAGCCCAGTCCAAAAGGAAAAAAGCAGCCCAAAAGTACCATAACATCATTTTTACAAAGAAACATAATTATAAAAAGTAACTAAGTAACACAATTAGTTACTTTTTTTTAGGGAGTAACGTAATATTGTGACAGGACCAAAAAAGTCGAAAATCAAAGACAAAAGAGTAACGCAACCTTTTTACTTGCAAAAGTATAAAAATACAAGAAAAAAAAATCGTACTTTGCTGCTACGTTTCAGTCCCATGACCTTCATCAGGTATATACACAAACGCATTACTTTTTTAAAGTAACTTTCCCCAACACTAGTCATGTATTCTTGTACAGATAAAAATGAGTCTCGAATAATCTGGCCTGAGAACAGATGTGCTGTGTCTGCTCTGATTGTTCAGTATTTATCCTTAAGTGTGTGACCTGGATCAACAGTTTTTTGGCTGTGGAGACGGACACGAGATCAGGAGCAGAAGGGGCCCATCTGCCTGTTTACAAACGCATTTGGTGCCCTGGAGTGTGTGTGTGTTTGTAAGTTTATGTAAGTGAACGTGCATGTTTGTGAACGAGTTTGGCTGCTAAAATAGCAGCAGCTTGGCTGAGAGAGTGATTTGAATATTTGTAGTTTGGCAAGAGTGTGTTTATATTGTGCATTCTATAGACTTATGCATGAGCTGTTTTGCAGTGGGTTAAATGCATGGATTGGATCTTGCATCTGTATGTCAGCAGATGTATTAGTAATGGTAGATTGTTTATTTTTTGATTTCATTGGGACAGTATTATTTTAATATTATAAATATAAATTACTTAAAAATCATAGTAATTAATAATATTTTGAATGAGGTCTTATTTACATATAAATGAGTATTTTCATTTTTTATTTTATTTTAAATTAAATGTTGTGCTTTTGCCATTTTTTTGTAATATATATATATATATATATATATATATATATATATATATATATATATATATATATATATATATATATATATATATATATCACTACAGCAGATTTGATGTGGTTTAGTTACAAAACCGCCAAGCTTGCCTTAAGCCTCACTCATTTCTTTAGCGTTTTAATCATTTATTTTTAGTAATTGTGCAACATTATTTACACATCTCCCATTATTTGCATTAACTCTTTTTCGCAAAAACCACCACAAGCAAGCATAATTTTCCCCCACACTAATGACACTAAGCACTTATAATATACACTATGTAGTCCACTGTGTAGAATTTTATAAAGATATCATCTGGGTGTTCAAAGTGCACTTTTGTACGTTTTCAGTGTGAACACACTCACACTGCAAAACTTTATACTACAAAACGGCTCTAGTACGCAAAATGGGATGCATCTAAAAGCATTACGCGATCTGAGTACATTTGATTGATGTATGCATCAGAGGTGATGTTGCGGTTCTGCAGAAGGTGTCAGTGGAATTGGCTACGTCCTGAGCGGTCTGTTTGCCTCGAGCTGTTTAACCACATTTGTGTGAAGCAGGAAAACCTGAGAGGACAACGGTATGACCGCAGTGAGATGCGGTCCCAACGGGATGCTGATGTTCAGATTGTTTGACCAGATTCACCTTGAGTCACTGCAGTCCAGCTACTGATACTGTACTGATGGAGAAAGAGAACAGGATGATCATAAAGGAGAAAAATTGTCAAGGGGTACAAATGCAGTTAAAAAGAACAGGGGGTTGGGTGCAGATGTCCTGTGGTGTGATTGCGTAATGCTTAAATAAAGATTAAAGCTGTGGAAAATAACACAGGTGAGAGAGAAGGACACTAGGGTTTACTACTCTTATTTGTAATGAAAAAAACCTCAGACCTTACTATCTCTGTACTATATACAGTATGAAGCAAAGTAATATGTGCAAAGTATCTGAAATTTGCATGCATAGATCTGGATTACTTGATTCGGACTGCCAAAGGATATATTCAAATACAAGATATATATGTATATATGTATACACACACTGAATGCTGAAATTTTTGCAGCTTTATATATGATACAATTAAAAAAAATTGGGGTCAGTTTTTAGAAATAAATTTTTTCATCAACCATATTAAGTTAATCAATATTCAAGGTAAAAACGAAAAAACAAAACAAAAACACGTTAACACTTTATTTTAAGGTTCAGTTATAAAGTATTAACTAGTTGCTTATTAGCATGCATATTACTAGGATATTGGCTGTTTATCAGTAAAGCCCATATTAATGCCTTATTCTGCATGACCTTATTCTACATCCCTTAATCCTACCCAATACCTAAAGTTAAATGCTACAAAAACTACCTTACTAACTTGAAGCAGTGAATTAGGTGTTTATTGAGGCAAAAGTCATAGTTAATAGTGAATATGTGTTCCCCATACTAAAGTGTTACCAAAAACACTAATACCATTACAAAATATTAATGCTGATTAAATGAAAATAATGAAAATAAACGCTGTTCTTTTCAACTTTATATTCAAAGAATCCTGAAAAAGATGTATCATAGTTTTCAAAAAAATATTAAGCAGCACAACTGTTGACAATAGTTTTCTGTTTTCTGAGCACCAAAATAAACATATTAGAATGATTTCTGCAGGATCATGTAAATAAAATATGCTGTTATTACAGTAATACATAAAATCTTAAAACAGAAAACAGTTATTTTAAATAATAACAATATTTCACAATATTGCTGTTTTTACAGATTTTTTTTACATTTTTTATCAAATTGACTGAGCCTTGGTGAGCATAAAAAAAAAAAAAAAAAAAAACATACCAACTCAACCCTTTCCATATTTTTTTCAACATTCCGCAGTGTGTTAAGATTCAGAATGCAGTCAGCTGGTATTCCATTGCATACTGACACACACTTTCTCTCCGTTTACACATTCAGATGAAAGTGATGATGGTTTAGATATGTCGTAGCTGACACTTACAGCAACCTACATGTTCCAGCATACAAACTTTAACTGTAAGCATAAATGTCAAGTTTTCCATTTTTTCCCTAGCGGCACAAGAAAAATAAACTTCATTCAAAAAACGAGTCTGATTTTCTAAATACATTATGTTTGCCAAGGATACAGTCATTGTCTTGATTTATATATGCATACTTTTGGAAAACAAGAAAAATACAGATCAAGAAAACAATTTTTTTCAGTGTTCAGTCAGTATTCGGTCACATGTCCTCTTTTTTTTTTAAAAAAGAGTTGGATCTCAGAGGCTGGTAGACACAACAAACCACATTTTTTTACTCCACAGTCCATCTGTTTAAAGCTGGATATTTGTTTTTATGAGCATTAGTTCAGAGCAGCAGGAGCTATCACTGCAGAGTCATTAATTAATTTGTTGCCATGAGCAACTGATATCAGGAGTAAACATAAACACCACGCAGAAGTGATGATTGTTTAGTGACATTAGCACCGGCATCAACCAGCTGGGGCCGAAAAGGATCCGCGGGAGACAGGAGGGTAGCAGGGGGTGTGTGCTTATTTGTGGCTTTGCGTGTGTTTTGGCTTGTGCGTGTGCATCAGTATGTATGAAGTGTTGCTGCTGCAGTCATGTGACTGTCAAACCATCCATTTCACGTCTCTGA
Organism: Pseudorasbora parva; assembly: GCF_024679245.1. NCBI lineage: Eukaryota > Metazoa > Chordata > Actinopteri > Cypriniformes > Gobionidae > Pseudorasbora > Pseudorasbora parva. The sequence continues at coordinate 26,396,831 of NC_090184.1, forward strand.
ATGAGTCACTAATGATGATTAAATTGAAGCCCAAAGACAAAAACAACAGACATTTATCCCAGTTTATTCAATGCAGCACAAGCAAAGTTTTGATCCTATCCTCTCTCTCTCTCTCTCTCTCTCTCTCTCTCTCTCTCTCTCTCTCTCTCTCTCTCTCTCTCTCACACACACACACACACACACACACACACACACACACACACACACACACACACACACACACACACACACACACACACACACACACACACACACACACAGCGAAACATATGCACAGCCCTGAGCAGCAACAGCTGGTGGTGGTGTGGAAGCAAATGATTATTCAGTGTGACAGTAGCAGATTCATTACCAGCAGTTAAGATGACAGTGGTCAATGACCAAATGCATTAAACAGAAACATTGAGTGGGAGTGACGCTTATTTCAGTCAGTCACAGACTCTTCTTCCTCCTTTGTGCATCTTATTTCACTCTTAAAAAAAAAAAAAATGATATTAGAATAGAATAGAACAGAATAGAATAGACTGGCACATGACTGGAACATATTAGCTACATTCTGTTTGTCATCCTTACTCTGCGTTAATAACATTTCATTTATGTATTTATAAATGCAGTCTTCTTCTTAATTATTATTATAAAATAAGTGATTACCAAATTTGACATTTATTTTAGTTTCACTCTAAATAATGATCAGAAATGAGTTATTTTATTCTATTGACAGCTGTAGTTTATGTTTTTCTTCAGGTTTTTATATTTTAACTACTCTGTGTTAACTTAATTGCATAAAAAAAGATAAATAACGTGTCTTTATACTTAAGCTCGTTCTTCACAGAGCCAGAATGAGGAAGTGTCCACACAGGAGGAGCGAGTCATGCAGAGGGCAGTGTTGAGCATGCCATATTATTGGCAGCTCAGAGAGCAAATGAATGCCTGATGAGTCATATCTGATACATATCATTAAGAGGAGACCCAGAGAGAGGTATGCGCATGTAACTCTTTTAGATCGAATAATTCAGAGAAATTAATAGAAATGGTATTCTACATGGCAAAATATTTTGCAAACATGTGATATGACAATATTTCTCCAAATATGAGCACTTTTGAACTAAGAGCTAAACTGAAAGCTGTTCTTTGCGATCTGTGTGAACACAAATGAGCTGCTGCAGACGAGAGAGAATAAACGTGCGTCTGATAATCTATTCAAAATATCGTTCATAATGGATCGATCATAATGCACTCCTGACATAAATTAAGAAATTAATGTCACTGCAACCCAGTTTTATCATAAACAGTGTTCAAATATTGAAGCTGGAGCCTTTAATCTGTCTGATGATTAGGGTTGGGCATCGTTTTGATTTGAACGATTCTGATTCCGATTCTTACTTTCGATTCCGGTTCTTTTCGTTTCTCGATTCCGATTCTTTGAGGGGTGGAGTCAAAACATGTCACATCGATATTCAATGCTATTTTCAATACAACGGGGGGAAAACGCTGCATATACTGTCAATTAGATATTTTTTATATAATTTTTTTTTTTGTCTGTCTTTTGAAAGTCTAGGCAATCAAACATTTCTTCTGAAGAGATCACTTTATATGATAAAGCTTTTAAGCTTTTTCTCATATATAAACATTGATCAATTAAAATTATCTCACAAATATTTGTTAACTCAATGTATTTTTTACAACGGGGTAATTGTGTTGCAATAGTTTACACACAGCACAAGTAAGCTTGATTTTGAATGGTAAATTGAATAAACAAAGATACATATTACAAAAAATAGCACAAATAAATACAATAGAATAAAAGATATAAATGAAATAGACTGCTTTATTTTTTCAGGTAGGTCTAACATTCAGGTAACAAACTGAATAAAAAAACGCAAAGTGGCTAAATAAATTTAAAATAACATTGGATAATGTTTTTGCAAAAAATTAAATAGTTTCATATAAAACCATTAAAGTTAGACAAGTTGATCAGTCAAGAGCAGTGTGATCGTTTGTCTTTTTGTAGTTTGACTTTGAATAACAAATGACTGCGGTCCCTTTAAGAACTGCCGTACTCATGGATCCTGAACACTGTTCCTGTTACTCATTCTTCATTTCTTCCTGAATTGTTTAAGACTGTGTTTATATACTGTTCAAAATGTGCACTGATAATTTGTTTGAGTGTATTTGACCAATAATAAGCTGGAAAAATAAGCAAATATTTGCACTTGTATGTCAGGGGCGGCTTTATTACGGTAGGCTATGTGTGTGTGTGCGCTTCAGATGTGAGCTTGAAATCTGCTGGGATTCGTAGAATTATGTGCAATCCCGTGCGAAATTCAGACCGATCACACACACACTAACACTAACACGAGGTCGTAAGGAAAAGTCCAACAGAACGCGCGTCCGTCGTGTTCAGAGGGTTAACCGGCTGAATGAGAATATGCGGCTGCGTGTCAACTCGCTGTCGGTCAGAGAGGAGACGAGAGGAGAGGAGAGCAGCTGGGATCGATACTGTAGAAACTGAGCAGACTATCGTATCTTTTCAGATATTTCAGTATCGATATTTTTGACAACACTAGTTGCACTGTGCCGACCCAGGCTTTTAAAAGTGAAATAAATCCACATTTCAGAGCCGCTTACCGGGCTTCCATGACTAAAAGAACAAGCGGGCGCGCAAGCACCAGAAATCAGGTGGCCATGGAAACCAAAACTTGTGCGTTTGGAACCGAAGATCGGAACCGAAAATAAATTTTCTAAACGATTCCAATGGAATCGTTATTTTTTAAACGGCTCCAAGTTAGAACCGGTTCTGGTTCTGATGATACTGAGTTTGTCCAGATGAAGTTGATGGTTTTTTGACCAGATGAAATATTTTAACATGCATTGAATGTTGACATCAGTAATCAGAGGCTGTTAAGGAGTTAAAGATAGTGTATGTAAGAATGACAGCTAGTGGTCGAAAATGGTACTGCAGTCCAAATTCAAAATATTGTTTGCCCCTCCCCTTCTCCTCAGACCGCGGGTTGCTAGTTTGAGGACATGCAACATGAATGAGCGCAATTGGCAATGGAAGGCAAGGAGTTACTAAACTTACACACTGTAGTTTAATGAGTTGATTTTTAGATGGATGCCAAGGCTTTTTACAGGGCTGGTAGAATCTGTGATCTCTGGACCAGTTTGTTTCCTGGCTTCCATATACAATATGCTATGTTTTCCACCAACTGGTGTCAAAATACAATTGGGTAAATTTGCAATGTGCGGAATCACACAGACCAAAATAAAAACAGACATTTTGACAAGGAGCGCACATTTCAAAGTAAAATAAATGGCTGTGGCATTGTTTTCTGAGAAACAAGTATGTGAACTTATGGTATTTTTATGTTTAAGTACAGTCAAAAACTTACATACAGCACCTTTAACTTCCTTAGCTTTCTTTATATTTTGGGAAGGATGTTGTTTTCTAAATATCTGCAAACAAATTAAGGTATTTTTATGTTTAAGTACAGAATCAAACTTACATACAGCACCTTTAACTGCCTTAGCTTCCTTTATATTTTAGGAATAGGGGTGTCCATGGTTAACCGATTAACCGTTAAAAATTGCGTAACCGAGTAAAACATTTTGCTCGGTTAAGTGGCGTCAATGGCGTGCTTTGAATTTAGTTGTAATATATTTTTACACCACTAGAGACCGCCAGAGGGCTCCCAGACATGTGTAATATCCACAAGAAGTCATGACCAGTTTTCTAACATGAAGCGGTCAAAGAAAAGTACAGCGTGGGAGCACTTTAAAATTGAGAGTGACGGGGCAAAATGCAAGTATTGCAATGCAGTGCTTACCGCATTTTTCAGGCTAAAAGTCGCTCCGGAGTATAAATCGCATCAGTCAAAAAATGCGTCATGAAGAGGAAAATAACATATAGGCCTATAAGTCGCACTGGACTATAAATAAGTAGCATTAATAATCGCATTAGGGCAGAAGCAGAGCGGGGGCCGCGCGCGCAGGCACGCATCCGCTTGTGCCCTCGCTGTGCATAACGGAGCAGAAGAAAGAAAGTTTGAAGTGAGAAACTTGTGAGGGACTAGCGAAAAGCAGAGGTTACTTTAACTGTAATGAAGAAAGAAAAAAAGCTACTTGCGGACTGAAAGCAAGATGGCCAGAGCTGAAGGGACGAGTCCACAGATGCTTGAACTCTCTGCCGGGAGAGGCTCAGCCGCACGAGTCAAACGCTGTGTGAATCGTTCTCAGCTGCATATTTTACTACATGCAGTTTGTAATTTGCAGAATTGGATTTTCTTTATGGGGGCATTTTGTTTGTGTTCAGTCTTTCTAAGTTGTTGTCTTTAAGTTAATATTTCAGTTAAGAGTTTAACAGACTTTATTTGATCTCGCATAATGTATTCATTTGGTACGCACTGGCGCTCGTTATGTATGTGTGCAATGTATTTTTCCCCTCGGGGCTTGTCGTAGATAGGTTGGAGCATGCGCACTTGTTTGGTACTGGAGTGTCGCGGGTTTTGGGGTTTTTCAGGTTGGTGATTTACATGTGTGACGGAGAATAAGGGAAGGAATGTTCAGACGGCTGTCGTTTATTGTTTTTCTTATGACAAAGTATTTTAGGCGAACACTGCACGAACGCTCGGTCACAAGAGCTTTTTTTTCTGTTTTCCGTTATTATTTTTTTTCAAGGGTAGGCTACAGGAGCAGCACAGAGCCCTCTCTCGCGGCTATATGTTTATTCTTGTATGAATTAAATTTGATATATAAGACACACCTCACTATAAGTCACAGGACCAGCCAAACTATGAAAAAAGTGCGACTTATAGTCCCATCTCAACAGCCAACACCCGGGCATCATTAGAGAGGCGTTGCACTTGCATTGCTCGTGAACTGGAGCGCATCTCATCCTAATTTAACGAAACTCAGCGTAGGCCTCACAGACATGAAATATATCTTAAGAAAGCTTGAAATGTCTTTTAACAATTTAAAACGAAAAGAAATAGGCTACTCTCTGATTATGTAATCCATGATGTGCATTTCTCTCTATAGGCGCGTTCACTACGGAGATGGCAGTTGTCAACTTAATAAACTAAAAATAATAACCCTGACGCACACTATGGTTAACCGAGTATTAACCGCTAAGGGTTAACGGTTAATGAAAAACTTGAAAACGTGCAGCCCTATTTAGGAAGGATGTTGTTTCCTAAATATCTGCAAAAAAATTAAGGTATTTTTATGTTTAAGTACAGAATCAAACTTACATACAGCACCTTTAACTTCCTAAGCTTCCTTTCTATTTTAGGGTGGAGGTCTTTTGCATTATCATATTTGAGGTTTTGTGGTCAAATTTGAACAACCTGTTTTAAACATCAAGCATTACTCATGCAAGTCTTTTTTAAAACACTTTTTAATAGGTGCTACATACATATTTATTTTTAATTTTACTTGCATACACTAAAAAACTGAACTTGGAACCTGTAAAAGAGAGAGCTTTGGCAGGCAATGAGTGAAGCCTTGAAATGTATTCATTATGCTATCTTTCTATGTCATGAGACTAATCTGTCAAACGTCTGCTCTTAACTACTCCATGTGTTTGAGTGACAAATCACCTTCTGAAACCTTCACGATTCAGTGTGTGGATCAGCAAGATTCCGAGAGACAAAAACCCAGGCGTGAAACAATTACAGCTGAAAAGAGCGGAGGGGAGAGCAAAATTATACGTTTACGGCACACACAGAAGCGGTCTCAGGGGGAAATGTGAGTGTCTGTATGAAAGAGGGACAAAACTGCAAATGTCATATTTAAGATGATCACACAGCTGCGTAACTTTAGCACGGTCATTTGCACACAGCAGCACGAAAAAACCATCATCATCATCATTCATTCATTCTTTCTCTATGCGGTTTTTAATGAGCTTTTTATGACAATGAACACACAGATTCTTTCCATACAAACATTATGGGTTAATGAATACTCTCATATATGATTTCCCAGAGCCTTGATATATCAGCTTATGGAATTTCAGCAGGAAACAATGATACTTCTCAGCATTCCCCATACTGAGAAGTGGGATGGCAATTTGTACACCTGTCATAAGCACTCTTTATACAGCATACAATCAGGGTCGCACTACAGGAGGGCATCTAGAGGCATTGCTCCCTCTGCCATACCAGACAAAATGTCATATTTGACCAAACTATTACATCTTTCTCATGCGTGTTACTCACTTTAATAGTCACAATGTGAGACGACTCAATAAAATGAATACATCAGAAAATTATTTGTGAAAGTATTTGCTTTGAGCAATGGCAAATCCTGGCATATGCTACATACCAGTGGTGTTCTGAAATGAGGAGGCAAAATCTTACATTTTAATTTGTGTGAACAGCACAATAGCCAATAGTGCGATTGAGGCACTGCCTCCTCTCAATGATCATTCCCCACGAGCGCTCTCTGGGGTGATGTGGGGTGCGCATACATATCTTTCAGATAAATATTCGGGGCAGTTTGACAGGACTGAAAATGAATTGTGACCTAGTGGGTATCTTTCTCTGCAGCAACTCCCTGGGCTTTACTTCGCTGCCCCCTCACTTTGGCTGCTATATATGTGTCTGCACCATAGAAATGGGATTAGTGCTCATGAAAAAAGCCTCTTTACCTGCTAGAAGCCAAAAATGGAATAGAGATGATAAAAGCGGCATATAGCACAGGTCAAGGTTATCACAAAATTGTCCCCTGACAAAAGGGAATTGAACTTGAAACCTTTATCACTCTATAGCAACATTCACACCGCTTTATCAGCGAGCAGCCATGTGGCTTTATTGGTAATCCTTTGTAATTTAAGATGCAACATTTTTCTGTCTCTTTGATTCTTAATTTCTTATTCCTAATTTGAATAGTTAAAATGAAATAAAAGAAAATAATAAGATAGAGAAACAAAATAAGATTTTATATGATTTATTTTGTAATGATTGTTATATGTTTAGGGTTTGGAAAAAAATGTAACTTCAAAGTTTAGCTTCAAAATATCTTCTTCCACAGAAGAAAGAATGGTCTAGGTGTTTGGACTTACGAGACGGTGAGGTAATGATATAAGAATTTAAATTTTTGGTTTTAAACTATTCCTTTATGTGCAAACCCTGCCTACGATTTACAAGACGTATTATATAATTTATAGCTTCACAGCTCTGAACTCAGAGGTGATCATGAGAGTAGATAGCATACTCACTTTTTGGAGTGGTATTTTCTTAGGTTTCAAAGGTCAGACATTCTTCTGACTGTCACTTTCCACCCATGACCTTTCATTAAAGTGGAGGGCTTGACCTAACACCTGTAATCTTTCCTCATACCTTCTGTCGACAGCTTTAAACCAGCAGACAAACATCAACAAATGCACTGCAAATCAGTATAAATCCCTCAGAAATCCAGACATCTGTGATCAGTGACCACTAGATGAACTGAAATCGACATTGGGTGGAAAGCTTGTTGAAATAACTGCGGGTAATGGATTTAATGCTCTTTTTACACAAAAGTAACAATACCTTCCTTCATTGATGCTCCCATTATATGTCATCAGATCTGATCGCTAATGGTGGAAGTGTGTGTTTATGGAGGGCTGATGGGATGAAACGGCAGCAATTTGACCATCATAGAAACTCTAAACTGAGCTTCTGGAACACAGCCCTTTGAAAGAAGAGAGGCCAAAGCCCAAACAAGCAAATTAATTTTTATCTATCTTTTTTTTAACTCATTTCATAAATTCACTGTGTACCACTTGATGAAATGCACCACATCAAATTCGTACAGATAAAAACATGCTGCTATTTATTTTATTTATTTTGATGAGAGGGATTGAGAGAGAGAGAGAGAGAGAGAGAGAGAGAGAGAGAGAGAGAGAGAGAGAGAGAGAGAGAGAGAGAGAGAGAGAGAGAGAGAGAGAGAGAAAGAGAGAGAGAGAGAGAGAGAGAGAAGAATCAAAGCATGTTAAATTGACCTGTATTTATTTCATATATGTAATTTTGAGATACATTTTATCAGTAATAATATTTATTTTAGACAAACATTATGCCATAAAAATAAAAATATTAGTTTTTTGCTCTGAGGGATAAGAATTTGCCTCAGGCACCAACCCTGTGTATGAATAAGCATATCTTCCTATAGGTGAAAAGCATTCGAACTATGTGAAATGAGTAGCATGTCTGACTTCAAAGTATTCAAAACTATCCGGATGACCTACTACTTCTGCCATAATTCTGAAGTTCACATCCAATGGATACTTTACTATTCATAGACCATGGTAGAGGAGTTGTGAATGGCAGGGATATGACAAAACTCACACTGTAGCTCTCATGACAATGCTAACATGGCAGCGGATGTAGTACATTCAGACTGCATTCATACTACACACTTGAGATTATTCATAATATACACATGTATACTTTTGTAGATCTTTATTTAATGTAGTATATGCAATTTCAGAAGCAGCAGATGAGTTGAAAAGGCTACATGAAAGGACAGCGAAGGCCAAATAAAAGAAGATATGCAAACTTAGGCTAAATCCATTACCCTTACAGTTAACAACATTATATGAAATGCCCTGTCTCTGTCTGAAAAGATAATTTTCACATTGTCTGAGAGAAATGTGCGGGGAGTGAAGGTTCAGTATCCTCTACAGTAGATCTAAATTGGTTTAGAGGTGGTTTAGAAAAAGCACAACTGCATTTACAAAAAGAATACAATTCAACTTTTGTAACGCATATATACAAGAAAATTCGACAAATAAATGTTACATATATTAAAAAGTTTGTGTATAATAAAATATTTTAATTATTTCATTAATATGACACCTTTTTTTTATTTATTTTTAAAGAAAACCATTAATTCTAATATAGGTCATTTTGACCCCCTTTATGTATTTGTGTAAACTTTTTTTAGATTGCACATTCTAGGGTTAACTGAACTGTAGGACATTTGATGAGTAAAAACATTCTTATACCTGAAGGACACGGCAATGATTTTCTTTTGGTAATGACTATTTGATGATTCATTTAATATTGTGGTTAAAAAGAACTAATGTTCAGAAGTTTATGGCCATTAAGTTTCTTATAATACAAGGCTGCATTTATTTGACCAAAAAATGTAAAATAAATAAATAATAACTGTCATGTTTTCACCTTTAGACTCCAAATGTGGCCTATATATCTATTTCAACATACACTCACCATACGATATCTACTTCAGTCCATGATGTTGAGAACTTCACATCTCCATGTACAGCATAGCAGACCAGGTGCATTAGCAACACAAAAGTCTCCTTGGTGCGACTGGAAGTCGATTTTTACCGATTTATGTACTCCGCTGCTCCTACACAACCCCTGACAGCACACATCATGAGAGAAACAGCTATTCTGAACTCAGTGACCCCCCCACGCACACACAGACATATGTTGCCTTACTGATCCGAAATGCTTCAGACGCCCTGCAGCTGTGGGTGATTATCATCATTCACCCTTGCTAACGGATTCAACCTCATTCCTCTTTCTGTCTCTCATCCTCTTCTCCCTCATCCTTTGTTCCTTTTAATCAATGCTTCTGATCAGTATCGACAAAGCAGGTTCACCTACCAACAGAGCAACAGAAGCAGCATTGAAGCTAAAGAGATTCAGCCATGTGTTGGGGCCGAATAGCGAGTCTGGATATATTCAGCGCTTGCAACGGGGCCATGAATTTTGAGTGTCATGTTAATTAATGCTTGTGGTAACAACTGAAAGCCCTCATTAGCAGGGTGATTTTCTTCACAGCAACATTAGCGTGCAGAATGCATAGGTCCTTAACATGGGGAGCATATCTCTTAACCAATAAAACTACTACTGCGGGGCTAGAGGCTAATAAGGTACCAATATACAGAATTATATAGAGAGTAAGAAAATGAAAATTATATTTCAGGTGTCTCTCGCAAGCCACTGTGCTGTAAAGCAATCTAGAGATTTGTGAATTTCTTTAAAGGTCATTTAGAATATGCTACTACACCTAAAGGTCAACACCATCTTATTACCGCAAATAAATAAATAAATCAATGAGCAAACATCCATTCTCTTCCCAGCAGCACCCTTCGGTAAATCTGCAGTCCCTCCTGTTTTTACAGCAGAAACACAAGAGTAAATGCTCAAAGTATTTTCAAAACAGACTCTGCCCTCATACGGTCTCTCTCTCTCTCTCTCTCTCTCTCTCTCTCTCTCTCTCTCTCTCTCTCTCTCTCTCTCTCTCTCTCTCTCTCTCTCTCTCTCTCTCTCTCTCTCTCTCTCTCTCTCTCTCTCTCTCTCTTTCTCTCTCTCTCTCTCTAACAGCTTTAAAATGCAGATAAAACCCTGCCTGTATCTGGCGTGGTTGTTTCAGTACTGTGTTTAGGGCCAGATTAACAAATGGACCATGATGCAACTGAATCATCTCTTGGACAATTTATGCAACACAAAATCTTATGTTTCGCTGCGGAACACGCAACGTAAGTTTCGCAATCATTTGGTCTCATTCACTCATATGCCAAAGGTTAATCCCATAGGAAAGTAAAATCATAGAGATAGCATTAATATCTCAGTTGTTTTCTCCTAGATAGCAACAAGATTAGATGGAGAGCAAATGGAGATTTGGACAATCTCCTGCTTCTCAATTTTTTTGTTTTCTGAGAAACATGTCTCCTCTAGAGTTTTAGAAGAAAACTTTTATTTATCCTAAAGAATTTTAGGGATGCATGATATATCTATAATATATTGGTTATTGGACAATATTAGATTAGTATCCGCAAATTGGATATTTAATTGTGGAGTTATTTTCCCCTATTTTAACATTTACATAATTTATTTTAACAGTTTGTGTGAACAGATGATGACAGCAAAAACACCTTTTTAACTCTAATAATTTAATTAATAACACTATTAAATGTAATCTTTAGCAAACATCAAACTAAATATATATGTTTAGACTTTAAATGACAATGTTGTGGTGCCTAAATTTATGTTTATTATTCATTTATTTAGATGAGATTAGGCATTTTTATATGCGCCATTTATGGGTTATCAGTCATAACATCTAAATAAGTATCCTGATAATATCAGCCAGAGCTTTTGGAATCAGTGCATGAAGTTTAGGAAAAACATCAAAGACTGTTCAACATCAAAGTTGATACTTACATAAAACAACTGGAAGTTCCAAAACTTAGAAAGAGCACACTCTCTTTCCTTTTGCACTCTTTTTCTTTATTTCCACCTCTAGCTGTCTTGCCAAGACAAAACGCAGAGCCATGAAATTCAACAGTAGAGCAGCTAAATTAAATGTTACTGGTGTAAACAATACAGAGGAGGAGGAAAATACTTCAGACAGATGACAAGGCACAGAATAACAGTTAACCATTGGCATACAATACTGTATATGCGTGATATTTCTGATTAACTAGTTCTCCTAGCTCACATGCTAAGTGTCACACATTTGTTCATAGGGCATTGGGTCTGTGTTTTACATGGTCACATGATGTCTCAGTCTCACCAGAGAAGCTGAACTGCAGTGCTGCGTTTCACTCTGGCAGAGTGAGGTGGAGACCCCGTTAACATGCACTTTAGTGTGAACGAATCAATGAATAAAAGAAACACCAGGTGTGTAAAACACACCACTGCATTGACCAAAAGTACAGATAGGAAGCTTTAGAATCAACAGGTGTGACCCTAGTGGCACAATCAACTGTGAGAAACTGCTGGGACGTAAAAATGATCCCTTATACCTGATTTGAACTGAGTGGGAAACTCTCCTGTGCAGTGACACATGACGTCAGTGGGGTTGGAAATGTCTTTGTGGTTTACATTGTTCAGCACATGTACCTGAGAACATTAGTCACAGTGACACACACTTCTAGCGCGTGGTTTATTGATGAGAAGAGTCTCTCTCGCTCTCAACTCGGGTCAAGTCTCAGATGCGGGTGGAGACTGGATCTCCGGTGAGAATGTAGTAATGAGATCTGCGCTACTCCTAAATCCATGTAAAACTAGCCAACACATTAAGACAACAATAAGGATGATATATATGGTTATAGTTCAACATAATGCCCACAATGACCTGTTAAGAGGTTCGGCCATCCACATATAAACAAAGGAAAGTGTCTAACTCTTTGTAATTCTACCTCAGAATAAGTCAGTCACCCGAACACCGACACAACTGTACTCATCAAGGACCAAACCATTTGGCAATGTAACATTCATGAGTTACTGTTCACAATAAATGAAGTCCTTAATCTTGTTGTTTTGAGGTCACTGGGCTCAAGGGCAGGTTTTTCAGCCAATGATCAGCCATCTAAACAGGAAGTCAAAGAACATTATGACTTCAGCTCTAGTTTCAAAGCCACAGTGGCACAACAGCTACATAGAGTAGTCGCTGTAGCAGCCGATATATAGCCGATTACTCAAGCTGTACACCATATAATCACTCAAACTAATTGCCTAAATTAATCCTACACATACTCTTAAAACCATTGTGTCAAACATCTACATGTATCAGTCATGAACACACATATAAATTGCCTGTGATTTATGAGGGGCAGGGTTGAAATGAATGGGGCTATAAAGCTCTGCAGCTGCTGTCTGTTGTTAATGTGTTAGAGAAACGCTGAAGGATGTTCCTCTGCTTGCTTCACACAAGCTTAAATATTAATTGGTGCATAATAGGGATGAATAAAGTCTAGCCCGGGGCAGTGAGTTAAATCTAAACCTACCGCTGCTTCGGGCTGGTAAGACTGCAGTCAGCAACCATGGTCATTAGGGTTAGATTCTAATAGCAGTTAACTCAGAAAAGATGGAAAATCCACAAGCTGAAGGGGAAACAGATTCTCCTTTGAGGTGTAATGTTATATTGTAAACAGTTGTGTTCATTTAAGTTGCTAGTTGGTTTATAAGACCTTGTATGTAGGCCTATTTAAAGGGACAGTTCACCCAAAAATTTAATTCTGCCATTATTTACTATTATTGGATTGTTGTTCTAAACCTGTATGACTTACTTTATTCTGCATAACAAAAAAGAAGACACTGTGAAGAACTGATTTTGTAAGTTAGTGGGATTCAAAACAAAAACATTCTTTAAAATATCTTCTTTTGAGTTACGCAGACATACAGATTTGGATTTATATTTTCTTCTGTCAGAAAAATACTTCATGTATACAACAGCTCTTAAAGAGATAACTTTGTACCTTATCTACCCATAAAAGGTGCATATTAGTCCCTTACAGTAGTTATACAATTAAACCTTTAGAGGTAAATAAAGTACAATATTGTAATGTTAAGGGTACTGCTCCAGTGACAAGCTATAGGTAAAACATTTCTGAGAGTGTTAGGTGAACTACCCCTTTAAGACTTACCCTATAAAATGTATTAGGGGTGTGGCTTGATGTGCAGTCAGGGTTAAAAAGTGTAAAAATATACAGAGAGAAAGTCATTCCGAGACAATATGACTCACCCCAGCGTTGTCATGGTTACAATGGTGTACCAGAAGGAGGCCGGGATGCTGGTGAACTTGCTGGACGAGGAGCCTTTCTCAGCGTAGAACATGACTGTGGCAAAGATGATGATGGCCATGGTGAGGGAGAAGAGGAGGAAACCAAGCTCGGACGCGCAGCTCTTCAGCGTGTAGCCAAGGATTCTGAGACCCTGGGAGTGGCGGGAGAATTTAAAGATCCGAAAGACGCGGAACACCCGTAGTGTGACGAAGGCTCCGCTCACGTCCTCGTTGTTGGTCATGACAAGCCCAATGTAATAGGGTAAGATGGCCACTACGTCGATAATGCTCATCACGCTTCTCATGAAGCGGTACCTGCTGGGTGCCGCAAACAGTCGCATCAGATACTCCACCGTGAAGATCATTACGCACGCCGTGTCCATGCAGAAAAACGCCTCTGTATAGCGTTCCCCACAAGGGACGTCTCTCGAATTCGGCGTGGAACCACAAGGAACCGTCTCAACCACGTTGGTAATGACGGATATGGCGATGAAGAATCCGGTTACATAGTAGAAAACCAGCGCCATGGTGCTAGTGTGGGGGTTCTCGAAAGCCCTCCACATGGTCTCGCGGAAAGTCATATTGGGGAGTTTATTGTCTTTGTTGTCCTCAAGGTCATCCATGAGACGCTCAATGTTCTCCCTCTTGCGGTCCTTGTACTCTTCATAACAGCAGTCGCTGATGATCTCAGGAATGATTCCAAAGAACGCCAGCTCCTCGTCGTAGGCAGAGATGCACTCATAGCGTGGGTAGTGCAGCTTCCCTGTGCGGTAGAAGTTAAGAATACTTCTGAACGCATTCGGATCTCTGTCAAAGAAATACTCCCTAGTCTCCTCATTGAAGAAGAACTCTTTTTCGGAGCTCCCTAGGAGCGTATCAGGGTAACGGTCTAGCGTGTTCCGCCAGGTCTGGAAGCGTCGGCCGCTGACATTGAGGATAATAAGCTCATCCTGTCGCTTGTTCTTATTGGTTGGTGCAACAGGCATGGGCAGGTTGGCCACGGGCATCCATCCTATGGCCGCCGCCCGAGCAAAGGGGAGCCAGGCTGCCACTCCAGCAGCCATGGGGACTCCAGCTGGGGTCGAAGGGACCAGATCAAACACCTTCACAACCAGCTTGACATTAGATTAGACCCCATCTACATAGAGAGAGACAGAGTGATGAGAAGATAGAAGAGAGCAATTTTGGGAGGACAGGAAGAGGGGAGAGTTCCAGTGGGAAAGTGAGACAGATGTGAAATGGGAGTGAAATGATGGCAAGAGCGAACAGGATGCCAGCAGAATTGAGAGGCAGAGGTAAAAGGGAAGCAATCACGTAGAGTACAGTAAAAAGAAGTGCGTAAAAAAGGGAACAAGGAGAGACAGGAAAGATAGTTGCGATGGAAAAGAAGGAAAAAAGACAAATAGGCAAAAACATTAGACCGTATTGTAACTCAAACCTTAAGGCTATTAGTTAGAATCACAATTTCTCCACCAAAGCAACAAAATATATATTTTTTAACAATGCATCATTTATATGCCATTCTTTTCACAAATAGCAATGCACTTATTATAGTGTCAGAAAATTAGTAACATAGTTTACCACATTGGGGTTACAGTGACAGAAAATATACATTATACATCCTACTCATAAATAAATATGATGAAAATAGTATTATAGTATTATAAAGACAACTGATGGCAAAACTATTCATTCTCATCTCATGTAAACTAGACTCGAAGGAGTAAGGCACAATTTGGTGCTCGAGACACAGAACCCTTCAGGAACTGCAGTCTGAAAACAGATGCGAACCTGTTGAGCTTCATGCAAAACAATAAAACGCCACGAAATATCGGTCGCTAAACACTGACAGTGCTGTAGTTCTTACTTTACGAGCATCAAGATTTGTACTGTTAACACTTCAACCGCGGTTACTCACAGCTGCGCCCGGATAACAATTGTTAAATATGAACGAGACGGATGAATCCCATTGATAATAATAATATTAATAATAATAATAAATACTGGTAAAAACAAAGCAAACTCGTTTTCAACAGTTGAGTTTTTTAGTTACTTACCCATGAAAAATCTTTTAACTTTTCTTTCATTCAGCTACATTTATGACATTTTCTCCTGACATCACTTAGAAAGTGTTCGCCGAAAAATCCGCACATTAATGAGGAAAAACACAAAACAAGAAACAAACTGAAATAATAAACGAATAACCAGCTTGTTTGGAGTCGCAAGAACACTAGTTTAGTTTTTATTTGCGTCCCTCTGTGACATCCTGCGCTGTTTTATGATCCATTGGCTCGGACGGACAGAAATGCCGCACCAACCGCTCTCGCGCACGAAGTGACTCCTGCAGGATGCTCGGCTGATGGATAGAGGTGGTAGTCTTTTCCCAACCCCTCTCTCTCTCGTTCTCTCTCCCCTTTACATACACCAGCACACTCCCTTTCTCCCTCCCTGAGGTCTCTCCGCTGCCAGGTCTCGCGTTCTCTAGTTTGGCTCAGCGCGCGATCGGTGTTCGTGGAGCAGAGAGCGCGCGAGACGCACAGAGGCAGTATATGCTCGCTTTCGCGCCAGTCACACAGTTTGACAGCGCGGTGATTTCACCTTACTTTATAGTGGGCTTATCCTGCTTGCCGCAGCTTTGTTACCTGAACCGATATAGAAATTGGGGCAAGGTAATTGATTTGCAAAGTCATTCGAAAGCGCAGTAGACATACACATTTAAATATGACATTCAAAACGTCCTGTACGACTCAGTCTCACATTGATAATGCTAAATTTAAGTAAGGCTTAAATTTTAAGTAAGGCTAAACCAAAGTAGCCTGTATCAGAAGTTAACATTTTGTGTGATGCAAGACACTGATGCAACAAATTTCTAAAATGTGTGTGTTTGTGGTTGCAGGTTTGACATTATGACAGCCGACTAGTCAGGACATTTTACTGATCGTCACTATATAAAAGGCTTTTAAATTGGACAAAACATATTTTTATTTAAATCCAATGTTTTCTTTCTCTCTCTGTTTGGGTAGGTTTAGGGATAGGGGTTGGGTTAGACCATAGAAAATATTTTATTAACCTGATATAAAATCAATGGAAGGCCATGCTATGTCTAAAGGCAAAGGAAGACTAATGCTGAAACAAAAGTCAGGCATGAAAACGGGTCAGGGGTGAAAAAGGTGAGACGGATATTACCCCTCTAGGGGGGTCCGGGGGCATGCTCCCCCATAAGAAAAAAATTAAATATTCCATATTTTAAAGCATCAATCTGATGCATTTTGAGATGCTTTTTTTGCCAACCTGGGGAGAGCTGGAGAAACTTAACTTCAGCCATGTGTCAAAAATGATCTATTCTACCCAGTCATTGAGTTTGTGTGTGTGTGTGTGTGTGTGTGTGTGTGTGTGTGTGTGTGTGTGTGTGTGTGTGTGGGTGTGTGTGTGTGTGTGTGTGAGCCTGTTTATGTGGTTTATGAGGACACAAATTTGTATAACTACATGGGTATTACACTGGTATTACACTATAAATGTGGTTATAACATCATTTGATATGTCCTCATAATTCAAATGGCCTTAAAAACATACTAAATGATGTTTTTTTGAGAAAGTAAAAATGCAGAATGTTTCCAGTGATGGGTAGGTTTAGGGGCAGGGGCAGTGTAAGGGGATAGAAAATACGGTTTGTACAGTATAAAAACCATTACGCCTATGGAGAGTCCCTGTAAACCACATAGACCAACATGTGTGTGTGTGTGTGTGTGTGTGTGTGTGTGTGTGTATGCATAATTTAAAGGCTGATGAAATTTAAACTATACAAAAATAGCACCTACGCCACAATACAGTCTAAACACAAATAGCAAGAGTAATTGCATCTAATAGGGCTGTGAATCTTTGGGCAGCGAATCGATTCGATTCACGATTCATAGGTTTCGATTCGATTCAAGAACGATTTTTGCCAATTCAGAACGATTCGATTCAAGACGATTCTCATTCAAATACAATACGATTCGATTAATTTGATTCAATTATGCATTTTCTTATATGCATTTAGGATTGTTAAAATGCTTTAATCGCTTCACGCCGTTGCAGACTTTCTATTTAATTAAAACCTTTTAAAAAAAAACCTGCTCTTGTAATCAACCTGGTGATCAATATAGATGCAATAATTAAACATGAGGTTTATATTAGCTAATAAATGAACTATTTAATTAATTTCTGGACATCTTAATATAAAATCCCCCCTCACTCACTCACTCACTCACTCACTCACTCACTCACTCACTCACTCACTCACTCACTCACTCACTCACTCACACACACACTCACACACACACACACACACACACACACACACACACACACACACACACACACACACACACACACACACACACACACACACACACACACACACACACGCGCACACACACACACACGCACACACGCACACTTTTTAAAGTTACGCCACTGTTGATATACATAAAACATTTTTAAATAATTCATATGTCAAATAAACACTGTTGCACACTCTAGCCTACATGGATACAACTTTTATCAATATTATTGGTTACTTCAATAACACAAACTTATTGCTGCCTTGAAGAACAAGCGGGTGAAGAAGATGATGAAGATGAAGCTGCCGCCGCTCCATGTCTCTCATGAGAGGTCACCTTTACAAACTAATAATAATAATAATACAAAGCACCGCAAGATCATTCCACCTGTCCATCAAAAGCTCTTTATCCAATCAGAGTAGATCACTGTTAAGCCCGCCCCCACAAGAGGTTTGTGTCAAAAAATCAAATGAAAAACTGAGAAACGTAAACGAAATCTTTGGCAATGCATTCACAATCCACGATTTGTGAAAACTAATCTTTGAAAAACATTAACAAAGAATTAAGCATACTGAATATCCTGTTACATTTGAGCAACTGAGTTTTTTTTTTCTTTTGTAATAGCATATTTTTGATAGTTTCTGAAAAAGTTTTGTTCAGTTTTATAAAGTTCAGTTTTTTTGAGACAAAGGCAATTCCATAAACATGGGCCCGTTCTCTGTACCTCACTTAATACATCCGAGATG
The DNA here is from genome assembly GCF_024679245.1 of Pseudorasbora parva. NCBI lineage: Eukaryota > Metazoa > Chordata > Actinopteri > Cypriniformes > Gobionidae > Pseudorasbora > Pseudorasbora parva. Next base: position 26,415,414 of record NC_090184.1, read on the forward strand.
ATTTGACAGATCCCAGATCTTTTAATCCTGATAACTGATCTCTGGCTAATTTGGTTCTTCAAACTAATTTGCGGATCGGATTAAATATAGATTAAAAGAGGGCAGATGCATGCATCCACGATTCTTGGTTGCGATTGGCTGGCGTCAAGACAACATAATGACATCATATAATTAAAAAAGCCACCTGGCAAAAAACTTGTCAAAGAAAAAAAAAGAAGAAAAACGATTTTCAGGAAACAGACAAACGACCATACCAACATAAAAGTTAGATAAATTAAATGTGCACTGTTTTGATGAACATAATTCCCAATTATTTATATTCACGATTTTATAATATTTGTACACACTTTACATTTTTTATTTTAATGTTGTAATTTCATTTTTAATTAAATTTTAAGCAGATTTGTTATGTGACAATATTAATTAAAGTTTCTTAAAGCTACACTGTGTAACTTTTTTAGTTTATTCTTAGCTTAAAACACTTAGTTCTTTCAAAAATATATGTGCTCATTAATGTATATTTACTTCTTTCAAGTAATAAAGTATTCTCGTAACTTACAATATGCCACTGAAAACACATACGGGTGAGGGGTTCGAATGCTGGTCGCCGTGTTGCCCCTCCATCTTGAAAGTATATTAGCCAAAGAGGGACATACCCGTAAATTCAAGCTTCACCTTTCGTGTTTTAACACTCGAATATATGCACCGTGTTGAATGTGAAGAGGGGGATTGCCATGTTAATCTTGGACTAAATCAGCCACCGTAGGAGTTAAAACGAAATCAGAATTGAGAGGAACAGAAACTATTATTCACTGGATGGTCATATACCTTTTCACCGCTAGATGGGGGGAAATATCACACAGTGTAGCTTTAACAGTCAAGATCAAATTATCTGCATCTTTTGCACTGCTTTAAGCCACTCCCATAATATACTTCATCACTCACATTAATGCACGACAAAGATTAACTGCACAATGTGTGTAAGCCCTCCAATACATCATTCCATCACAATTCACAAATAAATCTCTCAATCAAGTGACTGTCTATAGTATGCTATTATACACAACTTTTACACAGCATTAAAATATTCTTTTTAAATAAACTTTTATATTTATTGTTATTTTAAATTATTATTGCCCCTGATTCAGTAATGAATTCTTGTAATAAAGTAGCAGTGGCTGGGACATATTCAGTTCATCTGGAAGTATCACCTCAAGATGCAATCTAATACTGTTTACATGAAGTAAGCCTGTTCCCGAGCAGGTTTAAGCTTATGGACCTGTTGCTATGACAGCAAGTCCAAGAGGAGCTTCGAAGAACCAAACAATCCGAGATCAGGCCAAATCGTCAACAGTCAAATCCAGCTAACTGAGTTAGCGACGTACGAAGAACAGGCCCGAGACAAACGACCAAACCAACATAAAAGTTATAAATTAAAGGTGTTTTGATGAACTTGATTCCCAATGATATTCACAATTTTATAATATTTGTACACACTTTACATTTTTAATGTCATAATTTAATTTTTAATTCAATTTGAAGCAGATTTGTTGTGACAGTATTAATTAAAGTTTCTTAACGGTCAAGATCAAATTATCTGCATCTCTTGTGCTGCATCAAGCCACTCCCATAATATCCGTCATCACTCACATTAATGCACGATAAAGATTAACTGCACAATGTGCGCAAACCTCCAATACAACTATAAAGTAATTATTCCATCACAATTCACAAATAAATCTCTCAATCAAGTGACTGTGTCTATAGTATTATATGCAACTTTTACACAACATTAAAATATTATTTTCAAATAAACCTTTATATTTTATTTTAAATTATTTTTGCCCGAGGTATTGTAATGAAGTAGCAGTGCTGGGACAGATTTTAAGTATCACCTCAAGATGTAATCTAATACTGTTTACATGAAATAAGCCTGTTCCCGAGCAGGTTTAAGCTTATGGACCTGTTGCTGTTTTCCTGAAGTCCAGGATGAGCGTCGAAGAACCAAACAATCCGAGATCAAGCCAAATCGTCAACAATCAAATCCAGCTAACTGAGTTAGCGATGTATGAAGAACAGGCCCCAGTCCTTTGACTAGCCTAAAAAAAGGTCAGGTCGATATAGTCCAGATCTGCCCACTTAGACAGAAAGAGACATTTGATTGATATTTAAACCAATCAATCAGAGTTTGCTTTGCTTATAGCCTGGATTGTAGGGCAGGGCTACAGTATGTGAATCGACTAGCATGAGAAAAACATTAGTTATGATGATGTTATCCTCAAACAGAAAACATATATAGAAATATAATGCAAAGTACATAATATGGGAACCTGGACCACAAAAGCAGTCTAAAGGGTACATTTTTTTTTGAAATTGAGATTTCATCAGAAAGCTGGATAAATAAGTTAGGATAATAAAATTATGTTAGGATTGGACAATATTTGAAAACAACGATTTGAAAATCTGGAATCTGAGGGTGTAAAACCATTTGAAATACTGAGAAAATTGCCTTTAATGTTGTCCAAATGAATCTTCATGCATATGACTACTAATAATAAATATTTGTTATATTTTCAGTTGGAAAATTGACAAAATATCTTCATGGAACATAATCTTTATTTTATATCCTAATGATTTTTGGCATAAGAGCAAAATGGATAATTTTGACCCATACAATGCATTGTTGGCTACTGCCACAAATATACCTGTGCGACTTTTGACTGGATTTGTGGTCTAGGGTCACATTTTTCAAAGCAATTCAGTCGTTAAAAAGCACTTTAGTGCCACACACACTAACTTGACAAACTTTGGCAAATCCAGTGATTATTTTACTTGTAACCTGAAAGAGAAGAAAAGAATGCTTTGGACATTCATGCATGTATAATTAGCCTTCTGCTGTCATTTAATAGCAATTAATTTGTGTTTTTTAGATCAAAATATTAACTGTTCCAGCAAATTAATGAGCAAACACAAAGCCATATGCACTGCTGTTCTCTATAGTCCCAAAATCAGGCCAGTGGAATTTCATTTCTGTTCTCTTCATATTGTGTATATGTGAATTATTTATATCCCTCTTTTTTCCCTCTTGTAACGTCCTTCAAACGTGTCTCAGTGGATGAATCCTCAGCAGTTATCGGCTTTAGAAATCCTTGATGGATTTAGTGTGCTGGCGTGCCTTGTGATGGAAGCGTGTTGTTGAGTGTGGAGTTGGTTCTGATATGTGTAACCACAGATTCGCTGCTTCAGTAAGCAATATAAAGCCTAATTAACTCTGCTGGGACTCTCAGCTCTCAAAGTGGGCCTGAAGGTTCTGAAGAATACCAATAAACTCAGATCAGTGGCGACAGTGTGAAAATGTACCCTAACAGCATACTTTTACAGTTGAGCGAACAACTGTGCTTTTTAAAAGCACTTTCCTATACCTTTAACACAACTCAACTCCACTAAATTCAATTCCTCATGTAGTAATTCAGCTCAATGCAGGATTACGTGAGAAGGCCATAGTCTAGAGTATCTCTTTTCGGACAGACACAAAGAGTTTTGCTTGAAGACTCCCTAAAATATCCTGTCAAAGAGAATAGACTGATCAATAGCACCCAACAATGTGCTTAAATTTACAAGCTCAGGCACAGAAACATGTCTGCTATCAGTGGTTAGAAGGAAACCATTAATCAATTTAACTACAGCCATTTCAGCGATGTGATGGGGAGCAAAATCAGACTGCAGTAGTTCACATAATTACAGGCTGCGTAAATGACCGCAGTAATATAATTTAACGTTTTAATGTAAACAGTAAATGCAAGGTTAGGTGATGGGTGCTGTTTGGGTGTGACTTATGTTTTAGCTTCCTGTAAAGATGTATGGTCTGACAGGCACTCTCCAGCAGGTTTTAAAATGAAACGGCATTAAACGGAAGTTGCAATTGTCTTTTATTCCTTATTAGGAAGTATATCCAAGTGAAACACCTTCTTGAACAAGAATGTAGGACGGGACTTGATTTTGTTCACTTGGAATTGATTTATTGATTAGATTGTTGTTGGATGGTTGTGGTTTTTTATTGCTGTGATCTCATGCGAGTGACATGTTGTCCCGCCCACACGCCAGTAAACATGTCATCAGAGAAGGGCGTCATTGTAAGAGGGACTGGAAGTCATTTTGATTAAAGAGTACGAGAGCACATTAATTAAAAAAAATATATGTTCATGGATAAATCATTTATAATAAATACTGCAATATTCCATAAAAATATTGATTGCCAATTTTGATTTCATGGTAACTTTAAGGAAGTAACACATCAGGGGCCTATTGTGGACAGATTGGTCACTTTTAGTGCTCTGGTGAGAGTAACACATTATAGAAATGGAGTGCAGTTCAGGTTTGATTTATGCTGCTGTGCATTTAGCTCAGTCAGAAATTGATAAATTCTGATTTTTACATCACAGTGGCTGAAGTGAGAAACAAACAGTACCCTCAAAAGTGCATATGTGCATCAGGTTTTGACTATAGTCATGGACAAATATCTCTATGAAGATATTGAAATATGACAGCAGCTTTAGTGTGGCCAGCCAGATGGCGTAATAAAGCTGGTAAATGTAAAATAAAAATAAAAATTAAGGTGTATAGGGTTAAAGGATAAAAATATCATTACCTGAGTACAGAACACTAGAAGTCAATTTAAAGTACTGGTAGAAAAACAAATGTGTGTTCTTTAAAGCTGATGTCTATAAATTGTTAAAAATTATGAAAAATAAATTTTTGAGCAAGTACATAAACAGCCAGTGTTCAAAACGATCTGCTTACCTTAGCTCAATTGACAACATTACGCTTGTAATAATGTTTTTAATTCCAGTGGTACTGGTGGATTTCCGCGGGAAATTCAAGCATATCTTTGTGTCATTGTGTCACATCTGTACACATAAAGAAGGAGTCCTGGTTAGCTGGTTATATTGGTGTGACTGTGTGGAGGTGGATATTTATAGCCTTTTCTCACATCACTTGATAATTAAACTTATCAAATTGATGGCGGACCCAAAAAGGTTCAAATGATAATCACTAGTGACAGATTCATCCATTGTAAAATGCAAAAGTCTTCGGACTTCGGAGTGCCTGCAGAAAAAAAAAAAGACTTTAACCGGCCGGTGCGAAAACAAGGATAAAAAGGGCTTTTAAAGGTGGCGTGAACTCTGCGTTTCGAAGGGTTTTTTCATCTTTTTTTCCTGCTGGACAGGTAAGACATTTCAATGGTTGAATTAGGCTGAATTAGCAGCAGTAGGCCTACACTTGTTCGCTTAATTCATACAGTTACTGAGTTGTCTTTGTTGGGAACCGCTTCAGAGGAACCGAGCGGGGTCGAGAGACTGATTCTCTCGGACCGCGATGACTTCCCTCTGGAGCAGTCCCAAGATGAGACTCTAAAACATGCTTTCCAACAGGTCCGCACTATCGACGGTCAGTCCCTCCAACCCGCCTTGCCCGTCACGTATCCTTATTTTGCCATAATTAAGGATAGGTTGTATCGAGTGACCCAAGACGCTCAGACAAAAATGGATACAACCCAGTTGTTAGTACCGAAGAGCCGCCGGGAAATGCTTTTCCAGGCGGCTCACTCTAACCCGATGGCGGGCCACCTGGGACAGGCGGCCACACTGAATCGTTTAATGACCCGATTTTTTTGGCCAGGCATTCATGACAATGTGCGCAGGTGGTGCGCGTCTTGTCCGGAATGTCAGTTGGTAAACCCACTGGCCGCTCCAAAAGCACCATTGTGCCCCCTACCATTAATGCAGGTCCCCTTCGAAAGAATTGCGATGGACCTCATCGGGCCATTAGAGCGATCCGCACGCGGACATCGTTTTGCGCTAGTTATCGTGGACTACGCAACACGATATCCGGAAGCAGTGGCTCTCCGCAACATCTCTGCGAAGAGTGTTGCGGACGCACTGTTTCGTTTAATCTCCCGAGTGGGGATTCCGAAGGAAATCCTCACTGATCAAGGCACGGCGTTTATGTCACGCACGTTAAGCGAATTGTACGGATTATTGGGCATTAAATCCATTCGAACAAGCGTCTATCACCCACAAACAGACGGCTTGGTCGAACGGTTTAATCGCACTCTTAAATCCATGATCCGTAAATTCGTACAGGAAGACGCCAAAAATTGGGATTGGTGGTTAGAACCCCTCTTATTCGCTGTGCGAGAGGTCCCGCAAGCCTCCACGGGGTTTTCCCCCTTCGAGCTTCTCTACGGACGACAGCCCCGGGGGGTGCTGGATGTCCTACGAGAAACTTGGGAGGAGGGACCTTCTTTGGCCAAGAACGAAATTCAATATGTGCTGGACTTGCGAACAAAACTCCACACCTTGGGGCGGCTATCTAGGGAGAATTTGTTGCAAGCCCAGGACCGCCAAAGCCGGTCGTATAACAGGGGTACGAGACTACGCAAATTCACACCGGGAGAGAAAGTGCTCGTATTACTCCCTACCTCGAGCTCTAAATTAATGTCGAAGTGGCAGGGGCCGTTTGAGGTCGCACGACAGGTTGGAGACCTCGATTATGAAGTGATACGATCCGATAGGAACGGAGCACGTCAAATATACCACCTCAATCTCCTTAAGAAATGGAATGAGGTGGAATCAGTGTTGTTGGCGACGGTGATCGGGGGAGAGGATGATCTCGGGCCAGAGGCGAGCATCAAAGCACAATCGGTCGCACTGGCCCCGGGGGGAGATCACCTCTCACCGTCCCAACTCACTGATCTCTCAAAATTACAGGCGGAGTTCGCCGACGTGTTTTCGCCCCTACCGGGACGTACCAACTTGATTCAGCACCATATCGAGACTGAGCCGGGCGTGGTAGTTCGCAGCCGGCCGTATCGCTTACCTGAACACAAGAAAAAGGTAGTTCAGGAGGAATTAGGGGCAATGCTCGATATGGGAGTAATAGAGGAGTCCAACAGTGACTGGGCGAGCCCGATCGTTTTGGTCCCTAAAACCGACGGCTCGGTCAGGTTCTGTGTGGACTACCGCAAGGTGAACGCAGTGTCGAAGTTCGACGCGTATCCAATGCCGCGGGTTGACGAGTTGCTTGATCGGCTGGGCACGGCTCGATTTTATTCGACATTGGACTTAACGAAGGGCTATTGGCAGATCCCCTTGTCTCCATTGTCCAAAGAAAAGACAGCTTTCACCACGCCGTTTGGATTGCACCAATTCGTCACGCTTCCCTTCGGCTTGTTCGGGGCACCCGCTACCTTTCAGCGCCTCATGGACCGGATTCTGCGTCCCCATGCCGCATATGCTGCTGCCTACCTGGACGATATCGTGATTTACAGTCACGATTGGCAGCGGCATATGCAGCATGTCAGGGCGGTCCTGAGGTCGCTGAGGGGAGCGGGGCTCACGGCCAATCCGAAGAAGTGTGCAATTGGGCGGGTGGAGGTAAGGTATCTGGGCTTCCACTTGGGTCATGGGCAGGTGCGTCCCCAAATTGATAAGACCGCCGCAATTGCAACCTGTCCGAGGCCCAAGACCAAAAAGGAGGTAAGGCAGTTCTTGGGGCTGGCGGGATATTATAGACGGTTTATACCAAATTATTCGGACCTCACCAGCCCTCTGACTGACCTTACTAAAAAGGGGCTACCAGATACGGTCCAATGGACGGAGCCGTGCCAGCAGGCCTTCACCCGAGTTAAGGCTGCTCTATGTGGCGGGCCGCTTTTACACTCCCCTGACTTTTCTCTCCCTTTTCTGTTGCAGACTGACGCGTCGGACAGGGGGCTGGGCGCAGTCCTGGCCCAGGAGGTGGAGGGGGGAGAGCGGCCGGTGCTGTACATTAGCCGTAAGCTCTCGAAGAGAGAGGCTAAGTACAGCACCATCGAAAAGGAGTGCCTTGCCATCAGGTGGGCCGTTCTCACCCTCCGCTACTACCTTCTGGGGCGGGAGTTCACCCTCTGTTCGGACCACGCTCCTCTCCAATGGCTCCACCGCATGAAGGATACCAACGCGCGGATCACCCGTTGGTATCTAGCTCTTCAGCCTTTTAAGTTCCAGGTGGTCCACAGGCCGGGTGCTCAGATGGCTGTGGCCGATTTCCTCTCCAGAAATGGGGGGGGGGGGGCTGCAGGCCGGACGGCTCCCCGGCCTGAGTCGGGCGGTGGGGGTATGTGGCAAGGGGGGCGTGGTTCAGCGAGGTCTGCAGCGGGAGAGAGAGCCGCGGGACAAGCGGTACGTGAGTGGGTTGGAAGCAGATTAATAACACCTGTCTCTTGTTCTAGTAATGAGCGCGGAGAGGGTATAAAACCTCGGCGGAACCAGAGACCAGGGAGAGAGAGATCGGACGGTTGATACGAACGCACAGAGACTGAGATACCGGAAGCCGGAAGTGCCGACCCGGAAGTGATTGAGTGTCTATGAGAATCCACACCGGAGTGTGTGTTGTTGAAGTTTATTACAAGTTTTGAGTTAAAATAAAGAAAGTATCAACCGTCCAGCCGACCCCCGTGTCCTCTTCCTTCCTACCATTATCGAACTTTGCTACAAACTGCAATTGCAGTTTTCGAACAGAGATGGCGTCAAAGAGGACTGCAGCTTTAAGCAATGAGTGGAACAGATATCAATCACAATGGCTTTATCTTTTCTAAAATGCCATGCCTTTTACAGTATGCCAACGTTCAAGCACTAGACCTTAAAATTTGATTTGGAAATTTCCATAAAGGTTGCTCAATTCAGTTGAATAAAAACATTTCAGTTGTATGAATTATTTCCCCTTCACAGATCTACGGCACTGTTTCTAGTTTTTTTTTCTTTTTTCTGTACCCCCATAGCCCCATCTAAAAGGCTCAAGGCTCTTCATCGACAGCAAACCAGAAATATGTTCCTATCCTAACTGATCATACTGGATAACCTTAAGTATTAACATTAATATTACTAAAGTGGCCATTATTACACTGATTCACTAAAATAGTCGATATGGGTGAAAAACAAGCTCATCAAGTATGCTCCTCTCTGTTTTGTGAGCCACCTTTTCTTGTGTGCCAAAATTTTGACTGTTCTAGCACAAAAATTAAACAAATTTTCTAGCACAATTTTTTATATCGAATTTATTTATACAATTAAGTCATGGTATTAATACATCACATAGCCTACACTAAAATGTTGAGTTTTTTAAAGAAGACCAAAGATGTACTTACCAAAGATGCACTTATTGATGAATAATATAGAAAAAATATTTTGAAATATTACAATTATATATTATGTTTTCAATTTAAATATATTTTAAAATGTAATTTATTCCTGTGATTGCAAAGCTGAATTTTCAGCATCGTTACTCCACTGATACTTAAGAAATCCTTTGGGGCTTATTTTTTCCAGGATTCATTGATGAATAGAACGTTTAAATAAACAATACTGAAACAAGGCCGTAACCATGCCTGGAACATTGGGAGGACCAAAGTTAAATCCTTTCATTTTTTTTTTTTTAATTATTATTTTTTTAAAGAAATTAAAGGATTAAAAGGGATTTAAGGGAATAAAGAAATAAGAATGGTACAATGCATTAAGCAACACCTTCTTTGATCTGATTGGCCATCATTTTGACAATGATGAGTGCTGTTAGACTGCTCAGACAGGCCAGCCTAAAAAATATGTGTGTGTGTGTGTGTGTGTGTGTGTGTGTGTGTGTGTGTGTGTGTGTGTGTGTGTGTGTGTGTGTGTGTGTGTGTGTGTGTGTGTTTAATGTCACTTTTAATCACTTTAATGTATCTTTTGCTAATTTTTATTGGTATAAAATGACATTTCTGTTTATCTGTCAGTCCATGCATACATAAATACATACATGCTTGTATGGACACTATTGGTGGCGATAAATGATTTCTAATGCATATACATTTTCATGTTAGCTTTGACATTGGTGTATCACATTGTATCTTTTTTATGCTAGCCATGCTTCCACATTGCGCAAGTCAGAAATCCTCTGTGTGACCTCCAGGCTGTAATCCGTGTTTCTCAGCAGAGATCTGGGAAAATAAACCTTTGATCGTATGCAGTTGTATTATTAGGTTTGCATGTGCTGTGTGTCTTTCTGATGAGTGAAGTACAATGATGTTCCTCGCTGAATAAATAAGCTGTAGGAAGACTATAGGAGCCACAGCTGTCGTGAGTCTGTTAAAGGTTACTGTATTCAAGGCCCAACGGCACTGTGAGAGTGTGTATATCAGTGTGTGTGTGTGTGTGTGTTTGTGTGTGTGTGTGTTGATGTGCGTCTGTGCAAAATTGCTTTAATGGCACCCAGGTGCACGTAGTACGCTACGCCCTCTCTATCTAGACCACACACAAGCATATATACACACATACGGTGCGTTAACCTCTTGAACAGCATAACAGTATTCTAAGGAAGCTTTGCTGGTTGTCTTACTCTATAAGGGGAGAGAGCAGAGGCGGAATTGGCCCTCTGTAAACACACATATCACTCTTGTCATGCGAAATGGAAAATTTTGTACTGTCACACTGGCAATAAGCTGACCCGACATTACCTCGACTTCATGAGCCTCAAAGCTCCATAAAGAGTGCAGCATGGCCGGCACCACACAGACTCTCTCCTAAAATATTAGACATAGCTACTAGTAAACTATACTCACAAAAAACGCTGCTGACCACGTAAGATGAATTCAGCACAGGACTGAAGTGAAACTTCAGTGCAATTCAACAAAACCCCACATGACATAAATCATAAAACTTATGTAGTAACCATGACAACAAACCAGACACCGGGGGGGGGGGGGGGATTCACTAATGTTTATTTGCTCGCACTGTCTGTGTTGTTTTAACACCCGATTCACTCAAGGAATTATGCAAATCAGGTAATGACACAAACAGACCCCAAATATCAGTGCTAAATGCAATTTAGATGTTGCAATTCTTAAACGAAACATTTTTTTTTAACAAAATTAAATTAAATTAAATACAAATTAAATACAAATGTAATATTCTATAAAAAGCCTAATTTGCATAATAAGCAGGTGTGTTTGCACTGAAAAGAATGGCAGTGATTTATATAGTGGATTAAAGGAACACTCCACTTTTTTTGAAAATAGGCTCATTTTCCAAGTCCCTGTGAGTTAAACAGTTGAGTTTTACCGTTTTTGAATCCATTCAGCCGATCTCTGTATCTGGTGGTAGCACTTTTAGCATAGCTTAGCATATATCATTGAATCGGATTAGACCGTAAGCATCTCGCTCAAAAATGACCAAAGACTTTATTTTTTCAAAGATAATATTTTTCCTTTTTAAAACTTGACTCTTCTGTAGTTACATCGTATACTAAGACCAACGGAAAAAGAAAAGTTTTGATTTTTAGACCGATTATAGATAGGAACTACTCTCTCATTCCTGCGTAATAAACAGGGAACTTTGCTGCCGTACCATCAGGGTATTCTCACAAAAATGCGTATAAATAGTACGAGTGTGCAATGTCCTGGAATGTATACGCCAAAACTCATTTTGGCGTGTCTATGGCACGCTGTTTTTCGCGTGCATATGAGACGCATTTTATGGCGTATTATACATACAAACCCCCCACCCCACCACCCTAAACCTCCCCAAGAGCGTGTCATATATACGCCCCACCACCCTAAACCTACCCAAGAGCGTGTCATATATACGCCCCACCACCCTAAACCTACCCAAGAGCGTGTCATATATACGCCCCACCACCCTAAACCTACCCAAGAGCGTGTCATATATACGCCATATAGTGCGTATCATATGCACGCGAAAAACAGCGTATCATATGCACGCCAAAATGAGTTTTGGCGTATACATTCCACGACATTGCACACTCTTACTATTTATATGCATTTATGTGTGATCGGGTTGCTACCATGGGTGTAGCAGCTTTTCATTTTCCAACTTTTCATTTTCCATTGGTCTTAGTACACGATTTAACTACAAAAGAGTCACGTTTTAAACAGGAAAATATAGTGAAAGTCTTTGGTCATTTTTGAGCATGATGCTAACGGTCTAATCCGATTCAATGATATTTGCTAAGCTATGCTAAAAGTGCACTGTAAAAAATTACTGTAAAAATACGGGACATTTTGTACAGTAATTTACCGTTCTTCATTAATACAGCTGAATACTGTAAATGAGGCAGAATTTGACGAGCAAATGAATAACGGCAAGCTACTGTTCAGTTTTACGGGATAATACAGTATTTTTTATATTATAGTCACATGCTTGAGTCTGCTCACAACTCATAGGAAAATCAGGAAGCATCACATCTCATCAACAGGCGTGCAACCAAAAAGGATTACCATAACATTTAAGGTTTAACATTACATTACTTTAATATTTTATTGTGAGAAAAGAAGAATGAGAAGAGGATTAAATTAAGGAAGAATTTTTGCTCCGATTGTGACCCTGCCAGCACACATCAGACGACGGTGCATCACCAGCATGTGGCTTTTCACTTCACCAATTTATCAAGGTAAATGCAAACTGAAAAAAAAGTGTTCTTTTGTAACTGACTTGATTTATTATCGAATCTACATCAGGTATTGTTTTTTTGTTTTAAATGTGCACTAAAGCAATGAGACTAGCAGTCACTGCTGGCTGCCTCTGTTTTAGTCCTACCATTCGTTGAGAGATTAAAGATTGTCTGTGTTAAAATGGCAAGATTATTTTGTTGTGTAGGTCTGTGGATTGTAGTATAAAAATGCTAATGTGCAACATATGTGGTAAGACCCGCAGCAATGCTCATAGTTTTTTGCTGAATGCAAAGTGTGGCATCCCCGAGTGCATAATACATTTTTCTATGTTTTCAGCCATCAAGTGTCACACATAGAGGCAATGATACTCCGTGCTGATGTGAGTTTTGCTTAGTATTCCACTTGTTTAGTATTTACTTCATGCCTATTGTGACTGTATACACATTTTCATTTCACTACATAGGCCACCATTTTTCTGTTCTACAGATATCTGCCACTGCAGCAGATGCTGAGCGCACCCTGACCCTCCCTGCGTCCACTGATACTGCTAGGTAAGTGTCACAAGCAAGCATGGAGTATAAAACAATAAAACAGAATAAAACATACTCTCTAGTTGTTCTTTTTCTGTATTCAAAGAATATTTTAAAGAATGTTGGTAACCAGACAGTTGACAGTAGCTATTGACTTCTATTGTATTTTTTTGTTTCTACTATGATAGTCATTTGGGTCTGTCAACTGTCTGGTTACCATCATTCTTTAAAAAAATCTTCTTTTCTGTTGAACAGAAGAAAATAACTCATACAGGTTTGGAACAACATGAGGATGAGTAAATCATGACAACATTTTAATTTTGGGGTGAACTATCCCGTTAATACTGCTGACAAAGTTATAAAGTGCTGTCTACATTACTCTAAGATATCAGGTCTCTTAATGCCTCAGATCAAACGTAAACTAAATTTGATGCAAATACTGTCATAATGTCAAAAACCTAGAATATTTAGGCCTATATTTGAATGCAGTGTGTTTATGTCTAAAGTGCAATTAATATTTACTTACCTCACTAATATGTTATATTTCTGTGTAATTATATTGTAGATGCTCTATTTGTGTGAACCCCAAGAGAGGAACAAAAGCCAGCCAGGCAAAGGTGGTGTCCAAGCAGACAGGGACGCATGTGCAGAAAAAGGCAACAACTGTGAATCTTTAGTCACCGTCTTAAAAAACTCATGGAGTGGGGCAAAGTCACAGCATTATGTTCTGTTCAGCCTAGCCTCACTGGTGAAGCAGAAATATTGTCATTCTATGAATGGATTTTATGTTATTAGCTTTAATAAAAGCATGTTTTAAAGTTATCTTTTGTCTGAGCCATTTGTTTGCCAGCAATTTTCAGTGTTTTTTGTTTTAAAATGTAAATTATACATCATCAGTTTCTTGTAGTGTTGCAATATAAATATCACATTTGATAGTACTTTAATAAATGTTATAGTATTAAACCATTTATGAAAATTACAGCAGGAACACTAAAATAACATTATAACGGGAGGGAAACACCTGACAGTATTATACTGTACAGCCTATATTTTCTACAGCAGAGTACTGTAATATTTTTTACAGTATTTAACTGTTGTTTCAGATTACAGTAGGTCCACTGTAAAATTACAGCATTCTACAGGTCAAGTAGCTGCCTGCAATCTACTGTAAATTAACGGGGAATTTTTTTACAGTGTGCTACTGCCAGATCCAGAGATCAGCTGAAAGGATTCAAAAACGGTAAAACTCAACTGTTTAACTCTAAGGGTCTAGCCTAAAAAATAAGCCTATTTTTTAAAAAAGTGGAGTGTTCCTTTAAAATCTTTAGATGGTGGATGCTTAGTGAATAAGACATACATTTCTAAACAACCTTATAACTAAATAAATTTACCGGTACCCGAGAAACTAAAATACAACATTAAATCTTGTTTCCAGAGAATGCCTTTTATATTATGTTTGTCTTAAAAAAAATCCAATGCAATCCCACAGCAATTCGTACATGTTTTAGAAAGTGGATAATTCATATGAATTTATACAACCTCCTTAGTACGTTTTTTTTTTTTTTTTTTGTACGATTTGTCTAGACCCCAGTGGTGGGTGGGATTAGGGGCGGACCTTACTGATGATGCTTTTTGCGATGACATAATTTCACAAAATATACGCATTGGCTGTACAAAACCAAATGGTTTCGTTTTCAGATTTATCCACTCTGGGATCTGGTTAAAAATATAGTGGTTTCAGGCTCCCAAATCCATCTAGACCACCGATTTGATACTAAATGTTTACATAGGGTGAATTCAGGGGGATTGGGACATTTTTTTTTTTTTTGCCATTGAGATGACAAAAAGTGTTTCAGTCAGTCCCTGAATTCACCCTTATACAGCTAAAGGCGTCTCCATAAGTATGGGGCCTACATCTTGTTGGATTTATATCTGAAACAAGAAAACATTGATTTATCAATGGGGTATTAAGAATAAACTTTTGCAAGAGATAAGATATAAGCAAGACTGCAAGATATATTTTCTGAAAACAAGTCAATTGATCAGTTTTGAAGGATGATTCAGTATTTTTACTGCTGACTTTTGCTGTTGATGCATGCAGAGAAAGTTGATTCCACCGTAGTTTTTTGAGGACAGCAAAGTGCATAGTCTTTTTGCAGGGGCTATTTGGGATGAAAGTGTGATGAGGCCCACAGAGATGGTCGTGAAAGTGGGTGGATCGTGGTTAGGTGTTGGTGTAGAGCAGTGTGAGAAGGGCTCTTTGTATTGAAAGTGTCACTGCTTGCGTGGTGCAGAGGAGCTGCATGCTGCGTCATTATGATGTAGCTTCACACACTCTTGTTGAGCTTTACAGGGAATATTCAAATGAAGCTTGCTCACAGCTTGGTCATTGATCATAAACCAGCCTTTATCGGCAGAGCCAGATAACCATAATTGAGTATTAAACATTCTGACACAAGGAGCTCGCGTAAAACATGTTGCAACGAGCAGGTGCTGCTATTGACCCTGGAGAGCATTTACAGCATGTTTAAATGGCCATTAATTCATATGTCATCATTGACCTGCTGCTGTTAACGATCATGACTCACTCATGATGATTTATTTATGGCATCTAACAAAAACAATAAAACAACTCTATACCGATTCCTAGCTGGGATACTAATACACATTTAGCAGCACACACCGGGCAGAAAGGAGAAATGTTGAGAAAAAATGTTCATTCACAAAGCCCTATTTGGGATATTTACATGTTCAGTCTTTTATGTCCATACTGATATGTTGGCCCATTTTTACAGCAATTCTCAGGTCAGTGATATATTTGGACTGTTTTGCATGAACTACTTGCTTCAGGTCTTGCAGCAACCATTCAGTTGGGTTAAGAGTAGATCTGCTTAATTTGGTTATTCATTGGCCAAAGCCCAGCGGTGTTTCCTCTGAGGAGGCAAAAGATGCAGTAAATTAGATTTTCTAGAAAATATCCATATTACAAAAATAACACAGCACGTATTACAACATGTGACATTAAAACATGTATAAATCACTTGTTTTTCTAAACTAAAACTGTCCAAAAGCGACACCACACTGTAAAAAATCTGTGGTGGTTTTTGTTGGTTTAACTTAAAAAAGTAAGTAACCTGGTTGCCTTAAAATTTTGAGTTTATAGAAATTAAAAATTTGAGTTGATACAATGAAGGAAATTAGTTTAATAACGATTTGGCATGTTTCACTGCGTCATCAGAAATAACACACACATAATTACCCAATATGCTTACAAAATCTTTTAATAATATTTTAATAAAGGCTGTCGAATCTCAAAAAATGTTCATTGTATTAACTCAAAATTTTAAATTCAATGAACTCAAAATTTTAAGGCAACCAGGTAACTTTTTTTCTAAATATTTTTTTACAGTGCAGCGGGTAAAGTTACAATGGGAGTGAGCGTCTCTATAGCCGCGTTTGCATTACCCTTAAATTGAAATTGTGAATTGAAAATATGCCCAATGGAAACACATCAGTTTAGCAAAAAAACTTGGTAACACTTTACAATACAGGTGCACTAATATGCATTAATTCATGCTTAACTAATGCACAGATAATCATGAGTTACTAATGGTGAACTAACCCATTTATTAATGATTACTGCATCAGCAACTAATGAAGATTCTACATGATTAATAGATTAAGCAATCATTACATTGTTATTAGTTAAATGTGTCATAATGTATTAATTCCTTAATAACATATTAACTAATAATGTATATTAATCTGTTAATTAGTTGTTTGCTTTAATTAATCATTAGCTAATGATTTACTAAGGTTTCATTATGTTATGACTACTTGTTGAGACACATGACTATTGACTAATTGATGTAATTGTGGTTATGGGTTTTGAATTAATTATGAATTAGTTAATAGTCATGAGCCCCAAAAAGTAAAGTCATAACATAATGATACCTTTATAAATCATTAGCTAATGATTAATAAAAGCAGGCAATTGGAAGTTGAAATCCATGGCATTGACCCCTTGTGGTAATTAACAGATTAATATACATTATTAGTAAATATAATATGTTATTAAGGAATTAATACATTATGACACATTTAACTAATAACAATGTAATGATTGCTTAATCTATTAATCATGTAGAATCTTCATTAGTTGCTGATGCAGTAATCATTAATAAATGGTATATAAAACAATAAAAAATAATTATTAGTTACTTTAACAGTTATTAGAATCTAATTATTTTTTTAAATGCCATATAAATAACAACATCTGCACCAAACTGCATATTTTTGCTTAGTGTGGGCCTCTGAATAAAATGAAAAAATAAATAAAAATAAATTTTGAATCAGCTCCATATATCATACTATATGAGACATAAAAGCTTGATTTATCTTCTGTAATAGCCTATTCAAAAACATGTATGCAAACTTTTTTATGCAGGTGATGTTTAAGATGAGTAGGATAAAGTCAAAGGTAATGGACTAATTTTAACGTCCTGAATTAACTTCCCATCAATGACTGATAGACCCAGACATCCTCAAACCAGGATACTCACAGCGCGATGCATTACAGTTTGTGATGAGTTTGTTTTGTCTCATTATTATTCTAACAGCTGTCTGAATGATCCAGGTGGTATTTGATAACTCTGGATATGTGGCAGTGTTTCAAAGTGCAGTAATTTTCTTTTTGCCATTCAAAGCATTCCGCTTACTCACTGAAATAATGACCACCAACATCAAGCAATTCAAAACAGAAGTTTAGCTATTACTCTGCGGTTTTGTGTGACCTTTTGAAATTTTGTCAAGAGTAGCAATGGTGGTGAGTTCTTTAGTCTGTACGCTAATGGCTCTAACTAAAAAAGTAGAAATACAGAATGTTCAAATAAATTGTAAGCTACAGATCATAAGAGTATAATAGTCTGGTAGGCCTACCTATTCAGTGGTTCACATTTTTCACCAGAACAGAACAATAGTTGTTAGATTAGTATGTTCATAAAAGCAAAAAAGATATTCTTGGTTAAAAATAGTTGAAAATTGATGTTTATTCGTTGTTTAATAACATCCACTCTATATAATTTCGACAGTCAGCTCATATTTTTAGCTAAATGAATGCAACACCACTGTGATAAATGGAGATAAATAGATCCCAAACCCTCTCATGCTCACAGAGGGGTCTTGTTGTTTTAACAAAATCTATCATTTTGAACATTTTAGTCAGATGCTTCTCTCATCTATAAATCAGCCGAGTAGACTTTTTTTTGTGTAATGGATGTTTAGTTTGTGTCAAGTGTGTTTATCTTTTGTTAAAAATGTATTCCCAGTAGGATTTGCTGTCTAAACAATGTACAGTGAATAAATAGTGATGTTATAGTTGACTGAATTGCGGCGGGACTGATTAGATTTGACTTTTGTTTCAGCTTTGAAAGAGAGAGAGAGTGTTGTGCTACCTGACAGAGTTCAGGATGTGCTCGCATATGGGATAGAGTGACCTAGTTACGTACTCTCTAGAGGAGAGGAAAGTGTGTGTGTCTGTCTGCATCTTTCTCTCTGAGAGATGAGGTGTGAGAGTGTGGTGTGGAGAGTATAGGGGCTGTTACGTGTCTGTCAGGGCACAGGAAGGTGAGGCCTGGTCTCTACAGCTGGCACTGGTGCAGTGGCTTATTGACAGAATCTTTAGTTTTAGGCCTGTACGAATTGGGGAAAATATATAACTGGGAAGTGCGATTTATTTATTATTATACAAATGAAAAGTCTGTGTGTGTATATGTATATGTAAATGTATATGTATATGTATATGTATATGTATATGTATATGTATATGTATATGTATATGTATATGTATATATTATGGATGCAACAATACAGTTAGTCCATGGTTCATACATACCTCGGTTTTTAACCACGGTTTTCGGTTCGGTTGTTTTGCTATTCTTTTTTAGGCGAGAGGAACAGAAAGAGGTTAAGGATATTTTTTTCTATTGTAATACTCTTTTCTTTATTTTACTTAAAAGACTTGAAAAACCTTACTTAAACTTAAAACTTTACTTAAAAAAACCTTGTACACATTCCTAGTGTATTGTATAATATAAAATAAATAAATATAAACATTTACAGTGGCAGCTCAGAGATGTACAGTAGCATTTAAGTATGAAATTGACTGAATAAATGTAGGCTAAAATTAAAACTACATAGTCTTCAATATGCAATATACATTGATTGAAAGCTACTGTATTATTACTTTATTCAAGAGCAGTGTGTGCTTTTTTTTCTTTGTCTATTTTAATACCTCTAATTCTGCTATAATTTTAGAGGTAAACTGTCCCTTTAAGGACAAGCGTTCACAATCACTAGTCTGTGCTGCTACGACCTGCTCACATCTCATACCGACACACGATTTTACTTTCACTTTAGACATAACCGACTGTTTTTATATATGTTGTGTTTGACAGTATTAGCGCAGTAAGACTACTTAGTCCAGTAATCAAGTGTCTGACAGGCGCGCGCGCGCCCTCAGCGCATGTTAAACGTGAATCAAATGTTTAACCGGCAAGGCTTTAAAATGCTGCTAAACACCCCCAAACTTTAGTGCATACAATTGGATATTTACATTTACGCATTTGGCAGACGCTTATATCCAAAGCGACTTACATTGCATTTTATGGTACATATTTTACATTTTTGTCAGTTCTTGCTTTCCCTGGGAATCGAAGCCATGACCTTGGCGTTGCTAGCGCCATGCTCTACTGTTTGAGCTACAGGAAAGCCTATGAGGATATTTGCTCATATCAGTGCATAGCCACACAGGCTCACTCAAACAGAGCCAAAATAAACTAAAAGATAAATATTTAAAACAAAGAGAAATATAAATAATTAATAATTAAATGTAAAACCAAAAAAACGCAATTCAAAAACACGTATTGAAGCGTGAATGCCGTACCGAATGGTTCAATATTATATTGAGTATTGTGGCATTTCTTAGGAACACCTGTTCAATTTTTTATTAATGCAATTATCTAATAAACCAATCACATGACAGTTGCTTCAATGCATTCAGGGGTGTGGTCCTGGTCAAGAAAATGTCCTGAACTCCAAACTGAATGTCAGAATGGGAAAGAAAGGTGATTTAAGTATGCGGCAGTCCTGCGGGCAAAAATGCCTTGTTGATGCTTGAGGTCAGAGGAGAATGGGCCGACTGATTCAAGCTGATAGAAGAGCAACTTTGACTGAAATAACCACTCTTTACAACCGAGGTATGCAGCAAAGCATTTGTGAAGCAACAACATGCACAACCTTGAGGCGGATGGGCTACAAAAGCAGAAGGCCCCACCGGGTACCACTTATCTCCACTACAAATAGAAAAAAGAGGATACAATTTGCACAAGCTCACCAAAATTGTACAGTTGAAAACTGGAAAAATGTTGCCTGGTCTGATGAGTCTCGATTTCTGTTGAGACATTCAGGTGGTAGAGTCAGAATTTGTTTTTAACAGAATGAGAACATAGATCCATCATGCCTTGTTACCACTGTGCAGGCTGCTGGTGGTGGTGTAATGGTGTGGGGGATGTTTTCTTGGCACACTGACCATGTCCATCCCTTTATGACCACCATGTACCCATCCTCTGATGGCTACTCCCAGCAGGATAATGTACCATGTCACAAAGCTTGAATCATTTAAAATTGTTTTCTTGAACATGACAATGTACTAAAATGACGCCCACATTCACCAGATCTCAACTCAATAGAGCATCTTTGGGATGTGGTGGAACGGGAGCTTCGTGGCCTGGATGTGCATCCCACAAATATCCATCAACTGCAAGATGCTATCCTCTCAATTCTGGCCAACATTTCTAAAGAATGCTTTCAGCACCTTGTATAATCAATGCCAGATAGAATTAAGGCAGTTCTGAAGGCGAAGGGGGGTCAAACACAGTATTAATATGGTGTTCCTAATAATCCTTTAGGTGAGTGTGAGATATATATTTATATACGCACATAAGCCTCTTATGCATCCACTGTGGTGAAAAGCTCCTGTACATTGGAGAAAAATATGGATTGTCATATACATTTATTTAGATAATAATAATATTCTCTTTTTTTTTTTTACTCCAAAATGGAGTGAGGGGGCACTAAACACACTCATGTTTCATTCATACTGGAGGCCAGAGGGCGCCCTCAAGCAGAAACGTCACATTTGCCTCAGAAAGAAGTAATATAATGACGTTTTCAGGAAATCCCTAGTGTGAAGCTAGTGTTGTGTAGCTGAATAAAAAGAAGATAGACACTCTTTGATTAAACATGAATGTATTTGACTTGAATGACTTAAGACATTATACACATAAAACACTCTTTTTCTTCACCTGCGGTAATAATTACTGGTAATGTAATATTTAAAAAAATTAAATTTTTACTGAACGAATCAATGAACGAATCTGAACGAATCATTTTGGTGAACGAACTGAAAATGAACGACTCTCTTAAAAGATTCAAAATTTCCACCACTAGTGGGTTTCCTCCAGGTGCTCCAGTTTCCCCCATACAGTCTAAAGACATGCAGGTTAGGTGGATTGGATGTGCCAAATTGGATGTAGTGTGTGTGAATGTCAGTGCTGGGTTTCGTCAGGAAGGACATTTCGGCGCAAAACCTGTCCCAAATGTGTGTTTACGGATAATTCAAATGAAGCAGACTCTGCAAATGAGCGGGACTTAGAACTCTAAATGTTTTTTTAAATGGGTGTAAAATAAATTATTAATCTTAATCATTAATATTATGCTCACCAAGGCTACATTTTATTTAATCATAATACAGTAAAAAAAAAAAAAAAACTGTTGTATTTTTTTTAAATAATATTACAATGGAAAATATCCAATTTCAATTTTAATAGTAATATTGTTTTTTAATAAAGGTTTTGTATTTTGTAATTTGATATGCTGTTTTCTATTTTAATGCAATTTAAAAATGTAATATTTTTATATATATTATGGCAGTAAAGATTTTGGAGTTTATGCTCACATCAGCATACATATATATATAGTCCCTGACAAAAGTCTTGTCGCTTGTGTACAAATTGACCTAAAGTGCCGCTGAAATATATTTCTAATCAAGATTTTTTTTTACAAGAAATGGCTCATTTTAATCCCACCAGCTTTTGTGATTAATGATTTTTAATATAATGTATGCTGATGTGAGCATAAACTCCTTTTTAAAAGAACTTAATTTATTTACATTTTTTACTGCCACTTAATTCAGTTTAAGGCATCCTTGCTAAAACAAACAAAAAAAGTTCATTAAATTCATAAATTCATTAAAACAAAAAAATTCACTGACCCCTGTCCCAACCCAAGTTTTGTACAGTAGTATGATTTCATACTGTATAAGTGATTAAATTTTGCATTAAATTGCAAATGATTTGTTTTTTTTGATGATTGTTTGATTTGATGATTTGTTTCCAGTTATAGTGTGTGAAAAAGAGAGAAGTGGTATATGAAAATGCTTTGTGGGAATGCAATATTCTGACAAAATATAGCTATATTCCTGGCACGTGCAGGATTTAATTTTTTAATGTGGCACTAACATCACTACCTCAGTTGCCCCGAAAAGGCTCACAGGTATTTCAAAGGATCATTAAACATAAACATAAAACCACCAAACAGAACATGTATTCAATGACTGCATGCTTCCCCAAAGCATAATGAACAGCAGCAGCCATTACATTGAATTTTCTTTGCTGGTTTGCACATTTGTTGCATTACATTGCAAAATATGCAAAATATCAGGAAAGTCTTTAATCCAAACTCAGGAAAGGAATGAAATCCTGAAGACTCAAACAAACTCTGCCCTAATGATAGACATTCATAACACATTGCTGTTGTTATAGAAGTAAAGTGAAGGGTAAAAAGTGTGTCCTCAGACTGATGTTTGTCCTGCTCATCCCTGCCTCATTATTTTTATGTCACGCCATTCCGCTGCATTTCACTGATGGTGTCATAATAGGGCTTGAGGGAACAGCTGCTCTCCGTCATTGATAGTTCTTCAGCACAGGAGGACCAGTGGACGGTCACTCTGACCATTGATTGATGGATCCGTGGGACAATTCTTTTTCTGAGAGCAGACGAGACAGAGACTTCACCATGGCAACCTGGCAAAGCAAGTGAGACCTGTTAAAATCATATCTTGTCCTGAATACATTATGATTTCATCATGTCTTTGTCTGTTTGTCAGTACTTTTTTGTAATATTACAACAGTCATGTTAACATTCTAACGTGTGGGAATAGATCTTTTCAAACACCTGAATCTGTAATTTGCTTGGATTAATAAGGACAATTACTTAGCTAAAATACAGGGAATGGACAATGAAACGGAAACACAGACCAATATAGTGTTGGAGGTTTCATATATGCACAGCGTGGTGGGTTTTACATTCTACCAGTAAGAGCAGAGTGTGAAGGTTGAATTAGCTGAGCAATATCACAGCTGTAAAATATTGCCATCCACCCAACACAATAGAAGTTATCAGAGATCAAAAGAGGACAGCTTGTTGGTGCGTGTCTCGTTGGCTCATCTTTGACCAGGAGAGCAAGTCTTTTTTTGTGCATTAAGAGCCACGGTATCCAGAATAATGTTGGCATACATATTAGTCTAAGGCTTCTGATTGGATTATGTTGGTAATAGACACTTTTTTCATTGAGCTAAAATAAGTTGTGTGCCTCTAATAAGTGCTTTTGATCTTCTTTTTGCTTTAAATGATATGTGGAGGATACTGGATGTTTACCACAGAGTTGTCGCACCATTTACAACGCAATTTTTTTAGATTTTTTTAAAACCGTTAAACAGGAAATGACGGAATTTTACCATGCATTTTACAGCGGGTCTATTCGAATGGGATTTAGTTTTACCCAAGGTAATTTTTCTGGAACTTTTTACATAAGGTAAAAGTCTCTGTAATCTTTACTGACATTAGCCCTATTCAGACTGGATTAGATTAACATGGGGACGTATATAACCCGAATAGGGCTATTGTCCGTAATGATAACCAAGATGGCACATTCGGACGGGACTAAAATCACAGAGAACCTCTGGTGATATTTACTTTACCCCCATGTCCCCATGTTAAACCAATCCAGTCCGTACCTTTTCAAAACACTGTCATTTCTTGTAGGTACTACCTTACTGTTTTATAAAACATATATATAGGAGACAGAGTTCAGACTGGCGCTCATGTTGTGTTTGCTCACGTGATAACAGCAGCGTCATACGCACATGACGACAAGGAGGTTACCGTGGTGCGTAAAGCGAGTTACTCCTCCCACTTCTGCTAGCTTTACTGATATATCTTATCCTGTGCGAATTGGCCATTAATGTTACAGGCATCCTGAGGTAAAATTACTTTATTCCCATGTCCCCATGTTAATCTAATCCCGTCCGAATAGGGCTAAAGACACATGGCAAACATGATGGCTTAAATACACAGACTAATGACTGGACAAGGGGCACCTGTGAACAATGATCAAAAAATGAACCAATAACACAACAGAACACAAGACAAGGGAGCACATGGCAGGATCACATGACAAACCACGAAGTGCATGACAGAACTTGACAGTAAACATGAAAACCTAAAAACATGAAACATGAAGCCAACACCAATACACCCTGTGACACTCTGTCTCTCTCTTTTCTTGGGGGCTGCTCTCTGACTCTTTCTTTTGCTTGTCTTCTTTGCTCTGGCTATTTCTCGCTTCTCTTTTCTAAAGCCTCTCTCTCCCTCTTTATATCCCTCAGGTAACATTCATGCCCGGCACAATTAATGGTATACATTTTATCATCTCATATCATATCATCTATTTTGTAACTATTTTAAGTGTAACCATAAACAAATTTTTTCGTTAAATTAATGATTTACTAACTAGTTTTGATTCGGTATTGACTTTTAAGTGCTATTGTAATACAATAGTCATTATAGAAACACTCTCCCACATATTTTGCTATGGAACTTTGTTTATTTCCGTAGTGGGTGGTTATTGATGATAAAGGTACAGTTTTCTACCATCTTTCTGACAATGTTTATTTAGTCTTTTGGCAACCCTAGGCAATCCACCCTTACATCAAATCTAATTAGCACATCATTTGTGATTCAAAATAATTTAATGACAAAATCTAGTTATGGTTGCACTTAAAATAGTTACAAAATAGATGTATGAGATGATAAATACGTATACCATTAATTGTACACAGCATGAATGTTACCTGAGGGATAGAAAGTGAGAGAGAAGCTTTAGAAAAGAGAAGAGAGAAAGAGCCAGCGCAAAAAATCCCCAGCAAAAGAAAGAGACAGAGAGCAGGCCCCAAGAAGAGAGAGAGGGAGAGCCAGAGAATAAAAGAGCCAGAGCAACTTACAATCTTCTTTTTATCTCTTCCTTGACCATGTGACAACCCTAATGTGAGTCATTCAAACTCACTAATCAGACCAAACCTTCCCCGCTGACACACGTTTGGCCTACAGGCCTTCAAAATCTCATTGTCTTTAGGAATTCCAAATGGCCCTTCTGGTAAGAAAGATGGGGTTGAAAACAGTTCAGCAAATGTCTCTGTTCAATTTCAAATATAAAATATCTTTGATTATTTTCAATTCTACAACAATGTGAAACATGTATCGTTCTTTGATGATTATTTTTGAGCCACTTTGGGGTATTTTAGAGGAGCAAATCATAAAATGCGACCTGCCACTGTTCTGGAATGGATCAAAATCCCTCTGGCCACTGTAAAGGACTTGTGTATGCTATTCTCAAGATAAACTGATGCTGTATTGGCTGCAAAAGGAGACCATACACCATACTGATAAATTGTTGTGGTCTAAAACCAGGTGTTTCAGCTTCAGTGCTCAACCCCTGTAGCTAAAGATATCAATGGAAAATTTAATAAGACATGTCTCCCTAAAATGAAAGTTGCATTATGTTCCAAACATGTATGACTTTATTTCTTTAATGAAACTCAAAGAATATGTTTATATTAATGGTTTTCTGTTCAGTAGAATGAAAGACACCGTAAAAATCAAAATTAAAAGTCTTCTGAAGCGATATTGCTTTATGAGAGAAAAAATCTAAATCTGTAAGGTATTCACTGAAATTCTTGCCTTGAAAAAAATCAAAAGCACCTTGGACACTCTGCTATAAATAGCGTCTTTTGTGTTTCACAAAAGAAAGACAAGAAAGATGCAGGTTTGAAACATGAAGGTGAGTATGATGACAGAATTTGCATTTTTGGTTGTACTAATCCTTAAACTAAATAGAAACTAAAATGTTTTGAATAACCATATCTATGTATGGGCTTCGGATAGTTTACCTAAACATGAAAATTCTGTCATCATTCTCACTCTCAAGTTGTTCCAAACCTTTTTGATTTTCTTTCAAGAAGTTACTTTCAAAACAAGCTGCTTTCTGTAAGTCAACACAGCAATTTCACATGATCAAGTGAACCCAATACAAAACCTGCTTGTAAAAAAGTTTTTCCTTAAAAATTCCTAAGCTCGAGGAAATAGCGCATTAACGATTTTTTGATATAGTCATATTAAAATAAATTAAAGCTGCAGTCCCTAACTTTTTTTGGTTAAACATATTTGTGCAAGTATAAGCCTGTATTCAAAACTCCTGTCAAATCTCCTTACCTTAACCCAATTTTACTAATTTCTCTGCAGGAAATTCAAGCATGAATGTCGTTCCGGCTAATAGGATATACATGTGAGGATGCTGCTGGTGGTGGATCATTTATAGCTTTTTCTCACAGCAGATGTAATTATTAAACTTAACATTTTTATGGCGGATTGTAATTCAGAAAGGTCCAAACGACAATCATTGCTGACAAATGGAGATTCATCCATAGTCATATGCCAAAGTTTAGACTGTACAGAAATTGAAATCAGCAGGTAGCCTAATATACAATGCTGTTGTTAACATTAAAGGGGGGGTGAAACACTCAGTTTCAGTCAGTGTCATGTCAATCTTGAGTACCTATAGAGTAGCATTGCATCCTGCATATCTCCGAAAAGTCTTTATTTTTTTTATAATTATATAAGAAAGATGCGCTGTTCCGAGTCTTTCCGAAAAAAGCCGAGCGGGTGGGGGCGTGTCGTGTGAGCGGAGCTAAATAATGACGTGTGCAGCAGCGCGCTGCAGTGAGGAAAGTGATTCGCTCTGTGAGGAAAGTGATTCGCCCGCCACGTGAGGAAAGTGTTTCGCTCTGTGAGGAAAGTGATTCGCTCAGTGAGGAAAGTGATTCGCCCGCCGCGTGAGGAAAGTGATTCGCTCTGTGAGGAAAGTGATTCGCTCAGTGAGGAAAGTGATTCGCCCGCCGCGTGAGGAAAGTGATTCGCTCTGTGAGGAAAGTGATTCGCTCAGTGAGGAAAGTGATTCGCCCGCCGCGTGAGGAAAGTGAGTCGCTCTGTGAGGAAAGTGATTCGCTCTGTGAGGAAAATGATTCGCTCAGTGAGGAAAGTGATTCGCCCGCCGCGTGAGGAAAGTGAGTCGCTCTGTGAGGAAAGTGATTCGCTCAGTGAGGAAAGTGATTCGCCTGCCGCGTGAGGAAAGTGAGTCGCTCTGTGAGGAAAGTGATTCGCTCAGTGAGGAAAGTGATTCGCCCGTCGCGTGAGGAAAGTGAGTCGCTCTGTGAGGAAAGTGATTCGCCCGTCGCGTGAGGAAAGTGCTAATACAGATCGACCGCCGGCCTATCAGTGGGTAAGTCAGTAGCTACTGGTTATATCACCTGTTTAGCATCCTACAAACCAGCGCTTTGATGGGCGTAGGCTGTTGCTTTCGCTCTCTCCCTCTCTCTCTCTCACGCGCTTCCGGTAGAATTGTCCGTAAGGCCCATACAAGGAAATTCCGCCCCCATTAACGTCAAAGGGGACGCATGATCTCAAAAAACTTGCCGAAACTTATGACTAACCGGAAGTAGTATTTTTGACAAAGAAATACTCCCATCAAACGTCCACCTTAACTTTTGAAACTTTGTCTATGTTTAGTATGGGATTCCAAGTCTTTAACAGTGTAAAAAGATCAGTATGCATGAAACAGCATTTCACCCCCCCTTTAACAATTTGAGAGCAAAGTATAACAACAACGATCATTTGTATGGTTTGATGTGATGTGCAGTAAGCTATTGTTAGATTTAACTATTGGTGGCACAATTTATTGTAATGCTTTTTTCTCAACCGGTCAGAATAAAAGTGGCAGTCATGTTACTTACTTGTTCGGATGACATTTTCCGATGAAAATGATTGTTTTGGCCATACTCCCAAGATGTAGAATCTGTGATTCTGAAGTACAGTATCCACACCACTGCGGTGAACGGATGAATGACAGCCACACATAACCCTCAAAACATTAGAATCATCCGCACTGAGGAGTCGTGCCGATGCACAACCCACGTGAAGACAATAATTACGCAAATAACTTCAATTGCAGGTTTCAAACAGAGATGGCGACAAAGAGGCAAAACATACAAACTGCAGCTTTAATAAAACTTGTTTTCTTTTAACAGTGTAATGAACATTTCCATCATTTTCTTTCTCTGCTGTGTTGTTGCTAATAAGGGGTAATTAAAAGAGACCGTCTCTACCTCACCAAGGTCAGTCAAGAGGGGAATTAAGTTCAGCAATTAATCTGCATAAAGAACACACCCCTAAGCATAACCTGCCAGAGAGAGATATCTATAATCCCACCGTTTACTCATATCATCTTGCTCTGAGATGTTAAGATAGCTAGTGGAATTAATTTGTCCATTTGATCATTATTCATAATTACCGAAGCAGCATCTCAGTTAAGAACAGACTAAAAGCAATACTGACATGTCCGTTACAGTGCTGTTCAATCTGAATAAGCATCCTGAGCAAAACCATCATTATGTTCAATTTTTACATTCTGACATTGTGAAAAGTTATCAACAAATTCAACTTAATGAATAATTTTTACTATTTATACACATGATCTTGAATGAGTCTTCATTCTGGATTGAACTTACTGTCATCAGAGACAAACTAACTGTCGCTACACCGAGTGTTTTCTTCTAGAGAGCGAAGTAATGTCACGATAGAGTTATCGATCACATGGAGATTCATGTAACTCTATCTGCGTTTATCACCCTATAGAGTAAGATGTTACAACATCTTACTCAATAACAAAATCAATACCCACAGCCCCCCCCATTACAGCCCATTAACGGTGAGATGAAGGCTGACGGTGAAATGCTCTACCCCGACAGCCGTCGTTAGTAGAGACTCAGACTCCTTGTCAGTTGTGCTCTGATTTCAACCCAGAGCTGATGAATCAGTCAGTCTGAGAATGTCAACAGGCCATCGGTCCCTTCTGCCACCCAAGGGACAAGCCCACGTTGCCCAGGGAGAGGATTGATTGGGTTCCTTTATTTGAAGCACTTCTTTTAGCAGGGAAGGATCAATGAGAGTTTCTTGACTGGCTTTGGCTCCTGTCTGCTGTAGGACTGATTTCTCCACATGCTGTCAAAGCATGTTAGAGATTGTGCCAAAAAGGTTGTTCATTAGCACCGAGCTAGTCAGTCTGCGCCAGGATCACCAAGTATCATTTGCTGTTAGAATGGATGATGTCAGTGGAAGCTGACACTTAGGGAAGATGAGAAAAGACTCTGATAGTGTTACACGATATAGAATGATAAGTGGTTTGACTGATTTAAAAAAAAAAATTATATTTGTAAAGGACATTCATTTAGTCACCCTCATGTTGTTCCATATATATGGCTTTCTTCTGTGAAACACAAAAGATGATCATTAGTGTAAAAAACATTACTGCCACCTATACTGAATTGGAGTGTGAACAGGAGAGCAATGCCGTAGTGGCCCATTTTACAGTACAATTGCTTATATTGGTTTGGTTTTCACTGAAAACGATTGAAGCAATGGAAAATTATCACAAGTACTTTTTTCACTGTTTGGTACATTATTATTATTATGGCAGAATTTTACAATACAGTCTCATTTGTTAACATTATTTAATGTATTAACTAACATAGCAACGAGCAAAAAATTTTGAACAGTGTTTATTAATTTTGGGTAATAAAAATCCATTCATTCATTGTTCGTTTATGTTAGTTCACAGTATATTAACTAATGTTTACATATACAACGTTTGATTTTAATAATGTATTAGTAAATGTTGAAATTAACATTGATTATTAAAGGTGCACTATGTAGTATTTTTGCAGTAAAATATCCAAAAACCACTAGGCCAGTGTTATATATTTTGTTCAGTTGAGTACCTACAATATCCCAGATGTTTCCAACTATTTGTAAATTGTGAGAAAATTGCTATTTTAACTAAGGACAGGGATGTTTCAGCATTGCATTTGAGGGAGTCGCCTGTCAATTGCGTCATATCTGCGTTACCCTCGGTTTCGGCTTTTATTTGTGCAGGCGCCTGGCGAATGAGTCCCGTCCCATCCCGGTATTCGCGAGGCGGGTATTTGTTTAACAATCGCTCCAGCAGCTTTGCTCAGGTTCATAACACTCGGTCCTGCTCTGCTTTAGACTACAGTAACGTTAATAACCGCATGCATGAACGTGATTTCTGCCCGAGTCCTATTTTCCACCGGCTGTGATGAGAAGACCACATCTCCCAAGATGCTGCGCTCACACTTTGCGTTATCAAACTACGCATTTGTTTTGCATAAGCGCCCTCCAGTGGACGAAAGCTGCATAGTGCACCTTTAAATGCCGTAGAAGTATTACTCATTCTTAGTTTGTTAACTAATGTAGTAAACTGATGTAAGCTAATGAAACATTATTGTAAACTGTACCATTTTTACTACTACAGCAACTACTATTAATATTAGGTAAGACTTTTTTTACAGTGTCCTTGTTACATATGGTTGCATGTAATTATCATGGTAATTACAGTAAATTATGCATAATTAAATGCAACTAACCCTAAAACAAACCCTAATCCTACCCTTACCCTATTGTAAATACATGTAGTTAATCAATATTACTCACTGTAACAATGACACCTTACAATAAAGTTAAACCTATTATTCAACATGTCCTCCAACCAATAGGCCTATATAGGTTGTTTGTCACTTCCTTGAAATACGACCCATATGAGCGTTTACTAAAGTTGCAGCCCTATCGACAATATTTTAATGAATTAAGTACGACGCACGGGAGCGTTTTCTAAAGTTTTCCTCCTATTGACAGCAGGACACTTTCATTTAAAAGCATTTCCCTTTCAGTCGGTCACGTTCAACGTATGTCGGACTTGACCGATGAATTGGGATCACTTCTGGGAGCCCCTATCAGCTTCGAGATACAGAAAATGGGCCAATGAACATTGGCGTGCGTGCTTTGCATATCGCACCCAGCCCAACTGCGCGGGTATAAAGCGGAAGCAATCATCACGCACTGTTGTCATTTACTTCGGAGCCGAACGGCGTTGATGAAGCATCTGACTGCCTTCTATATAGCGAGAGAGCGAGAGAAAGCGTGTGCCGGGGGAAATTGCTCTTGTGTTGGCGACCGCGATCTCACTACTGCTGAGAGAGCTGCTGTTTTCACAGCAAACTGAGAAACTGAGCAAACTGCCAATTGTAATTGCAATCTAGGTTGGACAATTGGTTTCTCGGAGCAGGCTGCGCTGGTTCTCAGCGTCCCGCCCTGGTGCCTTTCTTCCCGGAGGTGCATGAGGAGCTGACTAGGTTGTGGAAAGCACTGTTTAGCGCCTGCGGGCGACCTGGTGGCTCCTCCCTCCTCACTACCCTTGAGGGCGGGCAGGCCAGGGGGTATGAGGGTTTCCCGCCAGTGGAGCGGTGCAACTGTGTCCAACGTCCGCCTCTAGCTGGCGTGGGAACCCGAAGCTCCCGTCCAGGGCCTGTAGAGTCTCTTCCGGTCTGACCGCGAAGGCCTACAGGTCCTGTGGCCAGGCCACATCCGCCCTGCATGCCATGGCGTTGCTTCAGGTGCATCAAGCACAGGCACTCATGGACATGCACAAGGGTAGTCCTGGCCCAGAGCTCCTCCGGGAGCTCCGGACGGCGATGGACCTCACCCTACGGGCGACGAAAACAGCTGCCCGTACTATTGGTCAGGCGATGTCCACCTTGGTGGACCAGGAGCAGCATCTCTGCTCAACCTGGCCGATATGAGGGAGACCGATAAGACCCGGTTCCTGGACTCCCCTATTTCGTCGGCTGGGTTGTTCGGCGTCATGGTTGAGAGCATTGCCCAGCAGTTCTCGGCCGCCCAGAAGCAGACGGAGGCCATCTGGCACATCCTGCCCCGGCGGTCCGCTGCTGCCTCCACCCCGCCGCCGGCGGCAGCACTTCCGCCTGCCCTTCACCGAGGGCGCTCGCCCGCCGCCGCCCCCGCCGCAGCCCAGCAGCAGCCTCCACCCGGGTGTAGGCGTGGAGCCAGCCGCGGGAAGGACGCCCAGCCCGCTCAGGCCGCAGCCAAGTCAGGTGGCAAGTGCCGCCGTAAGAGACCCTGAGTCGGGCCACCCAGAGATGGAGGATCCTGCTCGACAGGATGTGGCAGCAGCACCACTTCCTCCCCCCAGAGGAGGGCCGGGGGGCTCCCTTGTGACAATTACATCTGTCCCGCCACTGGCCATGGCCACTGGCCACCAAGAGAGCGCGCTTGGCGGTGTTTGACGCTCCCATGCCTTATCACCCTCAGGTGCCTCTCCAATCGCCAGCAGGGGGCGTGCGGGGCACCCACAGGCGGTCTCCCCATTGTATCGCGCCCCCTTTTCGTCTGTTACGGAGGACAGCAGAAGGGAAAGGCTGTCTACAAGCAGAGGATGGCCCACTGGATAGTGGATGTCATTGTCTTGCCGTATGCGTCCCAAGACGTGCCCTGCCCGCTCGGGATTAGAGCCCACTCCTCCAGGGGTGTAGCCTCTTCCTGGGCGCTGGCTCGTGGCGCCTCGCTGACAGATATTTGTAGAGCTGCGGGCTGGGCAACACCCAACACGTTCGCTAGATTTTATAGCCTACGTGTAGAACCTGTATCTTGTACTCAATTCTCATAGTCGCTAGCACCGAAGTACCCGTTCTAGTGTTGGCTTGCTGCGCCACTCCCTTCCTCTGGAACTGATATGTGCGCTTATATGCTCCAGTCGAGTTTCCCTGCATGGCAAACCCTATCGAGTCCTCCGCAACCCGCGGCAGTCAGACGTTGCGGAGTGTCTGACCCCAGGTCTAACACTCGTATGCTTTGTGGAACTTGTGTTAGGCTGGGTTCCAAATGTAGTGACCCCCACGGCGGTCCCATATGTGTATTCTCCACGGTACAGCTCCCTACAGTGAGCCTGTGTCTTTCCCTCTGCCCTCTCAGTGCGGTGTCTGCCCCTCGCCCAAGAGGGCTGGGGCCACCCCTGGGACTCCCGTTAGTTGCACTGCCCACGGCCAGTCCATACGTGTAATTTCCACATGTTATACCCTTCGGGGGAGTTTGGCTTCCACAGCAGCCTCCAGGGGCACGCTTTCCCAGTGTTATCCAATAGTCCACTGATTGGGTCTTGTGGGATGGCAGTGTGACTCTCCCTGCAGGAAATTCCCCGCCCGTCGAGACGGGGTTTGAGGGACTCCCGCAGGGCGCTGGAAGTGGCAGTAACTGTGGTGTTTTCTATAGGAATCCCAATTCGTTGGTCAAGTCCGATGTACGTCGAACCGAAAGGGAACGTCTCGGTTACATATGTAACCCTCGTTCCCTAAAGGAGGAAACGGAGACGTACGTCCCGTCGCCACAGTTGCTGTACCATCACTGCAGTTCGAGTCACGGGTTCGGCTCCTCAGCGAAAAACAACAGTGCGTGGTGATCGCTTCCGCTTTATACCCACGCAGCGGGGCGGGGTGCGATATGCAAAGCACGCACGCCAATGTTCATTGGCCCGTTTTCTATATCTCGAAGCTGATAAAGGCTCCCAGAAGTGATCCCAATTCTTCGGTCAAGTCCGACGTACGTCTCCGTTCCCTCCTTCAGGGAACGAGGGTTACATATGTAACCGAGACGTTTTCCCTTTTATCTGCTTAATATTTTAGGTTTTGCATTGCTCAATTGGTAAAGCATATATATATATATATATATATACTTTTGAAAAGGAGGTAGTGCCACAGTGACAGCTTTTGTAACTTTTTTTTTCTGAGGGTGTATATTAACACTGTATTAACTTCTGTAACTTTGGACATACTTTTGGACATTTTTCTAAGGGGTTTAAGAAAGACAAACATTTTTTAATTATGTCATTTTCAGTTATTTAATTTTCGTTTCTTTTTTTTTTGCTCAAAGGGAAGGTGCCATTCAAAAGGGGGTTGTACTGGTAATGTAATTTATTATTATTATTTCTATTCAACTATAGCAATACAAAATTAGCATTTCCAAGAATGGTCCTTTGGACCTTTGGACCCTCTATAGTCAGATAAATCAAAATATCTTGTTTTGTTGTTCGTCTCTCATTATTATTTAGACACAGCACACGTACAGATGCACACAAGTTCAGACAATGCACATCCTCTCTCTCTCTCTTCTTCTACTCCTGCAGTTTTGGCAGAGGGCTGGTGCGTGTTGGCCATGTGTGGGTTAAGCAGGAAGAGTCAGGGGCTGAGAGCACTTCGGTTGGATGTTGTCTACTTGTGTTCCCCAGCAGGGCTGCCGGGCTTGGTGAATAGAATCAGTGCACTTGACTGTATCCAAGCAACCATTCATTAATGCGGTCGACCCTGCATGGGGCTTTGAGTCTCAGTTCAGAGATGTGTGCTAGTCTCCGTACAGAGTAGTTAAGAACCAGTGATTACCGAAAACATGTCCCCACAGGAGCTGTGAAGAAAGGCTGGTATGGTGGTGTAAAAGATACCACTATTGAAGGTGGTAAGCAAAGATTTCACAAAACGGGTCTTTCAAAGCACTCGTTCTGGAAAAATTGAGGTCATTATTTTTATAATATATATATCTATATTTTATAAATAAATAAATAAATATAAATAAATAATAATAATAAATAAATAAATTTATTTATTATATATATATATATATATATATATATATATATATATATATATATATATATATATATATATATATATATATATATATATATATATATATATATATATATATATATACATAAAGTAGAGAAATGGGGTAGTGGGGTTTTTCATGTTTTGTCAATATACCGCATTTTCGAAAAATATTTGAACAGCTGCGAGGGGTTGATTTTAACAGTTCATTAAGCAGTAAAACTGGTTGTGTAATTATCGCTCCATCAGAAAATTGCTGGTGGCTGTTGGATTTTTCTCTGAAAAACACTGATTCATAATATGAGGAAAAACAAAACAGATTAAAAAAAAAGAATCAAAACCCAAATCTAGACCAAAACACCAAAGCTTTTCAAGTGTAGGACAACAAAGCTTATTCACACAGGTGTGCCAATTCCCTAGGTGGCCTGATTGAAATAGAAAACAGAAAGGCCTGGTCTCCTGGTTCCAGCACTCAACCTTTATGCTGAGTTGAAAACATTTGAAGTCTTCTTGAATTATTAATGTTTGCCCTTGGCCATATTCCCAAGATAGAGTGGACAAAGGGAACTGTGTTTAGGAAGGACTGGAAAACCAGTATACAGACTGGAATAACATGCTTGGGAGTATGGAAAATCATATGTGATGTGGGGGAAAAATGTGAGAAGATATGGAAAATAAAAATATGCAAGGTGAAAGGAAGGTGGAAAACAGAGAGCTAAAAAGGATCTAATCGTGTTGGGTATTTATGTGTATCAAAATAAAACACCAAAAAAGTTTACTGAAAACAACTGTATGAGAAGAATAGAAATGATGGAAAAAGCCATTATGCTTTACTGAACCAAGAGCCTCCAAAATCTGAAGATTGTTAATCTTCAAAAGTCAAACTCTTCTTTATAGAATCATGAATTGTAAATAGAACCATCTGGGATCCCCCCTAGAGGGACAAATGGTGATCGGTAGCTCTGTTGTTTTATGTTTTATTTATTATTAAGTTATCTTGAACGGTTGGATCCACGTGTGTCTTGTTTACTTTCTAGTTCAAGAATCTAAATACCCTCTTGTTCCTTTGGCATGTTGTCAGATCTTATTTTTAATATGCCATACACGTTATAGATGAGTCTTGGTTTCTTAGTTCTTTTGGTTTTTGTACTTTGCTATGGGAACAAAGATGCTCTGGGGTTCAAACTTCTTTTCATTTGTGACCCCTTGCGACATAGGCTAAATAAAGTTTAATGTCTTCAATGATATTAAGGGCAATAACTAATGTGATTCATCCTCCAAATTGACTTTAACATCTTCACATCTTGAGTCATTGTTTGGCTTCAGATTCCATCTGCAGTTTCACAGTCTACCTAGAAATAAACAGTCCCAGTGAGCACGGAGATAGGAGCGAAAAAAAAAATCTTTATCTCCCATCCACCATCCCAAGGAGGTAATCTTGTCTGCTCTGAAACTAGATTACCAGAGGTGGCAAGGCATTTGGATAAAGTCATAAAAAAGTGCGACAGCTGGAAAAAGTTGGGTGCGTCTACATTATATGGAGTTTCTTCAGATTTTATCTTGTTAGAGCGTGTGCAAGTGTTTCATGCACGTAACAGCTCAGTGTGACAAACAAATGACTCTTATGAACTTGTTCTTTTTAATGAGTCAGTAAACAGTATTCATGGCAAAACTTTGGAATCGGTCATGAGTTAGCAGTTTGAATCAGAAAAACTGATACCCCTTTTCCACCAAGGCAGTGCTGGTGCTAGTTTGGAGCCAGAGCCTAGTTTCAAATCGGTTCTTTGTGTTTCCACACCCAAAGCACCAGCTCCGAGCCAGGAAAAGTGGTTCTTAAGTAGCACCAAAACATTGCTGGGCTAGAAGTAAGAACCGATTACGTCAGACGCTGGGGGCAGGGTCAACAAGATAAACACAAACTTGAGAGCCACCATTTTTTAAATAGCAGCTAATGGAGCTAAAAGCTGCTGCTCGTTTGTAATTACCGTCTGTACAAATGACTGCGAACTGCATGAATGTGTTGGATTCGCTGTGTTTTGATGCCGATGATTTACGATGTCGTAAAGCCATGTGAATCAACAGTAACGCAACGTTCGCCATTGTTGATGGAAGGATTTTTCAAGATGCATCGGCGCTGTGCTGCCCGATCATTGCTGATCGATTGCTCCTGTCTGTCTGCCTGCTGCTGCTGCCACCACAGTGTTTGTAGCTCTGTATAGCTGTGTTTGAATCTCTATTTGATATATTTTCTTTGTAATTTACACTGCTAAATATAACTTACTCATCACCATATAGTGTTTAATATAGCCTATCAATTTAAATTTGACATTACTAGCTTTTAATCTAAATCACTACCACACGTTAGCTTTTCGCTAGCCTGGTAGCTTTCCATCCCAGCATCCAGGTCTCCTGTTTTCTGAGTTCTATAGACAACTGTGGTGAGTTGGATTATTAAAAAGACTCCATCAGACAACTGTGGTAAGTTTTGGATTCATCAACAAATACGGTAAGCCATGTCTTCTTCTCCTGTCATTGTCACTTGCACTGCATGCTACATGTTTAGCATATCTATCTCCGTTGGCGAACAGGGCTTCACATGTGATAAATGTAAGGAATTAATCAGGCTGACGGAGAAGATTTCAGATTTAGAGACACGCATCCAAGCTTTATGTGAGAGTAGTGAGAATGTAACAGCTTTAGATACTGCTTTGGATGCGACTAGCTTAGTGAACACTCATTGTTTGGTTCCGGCTGAGCCCGCGCAGCAGGGCTGGGTGACGATGAGAAAGCATAGTCGCGGATCAAAAAACCGCTCTTCCGTTCCGATTAGAACATCAAACAGGTTCTCCCCACTCAGTGACGCACCCACTGAGGATCCTGTTGAAAGTGCCCTAGTTATTGGCGATTCTATTACACGGAATGTGAAAATAGAGACACCAGCCACCATAGTCACATGTTTACCGGGAGCCAGAGCGCCTGACATCAAAGC
This sequence comes from Pseudorasbora parva, assembly GCF_024679245.1. Classification (NCBI taxonomy): domain Eukaryota; kingdom Metazoa; phylum Chordata; class Actinopteri; order Cypriniformes; family Gobionidae; genus Pseudorasbora; species Pseudorasbora parva. The sequence goes on from NC_090184.1 coordinate 26,453,451, forward strand.
AAATTTAAAAGTGCTGGCTAAAGCTAATCGTAAATTCTCTAAGATTATTATTCACGTTGGCACTAATGATGTTCGACTTCGCCAGTCGGAGATCACCAAAATTAACATTAAAGAGGTGTGTAATCTCGCAAGTACGATGTCAAAAGCCGTATATTTCTCTGGACCTCTCCCCGCGAAAAGGAGTGATGAAATAGTTAGCAGATTATCATCACTCAATGGCTGGTTGTCTAAGTGGTGTCTGCAAAATAACATAGGGTTCATAGACAATTGGAAAAGTTTTTGGGGCAGACCTGACCTGTTGAAGATGGACGGCATTCATCCCTCCTGGGCTGGTGCTGCTCTTCTCTCTAGTAATTTGGCACATAGTCTTAGAGCTAAACCTTGACTCACTGGGGCCCAGGTCAGGAAGCAGACAAACTGGCTAAACCAACCGTCTGCTAGCTGTCTCACGTCACCAAAGTCAGCTAAATCCCAGCACATAGAGACTCTTTCACCTAGATATTATCACATAGAGACTGTGTCTGTTCCCCGAATTAGTAAATACAAAAAACCATCAAAACCATTCAACAGTAAAAATTTAATTGATGTCCAACAAATAAACAACAGATATAATACGGATGAACAATTGATAAAGCTTGGGTTGCTGAATATTCGATCCCTTTCGCCAAAAACGCTTGTTGTCAATGATATGATTATAGATCATAACTTAGATGTGCTGTGTTTGACAGAAACCTGGCTAAAACCTGATGATTACATTACTTTAAATGAGTGCACCCCCCGAGATTATTGTTACAAACATGAGCCACGTCTGAAAGGTAAAGGGGGAGGTGTGGCTGTAATTTATAATAATATTTTCAGTATTACTCAGAAGTCTAGTTTCAAATATAATTCCTTTGAAGTTTTGGTGCTTTATGTAACACTGTGTAGTGTAAATGATAAATGCCTTCTGACATTTGTGTTGGCTACTGTATACAGGCCACCAGGGCACAATACAGACTTTATCAAAGAATTTGCTGGTTTTGTATTGGAGTTAGTATTAGCTGTAGATAAAGTACTAATTGTTGGGGATTTTAATATCCACGTAGACAATGAAAAAGACGCATTGGGATTGGCATTTAGAGACATTCTAAACTCTATTGGAGTTAGACAACACGTATCGGGACCCACTCATCGCCTTAATCATACTTTAGATCTAATAATGTCACATGGAATAAATGTTGATACTGTTAAAATTCTGCAGCAGAGCGATGACATCTCAGATCATTACCTAATATCATGTATACTTAATTTACCTAAGGCTGCAAAGCCATCCCCTCGCTTCAAATATGGTAGGACGATAACCGCTGCGACTAAAGATTGCTTTGTACATAATCTTCCTCATCAGTTCCATCTCCTCAGCATTACAGATAGCCAAGAGGAACTTGATGCTGCAACCGAAACTATTGACTCTCTCCTTACTAGCACTTTAGACATAGTTGCTCCCCGGCGCTTAAAGAAGATTAAAGCAAATAATCCAACGCCGTGGTACAACGAGCACACTCGGGCCCTTAAAACAGCAGCCAGAAAAATGGAGCGCAGCTGGAAGAAAACAAAACTAGAGGTTTTTCGCAATTTGTGGAAAGAGAGCATGATTGCATACAGAAAGGCCATAAAAACTGCTAGATCTGCTTATTTCTCATCTCTTTTAGAAGAAAACAAACACAACCCTAAGTATTTATTCGATACAGTGGCTAAATTATCAAAAAATAAAGCTTCAGCTTCTGATGTTTGTAAACAACACAGCAGTAATGACTTTATGAACTTCTTTACTAGTAAGATTGATAATATTAGGAATAAAATTATAACCATGCAGCCGTCTATTACAGTATCACTTCAGACAGAGCACTGCAGGGTCACTGAGGAAAAATTACACTCATTCACTGCTATAGGAGGAGAAGAACTGGCTAAACTTGTAAAATCATCAAAATCAACAACATGTATGCTTGACCCTATACCGACTAGGCTACTAAAAGAGATACTTCCAGAGGTCATAGAGCCTCTGCTTAATATCATTAATTCATCTTTGACATTAGGATATGTACCGAAAACTTTTAAGTTGGCTATAATTAAACCACTTATTAAAAAAACACAACTTGATCCTAAAGAATTAGTCAATTACAGGCCAATCTCGAATCTACCGTTTCTATCAAAAATACTAGAAAAGGCCGTGTCTTCACAATTATGTTCTTTTTTAGAAAGAAATGGTATATGTGAGGATTTCCAGTCAGGATTTAGACCGTATCATAGCACTGAGACTGCTCTAATTAGAGTTACAAATGATTTACTCTTATCATCTGATCGTGGTTGTATCTCTCTATTAGTGTTACTCGATCTTAGCGCTGCATTTGATACTATCGATCACAATATTCTTCTGAATAGAATCGAAAATTATGTTGGCGTTAGTGGAACTGCTTTGGCATGGTTTAAATCGTACTTATCTGACCGTTATCAGTTTGTAGCAGTAAATGAAGAGATGTCACACCGATCACAAGTTCAGTATGGGGTACCGCAAGGCTCAGTGTTAGGACCGCTGCTCTTCACCCTGTATATGCTACCACTGGGAGATATCATTAGGAAACATGGCGTTAGTTTTCATTGTTATGCTGACGATACTCAGCTCTATATTTCCTCACGCCCGGATGAAACCTACCAATTCACAAGATTAACAGAATGCATAGCTGATATAAAAAATTGGATGAATAGTAATTTTCTGCAACTTAATTCAGATAAAACTGAATTTTTAATTATTGGACAGAAAAGCTCCACAAGTAGTAACCGAGAATACTGTCTAACACTTGATGAGTGCTCTGTCAAGCCCTCGTCGTCAGTGAGGAACCTGGGTGTGCTCTTTGATACCAATCTTTCATTTGAAAGCCACGTTTCTAGCATCTGTAAAACCGCATTCTATCATCTTAAAAATATATCTAAATTACGGCACATGCTTTCAATGCAAAATGCTGAACAGTTAGTACATGCGTTCATGAGCTCAAGGCTAGATTATTGTAATGCTCTACTGGGTGGTTGCCCTGCTCGCTTAATAAACAAACTCCAGCTAGTCCAAAATGCAGCAGCTAGAGTTCTTACTAGAACCAGGAAGTATGATCATATTAGTCCAGTTCTGTCAACACTGCACTGGCTCCCTATTAAACATCGCATACATTTTAAAATCTTGCTTATTACTTACAAAGCACTAAATAGTTTAGCTCCCCGGTACTTAAGCGAGCTCTTAACGCATTATACTCCATCACGTCGCTTGCGGTCTCAAAACTCTGGCCAGTTGATCATACCTAGAATATCTAAATCAACTGCAGGCGGTCGATCATTTTCCTATTTAGCTCCTAAATTGTGGAATAGTCTTCCTAGCATTGTTCGGGAAGCAGACACACTCTGTCAGTTTAAATCTAGACTAAAAACACATCTCTTTACTATGGCATACACATAGAACATTTTTAACTTTCATTATTCAGATCAATTGACTGATTGTTAGGCTGCATTAACTAGGTCAGCCGGAACCGGGAACACTTCCCATAACACCTGATGTACTAGTTACATCATAAAAAGAGTGACATCTACGCTAATGTTAGTCTCTCTGTTTATCCCGAGGTTTATCCCGGATCTGGGCCCTGTCCGGATCGGATGGTGGACCTGCCTGGACATGACCAACGCATCCTGGAGTGTCTGCTGAGCCGTGTCAAATGGTGTCTCCTCCGAATTTGCCTCACTGGCACGACATGCTCAAAACCCGTCTTCGGCGCAATAATTCCGATCTTTCATGTATTCATACTCTTGTGTAATTGACGCCCCATCCTAAATAAATCTGTCTCTTCCGTGATACCCTGAAAATTTTGAATAATCCAATCTAATATGATTTCCGACCTGTGAGGTTGCCAGAATAATAATCTTACACGGTGTGTTAATAGGCCAGAGGAGAACTGGCACCCCGACTGAGTCTGGTTTCTCCCAAGGTTTATTTTTCTCCATCATGCCCTGATGGAGTTTTGGTTCCTTGCCACTGTCGCCTTTGGCTTGGCTTGCTCAGTTGGGGACACTAAAAATATGATTAAAGTTATTCAACTTATTATACAAATAAAATATATGAATTAGGTCTTATTTAATTCTATAAACTATAATACTGATCTGCCAACATTGTTGCTATATGATAAATTAAAATAAGTTGATAACATCACTGTTTTCTCCAGTACGGCTGTACAGCCAAATCTAATTTTGTCGCAATATTACCCTGTTTGACACTGTGAAGCTGCTTTGACACAATCGTGATTGTAAAAGCGCTATATAAATAAAGTTGATTGATTGATTGATTGATTTTTGAGAATCGACAACCTTTATTCAAATATTATTAAAATATTCTGTAAGCATGGGTAATTGTGTGTTTTAATTGTGATGATGCAGTGAAACATCACAATTATCATGATTCATATTATTTTCATGATTTATATTTTTTTATGTGGTTTAGATATAATAACATTTTGAGTTTCTATTTATTAAACCAATTTCCTTCATTGTATCAACTCAAAATTTAAATTTCAATAAACTAAAAATTTTAAGGCAACCAGGTTACTTAATTTTTTAAGTTAAACCAACAATATTTTTTTACAGTGTGTCTGGAGTGCACGCACAGAAAGCATCCTGTCAGTAGGGGATTCAATTCTCTTCTGTGCCTGATTGCGCTTTTCAGTATTTAATTTTAATATCAAGCAAATCCTGCTCTTTTCTTTCTCATTCATTCATGTTTAATTTTTAATAAAACAGTATTGTTTTATTAATAATTCAACTCAAAGCGGCACGGATTATCATAAATACAACACATTTATAGGTCATCGAGTAAAAGGTCTTCATGGCAAACGTGAAAGTACTTGGTGAAATGTCACTTACCACAGCAAAGCACTAGTTTCAATAAAAAAAATGTCCTCATTACCACAAACAAGCTACGTGCTGCTTGAATCTGAGAGCAGGAGGACAAGAGCGCTCCAGGTTACCAGAGAAACTTAAGTGGTTTGTAGATGATTGCTGTTGTGACACTCGCATACTGCACTGAACACAGACACTGGCCGATAAAATTTGAAATATATAATTATTATCATAAACTTTTCATTTACTTTGGTAGGCTGTACAACAAAGGAATTGTAATTAGCTGCTTTTTCTGCAGAAAGCAGATCCCCAGTAGCCTGACAAGCCAGACCCACATCAAGATGTTTGGTCTGGAAACTCACCATAGACAGGGCTCAATCCGAGGGGCGGGATAAACGGTTGTCTTTCAAACTCCCTCTGCACACGATAGGATAGCGCTACACCAACCGGAGCAACGAGCAACGACGGTGAAGGGGAGCTCGCTGACTGATTAAACATTCGCCGTATCCGGTCGGCTAAACTCCGAACACATCTTCCCTTTTTAAGAATCACTTCAGTGCCGCTCTTTGTTCTTTTCTAAGAGGAAAGCTTAACTCCAAGTCTTCCGGAGGCGCGGGCAGAGCTGATTCGAAAGACCGCCGCCGTTCGCCAGTTTCTGTGTTTACTAGAAGACTGTGTTACAAGAAGCACGCAAACGGAACTCGGCCGTCGTCATTATGGCCCCGCCTGCCGACTCTATAGCCTACCTACACGATGTGATTGGGCCGTCCAGATTCTGAGGAATACAGCTCAGATAGGAATTGAGAGTTGCTAGACCACACTTGCGGGCAAATAAAATTTGCTGCCGCTAGGGTGCGTCTAGATTTCTAGGCTAGATCCCCAGCAAACCTAGATGGTTCTCCTAGCATAAGTTTTTGATTCCCATTTGGTTATTTTGGTAACACTTTATTTTGATGGTCCCTTTTGAACATCCTGTTGAACAATCACTCATTTTTGCTCTTGTTGCACTAAAACCTGTCATTTTTTCTTGGTGAATGAATGCACCACATCTTAATCTAGATGCACTACAACTAGTGTATTTGCTATCTGTTGAGGATTCAATAAACCAGTATTTGATGCACTGAGGCTTATATTCATGTATTGTTTGTCATGCTTTGTAAATTAATATTGATATGAACTTGTACTCACTTTAAGTTTCCATTCCCGCTATCAGGTTCAGGCAAAATCTATCACACAACCGTCTTTAATATAGACCATTAAAAATGTGTGCCCCCGTGTATATACACTGAATATACTACATTATTACTTGAATCTACAAGAACCATGCAAGGATGCTTGCTTCAGTGTTGCCACCCCTTGGAACCACATTCAGACAAACACAACATTTTTCTCTCTTTTTGACATTTTAACATCAACATTCAGATATGAAGATACGTAGCCTAAGGGGTGTCACAGATAACAATTTAATAATAATGTAATAATAAATGAAAATATAGATACATGTTTAATTCCACCCGGACACTGGTAGCAATCTACTCAATTTCAAATAGTCCCAATTTTTGACCATTCTTAAGGGACATGCATTTAATATTTCAATTGAGTGTATATTTCAATGAGATGCTAAAAAATGCATGCATCAATTATTCATAAAGGGTTTCTTTCAAGCATCCCTTCCATACTGTACCCTGGTAGATATTTACACGGCGATGTGAATGCATGTTTATTACCACAAAAAGGCAACCTAATGTAGTGCATCATGATTTAATAATAGTTTGATTGATGCCATTGATATGCACCCCTGTGGTGTTATGAGCTGTCCAGATGATTGCCCTTTTGTTCCCTCATGCTGACAGCTTCTACTGTCTTCTATAAAATGTGAATAAGCAGAAGTCTGTCTCAAACAATGAGCTTGATGACTTGTCATTTAGAGAAGGCTGTTCGTTCAGAATGTACAATCTCAGTACAATGGTGATAGAGTAGGAATTCATCAGTTTGTATCATACCTCTCAGAGCTTAATACTTTACAAAGCCAAGTGAACAGGGAAAAACAGCTTAAGTTGGAAGCTGTTTTTTGGAAAATGTGGTAGACCATGTTTGACCTGATCTTTTTGGTGGCTTGACGTGCAGAAAATGCACGGAGTGTGTTTTTAGTAGGCCTATGTTAGACAGTGTTCAGTTTATAGGAGATGTCTTTGCTTGAGGCAAAGATATACATAAAAACGCACACGTTAAATATTGTCATGTTTCATTATTGTCTTGTATAATTGAAAGCAGTATTTGTGTTTCATCCTGTGAGATGCTTTATTCAGCTGGGGGGGGGGGGGGGGTCTGGTTGGTATTCTGTTGAGGAGAGCAGGATGGCTCTTCTCCATCGGATGCAGGAGTGGGATGGCTCGCTGGTTAACCGGCTCTGCAGATTTAAAAAGGTTTAATCATTCACAAATTATCTATCCATTTTCTCTGTCCTACAACTGAACATATATCAAATATATCATCCATCACTAACGAAGAGCAGTGAAATCGCTCACAGTGCAATGACTGCGCACAGAAGAAGGATAAAATGGAACTATGAAAGAATGCAAGATGTATGTATCTCTTTTCAAGCTTATTTATTGCTGAAGTGGCCAGTAGAATTATTTGCCAGATGTATTTTGTATAGTAGAGAAAAATCACACAAAATAACTTTAATAATTGTACTCATTGACTGAGCAAAATAACCCAGACAATTCACACAATTTCCTATTTCAAAAAGATTTTAGTATTATCTGTATTTTTTATTTAATTTCCCTGCATCACTGCCGTTCAAGACCAATTTATCTGGTGTCTATTTACACCAAGTGCAAGTAGCGTGCCTTGTTGGCAAGTGCTATTTGCATTAGCTCCGCATAACAATGCCTGGTTGGGCTAAACAGGATTAAAAAAGACTTCAGTGGTGTAGCCAGTAGAATGTAAGGCTTGTGGAACAAGGTTTTGACACGATCAGGTGTGAATCTGCCTTTAGCAGAGCTCACTCATCTCCCTTTTTTCATCACATATCACATCGGAAAGACATTTATTTTCAATAAAAATCAAGAAAATGTTCTAAAGGTGGAAATAAATTGCCTTACGAAATGTTTAATAATAATAAAATCATGTATTGGGTAGGGTTAGGGGTAGGTGTAGGAAGGGCCTTTAAGGCAGCATTCATTTAATAATTGTAATAAATATTATGATTTACACTGTGTTATTATTGCATCCTGTTAACGTACAACAATACAGAAGTGCAAATAGTATGTATCTGTCAAAATAAAGTATAAATTGCATTTATTTATACACATATTGCAAAGAATATAGTGATGTAAATACAATATATCACTATTTTGACTTAGTATGCTATAATAGCACAGCTATTTGCTCTTAATGTAAATGTCATCTATCACTAAGAAAATTTCACTTTATTTAGTTTTCACTTTATGGCCTCTGCCATAATTTGATGCCACTTTTGTTTATATTTGATTTATCCTTATAAAGTTTTAGGAGAAACACTTATGGCCAAATACATTTTTCAATCTGAGAACTCCATGATGTCTCCTGAGCAATGAAAATGTTCTTTTGGGCTCATTGATCTCTCATGTTGGGACCCAACTGGCATAATTCCAGTCTAATCTAATCCTCAATCTGCCACTCAAAGGCATAAATATGAATTATTAAAACACATATTGGAGAAGGTTTCCTGGAATCTGGCCATATTGTTGATCCATAATGGTCTAATTATGCAACACCAAAGTAATGTGGATTACAGCTAGATGCCAAATCAAATCAACTTTATTGTTATTCGTCTGATCACAGGCCAAGATTGAAACACAGCTCTACTTTAACAACATGGCACAAGATATCACAAAAGAACAACAATGGCAGCTGATAACTTTGACATCTGGCACTAGACGCTAAAGTAAACAGTAAACCAAGGGTAGCAAGAGTCGTAGAGGAACAGGAATAGATTTAGCTTTGCTATTGCAGCACAACGAGGTCTTGTGAGGTGCTGAGGACCCCCGTGCTTGGGTTATGTGCAGGATAATTTTCACACGGCAATTACACGTGAACACAATCACATGCACACACACACAAATTCAAACCCCTTTGATACCTCTGCTCATGTCTAATCAAGTTCTGCCTAGACCACAGCAGTGAAGCTCTGTTCTCTAATTAAAGGCACCCATTCAATATTAATACACTTAAGCATTCCTGTAGTCAGCCTTTTTTTGTTGTGTGTGTGTGTGTGTGTGTGTGTGTGTGTGTGTGTGTGTGTGTGTGTGTGTGTGTGTGTGTGTGTGTGTGTGTGTGTGTGTGTGTGTGTGTGTGTTGTTCTCTGATTGGGGAAATGAAACAGTGCTAAGCCATTACACAGTTTCAGATGCGACCTTGAATAAGCTTCGCACACTGTCCTTCACTTCAGTCTCAAGCTCACACACACGCTCCAACACTCACATTCATATTCTGTAATTCGTGTTCCTTGTGGTTAAACATGGAACAATCTTATCTTTGTAAGTGAATTCTGGAGAGTAAGACCAGAATAGGCTCATCATTTAGTAAGGCCTTTTGTTAAGGTTTGTCTTTTGGGTGACGCAAAGTCAGTTCAAGTTCTTGTTTTAAATCATGACTGATTTACTCTACACATAGCGGTGTATTTCACATCGTATCAAGCATGATTTGTCACAAATGGGTGCCTGACATGAAATACTTTTAAGGAGTTGACATGCTGCACTCCATCTAAAACAATATGCCTTTTGATATGCATGAAGCTTTTATGAGCTACTACATGGAATATTTGTACTTTGCAAAAAAGATGTATGCATTCCTGTAGTGGCAAAGATCATGGGTTCGATTCCAGCTGAATTTATTTACTACTTAGATGTTCATCTTGAATGTAAGTTGTTTTGGGGAAAATGTGTTGCCTAATGCATAGGCAACGCATATATAGGCAAAATATATATTTAATGCATCATTGAATAAAAATATAAATTTTTTTAAGAAAACATTTTGAGCAGTAGACATACACACTGTACACTACCGCTCAAAATGTTTTCTTAAAAAAAATTATACTTTTATTCAGCAATGATGCATTAAATCGATCGAAAGGGACTGTAAACACATAAACAATTTATGTGTAAAAGCATAAAAAAAAGATTTTTATTTCAAATAAATGCTTTAAAAAAAATGTGTTCACTTTTTTTATCCGATGTTCAGCAGCACAACTGTTTTCAACATTGATAATAATAAGAAATGTTTGAGCACAAATTCAGAATGATTTCTGAAGGATCATGTGACACTGAAGAGAGGAAAATTCAGCTTTCCATCACAAAAATACATTACATTTGAATCTATATTAGACTAGAAAAATATTATATTATTAAAAGTGCTATATAAATGTAACTAATAATAATAATAATAATTATTATTATTATTATTATTATTATTATTATTATTATTATTATTATTATTATTATTATCATCAGGCAGGTCAAACTTTAGATTGTAGGGTCCAATTTTCACTTTTAACTAACCAACTATTAACTATGACTTTTCCCTCAAGAAACTCCTTATTGCTGCTTATTAATAGTTAGTATAGTATTTGTTAAGTTTAGGTATTGGGTAGGATAAGTTTAGGTATTAAGGGCTGTATGATAAGGTCGTGCAGAATAAGGCATTAATATGGGCTTTATAAGTACTAATAAACATCCAATATCCTATTGTTATCCCATATGCATGTTAATAAGCAACTAGTTAACACTGAAAAGTGTTACCAATAAAAATTCTTCCTCTTCCTGTTCCTCTTCCTCTTCTTCTTCTTCTTCTTCTTCTTCTTCTTCTTCTTCTTCTTCTTCTTCTTCTTCTTCTTCTTCTTCTTCTTCCATGGGAAAAGAATCCCATGGGAAAGAGGTATATGTAGTCAAGAAATGACACAAACCTAGATTCAAACCAGCATCCCTTACTGCAAACTGGTCCAGAGGAAAAATTATGTCCATGAAGTGGATGAAATAACTGTGATGTTTCTGTTTAACTCTCAGAGGCAGAAAATCTGGATGGATGGATGGACGGATGGACGGATGGACAGACAGAAGGATGGATGGTATGATGGCTGGACGAATGGATGGGGAGATGAGATCAGGCGAGTAATGTACATTTCAGGCCTGCACTGGTGACAAGCTTACCAGAATGAGTACAGATATTGTTGTTTATTTATAAACATTGAACTGAAATGTCATCTTAAATAATGAGAATGGCATTCAAAAAACAATCAGAAAAACTTGAACTTTAAATAATGCAGAAATTCCCATAAAATTCAAACCTAGTCTCTTTTTTTTGCACTTCCAAACTATCCTCTGCATCACTCCTGTCATGGATTCCTACTCTGTGGAATTACACGTTCACGTACAATCCTAACCATTCCATTATTCATGATGTTTCTCTTCCCCTCTTTCTCTCTCCTCCCTGCTTATATTCATCTCCTGGTTTCTATATTGTGTCTGCTGTTGTTTCCAGCAGGAACTAGTATGACCACATCCTCTTTCTGCTTCATCTATTGTTCTGTTTAATGAAGAGATGCAGTTTATTTGAATTGGGAAAGTGTCACAGATCTGCTGTGGTTGGCAGTAATTGTGAGTCTGAATAATCAGTGTGAAATGTGTTGAAATGAGATGCAAAAAAGCAGAAAAATAAGGAAAGATACAGGAACGAATAGCGAAGGAAGGAAAATGGGAGAAATAAAGTACAGTATGTCAGTTTTTATTATCAGCTTAAGTTCACATTTACCTCTAAAGCAACACAAGTTGCGTTCAAGGTATTTTATCAGTTCATGCATTCCTTGTGAATTGAATCCATGACCTTGGCGTTGTTAGCAGCACCGCTATCTCACTTTTATCACTTTTATTCAGTCCCTTAGACATTTTGATGAAGAATGTCTGTGAATATTTAAAAGGGATGAATGTTTGAATGAATATATTGACTTTTAACGAATGCTGTCTGACGACAAACCTTGTACAGTTTAGACTTGTTTACTCTCGCTTTTCAGTAAAAGTTTTAAATATTCATAACTGTTTAAAAAGAAAGATTCCAGGCTGTGTCCTTCTGTGTGTGTAGTCTGATCGGACCATACATTTTGAACAGAAACTTCCACATTTTCAATATTTTTGTAAGAAAATGTTCCAATGTTTAGTTTGAATCTCATTATTTTCTTAAGAAGAATGTGCTTGCTGTCTGACATCTCTCCCCAAAGAAGTAAAATGAAATGGCTGCTGTGGTCTCTGCCTGCTTAAAATAATTTTAATTTGAGAGCACTTCTACTCTTTAATGCATTCCCTTTGTTCTTTTCTTCACAGAACATATGAGACTCCAGTAATGACTCCTTAGCTCTTAACACTGGTTTGCACCTTGTGCTAAGAGAGATGTGCTGATTCAGTTGTCATCGAGACTGACATTTTGACATTCGTCAGTGACTTGCTGTCAACTCTTCAGCTTATATTGGTTAGCTGGTATCCCATCTTGGCTAAACGAGTCTGGATTACTGATTTTAGAGAGGTTTTAGGCTGATTAACTCCAGTATCTGTGATTGAAAAACCCTACATGCGACGAGCTTGTGATGTTTTTTATGGTCCTGGTCTTTAGAATAGAGGGATGGGCAGTGGAACTCCTGAGGGGTCCTGCAGTCTTTGCCTTGACTTTGAGAAAATCAATTATGACAATTTGTTGCTTTGTGAAAAGATCGTTAACTTAACGAGCAGGGGGAAATTGGCGGGAAAATGTCTGATTAGGACATCTCACTGTGTGATGGTCCTGCTCTCTGATTAGATTACCGCACTAATAGGCTAACAAGAGCATTAACTGCAGTCGACATGATGAATTTGATCGACTGGTTGGGGTAATTGGGACAGCCAATAAGAAACATGAGGGGTGAATTAACAGAATAGTCGCCGTTGCACCCTGTGCTGTCTGATGTGTGTGCCTGTATTTTCATGCTGTAATACCGCGGTAAACACTATCTATCTATCTATCTATCTATCTATCTATCTATCTATCTATCTATCTATCTATCTATCTATCTATCTATCTATCTATCTATCTATCTATCTATCTATCTATCTATCTATCTATCTATCTATCTATCTATCTATCTATCTCTCTCGCTCTCTCTCTCGCTCTCTCTCTGTCTGTCTGTCTGTCTGTCTGTCTGTCTGTAACTGTTCTCAAACTATTTATCTGTTTATCAAACAAAATGTATGACTATCAAACTCTTCACCTTTTTATCTGTCTGTCTGTCTGTCTGTCTGTCTGTCTGTCTGTCTGTCTGTCTGTCTGTCTGTCTGTCTGTCTGTCTGTCTGTCTGTCTGTCTGTCTGCCTGCCTGTCTGTCTCTCTGTCACTCTTTCTGTATGTCTGTCTGTAACTGTGTTCTCAAACTATCTATCTGTTATCAAACCAAATGAATGTCTATCAAAATGTTCACCTTTTTGTCTGTCTGTCTGCCTGTCTGTAACTGTGTTCTCAAACTATCTATCTGTTATCAAACCAAATGAATGTCTATCAAAATGTTCACCTTTTTGTCTGTCTGTCTGCCTGTCTGTAACTGTGTTCTCAAACTATCTAACTGTTTATCAGACTAAATGAATGTCTATCAAACTTTTCACCTTTTTATCTGTCTGCCTGCCTGTCTGTCTGTCTCTCTGTCTGTAACTGTGTTCTCAAACTATCTAACTGTTTATCAAACTAAATGCATGGCTATCAAACTGTTCACCTTTTATTCTGTCTGTTTGTCTGTCTGTCTGTCTGTCTGTCTGTCTGTCTGTCTGTCTCTCTCTCTCTCTGACATTAAGATCAACTCTGTTCTTCACATGAAGATATCGTATGACTTCAGAAGACTTGGAATGCAACATTTAATTAATACTTCTATACTGTTTCTGGTCCGTTTTTGCAATAAAAAACACTGTTACGTGTTTTAAATTGTTGAGTGTGTAGGTTTAGGGTAGGAGTGGAGTTAGTTACTCAAAAATATAAAAGTAGGCTATAAATATTCATAAAAACATGTCTACTTTTGCAAATGTAAATAATTAAATGTGTGTTGGCAATCCGTGTGTGGACCACGGATGCTGACTGTCATTGATTTACATAGGCATCACTTCGGTGAACCCATTACCGAGGTTTCGGCGATTCCGTGAAACTGCCACAGATTTCTGAGTTAAGGGTTCGTGTTAATTTCACGGAATTCTGTGAGATCAGGTTGGTTCTCAATCTATTTAATGGTTTTTCAAACTAAATATCTTTTTATTAAACTACCCAGCTGTCTGTCTGTCTATCAAATATATCTACCTGTCAACTGTCTGTTTGTCTCTCTAACATTTTTTCTGTTTTTTTGTTGTTGTTTAAACTTGTTTAAAATAATTAAACATTGTATATTTTCAAGTTTAAATAATGTTTTGAATCCCAGATTTTCAACTTGGATAGAGTTGTGTGTGTGTGTGTGTGTGTGTGTGTGTGTGTGTGTGTGTGTGTGTGTGTGTGTGTGTGTGTGTGTGTGTACAGGTAAGTGCGGGAGTCATAAGGTAAGTACATGTGTGCTAATGTGTGTGAATTAAAGTAGATGATGATTGGCCGATGCAGGGTTCAGCAGTAAAACATGGCAGTGGCAGCGTGCTGGACAGACAGAGACAGATCACAGTCTACACCCTTTCCATTATTCATGTAGCCCTGACACCTCCCTCTCCCAGGCTATCTTCCCTCCCTCTCTCTCTCTCTCTCTCTCTCTCTCTCTCTCTCTCTCTCTCTCTCTCTCTCTCTCTCTCTCTCTCTCTCTCTCTCCTACAACACGGCCATGTTGACAGGCAGCACAGGGGTGTCAGGCCATTTATTAATACAGGTGAACAGCCTTAGTGTGAGAGAGAGAGATGGAGGGAGAAGGACGAAGGGAATGACAGAAAGAAAGAGAGGAATAAGAGCAGTATGAATTATGGAGAGGTTGTTGTTTTGTTACACCTCCTCAAAACCCATCCAAACTCAGGTCACAGATCTCATATAAATTCACAGAAGCCAGTCGGCTGTAAGCTAAGCTTTCAGTATGCTGACAACATGTACTGTACCTCACTTTCCATTTATACAGAAATGGGCAAAAATGCCCGTGTGTGTGCTTAAAGCTTCCATGTATCTATATGTGACATCTTTGTTACATGTTATGTCTTGTTACAAAGAACATTACCACATTTGTTCAGCTCTGCTTAGATGATCCATGAATAACCCTGAACTCTGAAGCCTAGAACACAGTTACCAAATTACATTTTGATTTACTTCTGCAATGATGAGTTTAAGGCCATAATGTTGAGAGTGTTTCTGTGTCCTAAAAGACCTTTAAATCACGGCTAATTGTGTAGCGCAGTGACGGGGTCATTACATTCAACCATACTTAGTGTCCGGGGAGACGGCCAACACGACTGGTCAGTCCAGTCTAGATGTAGTTTTATGTTTCTTCCAGCTGTATTTTATATTTACATGGCAGTAGCTGTGAGGGACAGTTGCTCAAATGAACTGTGGGAGGATTGGATATTTGAGTTGTTTGACTAACTCCACATCCACCAGCAAAATGATAGCCTTACCTTTCAAATTGAGCCAGTGTGAGCGACTGCCGCCCATGCACAAAGTTTAGCATCTCCTTTGACAGGAGAATGTGAAACAGGAAGGCAGCTTGTGTCCTTGCTGTCTAAACGGATCTTCAAATGTGTCAGCCAGGCACAGGTGAGCTCATTTACAGGGGAACGAGGTGAGTTTGTGACTTCAACAGCTGTTTATTGTGGAAATCGCGCTCTGACTCATTTCTCTTTTTCATCAGTGAGGGGATGCAGGAGATTAAAGCTGTTGTCTGCATTTTTTTTCCAGTATTACTGTAAGATGCTTTCTCACATTTTAATTTCTTATAAGTAGGATTGATTTAGCCAAAAGGTATGAATTTACAGCATTTCAGAATTGAGGGTCACTAGACAAATAAGAGCATTCAAGGAAAAAATCACTTAAAACTATTGTTTAACATGCTTAAGTTCTTTGTATTCTCTGTGCATTCAAAGTTAATGTTTCTTCAAAGCTTTGATTATGTTTACAGTGTGCAATATAACATGAGTTCATGTTTCGCGTGTAAAAACACAGTATTTTTCACACAATTTACTTATCTGTACAGCGCTGTTTTCTTTGTCCTAAAAACGGCCTGATGATTTCCTTGTTCTATGAAGTCCCTCCTTCAGAAACACGTAACGAGTTCTGATTGGGCCAGTGCTTACCGTGTTGTGATTGGACAGCAGCTTAGCGCACTTTGCCCGGAAAGGTCCCGCCTCTTACCATAACGGGGAGATGCAAGCGCTGAATGTGTGCTCTTCTCCACGTGAGAGAGCAACACGCCCCCTTTTTTGCGTGTACTTGTGGGCGGAGGGTTAGTCAACAAACGGTTCTAGTGACGTCATTGCATCCCTGCACTTCTTGCTGTAGTCCAAACCGGCCGTTCGCTGTAGGCTTTGAAAGGGAACTTCTGTTAAATAAAATATCTCGCTTGGCATTGAACTTTGAGCTTTATAATTTTACAGGTATTATTTATGCTCTAACAGCAACATTACACACTAACTAAAGTTTGAAAGATGGAATCACGAAGAACGGGACCTTTAAAATACTTAAATGGAAGTGCTCTGAAAAGGTCATTCGGTGTATTCATCCGGCAAAAGATAATATATTTTCCTTACGCCTTGAATACATCTGAACATACACACATAAATTAAATAAGTAAATACATTTTTCATTATTAATTCCTAAATAACAGTATATGCATTTTTGGGGATTGTACCACATGACATTTAACAGCTTGCCTGATCACAACATGGTAAAATTAGCTGATATTTTAAGATAATTCATTATTTGCATAGTCAAGAGGTTCTTCAGCTCTTATCACTTCCTGTTCTCCCCCCCCCCCCCCACCCCCATGTGTTACTGCCAATCCGATCTCGCTGCAATTCATATGTATTTTAATCATACCAGACCTCATTTGTACGAATTGGTAAGATTTTTGCTAAATATGTACTTGCCAAGTTGGTTATTTCGTATGTTTTTGTATGAATGACCTAACCTCAGACCTCGCCCCTAATCCTACCCATCAAAGCAGTATAGACAAATCGTACGAATGAATACATATTGGTTGTGAGATAGCATTACTACTGCACAACGTGCCTTTGATTTGGCAGTTTTCTAAGAAAAAACAAAGGTTTTCTTTTCAAGAATATTGTAATATTCAGACAGTTGCACCCCTTTGATGGTTTTGAACTTATACCCTTCAAAAATATAGAATTTGAGTTTCTTAATACATATTTGACAAAAAATAATAAAAACTGCTTCTTTTAAATGTTGAGAAATATTTCACTCTAAATGTTCAATAAGACTCTAGCACATTGAAGTGCGCCTGAGGTTGCGACCATTGCAATGTATGAATGACTGTTCCTCATTAAGGTATGCATCTTTTATGAATCTGGCATGTTCTGACATAGGGCGATTCAGCTAATTTGTGTCCAGAGAAAAATACAGTAGATGAATGCTCAGTCAGACTGATGCTAGCTCTGGCGTTCACCTAAGGTTTTCTACTTAAATTTGGTAACATTTTCATATTAGGGTCAGTTCACCCAAAAAATTTAATTCATTTTGTTCCAAACCTGTAAGACTTTTGTTCATCTTCAGAGCATGAAGATCTGATTACAGTTTTTTTCCGTCGCTTTGGTACATTTCTCAGATCAGAATTGAAATTCTCAAAACTACCTGTTCAATTCTCACATCATTGTGTCACTTGTGCACATCAAAAAAGCAGTTTCTCATTTCTTTGAACAAGTTGCAAATGCTTTGGTACATCCATGCAAATGATTATGTACAATTCTCTGTTTCCTACATTATCAGTATCTTATGTCATGTTGATCAAAATGTATTATATTAGGTCTCTGTTGAATAGTCTCACCCCCCACAACATTTAGGCATTAGTTCATAGCATCAGGCTCAAAGTCTTTACATGCAAAATGGTTGAACAAGTTATCATAATATGTCAAGCATATTTCTATACTTCCTATATTTCCATTAAACTTTTTACTAAATCTGTTATTCAGTACTGTCTTTTTATTTCTGTATCTCAATGACGTTCTGTCAATAAAATACAGTACAAACAGTAAGAGTGTAAATTTGAATCTTCCATTCTCTTGCAATTGCACTCACACATACACTAAGATGTAACTTACAATTGACAATAATTGTCATCAAAACTTTAGCCATAGTTTCCATCAGAACATCCCTCCAGAGTAAACTGTTATATTGACAACATGACTAAACAATTTAACTGTCTTATCCGTACACAATGACACAAGGACTTGTCATTCTGATGGCACTGACATGTTCATTGATACAGATATTTAGGCTACTTTTGAGAGATGAACTAAGGATTTTGAGCAAGAGAATGGCTTATGCAGGTTATCCATGGTGTTTTGCTATTTGTACAAATTGTTTTGAGAAATGCACCAACTGTTCTGTAAATTGTGAGTTTGATTTGAGAAATGTACCAAAGCAACTGAGAAAAACTGTAATAAAATTTGAATGATTTCGGTCCCACATTGACAGCTACGGAACTCTGACGCCTCAAAAAGTTCATGAAGAGATTGTAAAAATAATCCATATTAATTAAGCAGTCAAGTCCACATTTTCTGAAGAGACACGATTGCTTTATAAGATGAACAGATTGTATTGAATATTTTATTCACATATAAACATTGATCAGCGATCATATACAGAAGCTCAACTGGACCTGCTTGATGCGTGCGAACACAAGAAGGAACCTCATTGGTTCTCGCACATCGAGCAAACATGGTTGATCTTGCATTTACCATGATTCATACACTGTAAAAAAATATTGTCGTTAACTTAAAAAGCAAGTAACCTGGTTGCCTTACAATTTTGAGTTCATTGAAATTAAATATTTGAGTTCCCAGCTAACAGGGAACGTTCTCAGAATGTTGGCTAACGTTCTCTGAAAGTTCTCTCAAAGTTATCAAAAAACATTCTTGCATTAACGTTTTTAGAACGTTGTGCCAACGTTATTTGCTATTGAGAAACGTTCTAAAAACATTAGCTATAAAACGTTATTCTTACATTGTTAGTGGAACATTTTAAAAACGTTACTACATTAAAAAAAAGTATTAGTCATTACAAATTAGTCATACAGCTTTTTTCTCAAACTTCAGATACATAATTTGTATATCCAGAGACAACTTAATGACACTTAAATGCTATTTTCGTGTATATATTTTTTTTTTTTTTACAATCAGAAGAAAAATCTAGTAAACTAATTATGTATTAAATATAAATGTAATATTAATATAAAACTCAATTATAAAAGTGGTTTTAGCTTTTTTTAAGAAAGAATAAGATGTCAATAAACAAAAGCAAGTACATTAAAGGAGAAAACAGGAATATTTTATTTGATCATACTCTACACCCTTATAAGAACGTTATTTAACATTCTTATAACCTAATGAGAACGTTAATACAACGTTCCACAAACTGGACATTTCAATGTTCCTAGAACGTTCAAAAACGTTTTTAGAACTTAATGGGAACGTTAGGGAAACGTTCTTATAACCTAAAATTGTTAGCTGGGTTGATACAATGAAGGAAAATGGTTTAATAAATAGAAACTCAAAATATTATTGTATCTAAATCACATAAAAAAATGGATAATTCATGAAAATAGCACAATTTGACATGTTTCACTGCATCATCACAAATAAAACACAAATTACCCTATATGCTTACAAAATATTTGAATAAAATTGAAATAAAGGTTTGATTCTCAAAAATGTTAATTGTATTAACTGAAATGTTTAATTTTAATGAACTCAAAATTTTAAGACAACCAGGTAACTTATTCTTAAAATATTTTTTACAGTTTAAGAGACTTATGGGGAAAATAACAAACCTAATGGATGGCTTGTTTCAATGCGACGTCACATTCCTGAATGGCTCATTTTTAAACACTGTGTCAGATTTATGGGGAAAATAACAGAATGGGTGTTTTTTTTGTTTTAACCATAATAGGGGGGGTTGTGTTCACACATAGCAGACAAATTAATATGTTAACTATATTAAGTATAACTATAAAAGTGAATTTTGCATAATAGACCCCATTTAAAATATCTTGATTTGTGTTCTGAAGATGATTGGTTTGGAATGACATAAAGATGAGTAAAAAATGACAAAATGTGAATTTTTGGTGAACTAACGCTTGAATTTATTTATAAATAAATATAACAACAATAACAAAAGAAAAGATGATGTATCGTCAGCTGGTCATTATCACAAAATACACCTATTTAGCTCTTATACAAGACCCATCTGCTTCAGTTTTAGTTCCCAAATACCCCTCGTAGCTTTTAGGCATGATTGTGTTTCAAATCGCAGCTCGCGGTTGCATCATCTCTCCGTTGCGGATAGATAATTCTGCTGTGTTAATTACTCTGCTGTTAGACTATGATCCCCCAGGCTGGAACTTTCATTCTTGACCATTGTCATAGTGGAAATCTATTCTCTCTCTCTCTCTCTCTCTCTTCCCTCTCTCTCTTTCTCTCTCTCAAGATTTGAATCCTGAGGCTGTATGCAGGGCTTTAATTTTTGTTTGGATGCCAGTCAAAAGATCAAAGGCTGCTGTTGATTTTTATAACTGTTAATGTGTTTGGCCCTTACGCTCTGTGCTGCTCATTTACACGGCTGACTGGAGGGAATGTGGTAGAAATCACTGGGCAAAAATAATTAGAATGATCTTTACATCTAATGTGAGGCATGACCCAGACATGCTCAGAGGTCTGTGCTGCAGAAATGAGCATTTGAATGTTTTTAGACTGAGTTGCTTAGCAGTAGATGTTGTCACAGGCCTGGTGCCCAGAGAGCACTAATGTAAGAGAAGCAACCTAGAGTTCAATTTTGTTTGCGAACGCATGTTTACACTCTCTCAAGGCCGCATGATGCTTTTTCCTCTGCCCTACCTCTCTGCCAGTGTGAGAGAATGGAGGATAGAGATGCAGGTAGATTCTATGTTTCACTTATTCTTTTCTAATTATTGTATTAATGTACTATGTGATGTAATACTGCTTTGTAAAATTTCTGTAAAGCACCTTGGTCAACCTGTTGTATTTATATGGCACTAAACAAATAAAAGTGCATTGAAGTTGAGGATATATTGAGATGCATAAAAATGCATGATTATTAAACATATAGAAATATATTTTTTTCTGCTCTTTAGCATTTAATGCATAACCAAAAATCCAGAACAGATATTATTATATATATTCAATCATTTGTTTTTACCACAAAATAGGCAATTAAAAAATTGACTGGTAAATTCATTCTAGTAATGCTTTTAATGTTTGGAGTTAGTAGTAGCAAAAATACATAGAAGAAGGAAATAAAAAATAAACGGATAAGAATGCAATGATATAGCCTACCGTGTAGATCAAAATTCATTGCATTTTCTCATTCTGTATCAGGGACTCAATTTTTAAAATAAAAATACCAGAACCAAATGGTTATAAACCATGAATCAAACCCACCAGCTATGAGGTGAACCGCAATATTGCAAGCACTGATTTGAAGCAAAAATGTATTTGAAAATCGGACAAGAAAACAAGGTTCAAGACTTTGTTCCTAAACGGTTTAATGAGGGAATGAACTACAAGCCCATAATCATTGACAATTACATAATCAATATAAAAATGATTGATAAAAGTAAGAATATACTGCATTATATACAAACAAACAAAAAAAGTAGTAGTTTGAGAATGTAGACTTGACTTGATGTCACTAGCAATTTTTTATTGTAGTGGCCAGTACTTTTGGTGCAATTTATTTGTTCTCTGATAGGATATTTCTTTACAGAATCATAGGTAATGTTTGTCTGGCTATATCACCAGACCAAGCTCAATCTTTTAAGATTGAACATTGGTCTGGGGAGTCTGCTCGGTATTTTCTACTGCCAAGAGGCGTGATCAACGGGCATAGTTTAAATGACTCTGTGCGCAACTGGATAGTCCTTCAACCAATCAGACCAACAATCCATCACTTTTCTGTCCGTCATTGTGTTAAAGGAAGTGTATGTACGATTGTGGCCAAAACTGGTACTGCAGGTGTATCCCCTCTCCCCCTCCCCCATGACTCAAGGTTGCCTTATAGGCTGCAGGAACGTTTGTAGCTGGAGCTGTGGGAACTAGAGCAGAGCTGGCAACCCAGATGCCCAAACACTACTGACTTCGTGATCGGTTGATAAGTGGAGGGTGGAGCTTTCGGCCAAAACACAACATGTCAACATCAACATCAGTTGAGGGCTGCAACAACTACTTTTAAAGGGGGGGTGAAATGCTGTTTCATGCATACTGAGCTTTTTACACCTTTAAAGGGTCATGAAACCCCAAAACACTTTTTTTGAGATGTAAACAGATATGTATAGGCTGCACATCATTGAAAACACTAAGGGTACTCATTAATGGTATGCATATGTGAAAATAGTTATTTTTGCATTTTTCAGAGCGATTTCTGTCTTCCGGTTTGAAAAGCTTAGTCGGAGCAACGTCACAAATGCTGACGTCGGCGCGGCCTTTTCGGCCCAAGTATGGGCTGCTGGGCACATGCTGACGTCGATATATATTCATGACATAAAGCTCATTCAGTCCAATCCCTGCGCTGTAGTATGCATACAAGATAATTTAGTTAATATGCATGAGACAGTCACTTCTGTCAGGCTCGTCTTACATCTTTATTGTAGAGATATGGTGGGGAAGTTTTGGAAGCAGCGTGCGGAAAAGTCACGGAGGAAAGCTAGGCGTTGTGCTGATACGAAGTAACGTAAAGGGCGCCGAGCGAGCTGTAACCGGCGCCGTCTGTGGAAGCCTTTGCTACAAAGGCTCGGTAAAGTAAAATTCACCTGAGGAATCGCACGCCGAACCTGCAAGCGTTGACTATCTATGTCAGGAGTGCAAAATAACCAATCTGTAATCTGTAGGCTAATGAACAAAAGCCACGTCCTCTCCGTTTTATTTGTGGTCACAGCCATGCACTAAACCGCATGTGTTCGGGCTCTTAGTGAAACAGCGTGCTGCATATTTGGACAAATATAGATTTAGCTGCCGAGTGATAGACAGCGCGGATCGTCACGGCAACCCAGCGCGTGTCGCTCTGCTTCAGATGCGCGGTCGAGACTTGCCTCAAACCCCTTCGCTTTTACCCCGATCTAGAATTACACATCTCTGTCGCATCGCATGTTGGGTGGTTCACGTTCTCTTATCACGTCGGCGCGTTGTTCATCTTGCCAAACAGCGTGCATATTTGGACAAATATAGTTTTATCACGTTTGCAAAATATTTCGTAATGCAGAATAACATTTATTTTCATTTCTCACTGAATTATGCTGGTTTGAACTTTGAAGAGCTGAATGATTTGCGATCTCTGCTGCACGCAGCTCTCTCATTCGCTGTTCTCATCCCTCATTTAATCTCACTGTGGTAAACAATGCCAACGTGAACCAAGAACATGTCTCAGATCCGCTGTAACTGCTGCTATTGGTATCGCTAATCTTAATGCACCTACTGACACTCCCCTATTTATGCAAACATTCCCTCTTTCCACACAATACCATCCCACCTTTTCACAGTCGACCACTCCCCTTTTAACAAGCTTTTTCAAATCGAAGGTGTGAAAAAACACCGCTGCAGCAGGGGGGTTTCATGACCCTTTAAAGACTTGGATTCCCATCCTAAACATAGACAAAGTTTCAAAAACTAATGTTGGACGTTTGATGGAGTATTTCTGTGTTAAAAATACTCCTTCCGGTTTCTCACAAGTTTCGGCGAGTTTTTTTCGAGTATGGGTCTACTTGACGTTAAATAGAGCGGAAGGTCCTTGTATGGGCCGTATGGGCTCTTCTCCCGGAAGGGTGCGCGCGCGCGTGGCTAGAGGGAGAGAGAGGAAATGCACGCCGTAAACAGTCTCTCAGGTGCAGATCCAGTCGTCCGTGAACACTAATGTCGCGCACCGCGCTCCACTTTATTCCTATGGGTGATGTCAAGCGACTTCAACGCTTCAGCACAGCATTCCGGGAAGGCAGCGCTGCATTTGAACCGATTTGAACGCAGAAATGACGGGAAGCTTCAAGGCATCGCTTCAGTCGCGTCGCAAAGTGGATTTCCACGGTCACTGCTGTCACAGGACTTCACCAAATCATACCAAAGAAGTGTGTTTTTGACAGAGCGGTCCTGCTTTGGAAGATGCCGGTGAGTAAATCAACTTCAAATGTCTCTGCTATTGGCTACCGTCACATGAGTAAACATCAGTAAACGATACGATCGCGTGCTTCGTCATTCAAATGCGCTAACGGTTACTCCATTGTTGTTCTGTATAACGTTACACTATTCTGACTCTGACGTGCAAAACCGTTTTGCTTGCTACCTCTAAGGTCTAGTCACATACAATAGTCCATAAACCGAATCATGTCCTCATAAACTGCACACAAAGGCCCCTAAATACAGTACATACCACAGAGACGGACATCCTGATGTTGCCGTTTCTCCTGTTCAATTTATTTCAGCCTCAGATTTGATTATGGATCATTATCTGTATTAGCTGAGATAGATGGGTTTCTCCACGCTTGAGGACGTCACCGCTTTGCGCGCTTGTGATTCTTTAGCTCCGCCCACACGATACGCCTCCAGGCGCTCATTTTTTTCCGGAAAGACTCTGTACAGCCCATATTTCTTTTATAAATATGATAAAACTAAAGACTTTTCGGAGATATGAAGGATGCAATACTACTCTATAGGTACTCAAGATTGACATGAGATTGACTGAAACTGAGTGTTTCACCCCCCCTTTAAATCACAATATCCTGGCCGGACTACTGCTGTCAGTGATATAAGTATTTGAAATTAACATGATTTCTTATAGTCTAGTGACATATCAGGGCCATTTTATGATTAATTGAAATATATTTCTTGCATACAGTTCCTTTAAAACCACCAATAGTTCAATAAGCCAGTTTAAGTACAGGTTTCCAGCCTGAGCTGCAGGGCAAAATCAAATCGCCAGCAGATCAGGCTGGGTTTACCCAGTTAAAGGTAATGTAGATTTTCATCTAATATTTTGTTGTTGAACACGTTTAAATAATATGGGCTTGATTACTTCAACAACAGCATACCATCAACTGACAACCTCGTAACTCAATGAGATTTTTACTGTTGCACTATACTCCGTGTTCTCTGCATTACTATTTAACACAATCCAGCGCGAAAAGTGAAGTCAGTGATTCAAAAACATTCTGGGAGTGCTTCTGCAAAAAGTTTGTGATCCAAATTGTCTGTGCACTAATTTCCAGGGAAAAGGAGAAAAAAAATTAGAGGAGGAAATGGTTGGAGAGATGCAGGGTACACGGATTGTGTTCTGCAAAGAGACTTGGAGGTAAATCAATAATTTTGCAATGCACTGCTGTTACGGCAGGTCAAGAAAATTTTTGTGCTTTTTTTCTGTTTTATATCATGTCTATTAAAATACTGACATTCTGGTGTATAACTCATCTCCGAACTCTTCCCCGAACTACTGCCATGTATCTTGCTCTGTCATTATTGGCGACATGACATCATTTTCAATCAGAACACACTTCGCACAGCAGGATTGCGATTCACTCAGATCACGTCTTTGATATCTGACTCCGATTGTCATTTGTGTGAACGAGCACCGATTTGTCTATGATTTCAGGCATTTGTCAGCGATTTCGCAAAACCTGGCAGTGAGTGAAAATCGGGGCTAAAATCTTGCAGTGTGAACTCCACATTAGTGAATCACTAATGTAGCAAGACCAGTGTAGTCCGATTCTTGAGTGGCTTCTTTTTAGTAATTTAACAACAGATTGACAAGTGAAGTCTGATTACCAAGGGAATTACACCGCCTTATGACTTATGAATTACTTAAATAAATAAATAAAAATACACAATTTTAAAAAACACAGTGCATCCTGTTTAGTCCGATTCCTGATTTTTTAACTGGTTCTTTTAGACAGTTATATACTGCACAATCAATGATTCTTTTTAGTCAGCTTTTTGAATCACAGACAAGTGCCAATTTATAAAGACAAAATAATTAATATGTTATCAAATTGATTAAAAAAAATCGAATCCCTTAAGATTAGGGAAAGTAGTGCAACAAATAACAACATGATTTTTCAATATTGAGTATATTTTCAAGTTATTAAAATGGCCGTGGGCTTTCTCAGATCCCAACCAAAAATGTGGATTAAAGAAACAGAGACAGAAAAAAAGAAATCTAGCTTAAAAATGCTTTTCTCTCTTCTCTCTAGTCCAACTGGGTCTTTGGGACACTAAATATATCCAGACCGCTTTCAGAACCATCACCATGACACGACTGCTGATGTCATCATCCCTGGCTACAGATGATACAGTGAAGACTTTAAAAAAACAAATTCAATTTATAGAAACATCAGAAGGTTCTGCTCAGGGAAACATTCATAAATTTTTCTAAATTTAACCATCACATATTCTTGCCCAGAATGAAGCTGATGGATGAAAACCACCTAAGTGTGTCTTCTAGTGGATCATTTCCCCAAAGGGAATCAGTTGAGCTGAGAGCTCTGAATATGTCTGTCAGGAGAAATCAATGGGCTTACAAACCCAGCAATGCTTAACAAACAGCACCAAGACTACAGCCAACCTCATCTAAACTATTTATACAGTTTGCATTGAACAGGAACACATTACACACTTTCAATTGTCTATTATGCTATTGACCGTTTGAATCTTTTGTAATTTAAGTAAAAAGATAATAATAAAAAAACCTCTTTCCCTTTCAGACATACAACTTGTAGTAGAGGATCTATATTCGCCTTGACTGATACAGAATCCTAAAACTGAAAGCCTTATTACAAAACACACAGTCACAGTGCACTGTTTGTTTCTTACAGACTTGAAGAAGGTTTACAATCTCTCTCTTTGTCTACACAACAGGCCTTTAAAACAGAGACAAAAACACCCTGACTCACGCTCTCTGTTGTCAAAAAAAAAACCTGAAACCCTGGCAGCCACCAATCTGTCTCCTCCCACAAACACTCGCTGCTTCAACAACCTGACATTTACAATTAAGAATTTTAATTGCTGTTGTCTCGTTATTGAGGGCTTCGCACAGATTGGCGAGCTAATACAATTCTCGTTAACTTGAAGGTTGCGTCTGCCTCAATTAATTTCACATTTTCTTGTAATTTTTCGATGAAATTTATGACATTTCTTCACTGAACCTCTTATTATGGATGTCACTGCAGTTTACAATAAAAGTCAGAACAAAATGGATCAAAGTTCATAACAGATTCCCAGTATAGCTGATATGTGCCATCAGGCTTCTTAGCCTATAACTACACTGTAACATAAACTAAAAAACATAGTAACATCTATGCTATAGGTAAGTCATTTTTTGGGTTCTTACAATTGCAACTTCTTCTTTTTTGTTTGGTAAGGAAAACAGAACCAGCTAAACCAAAAAACAAACCAGTATAAACCTCCCCTAAAATGTAGGGGAGAGAGGGGTAAAGATGAGCCAGTGGGTAAGTTGACCCATTCCCTGTATCTTGGAAACTGTAATTGACATTTGACCATATATGTTTGGAACAACCGAACATTTCTGCCAGACTGTGAAAAGGAGAAGTCATGGGAGCAGTTAATGTTTTTTGGCCTGGTTATACCCGAAGGCATAACAGATGTAATGGCTGTTACATCAAGGCATTTATGATGTTGGTGATTTAGCAATGAAACCATGCTATAAAAACATCCAAATATTTGAGCTAAATATTAGCCTGAAGGCTAGGTAGTTTCTTTCCAAAATGGCAACAATAGGGCACAATGAGCCAAATGCTGTGGAATAAATTGAGCCTTTCACAATAATCATATCTTTCCACCTGCTGTCACTAATGGCCTAGCATGTTTGACATTGGCAAAAAGCTACCATGCCAAGAATCTTTTGACTAAAAATGCTTTTTACTTTCAGTGACATTTATTTATTCATTCTAACACAGTTTAATTTTACACAGCAAATTCTCTGTTTAGTCTGTTTTGGGAAGGCTACAACTTTTGAACTATTGAACTATTGAAATTTAAACCTCATTTGTTTGGTTTTATGTTGTTTTAGTTAGCTTAAAAAGATAGTTGAAAAAGGAAATTAAATGAGTTTCTAAAAGAGGTAAATTATCTTTCACATGGGTTTCTTTCACACAATTTCACATGGGTTTGAATCGGATGTTTCAGTTTACACGCAGATGGCGCAACTTACTCACTGACTCAGATCAATTTACCTAGCATGACAAGCCAGACCCACATCAAGATGTTTGGTCTGGAAACTCACCAATGACAGGGCTCAATCCGAAGGGCGGGATAAACGGTTGTCTTTCAAACTCCCTCTGCACGGCGTGCACGCAATTGGATATCGCTACAACCAACCAGAGCAACGAGGTGAAGCAGAGCTTGTTGATAGATTAAACTTTCGACGTATCCGGTCGGCAAAACTCAGAACACATCTTCCCTTCTTAAGAATGACTTCAGTGCTGTTCTTTGTTCTTTTCTCAGAGAAAAGCTTAACTCCAAGTTTAACTCGAAAGACCGCCGTTCGCCAGTTTCTGTGTTTACTAGAAGCACGCGCAACTCGGCCGTCATTATATTAAGCCCCGCCCACCGACTCTAAACACGATGTCATTGGCGTGACCAGAGTTTGCCGTTTACACTGATAAAAACAACTTGTAAGATTTACTTGATAAAATCATTGTAACAATTTGCACTCAGTTTTTCTAAGTAAAATTTACTGCTGTGATATCAAGTACAACTTACTTGCCAATATCAAGTAAAATGTACTTAACTATAAATGTAACATTTGCAAAGACATTAAGTAAATGTTACTTAATTATATTTAACTTAGCATGTTGTATTTATTAAAAGTAATCAAGTAAATTTAATTTTAAAAGGAGCATAACTATTGTGACAATTTTATAAATCTATTATTTACTCTTATGAAGTAATTAAGTAGATTTTATAATGTTTGTCCATTTGACATTTTGAATTACTTAGTTGAATTAATTTATATTACTCACTATTATTATGTAAATGTTGCTATTTTAAACCAAATAAATGTAATAATTTTCTCTGCATCAAATACATTTATCACAAATCACACATAAATACAATAAAGTTGAACAGTTTATTATGTCAGTAATGTTCACATCAACTGATTAAGTAGTTAAGGTACATTCATTATAATTTACAATAACTGTAGAATTAACCATGTATGGTTCAACTAAACATCAGCAGCCAACAGTGGCATAACTAACATTAAAGGGTTAGTTCAGCCAAATATGAAATGTATCACATTTGAGTCCAAAAATAACAAAAACTACGACTTTATTCAGCATTGTCTTCTCTTCCATGTTTGTGTTCAATCCTCAAATAAAGATTCAAACGGTGAAGAGAAGCCAATGCTGAATAAAGTCGTAGTTTTTGTTATTTTTGGACCCAAATGTATTTTGGATGCTTCAAGAGACTCTAATTAACCCACTGATGTCTCCTATGGACTACTTTGATGATGTTTTTATTCCCTTTCTGGACATGGACAGTATAGTGTGCATACACTTGCATACGCTATCGGACTAAATATAAAATATCTTAAATTGTGTGTGAAGATGAACGGAGGTCTTACGGGTGTGGAGCGACATTAGGGAGAGGAGTTAATGACAGACATTTCATTTTTGACTGAACTGAACTAACTTAACCCTTTAATGACGAGCACATGCATAGTCCAGCTGAAACAGAATGGTCACTTTTCCTTAATGCTCATTCATCGACTGGATCCTCTCGATCAGCTCCATGGACGACCATCTTAAGGATATGTTCAGCAGCAACACTGCGACTGTCCTCCTGCATACAGTTTGTAAGAAAGAAAGAACACAATTCCATTTAAGAAATAGAATTACATTTATAACATTACATTTTATTTTCATTAAAAAGGTGACCGGACCTTCATGTCGTTAGCTCACTAAAATAGAATTGCTGACATTCATGCACTTGTTGCTAACGTTATACATCAATGCTTATTTGGTATCAGAGTTCACCTGCCATCCAAACTTTCCTTCTTTAGTGCAGAGTGCAGACTAACTTATGCTTTGATATAATAATTGCTGTGAAATTTTCAGTGGATATAAAAACAACTAACTTAGACACTTTTAAAAAATGCTAACATTAGCTAGAGGACACACACACAGGCAGCCAGCACTTAATCACGGCCAGCTAACATTAAATTATTTTGAAGTTAACCAGACAGGGTGACTTTTTCTACAAGAACGTGGCTAACTACATTTAATCCCCTCTATCTTTGACTAAACACCAGTCTCAACTTTATAGAAGTGGATAATGCTTTAGCTTTAGCTACCGTTATTGTGATTAAAACTCAATTTTAGTCAATTTTAAACCGTAACGTCTATGCAATAATCAAACCATCAAAACGAAGTACATCGTTATCACAAATCTAAAATAGAAAGGTCAGAACTTACCGAGAATAAGTCAGCCATGTAAAAGCGACATCCCAAACCGACCGTCTCTGCCTCTGAACCGGGATCTTTTTGAGCAACAACAAAAACGGGCGGGCAGATTCAAACACACTTTGCTTTTCAGATTAAAATGTACTTAGTATTTTTAGGTGAATGTGCTGTGACTATAAAAGATTAAATACTATTTGTAAATATATGGTAAAATGTACTCTTTCTTCTCAGTTAATTTATTACATTAATAAATTGTGTACATTTTACATAAGATATATAGTTCCCTTTCGGGGAACTCGAGCTGCGTCGAAACGCTGTGAGAACGCCTCTGCGTTAATGCGTCGTGAAGCGCCTGTAGAACCATTCCATCGGAAAAAAGATCGATCGTCGGCGTGATGACGTCATCGACCGGAAGCTATAAAACGTCCGTGAAAACAAACAGGAACTAGCTTCTGAGCCTTCAGCAAGCGATCTGTGTGAACCTGTCTGTCTATTTGGTGTTTTTGTCTGTCTATATCAGAGTTTTTCCACCCTTTTGTTAAATATTTCATTATTAACAAACAAAGAGAAAAGAAAATAGATAGAATATGGCGAGTGAAAGCAGCAATTTCAAGAAGTGTGTTCATCCCTGCCCACGCTACATCACGAGCGGGGATACACACTCTCTTTGTGTAGCCTGCTTGGGAGCGCAGCATGCCCAGGCAGCCCTCGAGGGGGCTGCTTGCGAGCACTGTGAGCGATTGCCATTAAGAACGCTGCGCTCCCGCCGGGCACTCTTCGAGGAGGGTGCCTCGGCTCGTGTTCCCCGCGGCTCTGGTCCCGCTGCCGCCGAGGCGGAGCGAAGGCTGCAGTCGTGGGGATCACAATTGGATGTTGCAGAGGGGTTAGAGACGGGCGCTGCCTTATCTCTGCCCTCACCTGCTCCATCCAGCGGCTCTTCTCGGGGCATGGAAGCACGCATGGCGGTTTCTTCCCCCCCGAGAGAGTCGCCGGTACTTCATCTGTCCAGCTCTGAGGAGGTGGACGTTGAAAGTATCGATACTGAAGACTCGCCACTTCAGTCCCCTGTTAGTGAGGAGCTAGTTGAGGTTTTGACGCGAGCAGTGGCCAGATTAAACATCGACTGGCCCACTGAAAGATCTGAGGCAGGAAGAAAACGTCATAGCAAGCTAGACGAACGCTTCCTGCCGTCTCGCGCTTCAGAACCTCAGCGACGGGGCCTGCCGTTCTTCCACGATTTGCACACCGAGGTGGCAAGATCGTGGAAGAGACCGGCATCATATCGTGTCTTCAGCCCGCAGACTTCGGTCTACAGCAACATTTGCGGGCTGAGACAGTATGGTTATGGGGCGATGCCAAAGGTCGAAGAGACGCTTGCGAGCCATCTCTCGCCTTCCTCGGCATCGTCCCTTAAGGCCCCGACTTTACCCACCAGACCTTTAAAAACAACGTCGGCGTTGGTGGGTAAAGCGTACTCGGCGGCAGGTCAAGCGGCTGCATGCCTGCACACGATGGCTATCGTGCAGGCATACCAGGCTGACCTGCTAAGGGATCTGGACAGTAGTGATGCTGTGGGGGGAGATATTATCACTGAATTGAGATCTTCAGCTGATTTAGCTCTCCGGGCCACCAAGGAGACGGCCAGATGTGTGGGCCGCTCCATGGCAGCATTGGTGGCTACGGAGAGGCATTTATGGTTAAACCCCACAGACATCAAGGAGAGGGAGAAAGCCTTTCTGCTTGATGCGCCGCTTTCTCCTGGAGGCCTCTTCGGTGACGCAGTTCACACTGTCACCGAGAGGTTCCAGGAGTCGAAAAAGCAAGCTGCGGCGCTCAAGCAGTTCCTCCCTCTCCGGGTCCAGGTCCCTGGGGCTGCTGCTGATACCACCAAGCAGCCCAGGCCGAGTACGAGCTCCTCACACAGGGCTCAACAGAAGCAGAGCGTCGCTGCCCGAGCTCCCCCTCAGCGTGGGGACGAGGGGCGGCGCTCTCAGACGAGGCCTTCGAGGGGCAGGGCTGATCTGCGGACAGTCCTGATCGCCAAGAAGGCCTCGTCGAAGCGTTCCTGACGCCAGAAGCGTCAGGACGCTGAGGGTGGTTCCCCCCGTAGGGAAACGGTGTTTACCCCTGCTAACGGTACCCGTTTCCTTACGGCACCCTCGGGGGGCCGCGCTGCCAACCCCGCCGCAATGCCGGGGCGCAGTCGGTCTCCGCGGGCCACCCGAGGGTGGTCCGCACCCCCTCCGGGGGGTCCCCGAGCAGTCAAGTCAGTTGTTCCCTGCCGGTCCGCCGCTTCAGGGCACTGCGCTTGTTGCTCAAAATACACCAGAGGCCAGCCTCGAGAGGCTGGTTCCCTTAGTAGATTTTCTAGACGAGTGGAAACGTCTAGCAAATATATCTCGTTGGGTCCTGCAGATAGTAGAAAAGGGGTACGCCATTCAATTCAGAAGTCGGCCACCTCCTTTCTGCGGTGTCCTACCTACAGAGGTGGGCCCGGAGCAGGCTCTGGTAATGGCACAGGAAGTAGAGACACTCCTGCAAAAAGGGGCTATAGAGAGGGTTCCCCCTCCCAGCAGGGAGTCGGGCTTTTACAGCCGTTACTTCATCGTGCCGAAGAAGGATGGGGGCTTACGCCCGATATTAGATCTGCGGCTATTGAATCGCTCGGTGGCCAAGCTCAAATTCAAGATGCTTACACTCAGACAGATTGTAGCGCAGGTCAAATCGGAGGATTGGTTTGTCACCATAGACCTCAAAGATGCGTATTTTCATGTCTCCATCCTTCCACATCACAGGAAGTTCCTGAGGTTTGCCTTCGGGGGAGAGGCATACCAATATCGTGTACTTCCCTTCGGTCTAGCATTGTCACCCCGCACGTTCACCAAGTGTGTGGATGCAGCTCTGGCGCCGCTGCGTCTACAGGGCATCCGCATTCTGAACTATATCGACGACTGGCTGATTCTAGCGAATACAGAGCAGATGGCGGTTCAGCATCGAGATGCTGTTCTTGCCCATATGTCGAAGCTGGGGTTGAGGCTGAACGCCAAGAAGAGTGTGCTTTCTCCGGCTCAGAGAACCACTTTTCTAGGTGTGAACTGGGACTCGGTAATTATGCGGGCGCAATTATCGCCAACACGCATAGCATCGATCCTGGCAGCCGCCAAAGAACAGAAGCTAGGCCGAGCCGTCACTGTGAAACAAATCCAGAAACTGTTAGGTCTCATGGCAGCAGCGTCCAACGTGATACCTCTTGGCCTACTGTACATGAGGCCACTGCAGTGGTGGCTCAAAACGAAAGGGTTCTCCCCGAGGGGAAATCCGCTCCGCACGATCAAAGTCACGCGGCGATGCCTACGTGCTCTGGTCATGTGGAAAAACCCGGGGTTTTTATCTCAGGGTCCCGTGTTGGGGGCTCATGTTCGTCGCGTAACGCTAACGGCAGATGCCTCTCTCACGGGCTGGGGGGCGACCATGAGTGGTCGCTCGTCCCAGGGTCTATGGCAGGAACATCAGCGGCACTGGCACATAAATCGGCTAGAGATGCTCGCAGTGTTTCTTGCATTGAAACAGTTCCTGCCCGACCTCAGGGGCCACCACGTACTAGTCAGAACAGACAACACGTCCGTGGTTGCCTATATAAATCACCAGGGGGGTCTGAGGTCTCGTCCGTTGGACAACTTGGCACATCGGATCCTCCTGTGGGCCCAAGGGAAATTGCTGTCAATCAGGGCAGTATATATCCCGGGGGCCCTGAATCAGGAAGCAGACAGCCTGTCGAGACAGGGGCCGAGGCCCGGGGAATGGAGACTCCACCCAGAGGTGGTGGAGCTCCTTTGGAAGGTTTATGGGAAAGCAGAGATAGACCTGTTTGCTTCGGCGGAGAATTCTCACTGCCCGCAGTGGTTTTCTCTGACCCATCCGGCCCCGCTGGGGCTGGATGCCATGGTACAGGAGTGGCCGAGGCTGCCTCTGTACGCCTTCCCCCCGATTGTCTTGCTTCCAGGAGTTCTGGAGAGGGTACGCCGGGACGGGGCCCAGGTACTTCTAGTGGCTCCGAACTGGCCGACCCGAGTATGGTTTTCGGACCTGATATCTCTCCTGGAAGGCTCTCCGATGGAGATTCCGACCAGGAGGGATCTACTCTCTCAGGCGGGCGGGAGATTCCTGCACCCACGCCCGGAGATGTGGAAACTGTGGGCCTGGCCTCTGAGGGGGCTAGGCTCATAGGGGAAGGTCTCTCGGCCGAGGTCGTAGAGACCATCCTACACTCCAGAGCTCCGTCCACAAGGAAGCTGTACGCTTTGAAATGGAGACTTTTCTCAGCATGGTGCAGAGAACGCCAGTGGGACCCAGTTAACTGCCCGGTTGGTACAGTGCTGGAGTTCCTGCAGGCAAGGTTCTCGGCAGGGTTGACCCCCTCCACACTAAAGGTGTACGTGGCGGCCTTGGGTGCCTTCCACGTCCCTTTCAGTGGAGTGTCTTTGGGAAGACACCCTCTAATTACACGCTTCCTTCGTGGCACATTAAGGTTGAGGCCAGTTATGCACTCGAGGGTCCCAGCATGGGACTTGGCCGTTGTCTTGAGGGGCTTGTCCGGACCACCGTTCGAACCTCTGGAGGAGGTTTCGGATAAGTTCCTCACCTTAAAAACCATTTTCCTCTTGGCCATTTCGTCTCTTAAAAGAATAGGAGATATTCAGTCCCTGTCAGTAGGGCCCTCATGTTTAGAGTTTGCGCCAGGGATGGTGAAAGCATTTCTGCATCCCAGGCCGGGTTATGTCCCCAAGGTTCCTACGAGCCCACGGGGCCCCATCACTCTACAAGCCTTCTGTCCTCCTCCGTTTATGACGTCAGACCAGGAAAGGTTAAATCTGCTGTGTCCTGTGAGGGCACTGGATACTTATGTCCACAGAGCTGCCCTGTGGAGAAAATCTGAACAATTGTTTGTCTGTTTTGGACCCCCTAAGAAGGGGGCCCCAGTATCCAAGCAGAGGATGAGCAAGTGGGTGGCCGAGGCCATCTCACTTGCTTATGAAGCTACCGGGCAGCCATCTCCACTGGCTGTCCGGGCGCACTCAACCAGGGGTATGGCTGCTTGTAAAGCACTCTTGTCGGGGGCTTCCCTCCATGATATCTGCAACGCGGCCGGATGGTCGTCTCCTTCTACCTTCGTCAGGTTCTACGAACTAGACCTGGCATCTACAGTAGGGGCACAGGTTCTCTCGTAACCGTGTGCGCTTCGGCTTCACACATACGAGACACTTGGTCCTATGGCGATGTGGGTATAAGCGTTCTCACAGCGTTTCGACGCAGCTCGAGTTCCCCGAAAGGGAACGTCTCAGGTTACGTATGTAACCCTAGTTCCCTGAGGGAACGAGACGCTGCGTCGCTCTGCCATACTCCCGGCGTGTCCGTGATCACTTACTTCAGGCTTTATCAGAAGTTAGTTCCTGTTTGTTTTCACGGACGTTTTATAGCTTCCGGTCGATGACGTCATCACGCCGACGATCGATCTTTTTTCCGATGGAATGGTTCTACAGGCGCTTCACGACGCATTAACGCAGAGGCGTTCTCACAGCGTTTCGACGCAGCGTCTCGTTCCCTCAGGGAACTAGGGTTACATACGTAACCTGAGATGTTCCAACTTAATCTTGATTTTACAATGTATAAATTACACTCGCGGCAAATTAGATTTGCTGCCGCTAGGGTGCGTCTATATTTCTAGGCTACAATTTACCCCTAACATGGTGCAAATTGAGCCACAGGAATACTTTTTTATAATTTTGTAAGAAGCCATATTTGTATAATAATTTGTCATAGATGCATTCTGATCCTTTCAAATGATAGGAAACATCCTGAAATAACTTTAGATGCCTTCATTGTACTTCTGCCTCATTTTTCCTGATCTTAAACGGATAGTTTACCACAAAAATGTAGGTGTGTTTGTTTCTTCAGTAGAACACAAATTAAGATTTTTCAACTCCAATTGTTGCAGTATGTCAGTCGAAATGCATGTAAATGGTATTTTATGGTATGTTTGTAATATATTTCAAAACAGTAAACCAGTCTAAAGTTGTTTGCTGGTCTAACTGGAACCCCAGCCTAACCAAACCAGACAGGCTGAATGAACAGCTAAGATTGGCAAACCAGCTTAGGCTGGTTTAAAAGGTTTTTATTTCAACAGGGACTCTGGAATCGTTCGTCTGCTGTAAAATTGCCATTATTTTCTCACACATTAACTTGACCATTATGTAGTGCATCTGTTGTCAGGGCTCATGTGGTATGCTGTGTTTTTGCACTTGTGTATGATTTTGTTCTTGTTGCTTCTAAAGGCAGAAGTATCTCTCATGGTCTCACTGAGCCGGTGAAGGAAAATCAATAAGATTCGGGATAATCACTGCCGTCTGTTATCCTGCCAAGCATTTTCTACAAACACAGTTTAAGAGCACCACAATCCATACAATTACCTGCAACGCACCCCAGAGACGTGCCGCTCTTAGCATACGCTTACAGATCCATAAAAAGCAGCAGATCGTCATGCAGACAGCCACGGATAGAATGGATGCTGCCTGCGCTATCTGAGAGCTGTACACACTTTATGGAGAAAGGGTATTTGTGTTTACCTGTTCACGGATGTTAACCTTCACCCTTTTAAGGGGACATTATCCTTCAGGGGCAATAACTGCTAATACATGGGATCAGATGATCATTTATCTCAAAGAAGGCAGAGAGCTGCCCTTCTTCTGCCCTACATTAGCGCTGAGAGTGTGGCTGTTCTTTAAAGATGGAGGGGGCTGTTTGTATTCTAGAAGAGTTCAATATGTTTGAGCTCTCCTGTTCCTCTCACGAATGCCTGCTGATTTTATTCACATAATATTAGAATCCAGCACTCACTCACCATTACCCTTCACACTATAATTACTCTCCCACCTCAACCCTTTAAATGACTCAAATGTCACTGCAGTGGGTCGCCATGGCAGGTCGTGTTCAGTGTCTGGCAGGTGAACAGAATGAGTGCATGTGTAAATGCTTAAATCTGTGCAGTGTTGGACAAGCTACTATATATATATATATATATATATATATATATATATATATATATATATATATATATATATATATATATATATATATATATATATATATATATATATATATATATATATATATATATATATATAAAATTTAGAAAGCTAACTTTAGAAAAATTAGCTACAGTAAGCTACTCTTTGGATAAAGTTGGCAGTAACAAATAACAATAAGATGCATGGGAAATGTAGCTTGTTTAATCGATGCTACTTCATATTTTTCATGTATAAAACATTAATACATTGTGTCTATTTGTTGGGGAGACAAAGTAATAATAATACCATATTAAATGTTAAACTAAACAGGAAGGAACAGTGGTGAACCGGCAACAGGGTCATGGGCAGCCAAGGCTCATTGATGCACGAGGGGATCGAAGGCTGGCCTGTGTGGTCCGATCAAACAGATGAGCTACTGTAGCTCAAATTGCTGAAGAAGTTAATGTTGGTTCTGATTGAAAGGTATCAAAGTGCATCGCAGTTTGTAGCGTATGGGGCTGCGTAACTGCAGACCAGCCAGTGTGCCATGCTGACCCCTGTCAGTGGACAGTGGACACGTGGGCATCAGAACTCGAGCAATAGAAGTGGCCTTGTCTGATGAATCAAGTTTTCTTTTACATCACGTGGATGGCCAGGTGCATGTGCGTCTCTTACCTGGGGAACACATGGCACCAGGATGCACTATGGGAAGAAGGCAAGCTGGCAGAGGCAGTGTGATGCTTTGGCCACTGTTCTGCTGGGAAACCTTGAGTCCTGCCATCCATGTGGACATTGTTTTGACACAATACACTTAAATGGTATTTCCTAGTGGCTGTGATTGAAGTTGATTCATTCATCAAATTATTAAATGACAAGAATCGACTGATTATTTCTTAAATCAGATGCTGCATTTCCAATTCACTTTTATACTCTAAAAGTGTGTACTGTTTTGTGAAGAAAAAGTGCATACTTTCGGGGGCGCAGAAGAGTAGGCAAGCTTTGGGATTTTGTCATAATTGCGTCTTTAACTGACTTTCCTTAAATACTGTCAGTTAGTTACATGCGTCCTGTCACAGTTTAGAATGCCCTGTCAATCATGTCACAGTTAAAATCCTCCACATTCAATTTAATTAAATTTCCTACCACATCAGAGAGAAATGTAGTAGCACGTTGATGTGCCGTTCATGTCTTTGCATAACGTTGCATTTAAAAGTTAATGATCAAATGTTTCTTTATAAAAGTTCAAAGATGCTGTTGCATATTAAATATAATGTGAATAACAAATATCACAAACAAATATTTTCTGTAGGTTAGATAGATACATACCAACCATATCAACCAATTAACTTGAATGAACTTACTCAGGAGTCATTCATTCCCAAATTATCCATTTCTTGTTCTGATTCTAATCAGCCGAGAGAGAATGCTGTAGTTTGTCTTCCCCACTTTAAGGGATAGTTCACCCCCCAAAAAATGACAATTCTATCACTGTTTACTTCCCCTGTATGAATTTATTCTGTTGAATACAAAAGTAGATATTGAAGAATATGGGTAAATAAACAGATGATGGGCCCCATTGACTTCCATAGTATTTTTTCCCCTAGACTATGGAAGTCATTGGGGTCCATCAACTGTTTTGTTACTGACATTCATCAAAATATCTTCTCTTGAGTTCAGTAGAAGAAAGACATTCTTGCAGGTTTGGAACAACACGAGGGTGAGTAAATGATGACAGAATTTTCATTTTTGGGGGAAGTATCCCATTCATGATAAAACAATATTCAAATATTAGGCCTACTTACAATATCAATATATGAATAATCTTCTATTTATTAAGCTATTAACGTCAATATTTAAGTAAATAATAGAGATGCTACCACCATGTTAATGACAAATTGTTTAACAAACAAATGTATTACTTTTAGCAATGCTATTGCTCATCCCTTCAGCCGTGCAGATTATTTGCGTGTGCATTTGTAGATGATGGTGGAAGTAAGATTGCTGCATTTCGAAGAACATAGCTCGATATTTCTCTTTCACTCTCTTGAGGGTGGTTTAAATTAGTCTCGTTGATAGAAAACCAGACACACAATGGTGGCCCCAGGGGGATGGGTGATGGAGAAACAGCTCTGAAGCAGACTGGCAGCACCTTTCTTCGTCATTGTCCTGTTACACATATGTCCACACACACACACACACACACACACACACACACACACACACACACACACACACACACACACACACACACACACACACACACACACACACACACACACACACACACACACAGACAGGCCAAGGAACCGCAGCTGAAATGCATCTTGATTGAGGAACATTTATTGATTGCCAGCAGTTTTATCCTTTCCTTCTGGTTTTGTTTGGTGTCTCACCGGGTCGAGGGGGTTGTTGTGGTCACCACTGAGTGTTGACGGCTCTTTGAGGTGATGATCTGGAAATGATTCTCATTTACAGCATGAGAGAATAGTGGCAGGCTCATAGAAATGTACAATTTCCGCTCTTGTGCACAAAACGAATTGATTTCCCTGCACACGGAGCCAATGACCTGAAGAACAACGATAACAGATTGTCTAGTCTTTATTTTCATCTCGAACAATTAGTCACGTCAACAAACCCAGACAGTGCCCACATGATAATTAAGAAATAATTATGTACGTTTAAGTCACAAAATGATTGGGCTGTGTGTTATTTAAGGAAAAAGCCCTGTGTTCTATTCTGAGCCAGGCAGAAAAGGCAGTTCTACAATGACACTAGTAAATCAGAACGCTTTCTATATTTAGAAACTAACATAACATTTGCACCACTGCCTGTAGAGGAACATCAGGCTTTAGTGGTAACTTAGCAACTGGTGCTAGGCAACCTTGTTGGTAAGCATGGATCTGCTGCAGAGGGGGCGTGGCTGAGAATGTCTTTGAGTTTTAATTTAAACAGATAGGACAGCCTGCTACTCATTACCAGACATTCAGCGCACAAGTATTTCAATACCTGCTTCATGTCTGGAAATCTTTGAGGACAGTGGATTAGCATATTTTAAGAAAGAACTCAGACCTGTTTGATCGCCTTAGCAGCCGCAGCTTGCCAAACATCCATCACTGCTCGGCGCCTGACAACGCTACTAATTAACAATTCATTACATTAGCCTGCACGCTAATTACTTTTTAAAAAATTCAATATGAGAAACAGAATAATTTAGCTTCTTTGCTAACACTTGTCATCTGTTCATTACTTTGCAGGCATAGCAGTGCGAGCGCTAGCGCTAGCGCTGTTGATCTGGAAGGTTTTGATGTATGTCTCAGGCTGGCAGACTCTCAAGCTCATGCACACAACAACTGTGAAGAACCACCAGGAAGAAAAATGCTAGTTACTTTTGAATACATCTTTTCTTTTGATAGCTTTTGGGACAGATTAGCAAGGTTAGCCAGTGGCGTTTGTCATGCAATGTAATATAACTTTATTAATCCATTTCACATCGATACAACG
Organism: Pseudorasbora parva; assembly: GCF_024679245.1. Classification (NCBI taxonomy): domain Eukaryota; kingdom Metazoa; phylum Chordata; class Actinopteri; order Cypriniformes; family Gobionidae; genus Pseudorasbora; species Pseudorasbora parva. The sequence continues at coordinate 26,494,568 of NC_090184.1, forward strand.
CTGTCATGTCTTGCACTTTATGTTATTTCCACACAAACAGGCCATGAATAGGGCTCAAAGGCATCCAATGAGCCAGAGAAGCAAGAATAACTATTATTGCTGTATTAATTAGGTATGTACAGTAATGAAATTTTCCACTCAGCATGAAGAGATGAAGGATTCCAGCCATTACACAGATGAATCTTCCCTTAGATCACTAATGGTGTGTACAAGGTGAACCTCTGAATATCAAACAAAGCCAGACTGAATGACTTTCTGCAAAAGATCTGGTATATCTGGTACATAACCAAAAAACTGCCACTTAGATGAGACTGCAATGTAAAGCAATCAAGTACTGTTTTGTTTAAAGGTGCCCTAGAATGAGTTGAAACAATATGTTCAATTGTTCTCTGATATCGAGGGTCTGTGGCTTATTTAAGGCCAAAAATTGTCCAGATACATTTTAACATGTCCATTTACAACCCTATAAATTGTCCCTAGGATGTAATGCTCTGTTTTTGCCTTATTTGGAAGAGTCATGAAAATTAATGTTGAGCTCTGCTCTGATTGGCTTATTTCAGCAGCTCACAGCTGTTCAGCAAAGCGGCTCGTGAGACCTGACTGTCCTGACCATGGTCCTGACAGAACACAGACCGACTGAATGACCAAATGGACAATGCGGTCTCTCTAAGAAACTTTCAATTTAATCAGAAATTGTTTAAACAGTCAATAAGTGGATAAAATCGCTACATACTGCTTGCAGGAATACAGTTGTAATTGCCACTTTCTTCAGTTTAAGACGCTGAGTGAAGCTTGCTTGAAATGGGCCGAACAAACAAACGATCTTGAATTAAATTGCTGTGGTATCCATTTATAAACATCAACCATGACTGTTGACATGTTTTATCTGTGGGAAGGGTATGAAAAGTCCTCACGTCTCCTGAACAGTCTGGAACATGTGTGTCCATAATCTGCCGTTTTTGCTATCCTCGCGTGAAGCTTGTTTACCTGCAGTCCCGATGATTCGGCTCCGTCAGTTGCGCCTGACAATGCACATTTTTTGGACAGATGCAAATGTTGGGGGCATATAAATGATCCCCAACGCTTGCGTCACAGTTGGCGTTATGTTGAGAATCACTTATTTTTCTGTGGTGTTTTTCATGCAAGATATTTACATTAGAAGTAGCAGGCAATGATGTTTGAGACTCACAGTATGTGATGTCCATGTACTGAACTCTCATTATTTCACCATGGCAAGATTAATTAAATTTTTCATTCTAGGGCACCTTTAGGAACAATATTTAATGGTCGCCAGTAACCTACATCATTCTTGACACTGCAATGATGAAAATCACTTTGAGATCATTCCAAAAGTCCTGATTATTTCCAGGAAAAAATTTGAAATATATTATGGTGTGTGTGTGTGTGTGTGTGTGTGTGTGTGTGTGTGTGTGTGTGTGTGTGTGTGTGTGTGTGTGTGTGTGTGTGTGTGTGTGTGTGTGTGTGTGTGTGTGTGTGGTTCATAAGGACACGTGTATAATGACATGGGTATCACAACATAAACCAAATGGCTTAAAACCATATTAAACTGTATTTTTCTTTTATTGTATTATTATTAAAAAATGCTGAAAGTTTTATGATGGGTTTAGGGGGTAGGGTTAGTGTAGGGGATAGAATATACAGTTTGTACAGTATAAAAAATATGGAGAATGTGTGTGTGTGTAATCCTTCTAGGGCAACAGAGAAAATGAGTTGCTGATGATTAGATATTTTATTTTTTTACTTTTTGTTATGAAAAAAAGAGAAAAAAATAAGATTAATGACATTTTTGACAATGAGTCAAAGGCCAACCAGCAAAGTGTTTAAAAAAATAAATAATTAATAAAATTAAAAATAAATAAATACATTTGGATAAGACTTTGGGATTGACAGTTTATTATTTGCAAAGCCAAAATACATTTACAATATGATATCAGGATGCTGCTTCCAGGAAGAACATCAATATCTCTTCAAAATATATTTAAAGTAATTATTTACGAGGTAAAATCAATAGACCGAATAAAAAACAACAACATTTCTCTAATTTTATAAGATGCCCATTGGTGACCAGCCAAACCTTCCTTCAGTAAGCCGTCAAACCTGTCAGATGATTTTATCTTTGTCAAATACAAACGTGTGGTCACAAATGTTTAGAAAGGCTGACACTGCCAGTTGTAAATCTTATAAAGTACATGTGCTCACAAACTGCATCTCTTCCACTAATTCTATTTTAAATCTATAATATAAATAGCATATTCCCATTACTTTGTAAATACTGATTGCATCCACAAGACCGCATGATGGTAGCTAAAGGTGGACATTACCGTACTTTGCTCTGGACCATTCTGAGAACATCAAAGAGAAAGTAAGCCACGTTCAGCTCAGCTTGACCCAAATGTGCCCACCCCAGTAGACACTCCACAGAGGTTTCATTTAAAGCTGTGAATCTCAACCAAAAGCCGTCAAAAACACCCCACCCTGCTGTGACTTTCCCCATATCTCCCTTTGCTGTTCATCTTTTCTTTTTTCTTTTTTGATGAATAAAGGATGACCTTTGCTGCGCAGGTGAAAAGTGGGGCTCTCTGAAGTACAACTTAATTCTTGCGCACACACATGCACACGGTCCAGCTGAAAAAAAACAGCCGCAAGCCAAGAGGAGATCAGTGTGGCCAATGTTTGAGTGACGGATATAATGAGGAACTGTTGTGTGAACAGTGGCTACTGGAGGTGTATGCAGGTGACGAGCATGTTAATGAGGGCAGTGGTGGTGGTGTTTATGAAGGACATGCCTTTAAAAACATTCATATTAACATCATTCAAACTTCAGGGCTGATCTGTGTTTATTTGATGGACCATGGAGGTTTATTCTCGGTTCTTGTTAAGCATGAGCGGTGAAGGTAAGAGCCCTGTGACTAGAAAACTAAAAAACAATACCGGTTTCATGAGCATTGGAAACCTAAGATGGTGCTATAAAATCTCTTATTAAATATTCAAGTGACTAATTCCAGACGGCCTGAAGAAAAAAAAAAGAAGGGGAATAAAAGAAAGAAACTTTTAAAAACATTCCATGGACACATTGTGAAAAAAATTATAAAGCTATATCCAATCTTTGTGAGGGAACGTGTTTTTTGTGTGATTGTTGTTTTTTTCCCCATCCATATCCACCTAATCTCTTGGTTATCTTGGTTAGCTCACAGGTCTTAAAGATATAGTTTCCTAAAAAAATGAAACTTCTGTCATTATTTTCTCACCTTCTTGACATTTCAAGCCTGTATGGCTGTCTTTTTTCAAAATGTATAATTTTAAGGGGACAATAAGTTGATTTTAAATTTCATGGCATCAACACATCTCAAAAGGACAATGCCATGTTTACCACTGTTAGGCATCCCCTCTTCTTTTTATAACAGTCTGCAAACATCTGGGGACTGAGGAGGTAAGTTGCTCAAGTTTAGGAATAGGAATGCTGTTCCATTCTTGTCTAATACAGACTTCTAGTTGCTCAACTGTCTTGGGTCTTTTTTGTTGTGGATTTCTCTTTATGATGCGGCAAATGTTTTCTATGGGTTAAAGATCTGGACTGCAGGCTGCCCATTACACAGCCATGATGTTGTAATTGATGAAGTATGTAGTCTCGCATTGTCATGTTAGAAAATGCAAGGTCTTCTCTAAAATAGATGATGTCTGGATGGGAGCATATGTTGTTCTAGAACTTGGATATACCTTTTAGCATTGATGGTGCCCGTACCCGCAAGGTTTAGCACCAGATCCGACTCGTGACTCATGAAAATATCAAAATTAAATCCACACCCATCCAGAACCGTTAATATTTAGCCCGTTACCCGACCCGTGCCCGCGATAAATCACACAAGCTAAAATAATTCAAATTAAAATGCTTTATTTTTTATCTTGCACCTCTCTCAACATCAACAGCGTCATGAATGGGCTAATGAAACAGGCTAAAGTGCCTTTTAAAGACTTGTTGTCAACAATTTCATATACTCCACTCACCAACTTTACTTTTACTTCAACCATTGCTACTCCTGCAACGCTCGCTCCTTCTGGGCTACGAGAGGCATCCACTAAAGTTTCCATGTCGCAGTGGTGGTGGCGTGATGGTCAAATGGCATATCGTTGTTGCGTGTATGTGTAATTGTAATTTGGACATAGAAATTGTAATGGCCTACAATATGTTCGAGGGGGGAAGGAGGAGGCGGGAACCGGTGAACATTTAAAAGACTTTAACCAAACAAAACGAAAGTAACGTGGGCAGCCCCTCACGGACATCTGCCACACGCACACACATAATAAAACGTAAACACAACTCAACGTCAAATCCAGGTCTGGTGATCTCTCGTCCTTATATGCCTCCGAGCTCCCTCAGAGGGGTCGAGACTGGTGTGGCTCGCAGGTGAAGCTCATTCACAATCACGCCCCGGTCTCGCTCTCTCTCTCGTCCACCTCCCCACAGAAATATTGCACATATTTTTAATCCGCGCTACTACCCGCCTGCACAGAGTTAATTATCCGCCCGTATTCCCACCCGTGAATTTTATAAATGTCACAATCCACCCGTTTTAGTCAGTTTCATGTGGGTACCCGACCCGTTGCAGGACTCTGGATGGTGCCTTTCCAGATGTGTAAGCTGCCCATGCCACACTCACTCATGAAATCCCTTACAATCAGAGATGCAGGCTTCTGAAATGAGCGCTGATAACAACTTGGGTTGTCCTTGTCCTCTTTAGTCCGGATGACATGGCGTCCCAGTTTTCCAAAAAGAACTTCACATTTTGATTCATCTGACCACAGAACATCTTTCCACTTTGCCACATTCCATTTTAAATCAGCCTTGGCCCAGAGAAAACACCTGCGCTTCTAGATCATGTTTAGATATGGCTTCTTTTTTGACCTGGCGAATGGCACGGTGGATTGTGTTCACCGAATTTTCCTGAGCCCATGTTGTGATTTCCATTACAGTAGCATTCCTGTATGTGATGCAGTGCCGTCTAAGGGCCTGAAGATCACGGACATCCAGTATGGTTTTCCAGACTTGACCCATTACGCAATGAGATTGTTCCAGATTCTCAGAATCTTTGGATGATATTTTGGAATGTAGACGATGATAACGTCGAACTACTTGCAATTTTTCTCTGAGAAACAGCTTTTTGATATTGCTCCTCTATTTTTCGCCACATCATTGGAAGAATTAGTGATCCTCTGCCCATTTTGTCTTCTTAGAGACACTGCGACTCTAAGAGGCTCTTTTTATACCCAATCATGTTGTCAATTGACCTAATAAGTTGCAAATTGGTCCTCCAGCTGTCCCTTATATGTACATTTAACTTTTCTGGCCTCTTATTGCTACCTGTCCCAACTTTTTTTGGAATATGTAGCTCTCATGAAATCCAAAATGAGCCAATATTTGGCATGACATTTCAAAATGTCTCACTTTCAACATTTGATATATTTTATTAACAATAGAATATAGATAACATAAGTTTATGAGATTTATTGTATACTTTTTTATTCACAATTTGTCCAGTGTCCCAACTTTTTTGGAATCCAGTTTGTACTTACTGTAGGGTTAGTTGCATGTAATTATGCATAATTTACTGTTATTACTATGGTATGTGCATGCAACATATGTAACAAGGACACTGTAAAATAAAGTGTTACCGAAGATTGTTGGATTGAAAAAAAAAAAAAGATTATCAGTGATTAACCACTGACATTCCTGTACTTTCATAGCTATTATATTTATTTGGGGGCACAGTGTTGGCTGAGATGGGAAGTGCCAGGCTGGGGAAGCCCATTTGCCAGGTGGACTGTTGGGTGGCGATGCGAGGTGAACTGTCTGGACGATGGGGTGGGTGTTCATGAGAGCCGGTTGGTGTGCTCCAGTGGGGAGGTGGGGGGTGGTTCACACTGGTTGGTTCTCTGGTTCACCTCTGCATCAACATTTCGTGGTCTGCCTGGCGGGTGGGCCGTTTCGCTCAGAATTACTGTCTCGGCCACTTTCGGTTGCCTCTTTTTCAAGTGCGGGAATGGTGGTGATGCTACACAAAGCACTTGGGGGATCATGCATGTCTGGGAGGTCCAACACATCTAGTAGTTTTGAACTATGTGGAAGTGGATGGATGATGACTGGGAATGGCAGCCAGGACCTGGTTTTCAATTGAAACACTGTGTTATACTACCGATCACAATTGTGACCATTAACAAATTTATACTTCTTACGAGCAAAATATATATATGCAGGAGTATAATTCTCAAAATATATCAGTAGTAGACCCTTTAAAGAATATATGTACAAAATATGATAGTTCTATTTGTTAATTGAAGTGTGTTATACTTGCTGACCTCTCACACTAGTCACATGACATTGGTATAATTTTTTTATCAAGACAATCTATTGAATTGAAGTTTTGAATTGCAATGTTGAATTCCTTGCCCAAAGCCAACAACAACACTTTTAGAGCTTTCAGAAATAAGAAAAAAGAAGCGTATTATATGACCATAAGTCTGTGGTTGTGCCATCTAGTGTCTGGGAGCTATATTAAGGTCTTCTTTCACTATGGCTTTCTCCCAGAGGGCTCAGAATGTCAGTTCAGTTCGGGGAGTTTTGATGGGTCTTGTTTGTTGTTATAAAGAACAATTAGAAGGCATGTTTCTTCTATCTTGCAGCAGGCAAAACTCCTATAATTCAGCTGGAGTACATACTGGGTGGTGAATCGTTATATACTTTTATGAGAATATGACCCAAAGAGGTCAACATCACTTCAGCGTTCAATTTGAGAAGGAGCAAACCTTTCACCAGAGAAAGAGTCTGATATCTACAAACAGTTATGCTTCTGTCTGAAGAGAAGAGAAAAGTCCCCTCTTTATAGTACACTCAAACTCACCCTTTTTAAAAAAAAGTAGTGTGCTTAATTAAATACTGAATATGCACTTGTAGTGTACATCAACTCTTAAAACTTTCAAAAACTGTACTTTTTAGATAAAAAAAATATTACTGAAATAAAAGACCACATAAATGTACTTAAAAAAAACATTTTATGTCGATTTTCACGTTTCACTTTGTAATACATACATTACAAAGATTATTAGGATTATTAGGAACACCATAAATCATTGCCACAAAATGGCATTTAAATAATGCCTAATTGGCACTAAAGAGCCTAATGTGTGCCAAGAAAAATACCCCACACCATTACACCACCACCACCAGTCTGCACAGTGGTAACAAGGCATAATGGATCCATGCTTTCATTTTGTTTACGCCAAATTCTGACTCTACCATCTGAATGTCTCAACAGAAATCGAGATTCAAAATTCAGTCTTCAACTGTCCAATTTTGGTGAGCTCGTGCAAATTGTAGCCTCTTTTTCCTATTTGTACTGGAAATGAGTTGTACCCGGTGGGGTCTTCTGCTGTTGAAGCCCATCCGCCTCAAGGTTTTGCGTGTTGGGGCTTTACAAATGCTTTACTGCATACCTCGGTTGTAACGAGTGGTTATTTCAGTCAAAGTTGCTCTTCTATCAGCTTGAATCAATCTGCCCATTCTCCTCTGACCTCTAGCATCAACAATAATTATTTTGAATAAAATATTTTTTTGAAAAAAACTGTATTTTAAATGTACTAAATGTACTTCTAAATTGCAAAACTAGATTTAAATACATGTCTTAAAAGTTTTAATAGCAGTGACATTAAAGTATATTTTAGTTATTATGCAGAGTACACAGCTTCATTACTTGAGTAAAAGTACAGATAGCACTTGCTAAATTTTACTCAAGTACAAGTAAAAGTACTACAGTTAGATGTCTACTTAAGTAAAAGTACTAAAGTACTTGTTTTTATGTACAGAAACGTCCTACATGGAGTTATGAAAAATGTTAATGTTAATACCTAGGAGAATGTAAAGGGAATTAAAAGTAAAATCAAATCATTTTCCTCTTTTTAAACATTTCTCATTTGCCCACAAGGCAATAGCACAATGGCAACTCTCTGACAAACCTCTGCTAGAGTTTTAATGGATGTTTTGCAGCCACATTTGAACCTGACTGTGTTAAACACACCACATACTCAAGAACATCACAAGTTTGGCACATTCCCAGGATGGACCTACTGCGTCTTCATCCATTGTTTCGTCCATGGTTTCGTCTCTTATCTAAATCTGAGCATGGAGTTGACTTTCGTGGAAAGCTGAAGCTGATTGCTGATAGGCCATCCCAATCAGGGGGCGCTGCACAACCCAATCACGTTTGAGAGGGAAACAACAAAATTGAGGGTTTCTGAAATTTTTCTTTTTTTCTTTTTTCCTTTTTTTTTGTATTTATTTTTTTAGAAGAAGTTACGGGTATACTTACGGTTATGGATAGAGTAAGGAGTAAAGAGTACAATATTTTCCACTCAAATGTACTTGAGTAAAGTCATGAGTACTTTAAAAAAATGATACCCAAGTAAAGATCCCTCAAAATTGTACTTAAGTACTGTACTCAAGTAAATGTACTCTGTTACTGTCCGGCTCTGCTTATAATAAACCCATCCATTATCTGCACGGGGCACATTTTGTTGACATAATGCACAACAACTATTCAACACTGGATACACTGGACATGTCAAAATAAACATTATAAAGGGATACATTTGTCTTTCTGAACGGATGCATGATGGTTGTATTTAAGCATCCATTGTAACATGTTGCATCGATGCCTCGTTTGATTTTATGTGTTCATGACCTGTTTAATCTTTGAAGGTTTAAATGCAGAGAAATTTGGCTTCTGAGCTGGAGCTGAATGTCTTTCCCAGTGCGTCACTCATGGTCCCACAGCAGCTAAACACCCTGTGGCTCATGCTGTTACATAGAAGTCCCAAAGTCGCACTATAAATTGAGCTTGACAGATCTGAGCATGCCTCTTTCAATGTTTTGATGGTGCCTGGCTCAGTGTTTACACTTTTGGAGGAGATAAACCCATTGATGACATGCAAGGCTAGTCAATTAACAATAAACTGGTTTAAGTAATGAATTTTAAAATTAAAAATCTTACATACTTCACTTTTATCATGACATTGTCTGAATAGAAACATTTTGTGAATGACAGCATAAGTATTATGCACCGGCCAAACGCAAGTTACAAATGCTGAGCCAAAATAATATGTGGTTTGATCAGATGTGCAGCGTTTGAGGTCAGTTAGAGGTAGGTCAACCGCTATTGAGCTGAATGCTAACAGACACGGTTGTCAATGTATTTAGCACACAAACACTTTAGACATCTGCATTCTGTATTCTGCTGCTGTATGAAGGCAGCCAAAGTCACTTCCTTTAGATTGAATTAAAGACTAAATCAAATAGCAAGTGTTAAAGTGTGCATTGTGTTCAGAGTAATTTATATGGTCAGTCTTTAACCACAATGGACAGTGAATTTGTTTGACTGAAAAGAAACAGAACAACATCACAGAATATGATGCAAGTCACTGAAACCGAAAATAGGCCCCTGTTTTATTCAACCTGGTGGTGTCTGGGAGTGTGTGAGGTTCTATGTTTAATAGATTAGGTGGGTTTGCTGTTTTTCTTACTTCATTCTTCAAAATGATTAGAGTGATATCAGACAGACCAGAAAGCATATTGATGCTTAAAGAAAGTTTTTTGGTCCAGGTTTTCTGTGTGACAGTTAGAAAAAGGCTGGTATTCTTTGGCAGCACAATGTGTGCATGTGGTGTGTGCGTGTGTGTCTATTTAAGGTGACTTCATTGATCTGAACATTTCTCTACAGACTGGTTCCTGTCCCTCGAAACGCTGTCAGACAGGACAGGCTTTATTACACCAACGGCCTTGTTAGGACACTGTTCATTTTTATGAAAAATTCACACTGTAGCAAGGTCATTAGCGAGGATATTGGTATCTTTGACTGTTGGGAACCATAATGTAGTTTTATTAATAAATATGATGAATGTTAATTCTACAGATGACAACACTTGACCTTAAAAAAATATTAATTTCTTCCAAAACAAGAGTTCAAAGTTTAACCTTGAGTCGATTAGCTAACCTTGAACACGTGTTGGGATGGTAACCTTTGGAGTTCTCAGAAATCCAAATTCATGAGATGGCAGAAATGATCCTGACATTTTCCTAAAGTTTAACAAGCTGACCTTCAAGTTCAGAAACTCCAAGAAAAACAAGCACAGGCTGATTTTGAAAGGATGTTTTTCAAATTTTCAGCTGAAAGTGCGACGGTGCGAGAAAAAAAATTCCAGCCTCTGGTGACAGAGGGCGAGACACACTATCAATAATAACCGGATGTCTTATGTCAGAGGTTATCGGTCAGTGTCTGAGGGTATTTTAAAAACCGTCTCTGAGGAAGTCATGTGACCTGTACAGTAATAGAGGCATGTACGTCCACTAGGCTGAGTGTATCCCCAGTGCTTTTATAGTATGTAGTTGTCAGGATGATTTTCGTTGCATCATTTAAGCTGATCTTAAATGACCTTGAGATCTTTCCTGTAACATTCATTTGTTATCAATGTTTTAGCTATCATGCTAGCCTTGAATAGAATGTGCTTCTGCAATATTTACTGCACTAGATATAGTCTGAATATATGGATTTGGCTTGGTATTTTGTTTAAATTATGTTCTGGTCGTATGGATGAGCTTGTATTTGCAATTTTCAAACTGTTGTATTGCGTTTCTTTAACTATGAACACTTTTGGCCCTGTAGATGTTAAGAAAATACTCTAGTCTCTAGTTTATTGATTTGTTCAGTAACAATTTGTTTTCATTTCCACTACCTTCTCAAATGACATTTTGTTGTGGAAATTATATTTTTCATTGTTTTGGGAATGGCTGACTCCTTTGTCTTGCTAAGACCAAATTTACTTGGAATTTTATCGATCCTATACGCACAATATTTTCACACTTTCTGCATAATTTGATCAAATTCCTAGCACTGTTGTTGGCTAACAAGTACACTAATAATAGAAACAAAATAGGGGAACAATTACCACATTTTGATTATTAAAATTCATATTTAAAATTCAAATGTTTTCATATTTTAAGGTTAAAATATATATTCATACAAAGCATTTGAAGAGTAATAAAAATAAATAAATGATGAAGGTAGGTTTCCAATACAGTAATTAAGTGACCTTCATATACCAAAAATAAATAGTTTGAAAAGGGACACAGAAGGACATAACACTGAGTATACTGTACATATATTTTTTATAATGCAATGTCTGCCAAAGTGGTTGGACTGAGCGATTCTCCTCTGATTTAACTTTTAGAATGAGAATAAGTGTTGGACGGATGATCATGTCTCTCTAAAACTGACATATTTATTGCATGTGAGATTAGCTTCATCGAGGGAGATATCTGATGTTTTATGAATGAGATAATGAAGGACACTTTCGTTGAACTCCCCTGCAGCATGTGCGGTTATATCCATCAGTCTCTAAATCATTGAGTTTACCTAACACACATCTGTGAGAGCCCCAACTGAACACCAACAGACAAACCGCAAAGAAGTACCTAATGAGGAATGCAAACGTGTGTGCCACTAACCTAGATTTATTGTTTTTTCCATGATATATTTCGTCTCCCTTTCTCTGTCTCTCTCTGCCTCTCTCTCTAAGGATCTTGTTCTGGCTGCAGCTCTGTTCTTTGATGTGTTTGGCTGGGGACAGTCAGACTGTGTGTGTGTGTGTGTGTGTGTGTGTGTGTGTGTGTGTGTGTGTGTGTGTGTGTGTGTGTGTGTGTGTGTGTGTGTGTGTGTGTGTGTGTGTGTGTGAGAGAGAGAGAGAGAGAGAGAGAGAGAGAGAGAGAGAGAGAGAGAAAGCGTGTGTGTGTGTGTGTGTTGGAGAGATAATTATGGCGGTCATGTTAAGTAGGTCTGGGGCACAGTGCAGCTGAAGTAGGTCGCAACAAAAGTCTGACAGCTCGCTTAAGAGCCTTCATCTACATCCATCGAAGAGAAGAGAAGAGAAGAGAAGAGAAGAGAAGAGAAGAGAAGAGAAGAGAAGAGAAGAGAAGAGAAGAGAAGAGAAGAGAAGAGAAGAGAAGAGAAGAGAAGAGAAGAGAAGAGAAGAGAAGAGAAGAGAAGAGAAGAGAAGAGAAGAGAAGAGAAGAGAAGAGAAGAGAAGAGAAGAGAAGAGAGATTGGAAGGAAAGACTGATGGATTTTATGATAAGAAAGGGTTTAAGAAGTCACAGAAAGGATTCATCCCAACAAAAGTGATAAACAGAAAACGAGATGTCTGTCTCTCCCAGATATTTACACACTTGCATGCAGATGAGCTTAGGTATCGGTATCAAATACGGTGTGCCAGGATCTGTTTACCAGTGTGGAAATCAAAACACTGGGCAAATTGCTCCCGTGGGGAAAAAGGCATTTGCATAATGCCAAAAACTATGTTCAAGTGATTAAACTGTATTAAGGATGTTAAACTGTATTAAAGACAGCAGGTTCCCCCATAGAGACCATATTATTTTTTGCCATACTGTAAGTTGCAATAGAACAATTTTGAGATATCCATTAAAACTCTGCTGTTACTGTTTTAATACCTTGCTCTTATTACTGACATTTAAAGGGTTAGTTCACCCAAAAATTTAATTGATGTCATTAATGACTCACCCTAATGTCGTTCCACACCCGTAAGACCTCCGTTCATTTTCAGAACACAGTTTAAGATATTTTATATTTAGTCTGACAGCGTATCTAAGTATGCACACTATACTGTCCATGTCCAGAAAGGGAATAAAAACATCATCAAAGTTGTCCATATGTGACATCAGTTAGTTCATTAGAATCTCTTGAAGCATCGCAAATACATTTCGGTCCAAAAATCACAAAAACTACGACTTTATTCAGCATTGTCTTCTCTTCCGCGTTTGTTTTCAATTCTCAAATAAAGATTCAAACGGTAATGAATCATTCATGATTCGGATCGCCAATGTCGCACGATTTCAGCAGTTTGGCAGTTTGACACGCTATCCAAATCATGAATCAATAAGCTGATTCATGACCGTTTTAATCTTTATTTGAGGTTTGAAAACAAACACAGAAGACCTTTATGGTCAGTTATGTCTGTTTACCCAGCCAATGTGAATATGGATGATGTTCAGTTGCTGTTTTAAGCATTCACTGTTAGAATAGCTTCATTGTTAAGAGCAGGTAACATATAGGGGTGGCGTCTGGAGGAAGAGGCGTGACCAAGAACGGGAAGGTAGCGGTTTGTGTTTACATTTGTATACATTCACTTTATGAAAGCTGTTATTTATGCTACTATAGATACAGTATGTATGGTCACGTTAGATTATTTCAGCCCTCATGTAATGTTTTAGCATTTTTTGTTGTTGTGTATTAACTTGTTTTCACGACAACCAGTGTTAGGGTATTAAATCACCAGCAGGTTAAATTGAGCAGAAAGACCTGAAGTTATTTGACTCTGGACCACATTCATATTTTATAAGCACCAAGGAAAGACCCACTCTACAGTGTGTGAGTGTATGTCTGTCCATGATGAAATAAAATGTGCTGCAGAACTAAAATCTTTTTTTAATATATCCCCAATTTGGGGGATTACTGTAACATTACATTTTGAGAAAATGTTCCTGCCACTCAGATGACATCTTGGGAGAAAAATCATAGAAATTCTCCTGAAGATGTTGCCAGATGAAAATAGTTAATAGTTTCTTTTCTGCAGAATGAAGTGCACATTCTGGCCTCGGACTGGCACTTTTTTAAATACGAGGCTCCTGAAATCTCACCACGTTGATTTGCAGCTACAACTCTGTTCAATGCTTTGAAATGGCGTTTGAATAAATGCTCTGGGAGCAAACAGATAATGAAGTCCACCTCCACTGCAGCACACGTCCCCTCTATCTGACCTGGGATCAGAGGCCTCACTTGCACAGACGTTTATGCTAATTCCATTTGTTAAAGGTCACAGCCTCCTACCACACAACTTTGAAATTACAGAAATTACCATCCCTCTGAGTTCACACATGCTCAGATTTATGGAGAGTCAGAGGCAGCCTGGAATGACTGGGTCCTGTGACTGTAAACGGGACGCATACGATTGGGTTTATTGCCACTGATACCCTTTGAGCTCACAGCTGGTGTGCGTCTATATGCACACTATAAATCGAATCCACTCAAGCCACAGTTTTACAGCTGTGTTGCTGTGGTTTTGTTCAGCATGGGGGTAACCGAATTTGGCATATTAGATTAACGGGTAACTCGTCACTCCCCATATAAGTGTTTCTCTGTTTGTAATTCGTTCTGTTAGATTCTGTTTATATCTACCGACACAATAAGTGTCAAACTCAGAAATATCAGGTATGAATTATATGTAATAGTTTTGAGATCTATAGATATATCAATAAAATAGTGACCGCAGAGAGCTTGGTGTATCTGGCCACATCTAAACCATGCAAAGAACATACAGAAAAGTAAAATATAACTTAAAAAATATGAATACATTAATCTGCCTTTGTTCTTATTCCTCTCTGCAGTGAAGTGCACAGAAAAGTGAATGTGAGTGTGAGTGATTTTGCTGTGAAATGCTGTGTAATGGAGTTAAAAATGGTCGAATGTATTAACTTGTTATCTGAAAGCATTATCAAATTCACCAAAATTAGCTTGTACGAGCCTGCATCAATTTAAGCAGATTAGGCTTTTTTATGATTTTGGGTGCTGAAACCTAATTTAGCGGCTACACTTTTTAGTTTTACTTTTTACTTTTTATATTTTTGTAACTTATAGACATGATTGTAATATGATATACAGAGATCAGGCATACCATTATGATTCTGAAAAGGGTGATGGGATGTGAAAAAAAAACTAATTATCTCTTCATCATGGCACCTGTTAGTAGGCAGCAAGTGAACATTTTGTCCTCAAAGTTGATGTGTTAGAAGCTGGAAAAATGGGCAAGCACACCTTCACAGCACACCTTCACAGCACACCTTCAGGGGTGGAGTCCATGCCTCAATGGTTCAGGGCAGTTTGGTGCCAACACAATATTAGGAAGGTCATAATGTTATGCCTAAATGGTGTATAACGACACATTTATTTGGATGAACAGAAAGTGAACAGAAAAAATAACAGCAACATTTGAATGCCTTTTATTGTCACTTTAATCAATTCAACCCATCCTTTCTGAATAAACGTATTTATTTATTTCAAAACAAATCTTACTGACCCCAAACTCCTTTTCTGTATGAGGCAATATGTACATAGCATATTATTTTGCCATCTTGTACAAATTATTCAGAGACTGGGCTGGGTCCGAGTCAATGAGGTCCGAGTCAATGTGAGTGTGAAGAGGGGAAAGGAAAATTAAAAAAAAAAACAGACAACAGAGTAATTATAGTCATTCATTAGATTAGGGTCAGGAAAACTTTGTCTTTGTCTTTGTGTTAGATCCATGTAATGTTTCAGGTCACTGATTCGAGTCCAGACATTTCTCCGGTTTCCTGCAGCGCTGACTAAAGGCGCACAACTGATCTGTGATCAGATTAATGAATCTAATAAATGAACATTGGATGAATGTGGCACCATTCATTCTCCATATCATTGTTTCCATGTCTGTAATTCTCTTAGGCAGTAATGCGATGCTGTCTGAATCCTATTCACATGAACAGCTATATGCTCTTTTTTTCCAGAACCCCCCCACCCCCACCGGGGTAATACAGACGTCAGCTGAGCAAGACCCTCAGGTTATTGTATATTGAGAGAGAGAAAGACAGGGAGATATAAGGACAGGATGAAACTCAATCTGTCAAAACTCAGTAACTGGCACAGTGCCCTGCAGTCATATGAATGCGTTCTGTTAGCTGTGCAATAACTATACTGCAAGCAGAGCTCAGACCGCAGGCGGCTGTAGATCAGGACCGGCGGTGCTTTTTAAAAGTAGGGAAGCACATATCACAGTTCATTGATCTCAAACTAATAAATAGAAATATATTAATAAAATAAATATATATTAAAATAAAATTATTTTTGTCATGACAATTCTCGAAGTGTTTGGCATGGTAATAGGTATAACAATGTTGATATTTTTAGTCTCGGCGGAATATCTGCCACGCTGCTGTTGCAGTTTTTATTGCTGCTACTGCAAAGCAAGTACGGGACTAACTACTGCAATACATACACACGTTGCTGTGAGCAAGTAAGACACACTGCTGCTGTACAAGAGTGTATATGAATTATCCATAGCAGATGCACTGCTGAGGAAAATGCTACCTGAGTATTTGAAGGTTGAGCATGCAAGCTCATTGGCTGGTACAGCAAGAACCAATCAGCTGCACCCTAAAGATGATGATGTGATTACAAGCAGATAGTTAAAGGACCTATTATCCTGCGCAATCTAGAGTTGGACAACTTTAAAGGAGATTTTCTCAACATTTAAATTTCTTTTCACCTTTCGATTCTAGCTGATAGTTTTATCTTAGCCAAATATTGTCCTATCCTAACAAACCATACATAAATGGAAAGCTTAGTTATTATTAAATCTCAATTTCAAATTGAGCAAAATTGACCCTTACGACTTACGTTTTGTGGTCCAGGGTCAGATATATGAAGAAGAGGAAGGTCCAAGAACTGATGTACTTCAATTTTCACTCCAAAAGTGCAAGTAAAGTTCACAAATAATTACAAAGAAATGGCAAGTAACACATTGAATTAAACAGCTAAATTCTGAAGTAAAAAAACACAGTAACACGGCTGTGAGAAAGAAAAAAAAGCAGCATTATTCTTTTATTTATAACTTTGGAAAAATCATTTTTTACTTTGTAGAGATGGCGGGTTTCCAGACAGGACAAAATGCAGTGATTGAAAGCCCCATGTCCAATAATCAGTCAGATGCTTTTTCCAAAGCAAATAGCATTCATGCTGATGTGAAGAATGGCATCTGGCAGGACCCAAAATGACGTGTTTAGAGCCTCTTGTTCAATAATGAGTGATGTGTTCTCTATTAAAATCAATGGTACAGGTATAAAGCATAGACAACGCTCCTCCCCCAAAGAAATCCTTCAAGGTTAGCTGAAAAAGGTGCAATGACTAATAGGCTGACCAGAGGCTGTTTTGTTTGAATGGAAGTCAGTGTAGGAGATACGCTCAATACGCTGAATAAACTGCTCATCACTTAAAATGACAGCCTGGCTTCAAGACATTTTCATTATGGAGGGAGCTATATGTGGAGTTTACTATAAACAATCGTCGTTTTTAAAAGGAGGTCATTTTATGACAGCTAATCGTTCATTTATGGCACTACCCACTCATTTACTGACTGTCATACACATCAGCTTATGCATTTCAATAACGTAATGGAAATAATAAGATGCACATGATACAGATTGAGAGCTGTTGACCATTATGTTTTTGGAATTGGATTCAGCACAGGGGCCTTATTTTTGCTCCATGTTGTTTATCAACCAATGGGTTGATTTTGAGACCTCTACAGAGAATGAGACCTAATGGATATCCTCCTGATGCCTTAATTTTTTGCCTTGTTCTTGTGAGAAAGTTTTCATTGAAAGGAAACATGGGTTTAATGCAGTGACTGAGGAGAATGAGATGAGAACAATCAGTCTGGATGACTGCTGCGACTCTCAGCAGATGTATGATTATTTGATGGATTGAGACACTGTGGCATCAATGTCAGAATAGAAAGACATAATCTGTCAGAGTTAATCATATAAATAATTTATCATTCTGGTGAAGACACAGAGTGATCCGAGGGCCCTCCCTTCAAGAAGAGAGATAAGATGATTTAAAGTGGATGGAAAAGGGGAAACCAGGTTTAAAGTGTCAATGACAGTTAAGCACCCTCCTCTTAAACATGGACTGATTTGCACAAGAATATTCTAACATTAATTTGGTTATATTTTTACACATTTTACAATATATGAGTCTGTCTAAAACACACTGTTTAGTTCCCATTTCAATGAAGCCCCTCTTTCTGAAATACAAAATGTGCTGTGATTGGTTAGCTGGCCAAGTGTATTGTGATTGGCGAACCGCTTAGAGCGTGTTCCGTAAATGTCATGCCCCTTACATTAACCGCAAGTTTTATCTGCTTAATTTTTCCATGCCAATTCGAGCCCAATTCAGACCCCGAGAATGGTTACAAACAAGAGGATAGTGCAGAACCTTTGCAAGCATGGCTTTTATCGGACGTTTTATCAGATGCCACAAGTAATAAAACATATTTACAGATTGTAAATTGCTTTCAGGAGAAGCTTTTGTACGTAGTCGGCATAGCACTCACTTAGGTTCTTCTCGAAGCTGTCCTCCGTAAAATGTGCCACACACAGATAAACATTGGGTTATAATGCTCAGGAACAGTGTTACAAATTAGGACATTAGAAAGACCAAATAAAGAAGTTTTAAACCGGGGAAGAAAAACGTCTCGGTTACGTATGTAACCCTCGTTCCCTGAAGGAGGGAACGGAGACGTACGTCAGAACTGAACCGACGAATGGGATCTTACTTTAGAGACCAATCCTACTTCGAGCATCTAACAACGAGCCAATGAAATTTGGCATGCGATCACGCATTCCACGCTCCGCCCCGCAGCGCGGGTATAAATAGGAAGTGGAATGGTAGATCAGCGCTTTTCCTACTGAGGAGCCGAAGGTGACCGGACTCCCAGCGGAAGCACAGCATCTGGCGACGGGACGTACGTCTCCGTTCCCTCCTTCAGGGAACGAGGGTTACATACGTAACCGAGACGTTCCCTTTCAGTCGGTCACGTTCGACGTACGTCAGAACTGAACCGACGAATGGGATCCCTATGGAAAACGCCAGGATGCTGGCCCTTCCAGCGTCCTGCTTGAGCGCACTGCACCGTCTAGTATGGTACGGAAGTCAGGGCTCCAAGCAGGGAGTACAGTCACTGCTGTTTCTGCAAGACCCACTCAGAATGACTATTGGATAACGCTGGGAAAGCGTGCCTACCTCGTACTTGAGAGAGAGGGTACGCTGCGGGGCCACGTCCTTCAGGGAAGGAGAGGTGGCAGAATACACATAAGGACTAACCTGGCAGGGTAGTGCAACATATGGCAGTCTCTGGGGTGGTTCCAGCCTGATTGAAGGGGGGAAAGAACACGCCCAGAGACGACAGAGCGGGCTCTGTCGAGGGAAAGACACGGGGCTAGCCCGAAGGGTAGCTGGAACCGTGGAAGAATACACATATGGGGTTGCCGTGAGGGAACCGCTACATATGGAACCCAGCCTACAGCCACGTTTCACAAGCATACGGGTGCAGGCCTGGCGTTAGACGGTCCGCAACGTCTGACACCGGAGGGGTGACGGAGGAGCTCGACAGGGTTAGCCGGTTTCCCGGGGAACACAACTGGAGACAATAGACGCACGTATCCGGCCCAGAGGGCGGGAGTGGCGTTTCGCAAGCCGACACTTAGAACGGGCACTTAGCGCTCCTGGCCCCTGGGGGCGAGGATGCGGGAAGATACCGGCTCTACACGTAAGCTATAGAATCTAGCAAACGTGTTAGGTGTCGCCCAGCCCGCAGCTCTACATATGTCTGTCAGCGAGGCGCCTTGAGCCAGCGCCCAGGAAGAAGCAACACTCCGAGTGGAGTGAGCTCTTACACCGAACGGGCAAGGCACGTCTTGGGACTGGTAGGCCAAGACTATAGCATCCACTATCCAGTGGGCTAACCTCTGCTTGGAGACAGCCTTTCCCTTCTGCTGGCCTCCGTAACAGACGAAGAGTTGCTCTGAGGTCCGAAGGCTTTGGGTCCGGTCAACGTAAGCGCGAAGAGCGCGGACCGGACACAGCAAAGCCAGGGCTGGGTCTGCCTCCTCCGAAGGCAGCGCTTGCAGGTTCACCACCTGATCCCGGAAGGGAGTGGTAGGAACCTTGGGCACATATCCGGGCCGGGGTCTCAGGACGACGTGAGAGTTACCTGGCCCGAACTCTAGGCACGATTCGTTGACCGAAAGTGCATGCAGGTCCCCTACCCTCTTGATCGAGGCCAATGCCGTCAGGAGCACTGTCTTCATTGACAAGATCTTAAGCTCACAAGACGCCAAAGGCTCGAAGGGAGGGCTCTGAAGTGCTCTGAGCACTAGAGCTAAGTCCCAAGAGGGTATCGAGGATGGACGAGGAGGATTTAGTCTCCTCGCACCTCTGAGGAACCTGACGATTAGGTCGTGCTTCCCCACGGACTTACCTTCTACTACATCATGGTACGCTGCTATTGCTGCAGCATATACCTTGAGGGTGGAGGGAGACAGCCTTCTCTCCAACCCATCTTGCAGGAAGGAAAGCACGACACTGATCGAACACCTTCGGGGGTCTTCCCGGCGGGAAGCGCACCACTCAACGAACAGGTTCCACTTCAGAGCATAGAGGCGCCTCGTAGAGGGGGCTCTAGCTGAAGCGATGGTATCTACGACAGCTTGTGGTAGTCCATCTAGAACCTCCGCGTCCCGTCCAGGGACCAGACATGAAGATTCCAGAGGTCTGGACGCGGGTGCCATAGCGTGCCCCGTCCCTGAGAAAGAAGGTCCTTCCTCAGGGGAATCGGCCAAGGAGGGGCTGTCGCGAGGAGTGTGAGTTCTGGGAACCAGGTCCGGTTGGGCCAATACGGCGCAACTAACAAGACCTGCTCCTCGTCCTCCCTGACCTTGCACAGAGTCTGTGCAAGAAGGCTCACTGGGGGAAACGCATACTTGCGTAGGTCCCGGGGCCAGCTGTGCGCCAGTGCATCTGTGCCGAGGGTACCCCCGGTCAGGGAATAGTACCACTGGCAATGGGTCGAGTCCGGAGAGGCAAACAGGTCGACCTGTGCGGCTCCGAACTGGTCCCATATCAGCTGGACCGCCTGGGGGTGGAGTCGCCACTCTCCCGGAGGTGTCGGCTGACGAGAGAGCTCGTCGGCTGTCTGGTTCAGCACACCAGGGACATGAATGGCCCGAAGCGACCTCAGCTGCTTCTGACTCCACAGGAGGAGGTGGCGGGCGAGTTGGAGCAGACGACGGGAGCGTAGACCACCCTGACGGTTGATGTACGCAACGGCCGTGGTGCTGTCCGTACGGACCAGTACATGCTTGCCACGCAGCGGCCCCTTGAGGCGGCGGAGTGCCAGATGTACTGCCAGTAACTCGAGGCAATTGATATGCCAATGCAATTGCGGCCCCGTCCACAGACCAGCAACTGCATGCCCGTTGTACGTGGCCCCCCAGCCCGTGGTGGAGGCATCCGTGAATAGCACAGCATGCCTGGACACTTGTTCTAGGGGCACCCCGGCCCGGAGAAACGAAGTGCTGGACCACGGGCTGAAGGTTTGGCGGCAGTAAGGAGTCACTGGGACCCGGTACTGACCGCTCTGCCACGCCCACCTCGGGACTCGGCCATTGAGCCAGCGTTGAAGCGGTCTCATATGAAGCAATCCGAGCGGCGTGACCGCGGCTGCAGATGCCATATGCCCCAGGAGCCTCTGAAAGAATTTCAGTGGGACCGCTGTCCTGCTCTTGAATATATTCAAGCAGTTCAACACCGACTGGACTCGCTCCTCGGTGAGGCGCGCCGTCCGGTTGACCGAGTCCAGCTCCATACCGAGATAAGAGATCCTCTGTGTGGGACAGAGTTTGCTCTTCTCCCGGTTGACCCGAAGGCCCAACTGGCTGAGGTGACTGAGCACCAGGTCCCTGTGTTCGCACAACTGGTCCTTCGACTGGGCTAGGATCAGCCAATCGTCGAGGTAGTTGAGAATCCGAACGCCGCGTTCTCTGAGAGGAACAATGGCTGCCTCCGCGACCTTCGTAAAGACGCGGGGCGACAGGGACAGCCCGAAGGGCAGGACCTTGTACTGATATGCTTTCCCCTCGAACGCAAAGCGTAGGAACGGTCTGTGTCGAGGGAGAATAGACACATGGAAGTACGCGTCCTTCAGGTCGATCGCTGCAAACCAATCCTGGGGACGGATGCATTGGAAAATGCGTTTCTGCGTCAACATCCTGAACGGGAGCTTGTGCAGGGCCCGATTCAGAACTCGCAGGTCCAGGATTGGCCGTAACCCACCCCCTTTCTTGGGCACAATGAAGTAGGGGCTGTAAAACCCCGTCTTCATATCGGCTGGAGGAACCGGCTCGATCGCGTCCTTCGCCAGTAGGACCTCGATCTCTGACCGCAAGACTTGAGCATCGCTGCTTCGCACGGAGGTGAAGAGGATGCCCTTGTACTTGGGTGGCCGGCGTGCGAACTGAATCGCGTAGCCGAGTCTGATGGTACGGATGAGCCAGCGAGACGGCCCGGGGAGACCTAGCCAGGCCCCCAGAGACCGTACAAGCGGGACCAACGGCACCACAGACGTGCCCGGGGTGGGGCAGCGAAGCGGAGTACTCTGGCCCGACTCGGGAGGCCCGGAGGCGGCCCGTAGTGTTGCCTGAGCACTCCTGGTTTGGACAGAGAGTGGGTGAGAAGGCCCGGGGGCGTCCTCGGAGCCCACTCTGCTGTCCACTGCCCGGAGGCAGGGAAGTGAAGCACTCAGCCCCGACCCGGAAGGCCCGTGGGCGGCCCGGAGTGTTGACTGAGTGCTCACAAGAGAGGCAGTGTGTGGGTGAGAAGGCCCGGGGGCGTCCTCGAGGCCCACACAGCTGCCCCCTGGCGACGGGAGGGTAGGAAAGGAGTGACAAGGCCCGTGGGCGTCGCACACTGCCAACCTGACCCTCTTGGGGCCCAGAGAGAGAGGAAATTGCTCTTTTGGTGAAAATGTGGGTACCGCTGGACTCCGGAGAGCCAGCGGCAGAGATGTTGTGACCAGTGTTGCCCCCCCGGTCCTCCTCCGGGGGGGTGGGAGGGATGCGGACATCATCTCCCTCAGAGCAGCTCCTCTTCTCCCTGGGCTGCCCGTCTCAGGGCCGCTTCCCCTTACGCTTGCCGGCAGGTTTGGCGGGCCCTTGGACGGGTTGGGCGGCCCCCTTGCGTCCGGCGCCCTGCTTCGCGGGTGGAGGCTGCTGCTTGGGCTTGGCAGGGGCGGAGGCGGACGCTGGAGGACGCCCTCGGCGACGAGCAGACTGGGGGGCTGCCCCGGGCGGCTGGGTGGAGGCAGCAGCGGGCCGCCGGGGCAGGATGTTTTTGATGGCCTCCGTCTGCTTCTTGGCCACCGAGAACTGCTGGGCAAAGTCCTCGATGGCGTCGCCGAAGAGGCCGGCCTGACAGACAGGGGCGTTTAGAAACCGAACCTTGTCCGAGTCCCGCATGTCTGTCAGGTTCAGCCACAGGTGGCGTTCCTGGACCACCAAGGTGGACATCGCCCGACCCAGGGAGCGGGCCGTGACTTTCGTCGCCCGGAGGGCGAGGTCCGTCGCGGCTCGCAGTTCCTGCATAACTGCCTGGTCGGAACCACCCTCGTGCAGTTCCATGAGCGCTTTGGCCTGGTGGACCTGCAGGAGCGCCATGGCATGCAAAGCTGATGCAGCTTCTCCGCAGGCTGTGTAAGCCTTGCCCGTCAAGCCGGACGAGAACTTACACGCCCGGGAGGGGAGACGCGGGGCGTGCCTCCAGTCCGCAGCGGTCTTAGGACACAGGTGCATCGCAACCGACCGCTCGACTGGAGGGATCCCCTCGTAGCCCTTAGCTGCACCACCATCGAGAGTGGTGAGGATGGAGGAGTCAGTCGATCGCTGGCGTACGCTATACGGCGCTACCCAGGACTTCGTGAGCTCCTGATGCACTTCCGGGAAGAAAGGCACCGGGGCGGGACGCTGAGAACCAGCGCGACCCGTCCCGAGAAACCAATCATCCAGCCGCGAAGGTTCGGGACGTGGTGGAGGGTTCCACTCAAGCCCGACACTTGCGGCGGCCCGGGCAAGCATAGCCGTAAGTTCCGGGTCAGACTCGGGCAACGCTGTCACACCCGAAGGGGGCAACGCAGCCGAGTCTTCATCCTCGGAACCCATTAGCTCATCCCCCGATGCAGCAACCGACATCTGGTCCTCCGCCGGAGCCCCAAAAGAGACGACTGGCGCTCCACGTGGGAGGTCAGCGCGCCCTTCCGGAAGCTCCACCGGTACAGTGGAGGGGGGAGGGGCCCGAGGAGCCGTGAGACCCGTCGGGTTTACCCTGACCGACACCCTCAGGTCCCCACCAAGGTCATCAGCCAAAGTAGTAGCCCTCTGCTTTGCAGCTGGAGGACCACTAGATCGGGGGATGGACGATGGTGTTCCACCTCTTCTGAGGTACTGGAGACGGGACCGCAACACTGCAATGGACATATTCCCGCAATGGGAACATGTCTCATCCACGAACGCAGCCTCAGCGTGCTGTGCGCCCAGACACGAGAGACAACGAACGTGTCCGTCAAGCGGGGACAGAAATCGACCGCACCCAGAAACACACGGCTTGAATGACATCTTGAAAAAGACGCAGGGTCAAACCGTGTTGCTCTTTTGTGAATGGAAGTTTTGCTCTTTTAGTGCTGAAGCACTCAGGGAGATGACCGCGGCTCCACGCAGTTCGATAGTGCAAGCCTGCGTGAGCTCTCAGTGATATGTATGTGTGAGCGCCCAGCGAACCAACTGTAATGTGTGTGTGTAAGGAAACGCTCAGCGAACCAAAGCTCTTTGTACACTCTATCACTGAAGTGACGGTCTCTCGCTGACGCGCCGTATCACCCGCACTGGCAAACTCTTTCACAGGATATTCAAGACTCGTAGTCAGAAAGCTCTTCGTAGAAACAGCAATGAAGACTGTTCGGCTCCGAAGTAGAAAGCGCTGATCTACCATTCCACTTCCTATTTATACCCGCGCTGCGGGGCGGAGCGTGGAATGCGTGATCGCATGCCAAATTTCATTGGCTCGTTGTTAGATGCTCGAAGTAGGATTGGTCTCTAAAGTAAGATCCCATTCGTCGGTTCAGTTCTGACGTACGTCGAACGTGACCGACTGAAAGGGAACTACAAAGCAGGTCTTTGTCTTCTCTAATTTGAGTTTTGGAACCTTAAATCACTCTTAAAAAAACCCCCCAAAAAAAACATTATAGGACCCCTTTAAAACGAGGAAAAATGTCTGTCGATGGGGTTTGGAAAATTCTGTCTATTACAAAGAAAAAACAAGATATTTTTTCTTACTCCACTGGCAGATTTTTATTGTTATAAGCAAAAACATTTTTTATTTCCAGAAAAAAAGAGTTAATATTCTTTTTGTTTTCAGTCAGTTAAATGTATCTTTAATGTTTAATAAAGTTTAGATATTTGTACTGAGAAAAATACTAAGTAAGAAATTCATTTTCGGAAGTGTATTTTACAAACATGAATACCTTATTCAGAATATCCACTGTAAATAAACATTCAATTATATCTGTGCATGTCTTTTAGAGAAAGAGACATGCTACTGAACACACGTCTCATCATTTATTTGAATTATACTGATTAAAGGTATACAGGAATATTCCAATAGGCAGAAAAAGGCTTAAAAATGGACCTCAATTGGAAAATAATATGCATGTAGATGTGGCCATTGTTGTCATGTCTATGGTTTCTACTGATGGAGCAATGCTAGAATTCTGGAAAGGGTGCACCTGGTGCCAATTGTGCCTCATCGATGCTGCCATAAATTCTTGTCACCAGCACCTGGTAATATGAACCCAATTTCGAGGCCAGAGGTAGCAGCTAAATCATCACGCCACAACCACAATGATTGCCGTCAGGTCTCATGCCTGGAATAAATGGTCTGTTCTCTTGTTCCCTTTTCCCCTTGAAGACACAATGTGTCTTTTGTTATCACAGCCTTTACTTCCTGGGAAACTCTCTTTATCTTTAGTTCATCCTTGGGAGTAAAAGAGGCGGAGTCCTGATAATTTATTCCTAATCGAAAAAGTAAATTTCACAGTGATGTCTTTGAGCTTCATCTCTTCTTAGTATGCACAGCATCACTGAGTTATGCAACAAAGGAATCATGAAGGAACTTGATAAAACGTTTTTGCACTCCCAGTTGTATCACGAGAGGTGCGGAGAAGACGCCTGAAGAGGATGTGAAAAGAGAAGTGAAGGAGGAGGTGAAGATGAAGAGCTCTTTGAGCTAGGGAAGACAAAGTGATATAATTATGTGAGATTATATACAAGAGATTTGATTATTCAATATTATTCTGAAGTAATCTGGAGATAAAAAAATAAATAATAAAAAAAAATCTGTGGCCGGTGAGAAAACAGTGTAATGAAGGAAAGTGGACTGTTTAATAGGAGGCAAATAGCTTCCAAATGGCTTTTGGGATCCAGTGCAGCAGTTCATTCTTGCGTAGGACAGCCTCTCTTAAAACTCATTTATACTGAACAGAAACAATAATTATAAAATAGAACAATTCGTTTCTCATTTATGTTTTTACTCAGAAAATAAAGTGTGTTTTCCCCCCGGTGATTTATTCCAGCTGCTCCATTAAACTTGCTAGTTGTGGGAGATCACTTATGACAAATATTTCACGCCAACTTCATTTTGCTGAACACTTTCTAAGATGATGTGCATTCCACATTTTATAGAAGACCAATAACATGTTTTAGTCGCTGTTCCATATGAATATCTTCACCACAAAATGTGATTTTATTTTAAATAAATAAAAATGTTGTTCCAGGAAAGAAAAATAAATGTTTATTGTTTACTGTAGGCTAAATGCATGTTGCAAAACAAAACGACCTGTGCATTTAGCACTTGTACAAAAAGACAAAACAGAAATCTTATGCGTTTGCCACTTGTGTACAGTACTCTTTCTCTCAGATTTCTATCCATTGTAGCGCCTAACAAACCAGTGCTCTCTGAACTGGCTTATTGTATATGTTCCCTCAAATCATTAGCCACAACTGTGATCCGTTTTGAGTTGTTGTGTTCAAGTGGTGACATCTGTGCTTTAATTGTGTCTGCTTTTGTCACCTGTGCTCACCATTATGCAGCACGGGTGCATCACAATGAAAATGGGTTGGCAAATTGTGTCTAAACAGGTGAAAATTGCTTATGGTTTTGCTAAAAGAGGGATTGATTCAATCAGTGGGTTCAGGCAACTGAGCATTTGGTTCAGACAATAGGGTTTAGTGTTTTAGCAACTGAGAAAAATTGTAACAAATAGATATCTCTCAAAATAATAAATATTCCTTGAACTTCCTTTGGATAAAAGAAAAGTAAGGACAATCGCTAATAAGATTTTCAGTCATGCTGGGCCTTCAGTCAGGCAACACAATTAAAGTGAAGTCATTATTTTCTTAATTAAAAGGGCAAAATTCGTCTTTTTCTTAATTAAGATCCCCTTATCAAAAAACGAAGAGAAGAGAGGAGAGGAGAGGAGAGGAGAGGAGAGGAGAGGAGAGGAGAGGAGAGGAGAGGAGAGGAGAGGAGAGGAGAAGAGAAGAGAAGAGAAGAGAAGAGAAGAGAAGAGAAGAGAAGAGAAGAGAAGAGAAGAGAAGAGAAGAGAAGAGAAGAGAAGAGAAGAGAAGGTACATCATACAATGTTTTATATTCTTGCATTGATCCACTTCAATATTCTCTGTAATGTAAAATGCCCACGTTTTTTCAGTAGCCTACCTCTCTGATGGGCCTCTTGAAAAGAGGGGGTTGCTTTGAAAAGTGTCACCCACAGATTCATTTTCATCTGCAAAAAACTGAGAGCATTAAAGTTTTCTATCTCTTGATGTGAGCTACAACACACAGCACCATGTACAGCTTGTGTTAGTGACACAATGTGATGAATTAACTACAATTGCATTCTGTAACTAAGGCTAGCGCACTAAGCAGGAACAACTGCACAATTTCAGGCAAACACAGAACATTCCCCTAATGTAAGTATATCATTCCCGTATTTTTGTTTTTTTCTTCCTTTCTTTTTTTGAAAACCAAATAATAACATTCTAGGAACATTCTTTTTAGGTTTTATTTTTGCGACCATAATGTGTTCCCGGAATGTTGCAGAGAGGATATTTTTAAATAACCTAAAATAACGTCTCGGTTACGTATGTAACCCTCGTTCAATGAAGGTAGGAACGGAGATGTATGTCGGAACTGACCGACGAATTGGGATCTGTTTTCAGAGACCAATCTATTTTGAGTGATTAAAAACGAGCCATTGGACATTGGCATGAGGTTCACACATTCCACGCACCGCCTCGCAGCATGGGTAGTTTAGTTTAGTTTAGTTTAGTTTAGTTTAGTTTAGTTTAGTTTAGTTTAGTTTAGTTTAGTTTAGTTTAGTTTAGTTTAATTTAGTGATTTATATACCACATTTAAAACAACCAAGGTTGTAACCAAAGTTCTGTACAAGAGCGTTAAAACAAAATCAAAACAGAATTACACATTAAATATATACATTGAGGGTACACGGGAAAGCATTTACACCATCAGTTAAAACATAAAGAATATAAATTAGTTTTTAAGGAAGCTTTAAAAGTAGCAACAGATGGGGAAGATCTGATGCTAAGAGGAAGACAGTTCCAGAGTTGAGGAGCCGCTACAGAAAAAGCACGGTCAACCTTTGGTCTTATAACAAGAGCAAGGAATAGAAAGTAGAAGTTAATTCGAAGAGCGTAGGGATCTTGAGGCATTGTGCATAACAAGAAGATCACTGTACTGAGGTGCAAGGCCATGCAGAAAGCTAAATTTTAAAATCAATCCATGACCTAACCGGTAGCCAATGAAAAGAGGCTAGCACAGGAGTGATGTGCTGATGCCTTTTAGTGCCAGTTAGTAGTCTGGCTGCTGCGTTCTGAACCATTTGCAAATGATTTACAGCTGAATTAGGCAAACCTAGGTACAACGAATTACAATAGTCCAGCTTCAAGTGATAAATGCATGAATGACAGTTTCAAGGTCTTTCTTTGATAGCATCATCTTAATTTTAGCAATAGATCTCAGTTGGAAGAAACTGCTTTTTACCACAGTGCTAATCTGCTTATTAAAACTCAGGCTGGAATCAAAAATTACACCAAGATTCCTGACACAGTCATGAACATTTGAAGATAGAGAACCAAGCTGATGGACTATGTTAGAAGTCAGATCTGATGGAACAAAGATAATGATTTCAGTTTTGTCATTGTTTAGCTGTAAAAAATTCATATCCATCCAACATTTGACGTAACGCAGACAGTCAAACAGAGTAGACACAGATCCTTTGTTGTTTTTAAACGGAAGATATAGCTGAGTATCGTCTGCATAACAGTGGTAAGACAAATTGCGTTTCTGGAAAATTTGTCCAAGTGTAAGCATATATAAGGCAAATAGAAGAGGTCCCTTCAGCTGAAGCACTGCACCACGCGGCGGGACGGGACGCGACGGGACGCGACGCGACGGGACGGAACGAGTGTTACCTATGTAACCGAGACGTTCCCTTTCAGTTGGTCACATTCGTCGGATCCCTACCAACACGCCAGGGAAACTGGCCCTTCCAGTGCCCTGCCTGAGCTCACTGGACCACTCCTATGTTGGAGTGGCAGTCAGGGCTCCCAGCAGGGAAGGTCAGTCACTGCTGTTCCTGCAAGACAGACTCAGAACGACTATTGGATAATGCTGAGAAAGCGAGCCCGTCTCAGGGAGATGGTGCACTGCAGAGCAGCGTCCTTCAGTGGAAGGAGAGGTGGCGAATACACATAAGGACAAAACTACCGGGTAGTACTAGTAGTTTCCGGGGAGCACAACTGGTGAGGAATAGACGCATGTATTCGGCCCAGAGGGCGGAAATGTCGTTGCAAGCCGACACCCTTAATTGAGGCCAATGCAGTCAGGAGGACTGTCTTAATGGACAGGATTTTTAATTCAACAGACTGCAAAGGCTCAAATGGAGGACCATGAAGTGCTCTGAGCACCAGGCCTAAGTCCCAAGAGGATACCGAGGTAGAACGAGGAGGATTCATTCTCCTCGCACCTCTGAGGAACCTGAGGATCAAGTCGTGCTTATCTAAGGATTTTACCGTCTACTGCATCTTGATACGCCGCAATTGCTGCGATGTACACTTTGAGGGTGGAGGGAGACAGCCTTCGCTCCAGCCCATCCTGCAGGAAGGAAAGCATAATGTTAATTGAACACCTTCGGGGTTTTTCCGGTGGGAAGAGCACCACTCGATTAACAGGTTTCACTTCAAAGCATAGAGGCGTCTTGTATAGGGGGCTCTAGCAGAAGTGATGGTGTCTACCACCTAGAACCATAGGTCGTAAAAAAATATGGACGACTCGACATCATCCGTTTCCGCTTGCCAGATTTGAAGCTTTCACGCGGCCTGCACTGCGCTGACATCTTGGGACAGAGTCTGCGCAGTAGCGATTTCGCGACCGGAGTTGCGCAGTAGAGAGCAGGAAGTACAGCTGCGATATCAAAAGCCCGCCCACACTCTCGCAGATGCAGAACAATTAATTATGTTGGTGTGAAATAAACATTTATGGAAATGTAGAAATTAAAGCTAAAGGTCCAATCTGCCCCCCAAAATCCCGGAAAAAGTCTGTTAGTGCCTCAGTGACAACTTCACTCAGAGAAGACGTCAATCTCAGATGTCAATCATGAGGTCACACCCCCCGTTTTTATAGCATCAAATAACTAAGTAAAACTAAACTTATTTTAAAAACGAACACTTGAAATGAAATCATCGTGATGATAACTGCCTTCACTGACATAAACTAACTTTGGGGAAAAAAATATTTGAGGTGTAATTTTATAATTTACTTTGCCTCGCGTCCATTAGAAAACACAGAGGGGCGGCTATACTGAGACCGGTCACCGGGGGGGGCGATCGAGGCGCGAAAGCTTCAGGATCTGAGAGGAAGACTGCAGGCTTGCCTAGAACCTACGTGTCCCATCCAGGGACCAGACATTGAGTTTCCAGAGGTCTGGATTTGAGTGCCATAGAGTGCCCCGCCCCTGAAAAACCAGGTCCTTCCTCAGGGGGATTGGCCAGGGAGGGGCTGTTGCGAGGAGTGTGAGTTCGGAGAACCAGGTCCGGTTGGGCCAGTAGGGCGCAACTAGCCAGACCTGCCTCACATCCTCCATGACCTTGTACAGAGTATGTGCTAGAAGGCTCACTGGGGGAAACACATATTTGCGTAGGTCCTGGGCCCAGCTGTGCACTAGTGCATCTATGCCCAAGGTACTTCCTGTCAGGGAGTAGTACCACTGTCAATGGGTCATGTCCGGAGAGGCAAACAGGTCTGCCTGCGCAGCTTCGAAGTGGTCCCATATCAGCTGGACCCTCCGGAGGTGGAGTCACCATTCGCCCGGAGGTGTACACTGACGAGAGAGCTCGTCGGCTGTCCGGTTCAGCGCACCTGGGATGTGAATGGCACAAAGCCATCGCAGTTGGGGCCCTGTCCACAGACACGAACTGCGTGCCTGTTGTACATTGCCCCCCAGCCCGTGGATGAGGCATCCATGAAGACCACCGCATGCCCGGACACCTGTTCTAAGGACACTCTGGCCCGGAGAAACAAGGGGCCTGACCACGGGTTGACAGTAAGGAGTAATGGAGTAATGGACCCTGTATTTGCTGCTCTGCCATGCCCATCTTGGAACTTGGTTGTGTAACCAGCGTTAAAGCGGTCTCATATAAAGCGGTCTCATATATGCGCTTTTACCACAGCTGCAGATGCCATATGCCCCAGGAGCCTCTGAAATAATTTCAGTGGGACAGCTGTCCTGCCTTAAACGTATTCAAGCAGTTCAACACTGACCGGACTCGCTCTGGAGTGAGGCACACAGTCCGGTTGACCGAGTACAGCTCCATACCGCATAACCCCTGGGTCAGGACTACCCTCATGCATGCAGGACCGAGGGTAGTGAGAGAGGGAAAACACTTATACAGATTATGGCCCTGTTGGTGTTCCATATTTCCCTCTCTCCGATGCAGTAATTGACATCTGTCCTCTGCCAGAGCCCCAAATGAAATTCTAGATCCCCTTTTTTTAGGACCAGCAATCCCATCTGTAAGCTACCAGCAGGCATGTAAGACAGTGAGCATGACCGTCAGAACGACACACGGCACGCTCAAGCCCCTATGAAAAAGGCAAGATGAACAGTGCACCGACATGGTCATGTTCCCATGAGAGAACATGAACTACCCACAAACACAGTATCAACATGCTTGTGATGTGATAGAGGAGTGGGGGCCTGAGGGGACATACCTGGCGGGGAAGCCCCATTGTAATCCTCATGTCACCAAGGCTTATTAACCAAAGTAGCCCTTTTCTGCACTAAAAAAGGAACTAGATCAAGGTATAGGCAAAGGGACTCGACCCTGTTTGAGGTTTCACAGTCTTGACCACACATCTAGAGCACCAAGTGAGGTGCTGGGTTGCCGTGGCAACCCCGGCTGTCAGCCGGCACTCAGCTAACCAACACAGAAACAAGTGTATGTTGCAGCGTCCACTCACTGACTTGCGCTGTCACACCAGCACCCAGGTAAGAGCGACCCTCCTCGAGTCTCGTCTAAACACTCTTCGTAGAAACAGCTTGATACAGCAAATTGTTCGGCTCCTAAGTTAAAAGCAATGATGCGGTATTCCACTTCCGTATTTATACCCGTGCTGCTGGTGCCTGAAATGCGTGGAATGCATGAACCATGTGAACTGTATGCCAATGTCCATTGGCTCGTTTTTAATCACTCAAAGTAGATTGGTCTCGGAAAACAGATCCAAATTCATCAGTAAGTTCGACGTACGTCGAACATGACCATCTGAAAGGGAATTATAACCTTATCCCTAAAACCAAGTCTTGACCCTCATACAAGCCTTTAAAGGTATCTCAGAAAAGGAGGACTAAATGTCCTCACTTTACTCTCTTTGTCTTCACTCTGATGGTCTAAAACTCAAACAGGTCCTCACAAAGATACAAGTATACACACACACACACACACACACACACACACACACACACACACACACACACACACACACACACACACACACACACACACAAGCACACACACACAAACACTCATCCCTCAGCAGTAGCCCTGGGAATCGCTGTGATTGTAGCCCTTGTCACTCTTCACCACACTAGAATTAAAATACAAAAACAGGAGATATGAGTTATGGAATATTAATAACCCTCATTTCCAACACTCTGCTCTTTCAGATGCTAATTACAGATTAGCAACTGAACACAGGGCTCAGATATGACTCAGTGTAATATCACCCTTCCTGGCAGACGAGTGTAAACTCACCTCTGCTGGATCTGTTCTGTGTTTTAATCTATATTAGTATTATGAGCTTGATCCATTAGTCATTCTCATACAAACTACTAATCCCTTATGGATTAGCATAGATAGTAATAACAATAATTAAAATTACTCTTGATTTTTGATTGACAACAAAAAAATTGCATTAAAAATAATGGCCGTTTAAGCAAAGACTGGTTATCTAATTAGCATTGATTGAATTGTGGTTATGGGGTGGGCTCAGAATCCAAATAAAACTTTCCTTAGAGACATTCCCACAGTTAAGGGTGCAATAGGGATTTGAAGTGGAGAAGAGCAGAAAAATTGGCTGCATATTTGTATGTGGATTACGAAAAAAACAGGAGGCATTCACACCTTCATGGAATGTGGTCAGAATGTAAATGTGGATGAGAGACTTGATCATAAGGCATCTTGAGTGCATTGACATCTAGCTCAAATGGGCCTGAGATTCACATGGGTAATGTGATTCTGTGTCTGGATGCGGTCTGTTGTTTAAAATGAAACTTTTATTTGAGAGAGTTTGAAGTCTCTTGCTGAATTCCCCCTTTAAAACACATTGATCAGTTCATTCTTATTCATACCAGCTGACAAGAGCTGACTATCACACAGCTGTCACAAACAAAATCACAGCGCAACTTGCTCCTGAAAAGAACACTGTGTGGGATACAGGGCCGGCCTGTAGATAAGTGGGACCTTAGGTGAGATCATGACAAACATCCAAGGCACAGAATTTTCGGTTACATTTATAGTATACATCTTTACAGTATAGTATACATCTTTATCACCTTTTATTCAACTCTGTAGTGTGACAAATTAACTACCAGAAGTATAAATAAACCATGTACACATGACTTCAGAGGTTAATATGAGGTCATAGAAACTGCATGTATAAGTATACAAGAAATAGAAAAATGAGTAACACTTTGCAGAAAGGTCCTATTATTTAACATCAATTAATGCATTAGTTAATATTAACTAACAGTTAATAAAAATGCATCTGTTCATTGTTAGTTCATGTTTGCTTAGGTCTAGGAAATAATATTAACAGATAAATGTTCTATAAAGGGTTCTGTCAGATGCTATTAAGGGTTCCCCTCATGGGACCATTTAATGTATTTAGTTTTGATTAATTACATTTGTTTTAATTCATTTTCAATAACATTTTATGAACCAGCTCGTAAACATAATTTAAGAAATTATCCTTATATAGAACCATTTTGACAAAAAGAGCCCTAGGGTTTTAAATAAAGCCCAAGTGAACCTTTTTTTTTTTGAGTGTCATGCTTTTGATAATTTTTTGGCCCTACTTTATATTAGGTGGCCTTAACTACTATGTACTTACATCAAAGAATAAGTACAATGTACTTATTGTGTTCATATTGTATTGCACAACACTTGCTAATATTGAGGTTCGATACGGGTTAAGTTAAGGACAGGTGTGGTGGTATGGGTAAGTTTAAGGGTAGGGGTAAGAGTGTAAGAGACGTTTTTAACAGTGTAATTATAAATGTAACTACAAAAATTAATTACAGGTGTAATTACATGCAGGTAATGTGCATTGTATCAAATTATTAATTAAAATGTTAGTAGTTAAGACCACCTAGTGTGTGTGTGTTTTTTTTTTTTTTTTTTTTTTAAGTTTACATTCCCTAATGATCGCAAATGCAACCTTTTAGTGTTACTGGAAAAAAAAATGTTGCTTAAAACAGAGACAATTCTTGTCTCACTGCTTGGTATTTGACTTCTTTGTATCTCATTGGCTTTATTCCTTCCCTTTACTTTTAACAATATCTTGCAAAAGTATTTTAAACTTAGCATTCACAGTAAAGACTCACAGTGAGTTCTTTCATGACTTATTTTCTGTTGAATGTGAGCGTTTTGAGGAAACTGTGTATAATAATACACGGACATCTGTGGTGATGGATGCTTAACTCAGGTTCACTGCAAAGTATTTTATGAATAAATTATGCAGATTACTGTTTATAGTTCTGTACGGTTTGCTTTTATTTATGCTATGGTGGTTGCATATGTTGTCACTCTGTTATTTATCATGTGGTGATTGGAGCTTATCTTTTACTTAATATGTTTTTCTTTTAGTTTGTCACCGTTATTGTGGTTTGTGCATATCAATGCGTTAAATGTTGTAGTTGGTGCACATTTGCATTGTATTCACCTTGAAAGCATACGGCACGTTGTGATGTGATTAAAATTAGATTTGACACATTTGTTGAATGAAGCAAGGCTGATCTAATTTTATTGGCGCCGCATCATGCTACTTGCCTTAGTGTAAAGTGGATAAGAAGTATTCTCACATCTCAGGTTATGATCTAGCCATTTATTACGGACCACCTCACAGGGGCCCTTGGGACATCAGGCCCCTGGGTGACTGCGTATATATAAGAAAGGATGGACCAGCCCTGGGTGGAGATGGCCATTTCTCGACCTTATTCAATTCCTCACATCTAACCCTTTTCTTTATATATATATATATATATATATATATATATATATATACAAAACTGTGTACAAAACTGCTTATTAAAAAAAAAACACAAAAAAAAACCTTGCATGTATCATTAATGTACCAAATTTGAATAGTTGAGGATAAATATTAAGTTAATAATAATTACACTATATTGCTAAAAGACACTAGGCGTTGAACGACTGCAGATATTTTAAAGTCGACATCTATGTGATGAAAGTCGAGTCAAGTCGAGTTGCTGATGATGTCATTAATGAATTAATAAGCCTTAACCTTGAGCTGAGAAGCAAATGTGTGTTTTTTTGTTTTGTTTTTGTGCACAGCTGTATATGACACAGCACTGCCCAAAAGGTTATTGCTCCTACATAACACAACATAAAATCCAGGTCGGTTCTGCGTTCCACTCCACTATTAGACACGCACTTGTGAACTTCCCTAAGCACTTCCCCTCGGGGGAATCCCCGCCGCCATTTTGAAGTGCGTTCCACTTTGTGAAGTGGACGGGAAGTTTATATGGACAGACCCTTGCTCCCTCGATTTTGACAGAGGGTGCGAGTCTACTTCATATGTACACTTCAGGCAGCTTCACGAATAATGAATCAATGGATTCCAAGTGAGTTCCAGTCCTTTGCAAAGGTTCCGCCAGTAGTGGACTCATGCAACATAAGAGGACGCACATCCGAGTGAACGAGACGAAAGGAAGTTAGCGAGTGAAGGGCATAATAAAAACGAACTGTAAGGCAGCACTGGTCTTCTCTTTCCTTCACTCGCTCCTCCTTTTATGCTCCATCACTCCTCAGTGAGAGATCTGAAACCGGTGTGATACGCAGCTGCCACTCATGATCAAATCACTCACCGTCCTCACTTCTCTCTTTCACGGCTCTCGCTTGCCCTGCTCATCACAGGGTCCTTCTTTTCTCACAGATTTTCGCTCTTTTTGAATCAGATACAGATAAAGTAGCACAGTAAAGATTACATACAGTATATCTATATAAATATATACAATAAGCTGCTGTGCATTCTCCCGATCAATTGAGCATCCAGGTGTCATAATCAAACAAGTCTTGTGGAGAGCTCTCTGAGCCTATGCCTTTATTTGTCATTTTAATTGTTAGAAACGGAGCGTGTGTAAGGAAATGGCTCTCAGGACCTAAGTGAATTCAAGCCTTGTACCGTGATAGGTTGCCACCTCTGCAAAAAGTCCATTTGTGACATGTCCTCACTACTAAATATTCTACTGTCAACTGTTGGAGGTTTTATAACGAAGTGGAAGCAATTGAGAACAACAGTAACTTAGCCACAAAATAGTAGGTCACGTATCACAGAGCGGTGAC
Organism: Pseudorasbora parva; assembly: GCF_024679245.1. NCBI lineage: Eukaryota > Metazoa > Chordata > Actinopteri > Cypriniformes > Gobionidae > Pseudorasbora > Pseudorasbora parva. The sequence goes on from NC_090184.1 coordinate 26,531,558, forward strand.
AACCTTAGTTTCAGTGAAAGTTTGGGGATTGCCCCTTCCTGTTCCAACATGACTACACACCAGTGCACAAAGCAAGGTCCATAAAGACATGAATGAGCAAGGTTTGGTGTGGAGGAACTTGACTGGCCTGCACAGAGTCCTGACCTCAACCCGACACCTTTGGGATGAAGTCAGGCCTTCTCGTCCAACATCAGAGCCTGACCTCACAAATGCATTTCGGGAAGAAATGTCAAAAATTCCCATAAACACTCTCCTAGACCTTGTGGAAAACCTTCCCAGAAGAGTTGAAGCTGTTATATCTGCAAAGGGTGGGACAACTCCATATTAAACCCTATGGATTAAGGATGGGATATCATCAGTTCATAAAGGCAGGCGTCCCAAAACTTTTGGCAGTATATGTTATTCTTTTCTCACACACAGCTTTCATTGCTTGGAATATAACCTATGAGTTCCGTCGTCCACTTTCCAGAATGTTTTTTGGTGCTTTTTGAAGCTTGACAGTTACAATAATCTTCTCTCATCCTTAATCCATTTCCATTTGTGTTTCACAGATAAGATATTTTATATGGCTTTGCGTTTGAAATAACCTGAGACTGATTAAATAATCGTTTTTATTATTGAAGTAATCTTTTTGAAATTCTCTCGCAAAGCAGTATTGCTTTTATTTATTCATTTTATTCATTCATTTTTGGATTTTAAAAGGTATTTCATAAAGTGTAGGCGGTTTCTCAACACTGAAATTTTATAGTGAATAAAAGAACTGAAATAACATATGCCACTTTTATTTAAATCTCTTAATGTATAATTATATATAAGGTGCGGAGGCACCTATTGAAATAGTTCCTATTGAAATTTTTAGTGTTCCTATTATTATTATTATTCTGTCTGGGAGTCTATGGCAGCCCATAGAACTGCCTGTGGGAAAGTTGTGAAATTTGGCACACTCGTAGATGACAGTCTAATCTATCATCATAGCAAATTTGACGTCTCTAATGAAATCCCTCTAGCGCCACCATCTGTCAAAACTTTCACTCATATTTATGCAAATTACTTTTGAACCATAAGGGTTAGAAACAAACGTATTTTCCCCTCTGATTCCTTGGCTCAAGCCGGTTCAATCCCTGTGACGTAATTTTCCGTTATGAAATATTTTTCCATGAAACCTACTTTTTCTAACTCCTCCTAGGCTGTTGCTCTAATTTTCATGAGAATTTAACTAGATCATCTTCCGACTGTGTTGACAAAAGGATATTAGATTCAAGATGATTTGTCAAACTGTTTTTGAAAAATGCGACAAAGTGCCCACAAAAAGGAAAGTCAGGCTATATCTCTGCACTGCTTTAGCATATTTTAACCAAACTTTCTTGTGTGTTATGCCAACCATGACCTGAGGCTGCCTGCAGCGTTTCGGCGCATTGCCAACTAGGGGTCCAGAGATAATTTTTTAAGATATATTTTTGATAAAAACTTAAGAATGCTTCAGCCAAAATTCACAAAACTGGTCTCTTTAGTTTTGGGGCATCACACCAAGCCATACCATACCCCCTTTTCCATTTTATGTGTCAGCCATTATGAATTTTGTCAAAAAGTGCTTACGAACTCAATGAAGTACGAAACTCTCTATGTTTTTCCGCACCTTTGTGGACAAAAGTTATAAGGAATTTTCCAAAAATTCTAAGAACTTTTGATTAAATATGATTATTGTCATAAAACTGCTTTTAATATTTTAATAATTTTAATAGAACATAGATCCCAATTTTACCACATTTGACCAAACTTCCTGTTCACCCTTTTGATTTCCTTTACAAACCTACTTTTTCGAACTCCACCTAGATTTTCCTAGGAAATCAAAAGGGTGAACAGGAAGTTTGGTCAAATGTGGTAAAATTGGGATCTATTTTCACCAAAATCGAATAGTGACATCTTCAGCAAAAGTTATTAATTTCGTGTCAACAGACAAACGGCTTTCAAATACCAAAGTGAGGAAGTTGAGGCATGAATTTTCCTTGTGTCATTGTCACCTCGCTCTGACCACACCACATCAATTATATAACTGTGTTGTCAAAAGTGATAAAACATTAAATCATATTATTAGTGACTGTATATATGATTTTCACCTATTTTGCCTAAAATCATTTTAAAATGCCTTTACTTGCTTACTGTTAAAGTGATCTAAAATTCCCAGCCATGTTGTCACATCTTATTGTCTTCTTTGTGCTTGGCCCCGTTAGTTGTTTCTTGCAGCTTTATTTCTTCTTCTTCTTCTTCTTCTTCTTCTTCTTCTTCTTCTTCTTCTTCTTCTTCTTCTTCTTCTTCTTCTTCTTCTTCTTCTTCTTCTTCTTCTTCTTCTTCTATGTATTATTATTATTCAACAAAGAGAGAGAAAAGAAAGAAAACATTCAGTCTATATTTTCCCACCTATTAATTTTGTTGGCTCCTTTACCCCTCAGTTTTATGTAACAAATGTCTAAATTAATGAATTCTCTTCTGACCAATCAATTTATGGTGGAGGTGGTTGGAGGAGAGAGCACAAAAGTTTGCCTAGATTCAAAGAGAGGCATGACAAACAAATTTGAGAAGCACTGCACTTCATGTCTTTGAACCTTTCACATCATGAGTTTGGAGACATTTTGCAGATTCAGCTTTTCTGAAGTATTGTTGTGGCTCCGAGCAGGGCTGGATGATAGAGCTGCTATTCTGCATGCAAATGTATAATAACCGACTGTCATCGTTTGTGGCGGTGAATATACTATGCATCACTGGCTGCTTGTTGATAATAATTCACTGTAAATTTAGAGGTATTTATTTACTAGAAAGGAATGAACCTGACACATACTTCTCTCTTCTCCTCATTTATACTCTTAAGATGTCTTTCTCTGACTACAGTTCACTCTGCCCCTTTCTACAGTCCGTTTTTCTTAGTGAGGTGCGTGGAATTGCGAGTTACTGATGTGAATATTTAATGCGGGCTTGGAGGGGAAAGAGGCCAATAAACAACCGAATGCTGGGTCTGCTCGAGCTGTAACTCTTCTGTCCTGAGCTGTAACCTCCCTCTCTAAACATCTTCATTCATTTTAAATTACATCTCATTCAGTCCTCCAACTGCCCGCAATGCTTGAATGCTGCTTTTTATGATCTTTAGTCTTGAAGTATCTGTGCATCACCGTGATGACCCTTAATGACACAGATTTTCTTTTCTACCTATGAAATTGATGTTTACAATTTTTGTAATTTCCCTGAGGTATATGCATGTATGATCAATTGCTTTATATAACAGGTGGATTCTATTGACTGAGCGGCATTCCAAGAGCGCTAATCAAGTCACCTTTATTTATATAGCACTTTATACAATACAGATTGTTTCAAAGCTGCTCTACAGTGCTATACAAAGAAAATAAAGATTAATGATGCAAAAGCTCTAAAAACGTTTATTTAAAAAAAATGGATGAATTATTCAATGTGGATTCAGTTAAGTCCAATAACTGCGTAAAGTTCATATATATATATATATATATATATATATATATATATATATATATATATATATATATATATATATATATATATATATATATATATATATATATATATATATATATATATGATATATATATTGTCGCCTTCAACTTGCTTTTGATACTGTACAACGTACCTTGTTCGATTTAAACCTTGTTTTGAATAACGACAAAACAAAACTTATGTTGTTCTCAAATGCAAAATCAAAGTCACAGAACCTTTTACCCATCACTACTTCTCAGGGCTCCGAGATTAAGTCTGTCTCTAAATTCAAGTATCTTGGTATCCTAATTGATGATTCACTCTCTTTTAAACCTCACATTCAACAGTTGGTAAAAAAACTAAAGCTGAAATTGGGTTTTTATTTTAGAAACAAGTCATGTTTTTCCTTTGATTCAAAAAGGAGGCTTGTTGCTGCCACTTTCTTGTCAGTGCTAGACTATGGCGATGTTATATACATGAATGCTTCCATCACAAGCTTGAAACTGTTGGATTCTGTTTATCATGGAGCTCTTAGGTTTATCACAAACTTTAGAGCACTTACTCATCACTGTTCTTTGTATGATCGGGTTGGTTGGTCTGCATTGTCCACCCGTAGACTTAATCATTGGTACATTTTTATCTACAAGGCAATTCTTGGTCTGCTTCCCCCATACCTCCAATCTTACATCATATATATATATATATATATATATATATATATATACAGTGCCTTGCGAAAGTTTTCGGCCCACTTGAACTTTGCAACCTTTTGCCACATTTCAGGCTTCAAACATAATTCACTCTTGTGTTGCACTCTTCCTACTCCTCCTCATCTTCAACCAACCGTGACAGAATAACCGACCCTCCAAGTGAGTAAAGATGATGGACTCACCCCTGCTTCAACTCCTTTTCCGCCCGTATCTGGGCTACCTGGCCTGGATGATCCAGAGCGACGGTCTCTCACCTGCAGCCAGCGATCCAGAAGTTCCCATGGAGGTTAGTCGGGAGTGGGAGGACACGAAGGCCTCGGATTTGATGCAGGCGAGTCAGTCCAATGCAGAGCCAGGAACGGACGTAGACCTGATAGATCTGGGGTCCACGGATCCTTTTCCCACCCTAGTCCCCACCCTAGTCCCCACCCTATCATCTTCATCATCATCTTCTTCGCCAGTCCCGTCTGGTAATCCTCTGCCTGTATCCTCGTCTGTCCTCATCCCGTCTCCATCGCTGGCTGTGGCCAGCCCCCTGGATCCGTCGGTACCACTGGTGTCATTCAGCTCCTCGGCTCTGCCACCGCCGCTCGTTCCGTACGGCTCATCCGCGCCTCTGGCTTTCCTGCCACCAGCCCAGTTAGCGGTTGAGGCCCCAGCCACACCTCAGGCCTCCAGGCCCATCTCTCCATCTCGGCCGGTCAGCCCGTCACCATCGGCTCACCACTCCTTCATCGTCTCGGCGGCCCGTCTGCCCAGAACGACGTTTGGTGGTCGACGCTCAGCCTAAGCCTCGGACTTCCACCCCTCCGGCGTCAGCAGGCTTCTCCCTTCCTCCAGCCTCTCCGTCGGCCTCGCTCGCCACATCGTCTAACTGGTCATCCGGATCCACATCACCGTCTCAGTCACGTGAGCCAGCAGCTCGGCGCCATGCTTCCAGGCCTAAGATGTCGCCCTGGTCCGTCGGCCACTCAGTTTCGCTGGTTCCTCACCTCACCATGGTTCCGCCTCCACGAAACGGTCCAAGGGTTCCGTCCACCCTGGCGGTCAGGACTCTGCCCTGGATCCTCCCACCGTCAGCTCCACCATGGTATTGGTGCCCGCCTTCTCCAGAACTCTGTCCATCACCAGCTTCATGCTCTCCGCCGAAGCCTCCACCCCTGCCCCTTCTTTTGTTGTATTATCTTCTTCTTCTTCACGGTGCGAACACGCCTTTTCGAGGGGGGCGTAATGTCACAATTATGTTCTGTTCCGTTTTCACCTGTGCTCGTTTGTCACTGATTAGTTTATCTTCCCCACCTGTGTCTAACTATTTCCCTCATCTTCCATCTGTCCTTGGTCGGTGATTGTTGCTGTTTAGGTTATTGTTTTTACATATTTTTAATGTTTGAAGTAAAGTCTGTGTTGAACCCTCATCTCCTGTGTTGCACTCTTCCTACTCCTCATCTTCAACCAACCATGACAATACTATTACAGCAAAATGCGAAGTGAAAAAATTAAATAAACATGAAGAAAAGAATGCAGCGACTGAAAATAACTCTTGCCATATGTAGCATTATTATAAAGTCACGTTAAAATACCAAGCGTTACGTTATTCTCATGATGTCTGAAAATAAAAAAATCAAGGAAAATTGACGGCTTATTTAGACAAGCTGATGGATAAGCTTTATTTGTAGGGCCACCTTATGATTTAAAATTATTCTTTTCAGTCTTTTTGAATGGAAGTTCCCCAAATAGGAAGTGCCACCCATATTTCAAAATGCAGTAGGCTCGTCAGGAATTAGGTGGATAAAGCAGCTCTGCAGGAAACATGATGTCATCTTCCAGCTCATCTTCAGTTCTTATCCAATAGTGTCAGTTGCCAAATAAATTGCGGAACATCAAGTGTCCCCAGCTAAGCAAGCCAGAGGTGACAGTGGCAAGGACCCCAAAACACCATCAAGTGACACAAAAGGAGAGAAAAAACCCATTCAGTTCAGTTGTGTGTGCCAGTTCTTCTCTGGGCAGATGAATGAACAGGATGTGATTCTGACTCCATGCTGCATCACAAGTCAGATTGGGGATTGATATCATTCGGAATATTTCATCCAGCTCCTTCTGCTTGAAGATCATGATACATCACGCTGGCATTTGGTTGAAGAGTAGCTGAAGCTGGCTAATGTGCAGTCTAACAGAACTGGGACTTTTCACTGTTGCATCATTCTGCTTTTCTGTGTCTGCACGTTCTAGGCAGACTGTCAGGGGTATTCACAGAGAACCTGTCCTTAAAATATGAGATGCAGCACAACAATATAAAAAAGAGTAGGGTCTTGAGGCACGTTATTAAACGTAAAAAATTTAAAAGTCTTAAAAAACGTGCTTGCACGTGACAATGAAATACTTTGCCACAAATAGATCCAGCAGTCATCCTAGAACATCTTCGCCAAGGAACTCGGCAGTGTGCATTAAGCTCTCGGCCCACAACGGTGTCCAATGCCTCCAACTCCAGTAGTTCCAATTACAGAGTCTCCAATTATCATGATCGCCCCATCAGTGTTATCAGTCATCATGGCAGCAATGCTAGAGTCCTCAACCATCATGGCCATTACGCCAGAGGCTCCAGCCTTCATGGCAGCTACACAAGAGCCTCCTGCCGCAATGGCCACTATGCTAGAGCCTCCAGCCGTTTTGTGTGAACCAGTGTCCTCCCTCAGTATGTGTTTTTATTAGGGTTTTCATTCTTTCTAGAATTATATTGCTATACCAGTAACTGGTGACAAGTTACTAATGTTTATAAATCATTGGCTGCATCCGTAATTGCATACTTTATAAAACTGTGAGAATTGAGGTATGTCCTAATTCACAATATTAATATAACAGTAAGCAAGAAGTACCCGGATGACTTCTGGCAAGATTCTGAAGTGTGCATCTGATGAACACTTTACTATCCCATGAGGCCATGAGAGAATCTTTGTGAACTGCAGTGAAGCGATGCAACCAGAGGGAGAGCGCTCAGAAATGCAGTGCAGTGTAGGTCACATGCATGACACTGACAACATGGCAAATGTAGTACGTCCAGATGACATTCACACACAATCATATACAGGTCCTTCTAAAAAAATTGGCATATGTGATAAAAGTTCATTATTTTCCATAATGTAATGATGAAGACATTTCTGAACGAATAGGCTGTTCCCAGAGTGCTGTACCAAGGCACCTCAGTGGGAAGTCTGTGGGAAGAAAAAAATGTGGCAAAAAACGCTGCACAACGAGAAGAGGTGACCGGACTCTGAGGAAGACTGTGGAGAAGGGCCGATTCCAGACCTTGGGGGACCTGTGGAAGCAGCGGACTGAGTCTGGAGTAGAAACATCCAGAGCCACCGTGCACAGACGTGTGCAGGAAATGGGCTACAGGTGCCACATTCCCCAGGTCAAGCCACTTTTGGGCTACAGAGAAGCAGGGACGTGCACAGGGGGGTTGCTCAGGTTGCCCGGGCAACTGCCCATATGCCCTTCTCGACTCACGTTGCCCTTCCGAGGTGGAAAAAAATAAATAAAAAAATCGTGCAATGGATGCAGAATTTCATGTAGGCCTAGATACAAAAAAAAAAAAAATCGCAAAGCCTCGTTCACTTCCATATTCGGGTACCCGTCCGAAAGTGAAAGTCAAGCAATTGCTTGGGGCACCGAGCTGGCCTGGGGCCTCAAGACAGCGACAGGTTAAGAATAAAATGCAACGACAAACTGCTTGAGCGCCCCTTTGATAGTCAATGCCTTAAAGTGCATTGACACTGTTATCGGAATCCCCCTCAAGGGGGTCCTCTCAGTCGTCACTGACAACAGCCACCCAACCACGCAATCTCTGCTGCCGGCAAAATACAAAACCTCCTCGGGCGATTATGAAGCGGAATTATGCTTTAGGAAGCCAGAAAAGAAAAAAGAGAAAAAACAAGATAGTGGTAAGTGATAAATTACACTATATAAAATAGCTTTATTTGTACAAAAATGGTGTAATTTTGCAGCAGGTAGGCTAGCAAAAATATGTTTATGTTAGCTAACGTTACCTGCCTGGCAAATGCTGCTTGTAACGAACAGTTAGTGCAACTTTTTTTTCGAACGGATGGAATATGGTTACTTACTGTAATATGTTTTTTTTTTAATGGGATAAGGAAGAAGCAGATCTGTTCCAGAATAACTGTTTATCGTATTTAATGACATACAATTGCTATAGCTTTGTAATAGGTTTTGATGAAAGTGGCATAGCATGCGCATGCTATACTAACTATTTTTATGCTAGGCATAAATTACCTGGAATAGTTAATATAGCATTAACTATTATTATAAACATTATTTAACCAGAAAGAGGCAGAGGAACATGATTTTTTTCATAGCTTATCTTAATGTGCTAGTGTGGGGATATTTGGTAGTAACAGTTTATGCAAATATGATATTATTTTTATAAGTTACCAATGGATCTTGAACAGTTACTTTATTCGGTGTGGCAATTTTTACACTGTTGCATTTTGAAGTACAGTATCAGGACAACCCACATGTTTTACTGTTACTGTTTATTAACTATTTAACAGGTATTATAGTCATCTGTTGCAACTTCATAATAACCATCCAGATAATGTTTATAGACAGTTTACAAACCAACTAGTAACCCTTAACAAAGTGTTAGGAATATTTGGTCTGTCTATCTATGTAATGTTTATAGATGTTTTAAAAATGGTTTCTTAAAGTTTTACAAACATTTTTTAATCATTACCCGTTTATCTGTAGAAAGTTAGCCATGTCCATTTTGCTTGGGGCCCCCAAAATCCTTCTAACCGCCTTGGCTGAGCCTGCATGAGCGGCACCAGAAGGAGATTGTCGCGGTTGTCGGGTGAGACTTAACGTTGTCGGAAAGGTATAACAAACAGACGATCATAAACTGTTGATGGCAGTTAAATTAATATTGTCTTTTTTTATTAGACTATTGATATTGACTGGTTTGAGTTCTTTATTGGTATAGGCAAGGGAAATGGCCTCAAACGCACCAAAATGCAGGAAATCACATCTACGAAATAAAAAAAATTCTTGGGGGAGAAACCCCCAGACCCTAGCCTAGAAATCTAGACGCACCCTAGCGGCAGCAAATTTAATTTGCCCGCAAGTGTGGTCTAGCAACTCTCAATTCCTATCTGAGCTGTATTCCTCAGAATCTGGACGGCCCAATCACATCGTGTAGGTAGGCTATAGAGTCGGCGGGCGGGGCCATAATGACGACGGCCGAGTTGCGTTTGCATGCTTCTAGTAGACACAGAAACTGGCGAACGGCGGCAGTCTTTCGAATCATCTCTGCCTGCGCCTCCGGAAGACTTGGAGTTAAGCTTTCCTCTGAGAAAAGAACAAAGAGCGGCACTGAAGTCATTCTTAAAAAGGGAAGATGTGTTCGGAGTTTAGCCGACCGGATACGGCGAATGTTTAATCTATCAGCGAGCTCCCCTTCACCGTCGTTGCTCCGGTTGGTGTACCGCTATCCTATCGCGTGCAGAGGGAGTTTGAAAGACAACCGTTTATCCCGCCCCTCGGATTGAGCCCTGTCTATGGTGAGTTTCCAGACCAAACATCTTGATGTGGGTCTGGCTTGTCAGGCTACCCAGACCCCCCTGCAAAAAAATAGCCCCACATATAATATTTTTCCTGAGCAGAACATAAATACCACTAGGGGGCATTGAAATAATAATGATAATGGCAATAACAATAATATGTAATTGGACAGATCATGAGGGGTGGGGGTGGGGTGGGTGGTTTCGGTTGGGGGGGTTCCCTTTTTTAGGTCAGAGCAACTGCCCCTCAAAAATCCTGTGCACGTCCCTGCTGAGAAGCAGCATTGGACTGTTGCTCAGTGGTCCAAAGTACTTTTTTCGGATGAAAGCAAATTTTGCATGTCATTCGGAAATTAAGGTGCCAGAGTCTGGAGGAAGACTGGGGAGAAGGAAATGCCAAAATGCCTGAAGTCCAGTGTCAAGTACCCACAGTCAGTGATGGTCTGGGGTGCCATGTCAGCTGCTGGTGTTGGTCCACTGTGTTTTATCAAGGGCAGGGTCAATGCAGCTAGCTATCAGGAGATTTTGGAGCACTTCATGCTTCCATCTGCTGAAAAGCTTTATGGAGATGAAGATTTTGTTTTTCAGCATGACCTGGCACCTGTTCACAGTGCCAAAACCACTGGTAAAGGGTTTACTGACCATGGTATTACTGTGCTCAATTGGCCTGCCAACTCTCCTGACCTGAACCCCATAGAGAATCTGTGGGATATTGTGAAGAGAAAGTTGAGAGACGCAAGACCCAACACTCTGGATGAGCTTAAGGCCGCTATCGAAGCATCCTGGGCCTCCATAACACCTCAGCAGTGCCACAGGCTGATCGCCTCCAAGCCACGCCGCATTGAAGCAGTCATTTCTGCAAAAGGATTCCTGACCAAGTATTGAGGGCATAACTGAACATAATTATTTGAAGGTTGACTTTTTTGTATTAAAAACACTTTTTTTTTATTGGTCGGATGAAATATGCTAATTTTTTAGATAGCAATTTTGGGTTTTCATGAGCTGTATGTCAAAATCATCAGTATTAAAACAATAAAAGACCTGAAATATTTCAGTTGGTGTGCAATGAATCTAAAATATATGAAAGTTCGATTTTTATCATTACATTATGGAAAATAATTAACTTTATCACAATATGCTAATTTTTTGAGAAGGACCTGTATTCTTCGGCATGTTTATTGCTGCTGGCTAGCGTGATTCGATGAGTCGGTGGGCAGGGCTACTGAATTACACGTGCTTATCATTCTGTAGAGGCGGTGTTTCGCCGGTCGATGACGTCGATGCGAACATGATCATTTTCTGGGCCTGGTGTCTATAAAAGCTTTTCTTTGACTAACAAGGACATTTTTAGCTCTGAAACTTATATTCTTATATTACCATGACCTTTTATATATCAAAAGCTCAAGGGAAAGTTGATTTCTCAATTCATCACACCTTTAAAAGGTATTTTTTAGGAATGCCACCACTCGGGGATCAGCCGTGGCTTTGTTTGGAAATGTTTTCTTTAGCTTATCAAAACTAGAAGGTAAAAAAAAAAAACAATCTTAGGGCAAATGTAGTCAAAGAGTTAAGAGAGTAAGAGTTCAGCACAAAGATTATACAGTGAGTAAAACAATTCGCTATCATATTATTAAAAACAAATCTCTGATTTCAATGTGTCCTCCAGTCTTTCTTCTTGTGCTTTAGAGAACTATGAAGTGTGTTTACAGTTCTCCACAAATGGCCACTATCGTGGTGAACACGTTAAATGAATATTTCTCCTGGACATTGCTTCTCTTCTAATCATCAATAATGAATCAAGATCAAATCATAACGTACATATCAGGCCTGAATAAAACATGAGCCTTAATCCTGAAAGGAAATGGAGCCAGTTTCCAAAGGTATATTGTGACATGAAAATGTATTAGTGAAATGAGCTAGTAAATCAGGTGGGAGAAATCTCTGAGTAAAACATAAAATATGCAAACGCAGGAGTATATTATTAGATCTACGCTAATACATTCATTTAGAGTGCTGCTTAGTGTGTGATGGAATATTGAGAACTGAATCACTTCAATGCTACAGAGATTTCTTCACACAAATGCTCCGGTCTCGTTTCCATCCACAATCTCTTTACATTCTGTCAATCATGAATTGTGTGAATTGAGTCTTTCCCTTATAGTTTGGAGTAAAGTAAGTTTAGTAAACCATAATGTAATTTTCTAGCTCAAGATTACAATACCCATCTTTAATCTCTTTCGGTCCCTATCTCACCTTATCTCCCTATTTTATCTTACACCTCTTTGTATCTTTTTTTCATCTTTGTTAATCATTATGACAGCCTCAAGGCAAGCATACAGTTGTCACTGAAGCATTGAGTTAGAGAAACATCTCTTTTGGTGTCATTTGTAGCAGGTTGAAGCCACGGTATGGTGATTTTAGTGTGTTTGGTTCAGATGTTTTTTGTCTCCAGCGGTTTCTTAAACAGCAAGGTTGAGTTGTAACTGGGCTGTTCAGGTTCATAACAGCAGTATTGTTTATCTCTATTTTGGCAGTAAGGTGATCCATCCGAGGACCTGTGAAAGAGTCCAGAGACTCAAAGTCCACAGGTCTCACTAAATTATTATGTTTAAGTTGTTATAACTGCATACCAGGGCTTGCAATCTGGCTTGTGTCAAATACATATAAGCGCATAGGATCTGAAGGTCCAGAAGAAAAGTTCTGATCGGATATAACAATATACTTTATCTGTTGGTAATGATTTAATTTTAATGCTTGGCAAGAGGGTCTGCAGTGTGAACTGGGTCTAAATAAGCAAATACAATTCAATTTTACACTACTTGTTTTATACAATTTGGCTATCACATTTTCATCCAAAAAGCAATTCATCTACATGGTAATAAAACCCTAACTGTGCTAAAACCTTTTTCAAGTGTGTAGATTCAGTCATATTTATTGAATAGAAAAATAGAATAAAAAATATATATATATATATTGGTCCAACTTTGGCTGTCAAAACAGCCCTGACCCATAAAGGCATGGACTTCACTAGACCCCTGAAGGTGTGCTGTGGTATCTGGCACCAAGATGTTCGCAACAGATCATTTAAGTCCTGTAAGTTGCGTGGTGGGACCTCCTTTGATCAGACTTGTTTGTTCAGCACATCCCACAGATGCTCGATTGGATTGAGATCTGGGAAATTTGGAGGCCAAGTCAACACCTCAAACCTTGCCACAGCCACTATAGGGAATACCGTTTCCATGAAAGGGTGTACATGGTCTGCAACAAGGCTTAGGTAGTACATATCAAAGTAACATCCATATTGATGGCAGGTCCCAAGGTTTCCCAGCAGAACATTGCCCAAAGCATCACACTGCCTCTGCCGGCTTGCTTTCTTCCCATAGTGCATCCTGGTGCCATGTGTTCCAAGTGATGCACACACACCCAGCCATTCACATGATGTAAAAGAAAAGGTGATTCATCAAACCAGGCCACATTCTTCCATTTGTGATCCTCACATGTCCACCGTTGGTGCTTTCGGCGGTGGACAAGGGTCAGCATGGGCACCCTGACTGGTCTGCGGCTGTGTAGCCCCATATCCAAAAAAATGTGATGCACTGTGTAGTCTGACACCTTTCTATTAGAACCAGAATTAACTTTGAGCTACAGTAGCTCATCTGTTCAGACCACATGGGCCAGTCTTCGCTCCCCACATGCACCAATGAGCCTTTGCCGCCCATGACCCTGTCACTGGTTCACCACTGTTTCTTCCTTGGAACACTTTTGATAGATAATGACCACTGTAGACCGGGAACACCCCACAAGAGCTTGAATTCTGGAGATCATCTGACCCAGTTGTCTAGCCATCACAAGAGATAATCAGTGTTATTCACTTCACCTTTCAGAAGTTATAATGTTATGCCTCATTGGTGTATATCTCTTTTTAATTTTTTCCAAAACACTACAAGAAAACATTTACTTTTGCCGAAACCCCAAACCAAAAATAATGTTTTGGTAATTGAATTTGGTTAATTGAACTGTTATTGCTGTTCAGGGTTTATTGCTTCTTGATATTTCAGCCAAACATATTTTACATATTGCTACTCTAGCATAGTTTTTGGTCATGGTGAAGTGCATTCACACTGCTATGTTTATCTGTTGTGACTTATCCACGTTGTGAGCACAAAATAGACATTAACAGTCAAAGCACAAATATTTCCAGTTGCTGAAATTAAATGTTGGTGCCTCAGTAACAGAAAGTATTTGTGTGCCTCTGATTGCTTCATAAACGCCTATATTGTGCAATATTCCCATTAAGCAAAAATAATTGTACTGGATTTTATTGAAGTTTATAATCTATTTTCTGTAAAGATACTTCTGCTATGCTCCTGCATTGCTGTTCTGCACTGCAATATGAACAATGCTATCTGTTAATATGGCCACTGAAATAAATATGCACTACTTATGCTTGTGGTGGAAAACAGGCCTTGGATTTTCCCATGACACCCAATTTATTGTAACATTTGTCTTTTGATGCATTTCTCTGTCATATTTGGTCTCATTTAGCTGCTTATAGTAATGTTAAAAATAGTAAACTAAATGGAACCATTGCATAAAAATATAGTTATTATTAACTATTTAAAAAGCAGTTGAGCAAATGCTAATATATCTCCGTCATGCAAAAACCAAACACACACACACACACACACACACACACACACACACGCACGCACCAAACACGCACACGCGCACGCGCACACGCACACATACTAACACACAAACACACATTAGAGTGTCCCAGTTAAACCCAGCCTCTGTCTCAATCTGAGGAGACAGTCACTAACCCAAACTGTCTGGGGCAACATTGGCACATAATCATTCACAAGCCCAGTTGCAAATGATTTCTCCAACATGTTTGTACATGTTTTAATTATGTATATTATATATGTGGTAATTGAATAAACTCAGAGATATTAAAAGAGAGAAAAAGGTGAAAAAGATGGAGCTAAATGAAGTTTCAGACTCTCTCATTAGCATCAGTGAATCGGTCAATAAATACATTTATTAAAGATTTTTTTCTCTCTTCCTCTCTTTGTCTGTCACTTTCTCGGCTTTATATCAGGAGAAGTGTCTCTTTGGTACTTTAAGGCTTTAAGGGGGATTATGACAATCAACCAGAGCTTTTGAAAGCCCTTTGGAAATAATTACCTCTCTCATACACACATTCTCTTTTTCTCTCTCTATTTATTGATTGATTTGTGGGGCTATAGAACAAGGGAACAAATATGAGCTCCGGAACACGTTCAAAATGTTACAACTTTCCTTTACAGCGCCTCTTAATGACCATTAAAAGCCTCATACCCATTACGGACAGAAGCACACCAGCACACACTCATAAGGAAACATCACTCTGATGAGTTTCATCTGTCACTCTTATATCTCATTTAGAACATTTAGCTCTGGTGCCATTATCATCTCATTTTGGAGGTTTCCAAATAGGTTTGTTGATTCAGTAATGTAAATTCTGTCATCATTTATTAACCTTCATGTAAAAAGAAGATTTTTTTTTTGTCTTCCAAAGTTGAACACAAATTGTTACCTGTAGCTGAGCACTGCCTTGATAATCCGTCATTTAGGCATACGGGTATTCGTTTAATGGCAATATATATATAACCTAATTGTTATTTCCAGTTCCCTGAGCCTTTTTCTGTTAATAGATGAATAACTCAGTAATGTAAACTTGGCTGTGATATTGCCACAGTTACATTAATAGGTGTCTAATGACACCCCCTTAACACCAATGTGCTCTGCCAAGATCCTTAAAATACTTTCCACAAAGAACTGAGCGTATTTAACTGAGAGAAAACTAGTTTTACATCATGTCATACCATTAGACTTCAGAGTATATTTTAATGTAGGTATAATGTTTACAACGTATACATAATATATAATGTGTATTTAAACAGAGTACACACAAATCCCCTTTGGATATCTATGTAAACCTCATCATGAGTACATCGTTTTAAAATCCAGTCACTGCAACTTTGTAATAAGCTGATTTGCTTGTTGTATTTAGACTGGAAAGCCACCGATTTTTGGATGATTGTTGGAACCTAATTTAGTGTATTATGACTGATAAATTCAGAACAATAAGAATATTGTTATCGCAAAACCAAACTAAGAAAGCAGC
Organism: Pseudorasbora parva; assembly: GCF_024679245.1. Lineage (NCBI taxonomy): Eukaryota > Metazoa > Chordata > Actinopteri > Cypriniformes > Gobionidae > Pseudorasbora > Pseudorasbora parva. Next base: position 26,547,505 of record NC_090184.1, read on the forward strand.
GCCACCTTAACATTGAAAAAGATGTCAGATTCTCACCAAATAGAGTTTACAGATCCAGAGGGTTTCACACCATTCCCACAGTCATACACACATGCGGCACACCCACAGGGCATGCTGTTTTAGCAAGAACAGAAACATACATCTAAATTTGTACATTGCTCAATGTGTGTATACAGTTATTGCTTTTAGAGCAGATGGATATCATGCTTTAAAAACATCATGAATATGCAGTACAAACATGAGCTTTCATTTGGGATGAATGTGATTTGACCAAATAGAATACTGTGATCAACATCATTGTTAATCCTGGAACAACATTCCAATCAACCAATCAGACATGAGGGATAGGTTTATAGTTAAAGTTTAGTATTACACTCAAAAAAAATTATACATTGGATTTACTTAATGCTGTTTATGTCAACAGGTTCCATGTAACTGGGTTATGTTGAATTTAAATAACAATTTCAGTAAACTTACGATTTTTACATAAGGTCAATTAAATGCCATTTAGTTGAATCAGGTTAATGTTCTTAATTTTGTCCAAAATTATTAAGTTAAATTATTCTAAAATGAATATCAAACAAAAACTATAACAAGTAATTTAATTTAATATGAAAACCTTTTGCAAAATCGCATTGGCTAGACAGAAGCTGGTTTTGTTACATCCATGGCACACCCAAAGTTGTTTTTTAATATTAAAACAGCTTTAATTGTTATTAGCATGTCCTCAACCCAAGCACATTCTCTACACTTCATCACAATGGTAACCTCTAAAACCACTAAAATAACACAAACCTTTAAATACCAACATAACATAAAATATTAAAAAGTCTCTCCATTTTCTGATCTTGTTAAAAATGCATAAATTAGCACTTTATTTAAACATTTACTCTCCGAATTCAGCCCCTTTGCGAAGCATGATGGGAAGTGAAAGTCCCAACCTGATCTCACAGATTTCCGTGAAATCAACACGGACCCCTTAACTCAAAAATCTGTGGTAGTTTCACGGAATCGCCGAAAATTCCATGATGGGTTCCCGGAAGTGATGCCTATGTAGCCTAAGTCAATGACAGTCAGCATCCGTGATCCCCACACGGATTCTCTGTTCCAACACCTTATATTCGTCAGTTTGATTCAGTCAGCATAATTTATTGACATTTATTTTCTTTTTATTCAGACACGTTTTGAACACTTAACTCTATCCCTTCCCTAAATCTACCCATTTGTGTATTATAAAAAACAGGATATAACAGGCAGATACACAGATACTGCAGGCACAGTTTATTCACAGTGGAAACTACAAATATTCCAAGTGTTCCGAGGCCAAACGATTGATTTCTGTGAAGAAAATCCCCAAAAGCGATCAGTAATGTCGAGTCCATCTGCCAAATATTAGGCTTGTTTGAGATGCGCCTTGCCTTGCCTGAAATAAAGGCGAGACTAGGCGGCTGCAGTGAGGGGAGGAGTGAAAAAAGTGCAGGCAAGCCGGACAGTTCTCTCTTCTCTTAGTGGATCATACACCTGCGAGATCAGTTGTGGATATCGCGGGATTCACACTCGTGCACTCTGTTGCTGATAAACTGGATGTAATTTAAGTTCTGTTGGTTTTATATGAAAATAAATATTATGAACAAGACACCCAAAGTTTTTGTTATTTATTTTCATTCGAAAGGCCTGTTTATCAAGCATTTTTACTTTAATTACATACATGTTTTTATATATTTTTATTAATATGACAACAATCACATAACCAACAGAGAGATCGCACTCTCCGAGAGTTTGAGAATATTCACACATAATTTATACACATAAAAACATGATATCAGAGTTTTAAAATCAAATATTTAAAAAAAAGAACCATACGTCACGGTTGTTTAAACCAATAAGCATTAAGCTGTGTCGTCAGCAAGTCGTTTCCCATCATGCTTTTGCTCTGCGCAGTCGATGGAGAGCAACTGCGCTCGACTGCAGAATCCGAGACGTCCGCCTCGCCATCGCGAGAGATTTTTGACATACGTCAGCATGACATCAGAGCAAGGCGGACCGCCCTCGGACACATTTCTAACCGGCATGCATCTCGCGCTGATCACCGGTGATCGGTTCTGCGCAGGTTTTGCTCATCTCAAACAAGCCTATTAGGCTTGTTTGTGTTGGGAATCCATGTGTGGACCACGGATGCTGACTGTCATTGACTTACATAGGCATCACTTCTGTGAACCCATCACGGATTTTTCAGCGATTGAAAATGCCACAGGTTTTTGAATTAAGGGTCCGTGTTCATTTCACGGAATTCTGTGAGACCAGGTTGGAAAGTCATGTTTTTTGGATTACTTGATTGAAACATGTTATTTGAAATAAAAACAAGTTATGTAAAAAAGAAAGTAAATTTTTAAGTCAATATAACATGAAGCAATTGCATTTGAACCAGAAACCTGGTAAAATGGTGTAAATCAAGATGAATTGCTTAAATAAAGTGAACAGCACCATACACATTTTTTTTTTTTTCAGTGTACAACAAAGATTAGACTTCTACACCATTCTTATTCACTTATCTATTACCTCTGATTTAAGTTATGGGTAGAGTTCGTTTTTTGGACAGGAGTTTTGTTCCAGGATCAACAAAAGAATCACGGCAGTTCATACACATGAAACCACGTAAGTGGATAGATAGATTTGATTCCCGCAATGCAAGAACTGACCTTGAATACGATGTAAGTCGCTTTGGATAAAAGCGTCTGCCAAATGCATAAATGTAAATGAAAGGCTATGTAAAATATGGAATTTTCATAATGTATTTGGTTTGACGGCAGCACTCAAGCTGCAGGAGTTTGTGCAAAATCTGATGATCATCAAGAAGACTTCATGCTATCAAAATAAAAAAATGATTAAAATTTGATTTTGAATCCCAGTTTTTCAATGCAGTCAACAACTTTATTGAAATGAATTGTTCTACAGAAAATAAAAAATATCATCACACATTATAATCAGACATCAAAACAAAACCTAGTGAGAGAGAGAGAGAGAGAGAGAGAGAGAGAGAGAGAGAGAGAGAGAGAGAGAGAGAGAGAGAGAGAGAGAGAGAGAGAGAGAGAGAGAGAGAGAGGCTGTTTAAAAATAGCACTCTGATAGGACCATTGGGACCAACACATGTTCATGAATATTAATGAACCCCACACATGTTCCAGCATTCTAAACGGACAAGAATCTCTCTCTGTCTTCATTTCCCTGTATCTGACTGTTTTCCCTCCTTCATACTGATAAATGAATTACAGATTGAATTATTGGGCACATATTTTTTCTCTATAGCTTTATTTAATCTTCATACCTAATGTGTGTTTCTTTTAGAACCGTGGTCTCACAGAAAAGAGAAACAATTATCATGCTGTCAAGGTTTCACACCAAGTCCCTCCCTTTGCTTTAGGTTTTTCAGTTACGCAAGCTAAGGTGAGAATTGGAGGTTATACAAATGAATGAGCTGTCCCTCCCCTTTCCATTCCCCAGTGCTTACATTCCACAGGGATTCCTCCCTCATTAATAATTCATCCCCTGTCAACTCCAATATTCCTACCCTCAACTATGCGACAGTTCTCACTGGGATTACGCACGTGTGCGAGTGTCTTAGATGGATGCTTCTATCACCGTCTACTTATATACACTCCTATAGACTGGGGTTTGGCTATACTTGTGAGGGCCAAATGTCCTCAATTATATATTGAAATATTATGACAACTGACTCTTCAGGACATTTTACTGGTCCTCACTTGTTAAAATAAAAAGTAAAAAATAATAATAAATTAGCCAAAACATATTTTTATTTAAATCTAGTCCATTGCACATGGTTGGTTGGTTTAGTCCATAGAAAATATCAGTGGAAGTCTCTACAATGTCCTCACTAATATAGTAAAACAAACGTGTGTGTGTGTGTGTGTGTGTGTGTGTGTGTGTGTGTGTGTGTGTGTGTGTGTGTGTGTGTGTGTGTGTGTGTGTGTGTGTGTGTGTGTGTGTGTGTGTGTGTGTGTGTGTGTGTGTGTGTGTGTGTGTGTGTGAGCGTGTGTGTGTGTGTGTGTGTGTGTGTGTGTGTGTGTGTGTGTGTGTGTGTGTGTGTGTGTGTGTGTGTGTGTTTGTGGTCCTAAACCTTACTTTGTGTTTTTTGGCCCCAATGAGGAAAACCGCTATGAACTATTTTTTGGAAAGTCTTCAGTGAGGGTTGTGTTTAGGGAAGGGTAGGGAATTGGATGTACAGTATATGAAATAATTATGTCTATGGAAAGTAGGACATAGGACATGGAAACCCAATCTATGTGTGTAGATCCGGGAGTTGCTCCTGTCCACTCTATCTGAGACAGACCATGCCATTATTTAGGTCATTCTAGGTGTCAAGAAGGTCATTATCCAGGTTATAATGGCTATTTAAAAGGTAATGACTCTTTTTGTTTTCTTCCATTTTCTGTGTTGTAGACAAACACCTGCTGTGCACACTTGGCCAGTCTGAGATGAAGTGTCATTCCGGGGGGTAAAAACCTGAAGTATGGCACACCAGAGCCTGTTTTCTTCTGTGATTTAAATGCACACACACACACACACACACACACACACACACACACACACACACACACACACACACACACACACACACACACACACACACACACACACACACACACACACACACACACACACACACACACACACACACACACACACAAAACAGACAAAACAGACAATCTTCAATTACCTGTGTGTGGTCCTGGTGTCCTATGTTATGAGTACACAATGTTCCCAAGAGGATGGCATTATTCAAAATTCTTAGTCTCAAAAGAATTAGTTCAAAATTCCTATATTCTCAAAATTCAAGTCCTTACAGTTTGTACAGTATAAAAATCATTATGTCTATAGAATGTCCCAATAAAACATGAAAATGTGTGCGTGCGTGCGTGTGTGTGTGTGTGTGTGTGTGTGTGTGTGTGTGTGTGTGTGTGTGTGTGTGTGTGTGTGTGTGTGTGTGTGTGTGTGTGTGTGTGTGTGGACTTGTTTTTGTGAAATATCAGGAGACAAATGTGTATAATGACATGGGTATGACATATAACAAGGATAGTGTGAAATATGAGGACATTACCCATGTCCCCATTTTTCAAAATGCTTATAAATTATATAGTGATTTTTTTGTTTGTTGAGAAAGTAAAAATGCAGAATGTTTCCGGTTTAGGGGCAGGGCAGTGGGGATAGAAAATACAGTTTGTACAGTATAATATGGAATGGAATGTCCCCACATTTCAGAAAAACAAAGTGTGTGTGTGTGTGTGTGTGTGTCAGTGCACAAAAACTATTCATTTAAATAAGCAAGTGCAAACTGTCTCCTTCTATCTCCTTCGGCTCCAGTGAAACATAAGCTATCACGCAATCGGTGCGTTTCTGCAGCTGCTGTGGTTGAATTTGTCATTTACAACATACTCCTCATTCTGTTTATCTAGCAGCATGGAAGTCAAATACCATTAAACTCCTTCTTTCTGCATATAATTGACCCGTGTCTCCTCTCTGAAAGGACACTGGTTGTTTGAATGGTCGCTCTAATAGATGCAGTGGTGAATCTGATTATCAGGCAATATGTGTTTCTCCTCCACACTTCTCAAAGGAAGAGCCTTGGAGATTCAGAGTGGTATCTTTAGAAAGCATTTCAGATCCTCGGATATAACTTAACCTTCTGTAAGCAAAACTTGAATTACGGCCTTCCTCAAGGTTTCTTGTGCCTTCTGATCTTATTTGCCTGTAGGCACTCGACATTCTGGCCTTCAGTACAGTTGTTTAGTTGCAGATAGTTGCCTTGCTCCTCTTTCTTGCCAAGGATGTTAACTTATCGGGGTCTAGAAACTACTCCAGGCTCTTCAGAACAAGAATCATAAATAACATTTGTATAAATAATGATATAAATGTATATTGATTTCTTTTTTTCTATTCTTGTTTCTCCGCTTTTACATACAGTTTTTTTCAACTGCTTACACACAAAATTGTTACTTGTCACACAATTTTTAAAACCTGACACTCAAACACCAGAACCACACACTAAATCTGCAAAACCACACACTATTTTTTGGCCTTTTACTCAGTTTTCAATTTCATTAAACACTTTTTGCAAAACACAACACACAATTTTCTAGGCAACACACAAAAATCTGACAGGAAGTTTCTTGATTTCCTTTTATAAACACAACCAATCAAAATGCCACACTAATTCATCAGTGCCTCACACTAACTCCTCAAATGTGCAAACACTTGTTACTTTACTTAACAACAACCAATCATAACTTTAGTAGTGGCCTATAAATAGGCCAAAGGTGAAGTAATAGCTTTTGGACAATGGATTCTAACAATGCAGACAGAGTAAGAGGAGTTGTGGAGACACTGATGCTGCCTCCATCCAAGGTTGGATACGCCATACAAGAAGGTTCTTTCCACGGTGTCTGGCAAGAGGGAATATAGCATGTGATGTGGATGAAGTATTGTGGCCGGACCCAGCCCGGAGGAGAGATGGAGCCTAGATACACCCAACCATCTCCACATGCAAGCACACACATTATGTTTGGTTTACACTACAAACACTACATATTTTTGATGTTTTTTTTTTTTTTTTTTTTTTTTTTTCAAACTGTGTACACTAATACTACATTTACAACCACAAAGAGCAAAAAAATAAAAACATAAATAAAAAGTTTGGTTTCAATTTTGCTTTTGTTTTTACTTTATATATTCAACAGCTCTCTCATTCATGTACATGTGAGCTTTTAAAAGAAGAGCTTTAGGTTTTGAATAACAGTGTGTATATGACATAATCAAAAATATAACATTATGGTAAAGGTGTTTACAACGTAAGACAAATGTTTGCTTTTGAAATATGTTTGTGATATTTTGACTGTGTTGTTTCATTTTGAAAGAGATGTGAGGCATTTTGCATCTTGTGTGTGGAATTCTTGAATTTGTGTGTTAAGTTTTGAAAAAAAGAGGAAACCTCTGGAAAATGTTTGTAAGTAGTTGAAAAAAACTGTAATATGAAAGTGAATGGGGGATCTGTCAACCTGTTTAATGAAAGAAATAAGAACAGTTAAAATATCATAAAAATAGTTCATATGAAAAGTGGTGTGCTGTATTCCAATTCTTCTGATGCCATATATGATAAAAATAGTTGCAGTTTTTAACCCCAATTGAGATTCATTGTATGGACCACAAAAAAAAGTTCTCAAAGGGTTAGTTCAGCCAAAACTAAAAATTCTTTCATACTCACCCTCATGTTGTTCCAAAGCCGTAAGACCTTTCATCATCAGAACAAAAATTAAGTTATGTTTTGAGAGCTTTTTGACTCCCCTTTACCAGTTTCAAGGCACAGAAAGGTAGTAAAGACATTGTTAAAATAGTCCATGTGACTCCAGTGGTTGAACTTTAATGTTTATTTAGCGACGAGAATACTTTTTGTGCAAAACAACCCCGATACCGAGCTGGCGTTCTGGTGTAGAACCCGGAAGCGCAGCACTGTGTTGTTGAATAAAGTACTGTGTTAATATTGATTTCTATATTCATTTTATTTTGAATTCCGCACTGTAATGTGTTGTGTTTTTGGGTTAAAGGAAATGTCCATAAACTTAACAGAAAATATTCTGTCAGAAAATTGTCAGTATCTTTTCTTTTCTTTTTTTACATTGTAAATATGCTGCATCATGATTGACGTAAATGACATTGGTCACTAGACATATGAGAACCAACGTCTTTTGGCTTCAAATGATTAGTAAACTAAACTAACAACAGCTTTACTCGTACAGATACTTATACTTTCTTGTGATTCTACTTCTTGCAAGTGTCTATAAATAGCATGTAAATGTAAAGGTTATTAGTCTAAATGGGTGTTTGCTGACATGACAAACTATGGCAGATGCTGTTGTGGCATGACAACTTATGTGACAAAATATTTGAAGCACAAGGTTTTCAATGCCATTTTTATCACTTACTGGGCTTACTGAGTTCACGACAGAGCTGATATGTTATGTTTGAGGTTTTATGAGTTATCATGTTTCCCAGAGGCTCTGCCTCTAATTTTCCACCCTCTGCTCTATTGATTCTCAATTAAAAAACAACTATCGCCTGAAAACAAGATCATGTCAGAGCATTTCACCATTCTCATAGAGCAGTTGTGAACATGTAAAGGCTGAGGAGCAGTGAAATTCACACCAACTGAACCCTTGGTTTAATGTAATCAGCAATGAGGTGCAAAGGAGATCTTTATTGGAGCTGTTTTTGGGGCATTTGTAGTAGTCTTCTCAGACTCTAAAACAGATGAAACAAAGGCCAGATGAAAAGAACACTTTAGTGGTGATTTTATCAGACCAGACAATCTTCACATTTGTGACCCTGGAACACAAAATGTCATAAATCGCACAAGTACATTTGTGGCAATAGCCATCAATACATTTTATGGGTCAAAATTATACATCTTACTTATGCCAAAGACCATTAGGATATTTAAGATCATGTTCCATGAAGATATATTTAGTAAATTTCCTACCATAAATATATTTATATTTTCAGATTCCAGATTTTCAAATCGTTTTATATCTTTCAAATATTGTCCTAACAAACCATATGTCAATAAATCTCAATAAATAAATAAAATGTTTTGACAAAAATAGTCATTCATTTTTTATAAATTTTACTAACATTTCATTAATTTCAACTTCTTTAAAAAAATGTCTTCAAGTGAACTGTAGCAATTATTTAAATGAGCTCATTGTTTCTGCCTTAAATTGCTCCGCTTGAGAGAAATCCAGAGAACGCAGGCCTTTAAACTTTGGTTCCGACCACATTAGTTCCCAAGCAAAATAGAGGAGAGGTTGATCATTGCTGTGCGGGTTTCCCTATCATTTATGACGTGATCATTCATAGTGATGCGTAATTTGTTAAAGACACAATTTTATAGGTGCTAGAACGCTTGTTTTTCAGTAGGAATGCAATTCATTCTTACTTTCACATTTAAACGATTTTATTCGGTTAACCTATACCCTATTTGTGGTCAGTCTGCCAATCAACATGTTTGTTTGCTCTGCGGCCCCTTTAAATACAGTTTAAAAAAAGACCAAACATTCAATCTATGTCAGAGCGCATGTGCAGTCGTGCATGCCCACGAATACAGCGTCGTTGGCAGGGCGGCGAATTTTGCCGCCCTCGCCGGCGGCGGGGTGAACGCACAGTTAGTGTATTTGTTAATCTTTGGTAACATTAATAAATTAAAAAAAACAGCTGTTCATTGTTTATTCATGTTAGTTCACAGTGCATACATTTTTTATTTTAATAATGTATAAGTAAATGTTGAAATTAACATAAACAAAGATGAATAAATGCTGTCGAAGTGCAGTTCATTATTAGTTTATGTTAACTATTTTTTGAACTAATGTTGACTGAACCATATTGCAAAGTGGGTTACTTTTTTATTTTAAGGTGTCATTGATACAGTGTAATAATATATTTATATAAGGTTAGAGTTTGGTGGAGGGTTAATTGCATGTAATTATGGTATGTACATGTAACGTGTAAGGACATGGATACTTTAAAATAAAGTGTTACCGTAAAGTGTTACCAATCTTATATCAGATGCGTTTGGATATATTAAACGTCTACTGAAGCACATTTTACATCTTATTGGTGGATATCAATATCATTGAAAAATAAAGGTTTTTCAGAAATTTTGATTAGCCTAACACTGCATGTCCTTCACTTATTTGGCCTTGAGATCTGGCCTTGACCAATCAGTTGCCAGCTCAGTCAATGAGATCTAGCATGCAGGTCTTCATTCTATCTGACAGCACTGGAGCAGCTCAGGGCCTTTGCAGTCATTATGTCTTAAACTCACAGGGGTGTAAGCACACTCCTTCTGACCCAATACCTGTTTATTAAGCTCGATTTAGAAATCTAGCAGGTCCGATCGAGGACCAGCAGTGAGGATCTGCCCTTCATTCACACCTGACAGATTAGACTGTCACATTCTACCTCTCACTACCGGATGAATGGACGTCCCTAATGGAGAAGCTGTGTTCTCAAGCAGGCTTTCACCGCCTCGCACCACTGTCCATGGAGGACACCCTCTCAAAATGGAGAAATGTTTCCATCCCAAAGAGAGCACTAAAGTCAGAGAGAAAGAGTTACTCTCGCCACTCCTTCCTCTGTTTTCTCTGCTTAAATGCTTTGAATATGGCACTTAACATATAGTGCACGGTAATTGCTCTAAAATCTCATTGGTCTTTCTATCCTGTATGAAATATGGTGGAGATGAGCACAATGGCTCTGGAAGTGCTTGGACTGATTAATATTTTATGATTTTTTTTTCTCTTGATTTGTGAATAAGTGAACAGAAGAGCTTCAGCAATGAGAGAACAGATCTGCCCAAGTGAGACCCAATCTGCCATCTAACATACTGAAGTTCATCAGTTACACAAAGGCCAGAATCCATTTAAACAGGTGCAGATCCGATAACTCTCAGGTTGTACACTATACCGTTCAAAATGTCTCTCTCTCTCTCTCTGTGTGTGTGTGCGTCTGTGTGTGTGTGTGTGTGTGTGTGTGTGTGTGTGTGTGTGTGTGTGTGTGTGTGTGTGTGTGTGTGTGTGTGTGTGTGCGTCTGTGTGTGTGTGTGTGTGTGTGCGTGTGCGTGTGTGTGTATGTTTGTGTGTGTGTTACATTTAAGAATTTTGAAAGAAGTATCTTACGGTCAACAAGGCTGTATTTATTTGATAAAAACTCGAAAACAGTAAAAGCGGTAGCATTGCTGTAATAAAGCTATAATGCTGTTTTCTAGTTTAAATATACTTTAAAATGTGGTTTATTCCTGTGATGGCTGAATTTTCAGCATCATTACTCCAGCTTTCAGTGTCACATAATCATTCAAAATCACTCAATTTTTATTTGGTACTCAATAAACATTTTTTATTAATATCAGTTTTATGGTCAAATTGTGTTTCAGGATTTTTGGATGTATAGAGTTCATAACAACTACATTTTTTTTTTAATGTTATGAGAACGTTAAATTCTTTCCTGTCACTTTAAAGGGCACCTATTATGCAAAATTTACTTTTACATGGTGTTTGAACATAAATGTGTGTTGGCAGGGTGTGTACACAACCACCATATAATGGTAAAAATCCACCCACTCCTTTTTTTATATTCCCATAAATCATAAGCAGTGTCTCAGAACAAGCTGTTTGCAGAGTCTTGGCAATGTGAGGTTACATTGTACAGGCCCCGCCCACAAGTGTTGATAGACACTGCCTTATTAGCACAGACCCCGCCCCCTCAGAGAGCTGTAGACAGTCGGTCATGTTTATCTCCTTGTCAGAGCATTATAAGCAGCATTCAAGAAATGTGTTCTTAATAAAGTTACTGAGTAATAATTAATAAAGCAATAATTCTTAATAAAGCTACTACTCAAGAGCAGTGAGCCATTTTTTTATTGTTTATCTTCTATTGTTTGATTCATGTTAACGGCATATATAGCAGTAGGTACTGTATACTACACTGCTTTCACTTTAGTAACGTCACACATATCTAATATATATATAATTATTTTGAAATAAAGATGATTAAATGCTGCGTAAGTATTGTTTATTTTTAGTCCATGTTAATTTTTGCATAATGTTAATGTTATTAACTTATGTTAATATTTATCTTAGATTTAAAAGTGTAAATTGTTACCATAGATATTATCCAAAAATATCTAAACTTTAATATCTAAAATTTAATATACATGTGACCCTACATAAGCAAAAGATGGATGGATGAATTAATGCACTGTAAAAATAAATACATTTTTAAATACAATCAACTTTTTTAAATTTTTAAGTACAATCAACCATTTCAACTTAAATTACATTAAACAGACATAAAAACAAATGAGTCGAGTCTCATAAAACTTAAAAAATAAAGTTAAAAATGGTTAAAAAAAGATATGTTGTCTTGACTTATTGATCAAGACATCTTCGGATGAGACATTAAACCGAGGTCTTGACTCTCTGTGGTCATTAAAAAAATCCCAGGATGTCCTTCGTTAAAGAGGTGTAACCCAGGCATCCAGGCCAATTTGCCAATTGACCCCTGTCAATCGTGGCCTCATAATAATCCCCATATGTACGATTGGCTTCATAACTCGGTCTCCTCTCCACCAATCAGCTGGTGTGTGGTGGGCGTTCTGGTTCAATATGACTGCCGATGCATCCTCCAGGTGGACACTGCACATTGGTGGTGGTTGAGGTGATTCCCCCATGACTGGACTGGTAATCTGGCATACTGGGCATTTTCCCGGTGGGCCAACGCGCTTCGGGGCCGATACAAGGTTATTTATTTATTTATTTATTTATTTGCCACTGACTGGCCCATCATGTAGGGACTGCGGCCCATTGGTTTGTCTTCTGAATAGATAGGCCAAAGCGAGAGAGACCTCCCCTCCATATTAGGCGCTTTTATTTATTTATTTATTTATTTTAAATGCATTGCGGATGAAACTGCAAAACACGAATATGCGCACAGCGCAGCCTCTGGTGAACCTAGGCTGTCTCTGCTTCTTGTAGAAATGTATTTATGAAAGAAATGTATTTATTAAAAATGTTGCCATTATTACTTACATTAAATGTTGTGGAATATAAATCACTTTTATGGGCTGTTTTTGTATTTTCTACATGTGTTTACAATATTTTTTTATTACAAATTCAATAGTTTATTATATATGGTTTATATATTTTAGAAATTATATAGGCTACCCGTGGTATTGAAGAACATGGTTTTAACTGTGACTACTCTTACAGTTAAATGAATCTGGCCTAGAGTTAAACTCAGTTAAAATGTCATTATAATTCAACAAAACAGCTTTAAAGATTGGATCCCATGCATTAAGGACAAAGCTTTAAATGTTTTATTAACTTTTTAATAGATCTAATGAAATTTAACTAAATGTTGTTTCAATGAGAACCTCATGAAAGATAGATATTAGTGGCTTACATAAATTAGGTGTTATACTCTTGAAAAATATGATTGTTTTTAAAGTGGTAGTTCAACCCAAAAATTTGACCATTTACTCCCACCAATGTCATTCCAAACCTGAATGAATTTATTTCTGTGTAACATAAAAGAAAATCATTTGAGTCCTTTTTTGTTTTGTTTTGTTTTGTTTTGTTCAGACAATATTCAACAGTATCCTAACCAACGTGGCTTGTTTGCCAAAGTTGGTTTGGAATGACATGAGAGTGAGTAAATTGACAGAATTTAATAGCAGTAAATTTGTCACATGCCTGTCCTGTATTGTGTGCACATGTGAGTTTTGTTTTGTTGAGTATGTGTTCCTGTCATTGTCTGATCCCTCCCCCTTGTTATCTGATTAGTGTTTGATTTCTCCCACCTGTTCCCTCTTGATTTCTTCCCTTTATAAGCATCCTTGTGTTTGTCAGGCTTTGTCAGATCGTTGTTATGTCTATGTCTCCTGTTTCCTCAGTTGGTATATTTTGAGTTTATGGTTTGATTATGTATTTTGCCCCCTTGTGGATTTTGTTTTCTGTTTATGTTTTGTTTTGTATTTGTTTCCTTTTTGTTAATAAATCACTCCTTTTGCACTTGAATCCTCGCACCAGTTTTTCCTTTGTGTTTGCCTAACAGAACGATCTGACAAAGAGAGGATTCAGCAAGAGGGGTTTTGTTTGGACTATGGAGCTTACCAGACTCGTACAGGTGATGCGGCAGGTAAACTCAAAATACATCTGCCAACAGGGTAAATTTGTTTTTTGTTTTTAAAAAAACACCCCCCCCCCCCCCCCCAAAAAAAACCCCTGTAAATTTGATCATTTCCATTTTATTTGTCCCTGTCCTAGTTTTATTTATTTACTTCAGTTTAAGGCCCTAACCCCCATTCACGGGAAACTAATGGGCTGGGTTTGCCAAGGCCGAATTTTAGTCCCAGTCCAGCCCTGGATTCCCCCCTTCTATGTAAAGTGATTTGGGTGCCTAGAAAAGCGCTATATAAATGTTATAAATAATTATTAGCATGATCGACTCCTGTGATGAATTCACGTGCATTGTTCCTAATACTGAATTCAACAAAAATCTGTTGCAGTCTGATGTATTTGAGTGCAAAAAGGATATTTTAAAAGCAATCTGTAGGACAATATTTGTTTTGGATTGAGAACTGGTCGCATTGTGAAAAGTGGGTGTACTTACCACAATACATGCAGGTGATAAAAGAGAAGAGGTTGAAAAAATAAGAGGCATTCATGACAGGAGTCATTTCAGAAGCAAGGTATTTCATTTTGATGAAATATTTACAGTTTGTATTTGGAATAACATGCACTGATTAATCGTACACAATGAGACCTGGAACATGTATTAAGAAAGTAAATAGGGGCAATTCTGATTCCAGTTGACTTGAATGTTAATAATATCCTTGATTTCTTGTGTTGTTGTAATGCATCTTTATTCTGCAACATTATAGAACCATTTTTCAGGGTCTTAATCACAGTGCCATGCACAGTTAAAGAAAGCTTAAATTATTGTTGAGAAATAAAAGCTTTTATAATGCCCTGAAGACATTGTCAGGCTATGCACTTTTATGTAGTTTACTTTCAGAGAATTATGAATATTTTAGAGCTTTTGATTTCATGGGCACAGATGTTAATGTCAAAGTTCTAGACGCATACATTCTTTAGGAAATATCTCTCCGTTCCTGCACCAATTAGTTTATAGTTAATACATCTAAGCCCCACAAAACCCCTCTGAAAATAATTCATGAATTCAAGATGTTGACGAATGCCTAGTTTAGATGCACATCTTTTGAGCATTTAGATTCTGTATGTGTTTTTTTTTTTTGTTGTTGTTGAAGAAAAGCATTAAAAAAGAAAATCGAGTTTGTATTTGTTTGAGTTTGTGCTTAATTCTCCTCAACAGAACTGACATCTGAGAGAAAAGCACCTCTGGCTATCCATAAATGTATATGTAATATTATTCAAGAATACTAATTATGTAAATTAGATTGTGTTCTTTTTCACAGTTCAGAGTCATGCTCATAGTGTAGGAACTAAAGATAAATCTCATTTTCGCATTGTTACTGAAGCATTCAGAGCTGAAACGTGTCATTAATGCATTAAAAATAAATGAACGAGACGATTTATGGTGCTTGACTGATTGTTGTTGAGATGTTGTGAGTGGCAAAATCCTTCTGTTGTAAACTTAATCACCGCGGGCCATTTTGTGTGTTTGTGGCTCAGGTAAACCCATAAGTGTAGGGGACAAAATGTCCCCAAAAAGATAGCAATATCCAAAAACCTTGACCTTTCGGGGACATTGTTTGGTCCCCATGAGGAAAAAAAACGTATAAATTGTTTTTGACAATGTAAAAAATGTAGAAAGTTTTCTGTGGTTTAGGGGATAGATTGTACAGTATCAGTGTGTCTATGGAAAGTCCCCATAAAACATGAAAACCTGCATATGTTAGAAAGACCCCACTTGACTGGTCCCACTTGTCCCCATTCAAGAGTGGAATGAGTCTTCATGGGCTGCTGTTCCAGTTTAGCTGTGACATTATGATTGAAGGTCAGTTCTTTTGTGAATATATATAAAACATAATGAATTTCAATGCCTGTTGCTTGTTTAGAAACCCACTATTTTTTCCCCCATATCACATTAGTCTCTCCTTTTCTAGTCCTGCATAACCTGGATCTAGTTTTTCTAAAGTAATCTGATCAGATTGTATCTGTTGGATTGGATGAAATCTTGAAAATGGGTTTTGTTCCAATCTTTTTAGTAAGATTGGGACACCTTTGAACCAAAAAAAAAAAAAAAGAAAAATTCAGGATTATCCTGATTGCAGCAGAAGGGTGGATTTCAGGATCAAAAATGTTAATATTTAAACATTTGTATCATGTACACACATTATATATATTTTTTATTTTGCTCTTATTTAGTTTAATCATTAAAGGGAAAGTTCCCCTAAAAATTAAAATTAGCCCATGATTTACTCACCCTCAAGCCATCCTATGTGTATATGACATTCTTCTTTCAGATGAATACAATCAGAGTTTTGTTTAAAAAAAAATGTCCTGGATCTTCCAAGCATTATAATGGCAGTGAATGGCTGTTTCTGTTTTGGCTCTAAGTAGCTCTATAGGGTGGAGCCACCCCTGGAACCTCCTTTTGTAGTCCGGCCCTATGAGGTTGGCAAATGTACGCCACATAACTCCTTCGGGAAAGGATGTGGCTTCCACAGTGTTCCTTTTCCAGTAGAAAAAGACACGCTGTCCCATTGTTATCCAATAGTCTCACTGAATCGGTCATGCGGAACAGCAGTGATCGACATTGTCTGTGTTAGCTCTGTCTCATCAGGTAAGAGAGCTTTCACGAGGCACTGGAAGGGGGCAGAAGTCGTGGCGCTTGGGGGTTCCTGTCCCTTATTGGGCCATGGAGATGGGATGAAAATATGAAATGGGAAGAAAAAGGAATTCATTATTTTGTGTTTGCATTGCCCCAAGTAACTTGAGATCTTTGTGAATGAAAAAAATGTTTTCCTCCAAATATAGCTCTTTAATATATAGAACCAGGTTCAGGGTGCTTACCCACCAAAGGCTGTCGAGGCCGAATGATTAGAGACAAAGCGAAGATGCACTTGTTTTTTGGGAATAACCAATTTATTGTCCCCACTGAACAGACTGGTTTGTATGGTTGTTGCTGTATTTGTGGTTTTCTATAATGTTAATACAGTAACAAACGTGAATATACATAATTATAATAATGATAATGATGAATTACAATAATTAAACATATTGGCAATACTACGACACAATAAAATAAGATTAATAATTAAACACGAAAATGATTAGAAACAAAAATTAAAAGCAAATTTAATGCTGTAACTTCCATAAAGTTTACAACAATTCTCCCATTAAATATAGAGAAATACAGCAAACTGTGCTTCAGACAGGAACCTAACATGTATTAACAAGTGTTACTGTAGCACTGACAATAATAAAGATATGTAAACAAACATTAACTTTTATAGCTTATGATGAATACACGCATACATCACGTGCATAACAACTTATAAGAGCAAATACAGTTCTCATGGAGATTATTATTCAAGTTCAAGATTGTAAACACCTTTGCATTCACACACAACTCTTCATTTAAAAGGCGATCTATAAACGGTTATTAAGCTGCTGTAACTTCTGCACCAGTCTCCGTGCGGGGTGCGGGGAGATCACGTGGTTGAGGCTTCTGGATGCTGATTGGCTCAGGTAAAGTGCTGTGTACCCCAATCTGATCCCAATCCTATTTCTACCTAGCCTGATAAGCCAGATCCACATCAAGATGTTTGGTCTGGAAAATCACCATTGACGGCTCAATCTGAGGGACCAACGTGATCTCATGAAAATACGTGAGTATTTTTACGTAAAGTGTGATTCTACTACACGTACATTTACTAAAGTTTTCACACACAATAAAACGTACAATACTGACTTATTAACAGCACTAAAATGTACAATATTGACGTATTGACAGCACTAAAATGTAAATTATCGACGTTAACGTGTAAGCAGCCAGCCACCGGCTCCCATAAATCGTGGCATTAATATTGTTTATTTTATATCCAATAGTCACATCAATACATGTTTTCAGTCACATTTATTAAATGCATTTTACTAAGTTAATCAACCAAATATAAAATAACAGAAATATAAAATAACATTTTGCTCTCGTGACATCACTACAAACTCATTTCGGGTGATGTTAAAAGAAGACTGAATTTTAAAACCGTCAGATGAATAACATTCTTGCCAACCATTTTGTAGTATTTAGCTTGTTGTTTGCTGTGAGACATAAAAAGGCATTTTCTCCTATTCAGCAACTGGCGATCACAATATACAACAAAACACAACATCAATTCACAAAACGCAACACTTTATTCGTTTGCTGTAATCCAAATCGTTAGAATCCATATGTTTGCGAGAAACAAATCTAAAATTGAGCCCGGTGATCTTCATCTCCATTAGTCTTCATCTCCTCTCAGTAGCGCGACGGCAAACATCAAATCTCGCGCTCGTAAATTCAAATTTAAAAAATGCGCCCTCATGAAGCGTTACGACATGATTTACGGCAGTGGCATCGAACGCTCATTGGCTCTCGCCTGCTTCGTCACAGATTTTGACATGTCGTGTTTCAGTCGATTTGTATTTGAAATGGGAAACGCGCAACTTCACGGAGAGAAGCCGCCAAGCCGGATTAATATTTTCATTGATTAATAGCTAAGCTAACATTCTGCTCTGTACCTCATACAAAACTATTAATGTTATATACCACCAGAGAGGAATGCGACTGCAACACATCTTCATTTGAACTACTTTTGGTACCGCTTTTGACATTTTTGCAATAAATAAATTATTGTGATTACACTGGTCTGTCTGTTATGCTTTGATTTATAACAGTACGTTGTTTTAATAAATGCTAATGGGTAGGTTTAGGGGTAACTGTAGGATTAGCCGTTCAAAAATTTTTTTTTAATGCTATATTGTTACCAAAATCGCCATTTTCCAACGTTTTACCTTTTATTTTCTTTATATTCTGTATTAAATTGGTAGGTTTAGGTTTTGGGTATAGTGTTAAGGGATCGTAGATTAATCAATAAAATGGTCAAAGGGAAATTATAGATATCTTTATGATATAACAAAACAAAAAAAAAGTTTTTACCAGAATAAAGTTTTGTATTCTCAAAAAAAAAAAGATTTCATGATGGATTCATAAATATTTTACGTTTTTTAGCTGTAAAAATGTAATAATACTACGTTTAAATGTTGCAAATACGTCTATATTTTACATTTTAGCACTTCTCCAAACGTACTAAGACGTACGTTTAGTCTCTTTGAAAGTAACGTATTAATACCTACGTATTAAGGGTGAGACCAGGTGGAGGGGCGGGATAAACGGTTGTCTTTCAAACTCCCTCTGCACGCGATAGGATAGCGGTACAGCCAACCAGAGTAATGAAGGTGAACCAGAGCTAGCTGATAGATTAAACATTCGCCGTATCCGGTCGGCAAAACTCCGAACACATCTTCCCTTTTTAAGAATGACTTCAGTGCCGTTCTTTGTTCTTTTCTCAGAGAAAAGCTTAACTCCAAGTCTTCCAGAGTCGCGGTCAAAGCTGATTCGAAAGACCGCCGTTCGCCAGCTTCTGTGTTTACTAGAAGCACGCAAACGCAACTCAGCCGTCGTCATTATGGCCCCGCCCACCGACTCTATACACGATGTGATTGGCCCGACAAGAGTTTGGCGTTTACAGCTCAGAAGGGTATTGAGAGTTGCTTGACGACACTCGCGGGCAGATTAGATTTGCTGCCGCTAGGGTGCGTCTAGATTTCTAGGCTAATTTCTACCCCTATTCTTAGATTTCATGTGACATCACAGTGTGTGTGTGTTTGTAGAACTGAATTGCGATGCCTTCTATCTGCTGTGCATCAAAAAGAAACGGATTAACGTTTTATAGTATCCCCAAAGACCCTGAGCGTCGTACAGACGTTTAATGCCGTTGCTTTTCTTCGGTGGTGAGGTACGCTATTTTGGTGTGTGACATCTTTCCAATCACCAAGCAGAGGGCTATGCAAAGGTCATGCCGAGACAAAAAAGTCACGTGACTGAAACCCATACCCATTCGTTTTGCACGTCCACGGTCCACGTTAAGGTGAAAAGTGTCTTGATTCTCTTTTGGCTGGAGTAGTAGGGTTACGGGGAAGGGCCAGATAGCCCTTCAAACTATGTTTTTCGGGACCACACTTTGAACGAAGGGGAATGAGGAATTTCCCTGCATACACTGACTACCGTACTGCTAGAATGAGTGTAGTGAGGTTAGTGTTCACATTACTGTTTTTACTGTATTTTTAATCAAATAAAGGGTGTAGGGTGGCGTAAGAGGATCGAAACATCAAATAATTGTATTTGTTTTTAATCAGAAATAGTTTGAAAGACTGTGGCGGTCCATTGGCCTGCTGTGTGGAGCTCTGGTCATCTCTGACTGCAGTCCACTATAGCGCTCCCATGCAGAGCCAGGGTCGTCTCGCCCTGAGACGGCTGAGCATCAGCAAAGCACGGATGGTTTGCTCACTTTTCTGAGTTTTGTTGAACTCTCAGCCCAGCAGGCTGGCAGAAACTCCGTCAAAGATAATTGGTAGTTTCTCCTCTCTTCAGTAGGTTCCTGAGATCGTATTTATTTCGGGGCTTCAGAGAAGGTTTAATTCTGACCCACATTTTACCATTACTGCACTGATCTCTACGCCAAGACACCAGGGATTAAATTAAATACGACTAAATTACTCACACAAGCACACACTGCCTGGATGCAGGGAATAGAGCCAGCACTGAGCTCAGGATGCTGTATGCACTCCTCACCACTGCCTTGTGCCCAATACAAGACATTTGGTGCCTCAATGAACAAGTAGAGCACCTTGTCCAATTTAAAGGACATACAGTAACACACACACAATTTCTTAGTCTTGCTCTCATGCCCTCACTCCAACTGCTATTCTGTGCACTTAGGAATATAAGGCAGAAAAGCAGGACAGGACTGAGAGAGAATGAGCTCCACTGTATCAGTGTCATTATGTGATACTCACTGGCTGGAAATCTTTGTGTTTTACTGCAAAGACTCTGGAGGTTTTTGTTTTTTGTCTTTCACACAAACACTGCAGAATCCATGAATATGGAAACACAGCTTATATATTTTTCCAAGAGAAGAGAGAATACAGTTCTAGTTTATTCAGCTCTAGTTTAGGTCCAACTGAAATCCATTAGTTATTTTATCATGCTTGCTAAGTTGGATTCTCTTGATCCCTCAAAGAGGTTCAGATTCCAATTACTGGCAGTTATGTGCTGCCCTCTGCTGGTCTTTACTGAATGTGATGTTTAAGTGATGTGTGCCTGCTTGTTTAGGCCGTACCCCGATTCCCATACGCAAAATACTTGGTGACTGAAAAGAGAGTAGACCAGCTTTAATACACATTACCTCCTCATAATAGTGCATATTTGTTTGTGTTTGTATTTAAGTTTTAGAAGCAATTCAATCAAGCTAACTTCGTACACTGAAATAAAAGGTGTAGAATTGTCTTTAAAACAATACTGACTGAGAAATTGCTTGTAAATTTCACAAAATTACAAAGACAATTTTGGCAAACACGTTTAATTAATAAATTAATTTTGAAATAGAAATACTTCTTTATTTAGGCCTACTTGTTGTAAATTGTACCCCAATAATCTATGTTTCATTTTCACAACAGTAGCCTATGATCTTCACACAAAATAGCCTAATATGGCTTCAAATATTTTAGCATTAGCTCCTATGGTTTCCATTCACTTTTATTGCAGTGAGTGAGCAGTGTGAACGATTAATAGGCTACTGCGTCTCTATAGGATGAATGTATGTTTGTATTTAGCATGCTATGCTGCCTTAATGCTTTTGGAATCATCGTAAACATATAGTTTCCTGGTTAAAACGCCCTCTCAAGTCAAAATTGCACAGCAATGAACTCGTAATCACAACTTAAGCAGTAGGAAATAGGAAATTTCCGATAGCACGCGAAGGCAGCATTATATGCAGAAATTACATTTGACGTGCATATGATACACACTGTTAACCCCTTGGTCTCTGCAGGTTAGTATAGGCTAATAATAGGTGGCGTGGGTTAAGTACGCAAAAAATGCGTACGTAAAACGCGTATAAATAGCACCCCAAACATAAATGTGAGCTATTGATACACACTTTCATGAAAAATAAGTTGTCAAATATCTGACAACTGTTCACTGATTATTGTTCCCATGGATCTGCAAAAATAATTAAAATTCTGTATTATTCCTGCCAGGCCAATAGTTACTTTGTAAAGACTTTCTTGTAAAGAAGAAAAAACACACAGGCCTATAGACTGAATATGTAACATGCACATGATGTCATTATTTTCACAAATTCATATTTTTGTAGTTTACATAATGATATAGTTTTCAAAAACGTGCACTTTGCATTTTTGCATTTTTTGAAAATCCATTTTCAAAAGTTTGCATTTTCAGGCCCCCAAAACGCTGTTGACATGTAAATGAACAGTAAAATTCATATGTTTTCAGTTTTTTGTTGAAATGGTGTTGTGTAAATGGCCTCTTACACTCAATGTCCACTTTAATAGGTATACCTATTCAACTGTTCGTTAATGCAAATAACCGATCAGCCAATCACATGGCAGCAACTCTATGCATTTAGGCATGTATACATTGCCCTATTCCGATTTGTTAACTATATTTGATTTTTTTTACAATTAGCTTACGTCTTCTTTTACCAGTGACCTATATCCGATATCTACTTTTTCACTATATACTTGGCAATAATAAAAAAAAACAAGGTAGACATATTTCAGACCAGGTCAAAAAGCTCAGGCCGAAAAGGAAGTACAAACAGCGTGATTTGCCAGCGTGAATGGACGCAGACAAAATGATAATACAAGCTTTTGCTTTTCTGCACGATCTTTAAAAGGCCAGCAAAACATTGAGAAAAAAGAGGAGAGTACTTGTTGCAACCTGTACGTGGAAATGAGTCATGTGATCGTGGTTGCATGGTGTCCACCTGAGTTTATTCCCTTTGGGGATTAATAAAGTTTTTCTATTTCTATTTTTCTATTATGTAATTTGCCACCGTCACTTTTTCAATGATGTACGATTCACATTGACAACAGGTCTGTCTGCATACATGCCAGACGCAAATGCACGTATATATGACTAATATCAGATTTATTTTCACATACTGTATAAATGAGGCCTGAAACCAATCTGAGAATATCGGCTACATGATTTTGTGGGTCATTTTAAACTGTGCCACATGGGAGGAAAAAATCTGAATTGGGTCACTTGAACCATGTACTGTAAATCTGGCCTAAGTGACTTTGAACGTGGCATGGTTGTTGGTGCCAGATGGGCTGGTCTGAGTATTTCAGAAACTGCTGATCTTCTGGGATTTTTAGTCACAACCATATAGGGTTTATAGAGAACGGTCCGAAAAATAGAAAATAACCAGTGAGAAGGGAGAAAATGTCTTGTTGGTGCCAAAGGTCAGATGAGAATAGCCAGGCTGGTCCAAAACAAATGGCTTCCACAGTCACCAAATCTAAATCCAATAGAGAACCTTTGGCATGTAGGGGAATGGGAGATTCGCATCATAGATGTGCAGCCAACAAATCTGCAGAAACTATGTGATGCTCTCATGTTCATATAAATGTTTCTAGCACCTTAATGAATATATGCCACAAATAATTACTCTGAAGGCAAAATGGGGTCCAACCCTGTTATTGCAAGGTGTACCTAATAAAGTGGCCGGTGAGTCTATACAATGTTTTCAATGTATGATTTGGGATGCATTAACTGTAATATTGCGTACAATTGAAGACAGATAGTATTTAAATTTGGATTCCACAGTAGCAAATGACAATATGTGTTTAGAGTGTGCCAGTCTGGATGTGTCTGAGGAATGTTTGTGAGCTTCTATTTTCACTTCATGATACTAAGTGTGAATCAAAGGGAAATGAAACCTACAGACATCTCTCACATCACATACATATACTCGAGCACTCTCTCTCTCTCACACACATCATGACTCACCTCCACTGAAACAGAGACACTGTAGAAAGGTAACATTCATCATCAGTCTATCCAAAGGAGGTCAAGTGGCACTGATGGAGCTTTGAAAACATACACACAAACACACTCAATGCCTGAACATCATTCTGTAACTCTGTGTGTGTGGGATTATAATGTTTATGTGTGTGTGGTCCTGCATAAACCCTACATTATGCCAATATTTGAAATCATTGTCCTTGTGGGAACCCATGAGGAAAACAGCTAATAAATCAGACTAAATTATGTTTTTTAGGGGTAGGGTTAGTGGAGATAGCATATACAATTTGTACAGTATAAAAACCATTGCATCTATGGAGAGTGCCCACAAAGATAGCGAACCACAAGATAGTATAATTTTTAAAAGAATGTATTTGCAAATTATGGTGGAAAAATCAGTATTTGGTCAATAACAAAAGTTGATCTCAAAACTTTGTTATATACACTTTGTTGGTAATGACAGAGGTCAAACATTTTCTGTAAGTCGCCATAAGGTTTTTACACACTGTTGCTGGTAGTTTGGCCCATTCCTCCATGCAAATCTCCTCTAGAGCAGTGATGTTTTGGGGCTGTTGCTGGGCAACACAGATTTTCAACTCCCTTAAAATATTTCTTACAGTGGTTGAGATCTGGAGACTGGCTAGGCCACTCCAGGACCTTGAAATGCTTCTAATGAAGCCACTCCTTTGTTGCCCGGGCAGTGTGTTTGGGATCATTGTCATGCTGAAAGACCTAGCCATGGTTCATCTTCAATGCCCTTGGTGATGGAAAGAGGTTTTTACTTTAAAACCTCATCATACATGGCCCCATTTATTCTTTCCTTTACACGGACCAGTAGTCCTGGTACCTTTGCATCAAAGCATGATTTTTCCACCCCCATGCTTCACGGTAGGTATGGTGAAACTTAGCATTTTTTCTCCTCCAAACATGACAAGTTGAGTTTTTACCAAAAAGATCTATTTTGCTTTCATCTGACCAAATGGCATTCTTCCAATTCTATTCTGGATCATCCAAATGCTCCCTAGCAAACTTAAGACAGGCCTGGACATGTACTGGCTTAAGCAGGGGGACACAGCTGGCACTGCAGGATTTGAGTCCCTGGCAGCGTAGTGTGGTACTGATTTGTAGCCTTCATTACTTTGGTCCCAGCTCTCTGCAGGTCATTAACTAGGTCTCTGCAGTGAGATATCTTGCATGGAGCCCCAGATCGAGGGAGATTATCAGTGGTCTTGTATGTCTTCTATTTTCTAATAATTGTTCCCACAGTTGATTTCTTTACACCAAGCTGCTTACCTATTGAAGATTCAGTCTTGCCAGCCTGGTGCAGGTCTACAATTTTGTTTTTGGTGTCCTTTGACAGCTTTTTGGTCTTGGCCATATTGGAGTTTGGAGTCTGACTGTTGTCAGTCAAAGTTGGCCAAAGCCCACAGGACTGCCGCATACTGGATGTTTTTCCCTTTTCACACCATTCTTTGTAAACCCTAGAAATGGTTGTGCGTACAAATCCCAGTAACTGAGCAGATTGTGAAATACTCAGACCGGCCTGTCTGGCAATATAATGTAATTCACTTTTATTTTTAAATAAAATGTGAAACAAATATGATTTACGAGTTTACGTGATTTTTTTTGAAAATGTAAGTTTTTGTGTGATGAGTAGGTTTAGGGTAGTGTAAGGGGATAGAATAAACAGCTTGTACAGTATAAAAGTCATTACGTCTATAGAGATTCCCCACAAAGATAGTGAACCAGACGTGTGTGTGTGTGTGTGTGTGTGTGTGTGTGTGTGTGTGTGTGTGTGTGTGTGTGTGTGTGTGTGTGTGTGTGTGTCTGTGTGTGGTCCTAGTAAACCCTGCTTTATGGGGATGCAATGTTTTGGTCCTCATGAGGAAAACAACTTATAAATCATACTAAGTGATGTTTTTGAACATGTAAATGCATAAGGTTTTGTGTGATGGCCAGGTTTAGGGCTAGGGTTAGTGTAAGGGGATAAAATATACAGTTAATACAGTATAAATATCATTACGCCTATGGAGTCCCCACAAAGATAGCGAACCAGTCGTGTGTGTGTGACTTCAGCTGGTGTGGAATAGTGATGTCATGACAGCCAAGTTATATGGGAGAAAGAGAAGAAAAACAGCTTCATGCAGAGAGAGAAAGAGAGACGGATAGGGACACAGTGTGAGAGTGAAAACACAGGGCTAAAGATCCTGAGCAGAATCTATTAGTGTAAAAGCTCTGAGGATGACAGACAAATGGCATGGTTAGTCGATACTGGCAGCAGCAGTGTCTCCTGTCTGTTTTTATTTCTTTTCAAACTGAGATCACGACCAGAAGGGCCACTCATTTGTTTTCTTAAATATCTCTCTCTGTCTTTCTCTCTCACACCATCTCTGTCTCAAATGAAAAACAAAACAAATGAAAGAAAAATGAGTGAAAAGACATGTGAGTGTGGAGCAACACACACACACACACACACACACACACACACACACACACACACACACACACACACACACACACACACACACACACACACACACACACACACACACACACACACACACACACACTCACACATGCACACACGCACGCACGCACGCACACACACACACAAACACATACACAGACACACGATTCTGTTACTAAGGGAAGTGTTTGCACTATTCTCATTACAGGTGGACTAAAACCATTATGACATTCAAAAGTATCCAACTAGCTTCCAGAAAAGCATTGAATGATGCTTTCAAATCTCTTTTTGCATCACACACACAATACAGAGACCAGGGTGCAGCGGGGAATTATACGTGCATAAACACATCTCATTTGCATACATAAATGAATCTTTTTATCCATTTCAGTGCATCTCAATTGAACCTCAATTCAAAACAATTTCATGCATGAGAAGAATAGCATGGTGACCACACGAGACAGCTCACACACACACCACAAGCTCTCATTCAGTCCAACTTAAATAATATGAAAATACTTTCCTACATAAATGTCTCTTGTCAAACAAATGACCAAAACAGTGATTCCTCATGAATCTCAATAGAAACCCATAAGAAAGTTTATAATGAATCATATAATGTCCCCTGCAACATTTCTGCAAGTATTCACAAGCAGTTACTTACCACAGATTCCTACCCAAATTGAAAAGCTTCCCATACTCACATACAGTGGTCTAAATACACAATGTTGGTGTCATTTTACAGGAAACCATTTGAAGTTTATAAAAAACTTCTAAAAGTTATAAATTCCCTTTTTAATTACTCAGGCCCTGTGTGCTCTAGTACCCTGCTGACAGGTTTGCCTCTTTTCACTAGATGGCAGTAAATATTGGGACATTTTTTTTTGTCTGTATCATGTTGTATGCAAGATCTATTTAAATGGATCTGAAAGGAGTAATATTATCTTTAATGTAATTTCCGCCTACCCAGATCTCTACAATATGCAAGTCTTCCTTACATTGCAATATCCCAGTGTCACACAATTATTTTCCCCAGTGTTTGCTGACATATGCTGGAAACAGAAAAAGCATACAGGGCCTGAGGAACAATACACTTAAAAAAAAAAAAAAAAAAAAAAAAAAAAAAAGTATAATGATAATTCAGAAGTGCCTCTTTTTTGGTTTATTACAGTTCAGAAAACATAGGCTACATTTAACTGTTTTTAGCAGTGTTCTTTGTATCTGCAATGGATTTCCTGTAAAATGACAGAAACATTAGGGACTTTAAGCAACAGCCACTGATGGAACGGCAACGGCGTTCTGGCGTTCTATTGCGCATGCGCGACTTTAACTGCTACTTCGTGACGTTCTACTGTAACCGTCTACTACGGGAGAACAGCTGATTTGCCGTAGTCATTAATACGTGACAGATTAGATAAGTAAATATAGTTATGTGGCATTTTAATTGTATCTGTTTATAATTTAATGCCAAAAGCAACCATTTCCTTGCTTTTTAAATTACATGTTTCTTTATATTTGGTCAAATTATGTTAAATGAACCATTACGCCGTCTCTTTATTGTTGCTTAGTGATTTTTGCGTTCTTTGGCTAAGGCAGTTAAAAGTTTATTTCTGGTCGCTGTTGCCGTTCCATCAGTGGCTGTTGCTTAAAGTCCCTAATGTGTATTTATACTACTGCATGTAGGTATGGGAAGCTTTTAAATTTGGCAAGACCAAATCCAGGAGGAAATGGTCCGAGAGTAATTTAGAGTAAATAAGTCACTTTGTGTAAAACAAATGCCAAAGTGATAGCCTAGAAATCTAGATGCACCCTAGTGGCAGCAAATCTAAACTGCCCGCGAGTGTCGTCAAGCAACTCTCAATACACTTCTGAGCTGTAAACGCCAAACTCTGGTCGGGACAATCACATCGGCCCTCATTTATCAAAAGTGCGTACACCAAATTTCCAGCGTACGCCTTGCGTACACCCAAACCCATGGTGACTTTGAGATTTATCAACATGGACGTTGGCGTACGGCACGCTCAAATCCTACGCCAGCTCAGGACGTGGTGTACGCATGTTTTGAGTTAGTGAGAAAATGTGCAGAAAAACAATATCACCACAAAATGCACAAAGATATGCTATATTATGACCCACTGTAAAATAGTAATTATAAACTTCAGTGTTTATTTTTGTGCAACATGGACTTCAATGTTTAATTTGTGTGACTATACCAAGGCATTTGATTTGTAGGCAAATGTATTCCTCTAGTTGCGAGCCTGTGCGCTTTACCTGACGTTTCAGGGTTAGGCCCGACAGCTGCGCACGGACTGGTAAAAAATAATAATTCAGACTGATAAAATAATAAAAATGGCATTCTTCTTCTTTTAAATAATAATAATAATAAAATAAATAATAACAACATTCTTCTTCTAAATAACAATAAGCGTCATTAATAATAATAATAAGAATCTTACAAATTCTTCTTATTATTATTATTAAGAATTTTTAATTTTCTTAAATTAAATTTAAGAAACAATTTCTTTTTTTCCACTTCCCTGGTGATTGGCTCGATCATCTCACTAGTTCAATAGTCAGGGCACTGATCAGGGAGTCAGCCCGTTAAACTTATGTCCTAATCCGTGCCCTGACTAGTGGACTAGTAAAATGATTGAGACACGCCCGATGTCCACTGAAAAGTTTAGCTTTTTTTGCCATCTTCCGTGTGTCTATGGTGTAAAATGAGGGCGTGGGCAAGGCGGAGACTTGAATAGGCTCGGAGACTGCTTCACCTTTGTTGCTCTGGTTGGTTGTAGCGCTATCCTATCGCATGCAGAGGGAGAGTTTGAAAGACAACCGTTAATCCTGCCCCTGGGATTGAGCCCTGTCAATGGTGAGTTTCCAGACCAAACATCTTGATAGGGGTCTGGCTTGTCAGGCTACCAAAGTGATGCATATCTCCAGAAAGTAGACTTTACACTCACCTAAAGGATTATAAGGAACACCTGTTCAATTTCTCATTAATGCAATTATCTAATAAACCAATCCCATGGCAGTTGCCTCAATGCATTTAGGGATGTGGTCCTGGTCAAGACAATCTCCTGAACTCCAAACTGAATGTCAGAATGGAAAAGAAAGGTGATTTAAGCAATTTTGAGCGTGGCATGGTTGTTGGTGATAGACAGGCTGGTCTGAGTATTTCGCAATCTGCTCAGTTACTGGGATTACTGCGCACAACCATTTCTAGGGTTTACAAAGAATGGTGTGAAAAGGGAAAAACATTCAGTATGTGGCAGTCCTGTGGGCGAAAATGCCTTGTTGATGCTAGAGGTCAGAGGAGGATGGGCCGTCTGATTCAAGCTGATAGAAGAGCAACTTTGACTGAAATAACCATTCGTTACAACCGATGTATGCAGCAAAGCATTTTTGAAGCCACAACATGCACAACCTTGAAGCAGATGGGCTACAACAGCAGAATACCCCACCGGGTACCTATTTGTATTCATTTCCACTAAGAACATTCCACTGCAGCTACATTTTGCACAAGCTCACCAAAATTGGACAGTTGAAGACTGGAAAAATGTTGCCTGGTCTGATGAGTCTCGATTTCTGTTGAGACATTCAGATGGTAGAGTCAGACCATGGATCCATCATGCCTTGTTACCACTGTGCAGGCTGGTGGTGGTGGTGTAATGGTGTGGGGGATGTTTTCTTGGCACACTTTAGGCCCCTTAGTGCCAATTGGGCATTGTTTAAATGACACGGCCTACCTGAGCATTGTTTCTGACCATGTCCATCCCTTTATGACCACCATGTACCCATCCTCTGATGGCTACTTCCAGCAGGATAATGCACCATGTCACAAAGCTTGAATAATTTCAAATTGGTTTCTTGAACATGACTATGAGTTTACTGTACTAAAATGGCCCCCACCGTCACCAGATCTCAACCCAATAGAGCATATTTGAGATGTGGTGGAACGGGAGCTTGGTGCCCTGGATGTGCATCCCGCAAATCTCCATCAACTGCAAGATGCTATCCTATTAATATGGGTCAAAATTTCAAAAGAATGCTTTCAGCAACTTGTTGAATCCATGCCACGTAGAATTAAAGGTGCCCTAGAATGAAAAATTGAATTAACCTTGCCATAGTGAAATAATACCATAGTTCAGTACATGGACATACTGTGAGTCTTAAACACCATTGCCTCCTACTTCTTATGTAATTCTCGTGCATGAAAAACACCACGGAAAAATAGGCGAATCTCAACATAACACCAACTGTAACGCAATCGCTAGGATCATTAATATGTATGCCCCCAACATTTGCATATGTCCGAACATGTTTATTGTCAGGCGGAACTGCGCAGCTGAATAAGCAGGTAAACAAGCGTCACGCAAGGATAGCGAAAACGGCAGCTCATGGACACAATGTCATGTTCCAGGCTGTGCAAGGGACGGGAGGACTTTTCATACCCTTCCTACAGATAAAAATATGTCAACAGTCATGGTTGGTGTTTATTATAATCGGATACCGCAACAATTTAATTCAAAATCGTTTGTTTGCTCGGCCCATTTCACCATGGACAGTTTTTCTAACCTGGGACAATATCAAGCAAGCTTCGCTCAGCGTCTAAAACTGAACAAAAGGCCAATTCCAACTATATTCCTGCAAGCAGTAAGTAGTGATTTATCCACTAATTGACTGTTTAAACAATTTCTGATTAAATTGAAAGTTTATTAGAGAGACAGCATTGTTTAGATAACGCAAGATGCTAGTACAGTAACAATAGAAAACTCCAAGTACCATACACAACTAAATAGTGTGTCTAATGACAAAGGTTAATATTATCTTGTATTACAAAATACAACCGTAGATATGTATGTCATACTACGTTAGTTTAGTTGCTTACAGATCGCTCACTTGATCCTTCTAGCAAACGTCACCTTCTCCACCATGTAAGTTAAAATGATAGTCATTTGACAAGGCTTCCATTCATATTGTAAAAAATATATATTTATATTTTTGAGAACTGAAGTATGATGTTTTTGCATGCTTGTATTTCAGAGTACATCACAGTCACTGCGTAGCCTACATTGTGACTAATGTTACATTAACATATAGTTAACGAAAAAAGACAAGTCTAAAATGTAGTTTTAGCAAAAAGCAGAGCGTTTGTGCTTGCGATTGCCAGATAATTTAAATCCCCCAATCAGAGCTTTTCCGGTGTTTTACCTAAATGTGCAATCTGGCAACCATATGCTCTCTCTCTCTCTCTCTCTCTCTCTCTCTCTCTCTCTCTCTCTCTCTCTCTCTCTCTCTCTCTCTCTCTCTCTCTCTCTCTCTCTCTCTCGCAGATGATCTGAAAACACCAATAAACAAGTAAACTGCATTTTATCAAACTCCGTTTGAGATTTTCTGCTTAAAGTGTTATTCAGTCAGTCTGTGTTCTGTCAGGACTCAGGAGCTGTTTCGCTGAACAACTGAACTTGTTGTGTGAGCTGCTGAAATAAGCCAATCAGAGCAGAGCTCAACATTAATATTCATGACCCTTTTAAATAAGGCAAAAACAGAGCATTACATCCTAGGGACAATTTCTAGGGTTGTAAATGGACCTGTAAAACTGTATCTGGACAATTTTTGCCCTTAAATAAGCCACATACCCTCTATTTAGATATCAGAGAACAATTTAACATATTGTTTTATCTCATTCTAGGGCACCTTTAAGGCAGTTCTGAAGGCGAAAGGGGGTCAAACACAGTATGGTTTTCCTAATAAACATTTAGGTGAGTATATAAGCTTGTACATACCACATACGAGGTCAGAGCTCCTCCACAGACATTTCAAATGTAAAGTATATACTTAATGACGGACGGTCCTTGGAGTTATCCCATCAGTGATTTTTCAAAAATACTTTTTTCCCCCTGCCATTTGATGTGTATTTTCTCTTTGTGTCCATGAGGGGGCGACAGAGATGAGGTTAAGGGGGGCTCATTGACACTGACTGAAATTCAAATAAAGGCGCATTTATCAGCTCACCTTTGCCATGCCATTAGACAGCACTTCATAGCATTAGAAACACACCCGATTACATTAGAGTAATAGGTAGGCTACAGTAGAGTAATACTACTGGGACAAATAAATGTAGGCTTTTACATATAATATCTTTATCAATAATGCTTTTGTAAATGTCTAAAATCCTGCAATTAATATTTCATGACTGTCTAAGAAAAAAAAATCTTCACAGAGAGGTAATGTACTCATGGATATCGATGCAAAAATACAATAAAGTGTATCGTGAATTACGGGAAACTGACATTTGAACAGTAACGTGGTCAAAAAAAACTACAATAAACTGCATGTAAAACAAACAACCGTAGACAAAGACACTGAACCGACGCTTACAGAGCTCCTCCCCCCGAAGCATAATATCCAATCCAAACGGAGCATTCGGGATAGTTGTCTCCGCCTATTGGCTGAAAGATCTGTCATTGACAGCGGTCCATATTTTCGGCCGGGACAGTAACACGGCCAGCAGTGAAAGTGAGAAATAACTCTTTAAACTGGGATAATTGTGATCTCGAGGACTGATGAGCGAACAAAAACACATATGAAGGTAATACAATTAATATTTCTGGAATTATGACTCATTGGGGAAACGATAGAGGGTGTGAATGTGATCTTTAGGGCTTGCTGGTGTGGATGAGTGAGTCTCATATCCCAGGATAGATTTCCAATACATTATCTCGCTATTATTATGACTTATGAACATCGGTTTTAAATGATACACATTATTTCTGCGGCACACAGTGTTCATTTAAACGCATGCACGCAAATATGGTCTCAAACAGATTTGTTTCTTTTTATGAATTTGGATATAAATAGAAAATTAGTTGTATGATCTTTATAGTAGCCAATGTCCATTAATGCTAAGTAACACAATGTTACAAAAAGTCTTTTATCCATGTTTCTCTTTGTCCCAGTCTGATGTCACACGTCTGATCATTGGCGCTTCAAATGTTTGAGAAGTGCAGTGATTGCTTGTTCAGTTTGTGAAATGGTCCATATGTCCAGGGTGATTTTTTTTTTTAAACCCTGAAAGGAAGCTTTGTGTCCCGCTGGAAATCTGATATTCACCGAAGCAGTGTTTTTTGCTGAACAGTGCTTGGATTTATGGCTCTTATTCATAATCACACAGCTTATAAAAGATTAACTACACACACTGATTGTTGAGACATGGGACAAAACCCCACCTGCCATTATTTTCCAAAACAGCTAATATATATATATATATATATATATATATATATATATATATATATATATATATATATATATATATATATATATATATATATATATATATATATATTACAATAAATAGCTAAATATGTATATTTGTAGGCCTTTAACTAGATACATGCTATAAAAAACAGATTTCACACTGTCAGATATGAAAACATTTGTAAACTTGTGCAGATTCTCAATATTTATCCTCGTTCCATATTTCATCTGCTATGAGTTCAAGCTCACAGCATGGTGACTTCTAGGTTTTTTCTACATTTAATGTTTTATCGTTACATTTTAAGCAGTTGTTTTGAAAATGTCTGTCAATCTGTTCTTTCACAATTGTGAAGAAATTGTTTGTGCTTTAATGTAACTCATTAAAGTTATTATAAATGCCTAAACACCAGAAAAAAAATTAATAATTCAAATTTAAAATAAATATTGGACTCATTATTCCTGTATTGGATAGTGTTTGTGCTTGATTCTTAATTTTATTCTTTCATGTTTATGTTTTCTGTCACAGTATACTAAAGGGTATACACAGTATACACAGTATACAGTATACATTTTTTCACCCAAAAATGAAAATTCTGTCATCATTTACTCTCCCTCAGGTTGTTCCAAACCTGCATGAATTTCTTTCTTCTGCTGGAGGAAGATATTTGGAAGAATGTTTGCATATAAGCAGATTTTGAGCCCCATTGACTACTATAGTATTTTTTTCCCTACTATGGTAGTCAATGGGGTAGTCAAAGATCGGCTTATATACAAACATTCTTCCAAATATCTTCCTTTGTGTTCAGCAGAAGAAAGAAATTCATGCAGGTTTGGAACAACTTGAGGGAGAGTAAATGATGACAGAAATGTCATTTTTGGGTGAACTAACCCTTAATAAAATATCTTTAAATTTGATGTTTGTAGTAATTTGTTGCAATCAAATACATTTAGACCCTTTTAGTGAAATGTTACTCTGAATGTGATCTCTCAGTGTACTATTTTATGCTCTTTTGAATCAAACAAGCAGTGATTTTAGAGAGCAGAGATGTGAGTGCTTGTCAGTGGGTGAAGAGCAAAAATGTGGTTCAGCCTGTATGCGGTGAAATGCTCTGTTTTGGCTGGCATGTCAGAATCAGTCACTTGAGAGCTTGGTTGAAGACATTCTCTTGGGTCAGACGTAATTACACCAAAGAAGAGTGCGCCTCGTTTTGCAGATTCTCCTGTAGGCCTAATGTTAATGGACAGTTTTCCTTCAGTTTCAGTTTGTTGGGATTTTGGTCTTCAGTAGCTGTATAAAACTGGAACAACAAAAATCTCAGCAAATGACAAGAAGCTGAAAAAATATCTTAAGCAATGATGTCAGTGGCACAGAAGATGTGGTTTGCCACCTTAGTAACCACTGATTGGTTTGTTTGAGTCCCACTCTATACAAATTTAGTTCAGGACCGCAAATCTACAGCTATGAGGAAGTTTCGCTGTGTGAAAATCAAAGCGTTTCAGTCCAGTCTGACTCCTTAGCCTGGGGAAAGGGTTGAGTTTAGGGTTTAGGATATAGTGACCTCATTAGAGCAGGGTGAACGGGTCAGGTTAACGTGCCAAATCACTCCATGCTGCTTACACAATAGTTCCCCATCTGAAATCATTTGGCATGGTGTTATTTTGTTACTGCTTCAGAACTAGAGTCTTGAATTAGCAAGTCGTTAATAAGACGTAGCGGTGACAGGGAGAAGCAGATGCTGGATCAGCTGTTAATATAGTGGGGATGTATTAGAATGCGTTACAGTCTCGTCTTGAGTGTCTTTCAGTTAATATTTGATTAATGTGTGTGGGGGGTGTGAATTCCTGGAATTCCTTTCGGTCTCTGTAATCCATATAGTGTTTCTCAATTTCCCGCTCTCACACTCTCTGTGGCTGTGTAGTTTTAGTGTTGTTTTTTCCCCACATAATGGCTTTATTGGGCTTGTGCAGGTTTAACGCGGGGTTACAGCATCAGAGAGGTGCCGTGAACCACACTCCCATCTGACACATGTCCCGCTCCCTCATTACGAATAATGATTCATCTGGCTGTGGTCTAATGTTTCTTTTAAGGCTTGCCCTCAGCATCTGTGGGTTAAGTCTGAGGTTTAGTGAGTTGTCAGTGAGATGAGAAAAAGGTCTAGGTCTGTCTTCCTACCTATTATATAAGAGGTGCTTTAAAGGAATAGTTCAACCAAAAACAATAATTATGTCAATAACTAATCATCATTATGTCTTTCCAAATTTGTGGAACTTTCTTTCCTCTGTGGAACATTTAGGTAGAGTGCTAACTAGTCTTTATCACCTCTTTTCCAAGGAATTGTAGCAATGAAGTTTTCAAGCATTAAAAAGAAGCAAACGCACCATTAAAGTATCTTGAAAATGGTCCTAACCTTTTTTAGTCATATGTCTTTTCATAGTTCACAGAACTGGTCCAAATGATTTCTTCATGAATCAGACTGCTCTATTTCCTGAGAATAGAGTAATGAGTTACATTCAGTCCCTACCTCACAATTGATCACTTTTATCATGCTTTTGTGGTATTTTTTATATTTTAAACTTTTAAGGTGCGATCATGATCACATTAGCAAAAAAGTAAATTTGCACATTGTGAATCGTGTAGAAATGCTTGAAGAACAGCTCAAACAGAAGTAACTTTCAAACCAAGCAGCAGTTGCTCAACGTGCCAATTTCGTGTAACCAACTTTTGGGGCTTTTTTTTTCCGGCCTCATTTGAAACTCTCAATCACATGGATTCCTATTGAAATAATTGGATTTCAAAATAACTGATTTTTCAATGGTAACTTTGATTGCACTAAAGTTCCTTTAAGACGAGTCTTTTCACAGGGCGGCCATCTTTACAAAGTCTCTCTGGCATGCAAGTGTGGCTCCTATCCATCTGAATGGGGAAACATCAAATTCTTCAAAACTGTTCGCCAACCTTACGATTAAATTTCACTAATGAAATCTGACAACAACTGTCTCATACATTTTGTTTCTTAATGCTCGAATCATGAATTTTTCAGCCTGGAAAAAGCTGATGAGCATGCGCAGTCCGAAGCGTGCATCTTAGAGCACTGCTTGATTCTATAGCAGCCAGAGATTCTAACAGCAGCTGCAGTAACGCATTCATTTTACCAATCAACGATTGTCTCTTTGATTTAGAAGGCGGGGCTTATTCGCCATATTGGGCATTGCACATTGTCCCGTTCATAAGTAATGCAAATTGCATCTTTATATATATATATATATATATATATATATATATATATATATATATATATATATATATATATATATTAGGCCCGGGACTCGATTAAAAAAATTAATCTAATTAATTAGAGGCTTTGTAATTAATTAATCGAAATTAATCGCATTTTAATTGCATATAAATATTTGACCTGAGAACAATGAGAAGTAATTTTTCACATGTATTTTTAGTATACCATTGAATAATGACTGAATACATAAGCTTAATCAACAAAATATTGTTTATTTATTTCAGTCCAGCAGACCAGCGCAATGTTTGCCATTAAGTTTAGCAAAAGCATATTTGTGATATTTGAGGCTCGATGTGCTGCGGTGATACCCAAATTCCTTGTTGTATAGCTTGCACACAACCGTGCTCTTGTCGACGCTTCCATTCTTTCGTTTTTTAAAACAAAATTTCCCATCCACGGGGCCAAGCAAAGCGGTCTCATCAGCTTCTTCGTTCATGTTCACTCATGCCCTGCGTCTCGATCAGCTCCCTAGTTCACTAGTCAGGGCACTGATCAGGACATAAGTCAATGGGCTGACTCCCTGATCAGTGCCCTGACTACTGAACTAGGGAGCTGATTGAGACATGGTTTGTTGTTGTCATGATTCCGGAGCGAGCGCTAATTGGTGTTCCTGTATAATCGGTCCGTCGAAACTCATTCATTGAAAAACGTTCCGCGGTGCAAAAATAAGTGTGGTTAATTTTTTTTTTTTTGCGTAATTAATTAACGCGTTAAAGTCACGTAATTAATTAATCTTAATTAACGCGTTAAAGTCCCGGCCCTAATATATATATATATAGTCTTTGAGCGCACTCATAAGGCCAGGCCATCCTTAAAAATATTCTTGTTTGCCGTAACCCGACCGACCCTGTCAATTTAGGGCCGACTCAATTTTTTATTTTTTTTCCCTTTTAGTCCGACCGACTTGCCGGTTGTAAATTGGCTTTAAGACCGACCAATTTCTTTTTTTACTTTTCAAACAACTAATACAACAGTAATAAAATAATATGAATTATATTTTAGTAAGTATTATAAATGTATAAATTGCCTGGGCCATACAAACGAAGGCTACGTTCTTTCGTTTATAGAAAAACCCGTGACGTCATCTATGTTTACACTATGGTTAACGGATGTCACACTATGGCCTGCACGTGCGTTCGTTTCGGCTCGGCTCATACTCTCATTCACTGTGATGTTAGACTGTTAAAGCCCTGTCGGAGATTTCGCCGCATTGTGTGACAGGAGTCAGGACCATGGACACGTTACACACACCAGGCAAGTGCACTGCAGAGGGGAGGGCTTTAAGCTTTTACTTTGCGGAGGGGCAAATGAATCAAAAGTGCCCCTCTCAACATTTATCATTACTATATTGTGGCGAATAAAACAACGTTTTATTATAACAACGTGTACAAAACAGTAACAAATGGCGGAAAAGCCGTTTATCTTGTCTCTGTCAGTCTGAAATGTCGTTGTCATAACGCGTTGCTATGGGTAGCGGGTGTTCTGCTCGACCCCAGCGCGTGGTGGGAGCGGCGGCACTGGTTGTAACTTGAAAAATAATGCTTTATGTATGGTTCTGTCGATGGATACACGTGCACTACAACAGCGATAATAAAAGAAAACGTGGGCAAAACGGTCTATCTTTGTAAACTGTGTTCAATGCATGCGAGTGCTGCCGTATGACCAGTCATTTTCGCCATCATCACTCAGTATATTCGCCAGAAGACGCGAATGAGAACCCTCTGCAGTGAGAGAAGATCTGTCTCTGTGCGCAGCGCGCGCACGTCTCACAGCGCGCAAATATTGAGTTCTTTCAAGTCTTGCGTTTGAACGGATAAACTCACACAAAAAGTATGTCAACATGTCGATCTTGATGAGTATCCATCAGACAGTCTGTATATGCCTTAAGAGAACTTTATACAGTTGAGAAAGACGATGCATATCTCTGTATTAGGTCTTAAAGGGGCAGTAGCCTTTACTGCTGTCTGTCAAACAAAAGATAAGGACTCACTCACTGCTCTTGATTGAATAGCTGGTTATAGCTACTTAATTAATTGAATTCATAAAAACAACTTTTTGCTTTTTAATATTCAAATGCACTAGTCTATATCACCAGATGCGTTGGTCTGGCAAGAAGTGCAAGCCACTCCAGAGACACAGATAGTTGCGTGTTCTGAGTTAACACAATCGAGCGTAAAAATAAGAAACATATCACGGGAAAATACTAAAACGGGAAGACAGCGGGAAAAGAGCTAAAATACGTGAGAAACCCGGAAAAAAAGGGAGGGTTGACAGCTTTGAGTCAATGACAGCTAGCTGGTGGTTGGACCCTTTTCTTAAAGAATGCACCTGAAATTTATGCAATAAACATGTTTTTGACAAATATTTCAATTTGTTTGTTGTCTATATAGCCTGCAATTAGCCTACACGCCCGAAGGCACGGCTTGAAGACCCAGTCAGTGATGTCACGATATGCCAATTTGTTTAAATTCATACCTACGTAATCACCATCACCAAAAATGTACATTTTTTTTTGTATTAAAATTTGAAAAAAAAAAATATAGACCTACCTACCGACCCTTTTTTTTAAAAAAAATTACTGTTACTGCAAACCAAAATATTTTTAAGGATGGGGCCATCCTTAAAAATATTTTGGTTTGCAGTAACAGTACATTTTTTTAAAAAAAGGGTCGGTAGGTAGGTCTATATTTTTTTTTTTAAATTTTAATACAAAAAAAAAAGTTAATTTTTGGTGATGGTGATTACGTAGGTATGAATTTAAACAAATTGGCATATCGTGACATCACTGACTGGGTCTTCAAGCCGTGCCTTCGGGCGTGTAGGCTAATTGCAGGCTATATAGACAACAAACAAATTGAAATATTTGTCAAAAACATGTTTATTGCATAAATTTCAGGTGCATTCTTTAAGAAAAGGGTCCAACCACCAGCTAGCTGTCATTGACTCAAAGCTGTCAACCCTCCCTTTTTTTCCGGGTTTCTCACGTATTTTAGCTCTTTTCCCGCTGTCTTCCCGTTTTAGTATTTTCCCGTGATATGTTTCTTATTTTTACGCTCGATTGTGTTAACTCAGAACACGCAACTATCTGTGTCTCTGGAGTGGCTTGCACTTCTTGCCAGACCAACGCATCTGGTGATATAGACTAGTGCATTTGAATATTAAAAAGCAAAAAGTTGTTTTTATGAATTCAATTAATTAAGTAGCTATAACCAGCTATTCAATCAAGAGCAGTGAGTGAGTCCTTATCTTTTGTTTGACAGACAGCAGTAAAGGCTACTGCCCCTTTAAGACCTAATACAGAGATATGCATCGTCTTTCTCAACTGTATAAAGTTCTCTAAAGGGATATAGACTGTCTGATGGATACTCATCAAGATCGACATGTTGACATACTTTTTGTGTGAGTTTATCCGTTCAAACGCAAGACTTGAAAGAACTCAATATTTGCGCGCTGCGAGACGTGCGCGCGCTGCGCACAGAGACAGATCTTCTCTCACTGCAGAGGGTTCTCATTCGCGTCTTCTGGCGAATATACTGAGTGATGATGGCGAAAATGACTGGTCATACGGCAGCACTCGCATGCATTGAACACGGTTTACAAATATAGACCGTTTTGCCCATGTTTTCTTTTATTATCGCTGTTGTAGTGCACGTGTATCCATCGACAGAACCATACATAAAGCATTATTTTTCAAGTTACAACTAGTGCCGCCGCTCCCACCACGCGCTGGGGTCGAGCAGAACACCCGCTACCCATAGCAACGCGTTATGACAACGACATTTCAGACTGACAGAGACAAGATAAACGGCTTTTCCGCCATTTGTTACTGTTTTGTACACGTTGTTATATTAATTATAATTCAAAATCTGTTTTATTCGCCACAATATAGTAATGATAAATGTTGAGAGCGGCACTTTTGATTC
The DNA here is from genome assembly GCF_024679245.1 of Pseudorasbora parva. NCBI lineage: Eukaryota > Metazoa > Chordata > Actinopteri > Cypriniformes > Gobionidae > Pseudorasbora > Pseudorasbora parva. The sequence goes on from NC_090184.1 coordinate 26,588,154, forward strand.
ATTTTCAAAAAGGGCAGGGGCTCAAACTAAGCCCTCCCTTCTGCAGTGCACTTGCCTGGTGTGTGTAACGTGTCCATGGTCCTGACTCCTGTCACACAATGCGGCGAAATCTCCGACAGGGCTTTAACAGTCTAACGTTACAGTGAATGAGAGTATGAGCCGAGCCGAAACGAACGCACGTGCAGGCCATAGTGTGACATCCCGTTAACCATAGTGTAAACATAGATGACGTCACGGGTTTTTCTATAAACGAAAGAACGTAGCCTTCGTTTGTATGGCCCAGGCAATTTATACATTTATAATACTTACTAAAATATAATTCATATTATTTTATTACTGTTGTATTAGTTGTTTGAAAAGTAAAAAAAGAAATTGGTCGGTCTTAAAGCCAATTTACAACCGGCAAGTCGGTCGGACTAAAAGGAAAAAAATAAAAATAATTGAGTCGGCCCTAAATTGACAGGGTCGGTCGGGTTACGGCAAACAAGAATATTTTTAAGGATGGCCTAATTGCATGGAAAACAAGGAAAAGAGAATATGAAAAAACAATGACAGATTTTTTGGGTTGAACTATCCTTTAAAGGTCCTGTTCTTCACGATCCCATGTTTCAAACTTTAGTTAGTGTGAAATGTTGCTGTTAGAGCATAAATAATACCTGTAAAATTATAAAGCTCAAAGTTCAATGCCAAGCGAGATATTTTATTTAACAGAAGTTCCCTTTCAAAGCCTACAGCGAACGGCCGGTTTGGACTACAGCAGGAAGTGCAGGGATGCAATGACGTCACTAGAACCATTTGTTGACTAACCCTCCGCCCACAAGTACACGCAAAAAAGGGGGCGTGGTCTTGTTGCTCCCCTACGTGAAGAAGAGCGCACACTGAGCGCTTGCATCTCCCCGTTATGGTAAGAGGCGGGACCTTTCCGGGCAAAGTGCGCTAAGCTGCTGTCCAATCACAACACGGGAAGCACTGGCCCAATCAGAACTCGTAACGTGTTTCTGAAGGAGGGACTTCATAGAACAAGGAAATCATCAGGCCGTTTTTAGGACAGAGAAAACAGCGCTGTACAGATAAGTAAATTGTGTGAAAAATACTGTTTTTTTACACGCGAAACATGAGCTCATGTTATATTGCACATTGTAAACACAATCAAGGCTTCAAAAACACGTAAAAAAGGGGGACCTTTAAATGACACACAATTGTATATCAGTTGTCTGTCAGGAGATCATATTTGTCACTTCACAATTTGTGTGTGAATGTTGTAGTGAAATGAGAACTAAAAGTTTCTGTGGATAGATTTTTGTCATCAGAGCCAGTAACTTTCTATGTCTCTCTCACACACTCACTTGCTCCCTCATAGCTTTATTATTCTCAGTGAAACATTATACTGTTAAATAGCCTTGTTTTTTCATGGCAACTGTTACTAATTTCACATCGTCATTATTGGTGTACTTGCAGTATTCAATTTGTAACTGAATCAAGGTCAGTCTGTGGCTCATTGTTGCTGTGCCCAGAATTTTTTCATTGAATCTAATTCACAAGACTGGCCTAAATAATTTGTTCGCATATCAGACTTCTCTGGTTCTCATGAATAAAGTAATGGCTTACATTTCAGTCTGCTTTCAGTATGTCAGATCTTGGCTGTCATGAGTTGTAGCTGAAATTACTCCTCTCTCCTTTTCCTGATTTCTGTCGTTTAGAGTTAAGTTTCCTTTTTCTGGAATGCAGTTCTTGGTTAAATTCTTGGTATTTGTATAATTGCTATTTACAGCCTAGTGTAGGACAGAGTTTCTTTAGAGAGAAAAAAATATTTGTGTTGACCAAATTTTGAAATGTAGTGCTTAGGCCTGCACGATATTGGAACAAAATTACATTGCAATATTTTTTCCCCCAACGATATATATTGCGATATTGAGAGCCATCAATCCAGGCTAAAGTCAATAATTACCATTCCGTGATATTAATAATTTCACTAATAAGCAAGCTTCATTACAAGTGACAAAAAGAAATGTTGGAAAGTATGTGTAAACATGAAACTAAACCTCCAGTAGGTAGCAGCAGGTAACCGTCTTAATGAGTGAGTCACTGAGTCGTTCATTCAAACGATTCATTGGAACGCTGAATCGTTCACACTTGTTGCTATGAGTTAGACGTTATGGGTCTGCTGTGAACGATTTTCACTGCTGAAATAGAACAAAAACACTAAATATTGTATCTAAAATGTAAGTGACTAAGTGATTGTTAATTAGTTGTTTATGGAGCTGTCATATGAAATCAGTCTCATTTTCAGTCGTGATGGTATTCAGGAAAACGCTCAAGTGTTGTGATTTCTCCTCGAGAGGCTGCACGAGCGTCAACAGCGCGACCTTATTATCATCAGTTCATTATTATCCACAATCGATCGCCACTTACACTAAATAAATGCACAAACATTCTTGCATTTTGGTGATTCGCTAGTTATTTTTTTGTTTTAATCCAGCTCTTGTCCGTCAGTCAAGTAAAATTCTCTTTCACTTGTCCCTTCAAAACACCCACATGTCCTGGACAAACGTTAATGTCGAGCACTGCTTTGTATTCATTGTAAAGAGCTTTGTGGTGCCGTTTTAAGTGATCAGACAAATTGGTGGTGTTTTCTTGTTTTGTGGCCACAAGACACTCCATGCAAAGTACCTCTTTTTGTTCAACATCCTCCTTTATGTAGCCAAAATAGTCCCAAAAAGATGATTTCTGGTACGAACCTTTTTTTTCCTCTTCGGATCCTCTTTATCGCGCATTTTAGCAGTGAATGTTTGGCCGTGAGCGGTAAGCAGCGGCACAGCGAACCAATCACTGTGCAGGCATGAGGAACGTGCATGTCACTCCAGCAACAAACTCGTGTTTACTGTGTGCTTCCTTAATACACCATGGGCTACTACCATAGACCATAAAAAAATACTACTACCCTTCACATCGCATGTTCTGGCGATGTGACTATCGCACACACGCACATCGCGATGTCGATGTTAAAACAGAATATCGTTCAGCCCTAGTAGTGCTCCAATGTTGGGTACCTTAATAATAATATATACATTCATTCATTTACATGGATCAGTCGTCCTGGTCCCTTTGCAGAAAAACAGCCCAAAAGCACGATGTTTCCACCCCCATGCTTTACAGAAGGTATGGTGCAACTCAGCATTCTTTCTTCTCCAAACACGACATGTTGAGTTTTTACCAAAAAGTTCTATTTTGGTTTCATATGACCATTCATATCTCCCAATACTCTTCTGTATCATCCAAATGCTCTCTAGCAAACTTCAGACAGGCCCGGACATGTCTTGGCTTAAGCAGGGGGACATGTCTGGCACTGCAGAATTTGAGTCCCTGGCAGCGTAGTGTGTTACTGATGGTAGCCTTTGTTATTTTGGTCCCAGCTCTCTGCAGGTCATTCACTAGGTCCCCCGTGTGGTTCTGGGATTTTTTCTCACCGTTCTTGTGATCATTTTGACCCCACGACGAGTTTAAACAGGTGCCATTGATACAGGCAACAAGTGGAGCCTCTTAAATAATAAGTTACAGGTCTGTGAGAAATCTAGAAATCTAGCTTTTTGTAGGTAACCAAATACTTATTTTCCACCATAATTTGCAAATAAATTCTTTAAAAATCAGACAATATGATTTTCTCATAGTTGAAGTGTACCTTTGATGAAAATTACAGGCCTTATATATATATATATATATATATATATATATATATATATATATATATATATATATATATATATATATATATATATATATATATATATATGGGTGAAATGACATCTGATTGTTATCTCAGCGTTTCAATCCTCCCTTGCCATAACTGTGTTTGTTAAACTCTCACACAAACAATATAAGTGTGGTTTGTACAGGTTCTCTTGAGAGGAAATGAATGAAGGAAGGATGCACTTGATATCTGCACTGATAGTGTTTTAACCGGATGCAGCATGAGGGTCTGTATCCTATTCAGATTGAATAAATGTACTAAATAAAGGGTTAACTGTGTATTAATTCCCATGCGATTTTGTGTAGATATTTATCAAAGCATCAGTCAGTGATGTCATAAAAATAAACATGCAACTCTTAAGCAAACAACTGAGTTTCTGTATCCGTGGTTTAACACAAATACTAGGTATGGCCATATTGAAGCATTGTGTAATCAGACACACACAAACACACTCCAGCGGGATCACCTCGGGTGGTAATACTGCACGAGTCATAAAGATGCATTCCAGATTTAACACGCACATTCTGTTTCTACAAATGGCCCACATCCACTGTGTGTGTAATGTCTGGATGACATCATTGCCCTGAGATTATATTAAGTCTGGTCAAGCTGTTTGATTTTATATTTAATAGGAAAAAATTACATGCTTGTTGCGGTTGTCCTAGTAACACGTTGACGTGTGGCCACATTGAATCATATCAGGAAGTGATCTCATTAAATTGTCTTAGGGAAAAAACAGACAACCACCTTTACTTGGGACTCAGATCTAGGTTCTTGAATCAAGTACAGGTCCTTCTCAAAAAATTAGCATAGTGTGATAAAGTTCATTACTTTCCATAATGTAATGATAAAAATTTAACTTTAATATATTTTAGATTCATTGCACACCAACTGAAATATTTCAGGTCTTTAATGGTTTTAATACTGATGATTTTGGCATACAGCTCATGAAAACACAAAATCTCACAAAAAAATTGCATATTTCATCCGACCAATAAAAGAAAAGTGTTTTTAATACAAAAAAAGTCAACCTTCAAATAATTATGTTCAGTTATGCAC